>NC_141928.1:6317500-6975000 GCF_057802395.1 Ceratotherium simum simum | reverse complement strand
CACAATCAAGATAGTGAACATCCATCACCCCAGAAGTTTCTCCTGCCCCTTGGTCATCCATTTGTCTCCAGGCAACCACTGATCTATCACTATAGATTGGTTTTATAGAAATTTATATAAATGAATTATGCAGTATGTGCTCTTTTTTGTCTTCTTTCATTCAGCATAATTATTTTGAGTTCATCCATGTTGTTGCATGTATCAATAGTTCATTCCTTTCATTACTTAGTATCAGTCCATTGTACCAATGGCGACGTGTTGATCATTTGAGATCGGGAATGGAGTCCAGGTGGGGCGTTGGGGTGTGACCTGGATGGGCATCCTTAGTCTTGCTGGAGCTTTAAGAGTAGAGAAGTGCTCCAGCAGGAGGACTGGGGTGGGGAGGGCAGGGCATAGGGGGTTACTGCAGAGGCAGAAGAGACAGCAGAGGAAAGGAAATGGGTGAGGAGGAATTACCATTCTCTGTGAAAGGGGATTTTAAACATCTTTAAAAGATAGTGAATTTTATTTTCAGAGAGCTTTTGAAGGTCAGCAAATTTAGAGTTTAAGAAGAAACTTAAGAAGAAATATGTTTTGGGTTTTTAACATTTTTATTAGCATACTTTTTCTGCCAGTATCTTCCTAAAACAGGATGTTATGTCTTTTTAGGTAACAGGAGAGAAATCCTTTTCTATTCATAATAACAATGGAGCAGTTTCATTTCAGGTATGTATTCTCTTTGAGTAAAGCTTCATAGAATTTATCTCTACCATGTAAAAGGGTGAATTTTTTAAGGGAGTTTGAATTTAGGAATAATTTAAGCATGCTATATGTCAGTCACTTGAAGATGGTAGCTCTCTCCATAACAGACGGAAAGGTGGATATTGTGACCTACCACATATCAAATTATAAGCCTCTGAGAATGAATAGCTTCGTGAATGTCCAGTGTAAGTGACAAGGCCCAGATTCCAACCCAGTTCTGCCTGGCTGCGCACAACTCAGCATCTCTGAGTCCCATCCTGCCTCCCATTCAGAGTGCGCCGGAAGCACAGAATTCTATGCCTGAAAGGACCACTGGCAATCACTTAGGGTGATGATGTCATTTTAGAGATGAGTTCACTGAGACTCAGAGGCCTTGAGTGACCTGCTCGGCTGTGACCGTTATTAACTGCACATGAGTGCCTGTGGCGGCATCACAGCCTATGTGCAGGGTAGGACATGGGACTGGATCTCGAAACCCACTTCCTAGCTGGTGACCTTGGACAATTCACTTAACTTCTGGACCTTGCTCTTTAATCACCTAAAAATGAAAAACGATGACACCTATCTCATAGGGTTGTTTTGAGTATCATTTTCTAAAAAATAAAAGTGGTTTGTAAAGTACTATACAAATAATCTTTTATCATTGATTTGTAAGAATCACTGCCTCTTTTCTAACCAGTTTTCATTAATTGAGTTCTAATTTGCTTAGAGTGAAATGCACAGGTCTAAAGTATTCAGTTTGATCAGTTTTGATAAATGCATGCACCCATATTTTCCCCTATCAAGATTCTCTGTATTTTTATCACCTCAGAAAGTCCCCCAGCCCTGCATCCACTGTTCTAATTTCTTTCACCATAGATTATTTTGCCTATCTTTGAATTTTTATATGTTATTTAAGTTTAGTAAGCATCAGTATTAATAGCTAACTGAGAGCTTACGGGGTGCTCCTTTGCTCTGAACCCTCAACAGCTTCCCATCTGTCTCAGAGTAAAAGCCCCCGTCTTCTCCCTGGTCTCCAAGCCCACGTGGTCTGGCTGCTGTCATCTCTTGGACCTCCGCTCCTGTTTCCCCCCCGTTGCTCACTCCGCTGCAGCCGCACCGGCCACCTTACTGCTCCTAGAAAAGATCAGGCCTTAGGCTCTGCTGTGGCTGTACCCACGGGCAGGAGTGCTTGTTCCTCAGAATCCACGTGATTAATTTCTTCCTCCTTCAAGTCTTTGCTCAAATGTCACCTTCTCAACAAAGCTTCCTCCAAGCGCCCTATTTTAAATGCAGCCTACACCCCCCTCCCCCCACCGCTCTGTTTTTTCCCTCAGCGCTTCTTCTTTCCATGCTGTATACTGTACTTACTTATTATGTTTATTGTCCATCTCTCCCTTTGGAAGGTAACCGTAAGGGCAGGGATTTTTGTCTGTTTTATTACTGATGTGTATGAAATTCCTAATCTTGCTCCTGGCCCACAGCAGGCTCTCCATGTGTAATTATGGAGATGAAAGGATGAATGCCAGGCACTGTGCTAAGTACTTATATGTTATCATTACCTCAGTTCGTCCTCCCAACAACTCTATGAAGTAGGTACTGTTATTATTCCCCGTTTACAGATGAGGAAACTGAGGCTCAGAGACGTTAAGTAACTTGCCTAAGGGGAGGATTCAAACCCAGGTTTGTCTGACTCCAAGGCCCATGTCTTTAACCACTTTGCTTTACTACCTCCTTAAGAAAATATGAAAGGTACTTTTCTGTCTTCTTTCCCTCACTTTAAAAAGCTTGTTAATAAAACAAGTTTTTTGAATGTTTTTCAAAAAGCCTTTTTTAAAGAAACCACAAAAGGAAAGCGTTATAGGCTGTACACGTTTGTCAGTTACTGGTGCTTTGTGTCAGGGTGAGTGTGGAGGGGAGAGCAACGTACGTGAGATTAAGAACATTGGTTGAAATAGCTAGTTTGTGGGGTTCCTGGGATGCATAAAACAGGCAGTGGACGGACAGCTTGCCTTTTCTCTGGCTTCCCCTCCTCGTAAAGAAGTCAGTAGGCGACTCCTTATTGTTCTGTGACCCAAGATCTGCCCTGTTTTGAACAGTGCGGTCATTCTGAGCTTTTCTGCCCCATCCTCAGAGTAGGGGTGATAATTCATCTCTCTAAGGTAGGAAAGGGACTGTCAGGGCTTATTCCAACTCTAAAATTGACACTTTTGCTTTATTTTCTTTTGGATTTTGTCTTTAAAGGTCAGGTGCCTACTCTGATGTACCGTGATGACTCTATTGATTTTTTTTTTTTTTTTAGTATTTCTTAGAAACATCATATGAGTCTTACTTTTGGAACTAAAAGTTACTAATATGTTCAGAAAAGTTTTCTTTTTCTCGCTGCCCTGCATGGACCAAAATATGTGCTCTCACATTTGAGACATGGTATAACAGACTGATAATTTCAGTGTGAATATTCTTGGTCCTTTATTTCCATCTTCTTGTCAGTTATCTCTTTTTTCCCCATCCTTTTTAATTATGGCATATAGTATACATACAGAAGAGTGTATAGGACTTACGTTGAGTACAAATAATTATAATCACCTTTGTAACCGTCGTCTGGGACAAGAACTAGAACGGTGCTAGCACCCCAGAAACCTGTGTGTCCCTCACATCCCTTCCCCACTCTAGAGTAACCCCCGTCATGAAGAATGTTATCATAATCATTTCCTCACTTTTCTTTATATTTACCATCTATACATGTAGCCCTAAACAATATATTTTAGGCTTATAGTACAGTGTTCTCTAGAATTGACCAAGGAGTCACATTCTGTGAACTTACATATATAATGTCTTTTGATTGACATTAAACTTAATTTGAACACATGAAATATATGAAAAACATAGAAAAATGTTTAAATTTAGAAAATGTGGCCTCTATTACTATTGTCTAAAACCATAGGTATAAATTTTGATGAGGGAATATTGGTCCATTACCTTTTCAGGTATCAGAGGAACCTCCTTTATTTTTAGGAGTATTTTTTTTTCTAAAAAGCAAAATCATGTTGTCTTGAAAACTAGATAACTGCATCCTAGGTTATCTCTGCAGACTTCTACAAAAACGCATCAGTGACGGATAAATACACGATAGAGCAAGTATAGTAAAATGTTAATTGTAGAATCTAGGTAGTGGGTATATAGGTATTCACTGTGTAGTTCTGTCAACTTTTCTGTTAGCTTGAAAATTGTTGTAACAAAATATTGGGAGGGAATCATAGAATAAGAAAATATCTGTTTAAACTCTGCTCTGGGAGAATTTTATTAATTTAAGTAGTCTGTATTTTCTTCTGTCCATAGCATTCATGATTTATTTCTAAGATTTAAACATTTAGCTGAGGATTTGAGTACCCTTAAATTTTTTTCTTCTTCATTTTCAGTTTTTCTTTAACATCAGCACTGATGACCAAGAAGGCCTCTACAGTCTTTATTTTCATAAATGCCTTGGAAAAGAAACTCAGACTACTGACAAGTTTTCCTTCAGCCTTGATGTGAGTACCATATGGAAACTGTTCCACGTGGATTTTGTCAGCCATGTAAAATGTGAGACATTTATTTCTCTATAAGAATAGGTTTTAAGAACACTTAAGCAGAGTAAGAGAAAAATGTGGCCAGAATAACGTCTTTGCCAGTGGGCAGGATGCTTCAGCAGAAGATTCATAAATAAGAAAATATAAAGCAATTTAGGATGTGTTCACACTTCAACCTGTGTGTTAAGAATGTGGTTTTTATCTGCTGGTACTCACTTTCTTAAGCTTAAATGAAACAGCTAAGATTATATCCGAGTTGCTGAATATGGGATGATGTGTTCCTGAAAAGTGAAAATTAATTTCATGTTGGTTTCAGATTGAGATCACAGAGAAGAATCCTGACAGCTACCTCTCAGCAGGAGAAATTCCTCTCCCTAAATTATACATTTCTATGGCCTTTTTCTTTTTCCTTTCTGGGACCGTCTGGATTCACATCCTTCGAAAACGACGGTAAATTAATACTTCCTTGAACCCTTCAACTTAGAGTGTGTTGGGATTTGTGTCATTTCACCTTTTGCTGGCTTCTGGACCTGGAAGGAATTGGCACTAGCAGTCTTGTTCTCTTCAACGGGCATCTTCCCCGGAACAGGGAGACTACGCAGGAGCCTTGCAGCGTGGGAGGCCTTTGCATGCCTTGGTGTTTGTTTACTTCCCATTGCTTTGTTTAGAAAGCAAATCCAAATATTTCGGTAATGAACAAGCAAAATAAAATGTATAAGCAAAGCGTTTCCATAGCGAAGGCACTGCAGTCCAGAACGCAGGGTGAACACGCTGGTCCCATTCAGGGACTGTTTGTTGTTTTTTTTTTTTTGTGAGGAAGATCAGCCCCGAGCTAACATCCGTGCTAATCCTCCTCTTTTTGCTGAGGAAGACCGGCTCTGAGCTAGCATCTATTGCCAGTCCTCCTCCTTTTTTCCCCCAAAGCCCCAGTGGATAGTTCTACGTCATAGTTGCACATCCTTCTAGTTGCTGTATGTGGGACGCGGCCTCAGCATGGCTGGAGAAGCGGTGCGTCTGTGCGCGCCCGGGATCCGAACTCGGGCCGCCAGCAGTGGAGCACGCGCACTTAACCGCTAAGCCACGGGGCCGGAGCGGCTGTTTGTTCTTAAGAGGAGATGAGGGACAATGACCCACTGCCTGGGTGAGAGCATGGAGTTATTGCTTAGTACTGAAGTCCTCAGTTCAGAGGCCGGCTGGGGTAGATACTGACCTCCAGAGCCTTGCCACTGGGGAAGACCTCCTCAACGGCCACCTGCCTGCCTCTTGGCCTTTCTTCTGAAACCCCCGAGGCTTTAACTTCCTGGACTTGGTTCTTGAGGGGAGCAGCTGCACATGTGTAGAGCTAGTGTTTAATTTTGTCTCCTTCCCCCCAAAATTGAGAACGAAATATTAAATTTCATTTAAAGACCCCACATGAAGTATTTGTTAGAAGTATTTGTTAGAGTACATGGGGGTATGTGAATATGGTATTGTAATATGGATTAATTTAAAGTCATACAATAATGAAGCACCCCCAAATATCAAATACTTCTTTCTCTGGAGCATTGGGGCAGAAATTAAGACTTCTTTAATCCCTGGTGGCCTGATTGTCTTCTAGGGGAAATGCCCAGCTTGGGTATTGGGCTCTGCTGGGTGCAGTTGCTGGTTCCTGTTTGTTGTAATATCCTTTACACCCACCAGATGGAAAGAGCTTCTTGTTGACTTGTGAAGGACCGTACATAATCGTGTTTGGACTAAATGATCAGGCAGCCATTAATAAGAAAAAATGAGTCCTACGCATTTAGGCCACAAAAGGTGTTTTTGGTTGTTTTTTTAAAGAAAGTTTTGCTTTTGCCTTTTTTTTTTTTTTTAAAGATTTATTTATTTATTCCCCTCCCCCCCAAAACCCCAGTAGATAGTTGTATGTCATAGCTGCACAGCCTTCTAGTTGCTGTATGTGGGACGTGGCCTCAGCATGGCCGGAGAAGCAGTGCGTGCCCAGGATCTGAACCCGGGCCGCCAGCAGTAGAGTGCGCGCACTTAACCGCTAAGCCACGGAGCCAGCTCTGCTTTTGCCTTTATTAGAAGAGTAAGAACTAGGAGCAGACGCCTGATTTCAGGTGTGAACGAGGACGGTTACTGCCTGTGTGCCTGGCTTCACTCTAAGTCTGCTTTTCCTCGGCTACCAAACCAGGACAGTAATAATTTCCCTGCCTTCCTCTAAGAGCCTTAGATCCTTCGATTTGTATGTAATTACCCCAAAATACTGTGTATGAGAGGGCTTTGCAAATCAGAGTGCTATGCAAATATGAGGTCCATGCAAAACAGCTTACTGGCCAGGTGTTCAGTGGTGCTTTAATTTCCCTTTATTTACTGATGCAACAGTCCTTGTCACTGGTTCACGTACATATAATTGTGGCAATAATTTTAAATCTATGGTTAAGTGAGGCTGACCAACCTGGTACAACATGTTTGAACTCTCGTTGAAGTATAGTACACATGCAGAAATGTGTAATTTAAGCCCTCTGCCCATCCCCATGTTTTTCCGGGAGTCTTACAGCCAGTAGTGTTAGGTTGGAAGTTCGAGTCATGTAAAGGATGTGACTCCAAGGCTGCCAGTGCATTTCCGAGGCTCCTAGGCCCTCAGAGCTGGAAGGAACTGAAAGACCTTTGCCTGGTTTTATTGAGGCCTTGAGAGGGGAAGTGAGAGACATCGCTAGTGTCACCTGACAGAGCTGGCACTGGAACCCAGATCTGCTTGTGATGCATCTGTGGCTCCTCTCAACTCCAAGTTCTCTTGTGGGCCCCAGAGCATGGGGATGGGAATCCCGGGGATGTGGGAAGGGAATGAACAAGCAAAATAAAATGTATGGTTTTGGAGTACCCACTCTGCCCAGTCTGGCACTCGAGGTTGGTTAGTTTAGCGAATCTTGCAACAGCTCCTTGAGGTCATTGTTCCCCATTTTCAGAAGAGATTCCTGAGGCTTGGAAAGATTCAGGTCGTCAGGGTAGAGCCATTATTGGAGCCAGGTTGGTGTGGCTTCAGGGCCTGTGTTCTTTCCGTCACATCACTGCCCCAGCCGTGGGTGTTTTAACTTGGACTGCAAGTTGAGGTTGCTGGGGTGTGAGTGCGCACCACTCTTGACAGTGGGCAGTTCTGCACTGGCTAAATCTCGTTGCTGCTTAGGAGTGACAGACTACTCTGGCCTTGAGTTCCTTTTTGACCTTCAAGTAGGTGGAGACTAGAGCAAAGTACCAGGGAGGAAACCAGCCCGGAAACTGAGCGT
This sequence comes from Ceratotherium simum simum, assembly GCF_057802395.1. Classification (NCBI taxonomy): domain Eukaryota; kingdom Metazoa; phylum Chordata; class Mammalia; order Perissodactyla; family Rhinocerotidae; genus Ceratotherium; species Ceratotherium simum. The sequence continues at coordinate 6,967,445 of NC_141928.1, read as the reverse complement.
GCGTCACTTCATGACACGCCGTCCTCATCGTCGTGCAAGGCCCCTCTGCTGCTGTATTTTCCCTTTCATTTCCTATCTCCTCTCCCATTCCTTCCCACCCATGGAGAACCACTCACATGTGTGCAGTATGCGTTATTGGATATTTGTGTATTCTTATAAATAAGTAATGTTTATTGGTATTGCATGTATTTTTAATCTATATAAACTATACTATCTATAGATATTGTTCTTCTACATTTTTCACTCAGTAAGGTCTAGTCACATTGCTGTGTGTGCATCTAGTTCATTTATTTTAGCTATCCTATAGCACCCATAGTGTGCATCCCTGCGTTTTACTCATCCATCCCTTTAATGGTGGGCTTTCCTGGGTTGTGTCCATCTTCCTGCTCCCCCAAACAGTGCTGTTGTGACCCTTCCTCCCGCCTGTCCCCTTACAGCTCTGTGCAGCCTCTAAGGGACATTCCCAGAGGAAGTGCAGTGGGTGTGGGGTAAACATGCATTTAATTTCATTCAGTGCCACCAGATTGCCCACCTGTGTGCCCATACCAGTTCATACTTCTGCCAGCAGTACCTAAGGTCCTGTTTCCCCGCATACTCACTAATACCGACACCTTATTTTTTGCCAATCTGGTGGGTGTAAACTGGTACCTTATTTTATTTTGCATTTCTCCGAATATTAAGGATGTGAATCATCTTTGCAAGAACCTGTTAACCATTTGGGTTTTCCCTGTTGTGACTGCCTGTCTTCTTTGCTTATTTTTCTGTTGGGTTTTCTTTTTCTTGTTGCTTTGCGTGAGTTTCTTGCATATTCTGGATATAAGTCCCTTGTCTATCTTAGACATTGCAAATTTCTTCTCCCAGTCTGCTAAACTTGTCTATGGTATTCGTTGTTGAAAAAAAACATTTCGCATTAGTGGAGTCAAAGGTATCTAATTTTAGTCTTTTGGGCAGTGCCTCTCAGATTTTAAGAGGCCCCTTCCTACTCACAAAATGCATATTTTATGTTTAGTGCCAGAACCTATTGGGGGGGGTCCCCCTTTTTGTAAGTGTGAAGTAGAGATCCAGCTTTCTTTTTTCCTATATCTAGGTTTGAGCTGATTTTTCCCTGTGCCAGTTATTAAACAGCCCATTCTTTTCCCACTGATTTGGTGTCATCTTACCATCTATCAAGCTTCCATATGCATTTGAATCTGTTTCTGAGCTCTCTGGTCTGTTCTGTTGGTTCATTCGTCTGAGGCTGTGTCCATTCCACATTTTTGCTGCTGTGGCTTTGCGGAATGTCGTGACATCTGAGAGTCTGAGTTCCCTCTGTGGCTCTTACTTAAATCTTTCTTGGTGTACTTTAATAGAGTTGTACGTTTTCCTCCATAATGGCCTTGTGTGTCCTATTAGGTTAATTCCTAGGGCAAGGTGAGAAAGAGTAGAGAACTTAATGTGTGGCAGGCCAAGGGTGGGCTAGTACCTGTGGGGGCATGGGTGCTTTGCCCCACTGGCCTGCTGTATTTGGCAGGTTCTGGCGGCGTGGGGGAGAGAGGGGCATGGCCGCGAGGTTTTCCCTTGACCGTCCCTGCTGCGTGGCTCCCAACCCACCCCTGCTCTGGGCTGCTGATTTCCCCTACAGCTGCACCTGATCGCCTCTGCTTTCTCGGGGATTTCATGCCATTTTCGTAGATCCATCCCCCTCATTCTTGCCTCCGTGGCCTTTCCAAGGTGGTTTTTGGGGAGGAAGCTGGCAACCTATTTCAATTTCCATCTTATCAGAACTTGGAGCCCATCATGTGTGGCTTCAGTGCATAACTCTCAGTTCCATTCACAACATTAAATTGTGTATTGGAGATGACTTTAGGACTCCATTTGAGGCCTTTTCCATTGGCAGAAACTACTTTTTAAAATGTCTTCATGTTTGTGGTTTGCTTAGATTGTATTTACTGCCTCTGTATAAATAGATCTGATGTCTGGAGCTTTGGCTGTCCTTTGGGAGAATGGAATATTCCTTTAATTCTTTTCTCTCTGTTTTTATAGGAATGACGTGTTTAAAATTCACTGGTTGATGGCGGCCCTTCCTTTCACCAAATCTCTTTCCTTGGTGTTCCATGCAGTATGTATTAGTATTTTGGGGTCATTTATGGAATGATGTACAGTGTTTGTATGCTAGGAAAAATAAATTAGAAGGAAGGAGGTAGATCAGTGGAAACAAAAGATAAAAGAATCTCTATCTCGTGAAGCCTCCTTTGTCTGGGGGGGCCTGGCCTTGGGGGTACATCATCACAACCTCCTTATGATTAGACTTAAGACATCTTCTGATATTACCTGCAGACCTGGAGTTTTCCCACACTTGTTCATTTTTATTTCTTTGGGGTTTTTTTTGGTCATTTCTTGAGATTAGAGTGCCACCTGCTGAATTGTTTCCATGACTTCCTTTATTTTTCCAAATATTCCCTCATGTTCCCATTTGATTTGAAGTTCAGTGTTAGTTTCTGTTATTTGAGAGAAAACTGATGCTCTAAAGATTGAGTTACAAGAATTGAGCTTAAGCTTTGAATAGGTAGTATCGGTACCAATTGAAATGAGCCTGCCCGTGGGTGTAAGATCACAACTTCCCCAATTCCCAAGCCTACAAGGCACCCACGGGCCACAACTGTGAGCATGACAGTCTCCAGACAGGTGCTCTCCTGCCACACTTAAAAATGTTGTCATAGAAAAAGTCATAACGCATCCAGTTACAGTCTCAAGAAATGACAGTTATTTGGATAATTTCCCATTTGGAGGTAGGTTAACAGATTCTTTCTGGAACCGTATAGATAATGAATGATAGGATCCTTGAGTCCCTCTATGGCTAGGTGGCCATTTGTGATAGAGTGAAAGATATATGAAGAAATTGGTACCAGCTTTGTGAGTTCTGCCAGGAAGCATTTTGGGTACACTACTGAAACTTGCCACTTTAATCAAAATGCGATCGATGGTGGCTTCAGGTAGCTCTAAATTGTACAGATTTTTTTCAAAGAAAACCTAGTTGAAGCTGGGTGATTCCACATAGATTTTTCACTGACTGACTTATTTACTTATGGAACAAGCAGCTGGGGTATGAAAGATAAAGTTCTTGGCTGGAATACTGAAAATACCTGTGGCATTTGAACCGTGGAGGTTTTAAAGAAAAGAAAAGGTAGCCATTTGCCAGGTGAATCACCTGCCTCAAGAGAGGGACCTGGGCTGGGTCTTAGTGACTTTGACACCTTGAGTCTGGTTTCTCGGGCTGCCCGGCCTTGTTAGTGCACTCACATGCTTCCTTGTGAATTGGTGAGTGAGTTATTAGGGTATGGGGTGGGGGACAGCCCCCCTCGGGAGGGCCTCTCGTGGCATTTCCTGTTTCGCTGTGCACTGAGGCGGGAGGTAGGTCGGCGTTTCTGAACCACACTCGTTTGATTGCAGATCGACTATCACTACATCTCCTCCCAGGGCTTTCCCATCGAAGGCTGGGCCGTGGTGTACTACATCACTCACCTGTAAGTATGCAAGGTGACACTCGCATTACTCACACCACGAAATGACTCACGAGAGAAGTGAGGGAGGCTGTGGTAGGAAGAGACCTGCCCCAGGGTGACGGGCCCCCTCCTGTGGCCGCCTGTCTGGGTTCCTGCCCTGCCCGAGATGTGTGGTGTACGGGTGGCTGTGCAGTCTTGAGATGCCGGGGCTGTTGGTGTGCTCCTGGGAGAGGGTTGCCTCCCTGTGGGGATCGGCTGCTCAGGTAGTGGGGTGCATAGCTGGCTGTTTGTGTGCCCAGACAGAAGCCTTGCTCATGTAAGATGAATTTCCTCAGTTTGGCTACCTATCTTTTGCAAGAAGCACGTGAAATCATAGAATGCACTGTAGAATCTAACTCTCAGGGTGAGAGTCTGAAGAGACCCGTTGGTGTCTGTTAAATTTTTTCTTTTCCAGTTTGAAAGGGGCGCTTCTGTTCATCACCATCGCGCTCATTGGCACCGGCTGGGCTTTCATTAAGCACATCCTTTCCGATAAAGACAAAAAGATCTTCATGATTGTCATCCCACTCCAGGTGAGGGAACCCTGGTCCTGCTTGTCCTAGTTCTGTCTTGGCACTTGGCAGGGCTCGGCTCCAGGCCTGTCTGGGAAGAGGGAGTCAGCTCACCCAGAAACCCCAGCTTCTGCCGGTGGGGATTCCCTTTCTGAGTTCTGATAGACTGAGACCCCAGGTCGCTGCTCTTGGAGATGTTTGACCATCAGTCATCCTTAAACCAGCATGTGGACACCTACGCTTTGCACAGAGAGCTGCTGAAAAGTTAGGGAAACGCACTGCCTTTTCTGCGTCTGTTTGTCGTATGACAAAATGGTCATCTTAACAAAGAAGCGATTTTATTAACAAATTATTTGAAAATTGCAAATGACACCAGTGAGTTTTCATAAGGTAGAATGTTAAGTGGACATCAGGGGCAGACATTTATGAACGCTTCCTATGTTTGGGACCCTGGCTGAGGCCAGTCCTTACAAGGCTGTGAGCCCCTCAGGGGAGGAACCTTGTCTTATATGTAACAGTCTTAGTGGAGGCAGAGCCTGGACGTACAGAACTCATAATATTAACAGGACGTCCTAGCAGGAACGTGCAGCTGCTCTGCTCTGCGTGGCCAAAGAGCATCTGTTGGATAAAGTTGTTCTTGTCAACTGGTCTCATTGTGGAGCACAGTGTAAATGTGGCAGATTTCCGAGGGAAGGAAGGGGACAAGTCCCTAGGCACCCAAATCAGCCCACCCAAATCTGGTGATTGGTGGGTTAGCAAGTTTTGCAGCAAAGCCACCTTGACATTCAGTAATAAAGGACATATGTGAGTGCCAAGTGAATGGTACAGATCAGTTGCTAGAGGTGTCCAAGGAGAGAGTAATCACCCAAATTCGAATGATCTGGAAGGATTTATGGCAGAGATGGGCCTTGCCTAGACGGTTAAGGAAAGAAATGTGACCGAGGCAAAGGACCAGCAGCAGAACCATGTGATACTGTGTCTAGTGAACAGAAGATGCTAAGGACCTGTACGGGTCTTTCTGTTGAGCCACCAGGGCCACTTCTCTGCCAGGCTGAGTTCTACAGCCTGGCCAGGTCTCAGAGCCCCTAAGTGCTGGACCTGGGTCCTCTGCCCACTGGGCCATACAGCTCCTGTTTCCCTTCCCCTCTGGTAGCTGCTGCGTCCCCTCCAGTTTGGATCTTCTTCACGCAGCCGGGACTGTGATGGAATGGGCACAGTCTTCCCAGCTCCCCCTCTTTTGTTCCCAGAAGGAGCAAAACACAAGGTTACATGTCAAGTCTCTCTGAGGAAACAAGGACATTCAAAAAATTAAATACGAGGAGATTACGAGTATTTAAACATTGGAACCAGTCTGGGAAGGCCTTGAACATTGGCCTGAAAGTTAAAGCTGCTTCCTTTTGACCACGGGGAGCCACTGCCGTTTTCTGAGTAAGAAGTGAGTGATATACAAATGGAGTTTCAAGAACATGGTTGGCACTTTGCTGCACACCAGCACTTCTGGGAACATTTTGTCTCTCATGTCAAGAGTGTGAAGTAAGGACAAAATGGAATTATGAATGTGAGCTGTGAAAGCCTTGTTTTCCACTTTGTCTTCATAGATAGAGCCATGGATGCAGACGTTTAGGACACTCTGGGGGCTTCAGGAGGAACCCGGAAGGAGTGTCAGTGGCAGACTGAAATATCAAAATAATTTCTGCCTTTGTATTAGGTGAAGTATGGCTTCTGTGCTGATTTAACTGATAAGTCCTAGATAGAAAGAGAAACTACACTTAGAGACTTCCTAAATAGCAGCACAACAGATTGCACATTTTTGTAAAAGTGTGGAGAATTACCTTTACTGCAAGTCAAGCAGAGTGTTTGGGACCATGGACTTCTCATGGACTACAGAGGTGGGATTATAATCCTTGTGTCCATCCTAATGGTAATCTTCAAAAGAATGGCTCAGAGATGATGTCTCCCTTATGCTGAGCAGCATCCCAGTTTTCAAAATATTGCCGTCTCAGTTTAGTCACCTGAAAGACTTTTCATAATATGCTAAGAGCTTAATATCGGGACTGAACACACAAGGCACAGCCTTAATTTTGGAAATGAAGCAGAGCATGGACACAGATGAACCTCAGGGGGAAGAACTAAGCCGTGTCCGCTGTAGAGGGCACCTGGACTGGAATTCCTGTGAGGGGCAATGCAGCTAGTCGAGCACCGGCTGAAACCTGCCATTCTTGCTGCTCTGGTCTCAGACAAGATGGTCCCGTTATCTGGCACTCAGAAGAGTGATTGTCAGGGAGAACCAGCGGTACCCACACAGGGAGAACTTGGGCTTGAGGAATGTGGGCATCGTGGCTAAGCGGGATGTAAAGTGCCCCCTGTTTAGCACCTGAGTGACTGTGCTGAGGCCTAGAGTGCCTAGGAAAGCCAAGTGTCCCAGTTATCTATTGCTGCATAATCAGTCACCCCCAAACTTAGTGACTTACAGCAACATTCAGGAGTGGCTTAACTGGGTAGGTCTGACTTGAAGTCTCACACAGTTACGTAGTCAGACAGTGGCTGGGGTCATCTGGAAATCTTCACTTGCATCCATCTCCTGGGCTGGGAAGACTTGATCAGCTGGGGCTCCTTGGGCATCTTTCTCTCTCTCTGCCTGGTCTCTCCAGCATGGCAGCTGCGGGGTAGCCAGACTTCCTACAAGAAGGCTCAGGGCTGCGAAGGTGTGTGTCTCAAGAGAGAGAGCCAGGCAGAAGCTGTATCCTGTGTATGACCTACCTTGGAAATCGTATGGCCTCACTTCCAGCTTCCTCTGTTGGTCAGAGCAAACACAGTGTCAGGAGGAGGGCACAGAGGCTGCTTCTTGATAGGAGAGTGGCGAAGTTCTGGAAGAGCGTGTGGGACTGGAAATAATGCTGTGGCCATAGGTTGAGGGCCTGCAGGCCAGGTGTCCACCCCCCTGCTGGGGCTGTGGTTGTAAAGATCTACCCATGCTTGGGAGCCTCAGCGACTTTTCATGCCCTCTAGGTCCTGGCAAATGTGGCCTACATCATCATAGAGTCCACTGAGGAGGGGACGACTGAGTATGGCTTGTGGAAGGATTCTCTGTTTCTGGTTGACCTGCTGTGCTGTGGAGCCATCCTCTTCCCAGTGGTGTGGTGAGTACCCGCAGGGACCACGAGGCTTGTCCTCAAACCCAACAGCTGAACCAGCCATCCCCAAACTGGTTCGAATCACACGAGGCATCTGTTTAAAAAATACAGCTTCCTGGGTCCCAGACTGACTTGAATCAGTCTCCAGGGCAGGACCCTGGAATCTGTGTCTTTATCAAGTTCCCGAGTGCATTCTGATAGATCTAGTCTGGCACCATGGCTGGCTTTTAGCACCATTTAGGCAATAGAAAAGGTCTGGAAATGAGAACTTAGTAGCAGCATAAAATAGCAGCAAGAATTTGGAGGGAAGGGAGTTGAAGAAATCCCTTAGCCTTTCCTTGTCAAGTTAGGTGGAAAATGAGGAAGTACATTAACGTAAAACTAGTGATAGTTCTCAGCATGTAAACATTTTAGATATCTTCAGAATGGTTTGCTTCATTCCTGGAGATGGCAGGCTTTAGATGCATATATTGTGCTCTGGTTATGTGTAAAGAAATGTTAGTGCTAAGTCAGTGGTTGATGAGAAAGAATATCCTCATTACATCTCGTGCAAAGTGGAGGAAATTCTTGGTACAGTAGGAAACAAGTAGAGGACAAAAGGCTAGCGAAAGTAAAACACCCTTAGAGGGCCGGCCCTGTGGCTTAGCGGGTAAGTGCTCGCGCTCCGCTGCTGGCGGCCCGGGTTTGGATCCTGGGCGCGCACCGACGCACCGCTTCTCCAGCCATGCTGAGGCCGCGTCCCACATACAGCAACTAGAAGGATGTGCAGCTATGACATACAACTGTCTACTGGGGCTTTGGGGGAAAAAATAAATAAATAAAATTACAAAAAAAAAACACCCTTAGAGTGCTCTAGTTCCATGGCTACTTGAAAGCAATTAACTCTTTTGGAATAAAGTTGAAGAAAATAGATTTACCTGCCTTCTATTAGAAGTGAGGTGTTCCACATTACAATGCCCCATGCAGTAAATGAATATTCTTTAGGATCCTGGGGTTTATCAGGTCATGCAGTTCTGGTTTTTTTAGAGCATGGTGCCAGTGGAGTGTAATCCTCATTCCACCCAATCAGATTCCCTCTTAACCCTAATTCCATTGTACATCACATGTGTACATAGAGCAGTTCAGCAGACACCTACCAGCATGGCAGAGAGAGCATGAATGAGTCTTTACTCTCCACACCTCCCCACATCCTGCCAGGAATAAGTTAACTCAGGCATCTGTAACAGGGGACCAGCATTGTCTTCAGATAGAAAGAGCATCTTATTATTAGGGAACGGAGTATAAGACCCTAGTCTTACATCTGCCACTATCAGCGTGGTAAAGTAGAAGGGACAGGGGGTTGGGAAGACCCAGACGTGCTATAGAGCTACAAGGGGCCATTGCCTGCCATTTCATAATTAAAACCCTAACAAGCAGATGCCAAATGGCAAGATTCTCTAAGGTAAATATCCTGAAAATTGCTGTAAAATGAAAAAAATCAGTACTAGAGAGGTGATTTAAGAAATAGTATCAATGATTTTTTTTTAAATATTCAGTTTCAGCCAGCATTGGTTTGGTGCTATCTTTGTGCTAGTTAGTGTTCACATGTTGTGCCATTCAGTTCTCACAGGTGGGCAAACACGGAGGTTTTAGGAGAAATGACTTATTCAAGGTCAAGTAAAGAGGGCATGGCCGTGTCAGGACCTCAGCTCTCTTCCCATGTACTGTATCTGCCCGTGTTGTTCTCACGCTTTAAGAAAGACTTCCCTGGTGCCTTTGAACTCTACCTAGAACTCTGGTCTAGAGCTTCTTTAATAATGTTGACGTTCCCTGCCTAAACTGTAATGATGGTAGGTAGTTACCGGCACATCACGGCCGGAAAAAAGACTCCCTGGAGGTTCGCATTTTTCAGCAAAGCTATAAATCTCCAGTCAGTGAAATACCAAGTTTGAGCGAAGCCATGTGCTCGTAGCCCCTGGACCTAGACTTTAGAAATTGGCGTGTGACCTTCTTATGGAGGCCATTCTCTGCAGGAAGCGGGTGAGCTCAGTGATGCTCCTCGGCTTAGTAGTGTTGGTAGGGGGATGGTTGTAGGAATGGGAGATTAGGTCAAGAAGTCAGCGGTGTTAAATGATTGTGTTTTGTCTTGTTTTCTCCTCACACCCAGGCTCCTGCCAGACTTTTTTCAGCCAGCAGAGGGCATCTTTAACTCGCAGGGTTGAGCACCACACAGGGCGCAGTGCTGATTATCAGAGATCCCATTGTTTGGGGAGAGTGCTCCACATCATCTAGTCCAGCCCTTCCATTTATAATCGAGGAATTCAAGGCCTTGAGTTACTAGTGCTGGAAACGGAAAGGAGTGCAAGTTTGTTAGCTAACTTTTTGTTCCCAAATGTTTGTTTTTAGGTCAATCAGGCATTTACAAGAAGCATCAGCAACAGATGGAAAAGGCAAGTTCCCTTGCGCTCTTGTTGTGCTGCTCAGCCTTCCCTGAAGCCCCAGGCCTGGGCCCTGCTGAGGCGTGGAGGAGGAAGGTCCTGGGGGGCGGCTGGGGGAGCCCTGGGGCTCACTCTGAGAGGCAGCCCGGCGTTCTTTGGTGGAGAGGCAGGGGGTGCACAGTGCGGAGACCAGCTGTGTGGAAGGAGGCCTGGGGTGATTGCTGCTCATTAAGATGATTCATTTCATTGCCACTCGTGAGCGTGATTTCACCTTCTCGAAACTGAGTCAGAAAGAGAGAATCTTGTCTTGGAAGAACCAGCTCACACTTCGCTGTGAGAACAGGAGGTTCTGTGGATTGAGGATGGCTATGTGTAAAGCATCCCTCCCTGCTGATTTAACACGCTTTCAAAATAGATGTGTCGGTATTAATTTAAAGTGAGACTGATGCCAGAAAGAACCTTTGAAACTCTCTGATTTTTAAGTGGTTGTGCCATTATAACCCTTTTGCATTCCCCTGATTTTCCAGCCATGCCTGCTAAGTCAGAAAAGACCACAAAGAAAATGTTGTGTGTGTTTCTGGGCTTATTTGAACAATGTCCGTGACGGCAGGCTGCTGCAGCACAGATGGGCATTGCAGACCACAAGGGTCAAGGAGCAGTGCTCGCAAAGGTCGGAGCTGCCTCTGGAGCCGTGAAGTCACACCCCCAGTGCCGACAGTGATAGTGTTCTTTAAGGCAGATTCTTCAGTTGTTGTAAATAAAGTTTTGTTGCTGACCTGTTTTCTGATTATAAAAGTAAAGTGGGTTCATTTTAGAAAATTTGGAGAACACGTGTAGTCATGTGTTGCATAACAACGTTTCGGTCAAACTCAGACTGACGGCGTATGTGACGGTGATCCCATAAGATGAGCACCATACAGCCTAGGTGTGTAGTAGGCTGGCCCATCTAGGTTTGTGTGAGTAATTATAATGTTCACACAAAGACGAAATCACCTAACAATGCATTTCTCAGAACGTATCCCATCGTTATGCAGCACATGACTGTAGTAGGTACCTATCTTGTTTCACACTTGCTATACAATTAATATCACAATATTTTCTTAAAATTGAATTAAACCTGACCTCAAGCCTTCAGGCCAGTGTCAGAGAAGACCCAGGGTTCTTATTTAGAGCACAGTATTCAGGGTGCCCCTGGTTTCGGCCCACAGTAGTTCTTGTCGAGACTCCTGCTGTCTGGCTCCGGCAATGCTCATGCTTCTGGGCAGCCTGGTGAGTGAGGGTCTCGCCTCAGCTGGGAGCCCTGGTCAGTGCTCTGAGTCCAGCCTCCCGAGGCCCACGTGGCTTCTCAAGTGGCCACAGGCCCCACTCGCAGAATGTGCCAACTCTTGTTTTCTTTCTAGTCCTGAGAAATAGCTCTTTTTTGTTTTTTCCTCTTTTCCTTCAAAGGCACTGGATCCCCTTCTCCCTCTGGAAAACCCTCTGGGATACATTCTTTTCAGAAAAGTAAGTTTAAGCTGGAACTTTGCAGAAATCTTTTGCTTTTTTAGCCAGGCTACATCGCCTTCCTCTGAGCCACAGAACTCAGAGAGCCCTCCTGCCTTCTTGGAATGGGGTAAATGAAAATCACAAAAAATAAAACAAATCAGAATTTTAATAAAGCACCCTACCACAAACAGAAAATCCAAAGTAGAAAATAAAAACCCACCTTCTGGGAATAATTATTGTTTGGGAATATTCTCATCATTTTCTTTTTTTTTCCTTCCATGCACATTATATTTAAAAAGTGGTTTTATTATTTCTGTGACTTAATGAATAGATCTTTCTCTTTAACTTTTTCATCTTTGTATACTTCAGTATTTCTGGATTCATTTTTCTGACTGTTTGGCCGAAAATGTATAGAAAATCCCAAGGGCAGTGTTTTCCAGTTGATAAGTTTTATCTGTACTTGGCTTCTTGACTTCATCCTTCCTCTTTTGTGAATTCCTCTGGTCCTTCCTCACCGGTTCCCTTCTCCCCTTCTCCATCATTCTGATCCCTCGGACTGCTTCTCTGACTTCCCCACCTTGCTTTTAGAGGGTCTGGGGGTGACTGGTAATTAGCTGTCTCTGTGACCATTTGTTCCATGAGAGGTTGATCGTTAGTTGAGGATCTTAGTCAAGTGTCCTGCCTGGGGTTGGTAGCACAGCAGGCAAGGCCCAGGATGGAGTCATAATTGTCCCCCAGCATCATGGGGAAGGGAAACTGTAGGGAACAGGAATGCTTTTGTCGTCGCCCGGGGCACACGAGGCAGTTTCTCGTTTTTTCCACTAGGTGACAGCTGGGACCTCTTCAGCAGAGAGCAGATATGGAAACAGGAAGTCGCGCAAGCACACCAGAGCTCTCATTCACCACTCTCAGGCTGACGTTCTGTGAAGAAAGCACCCATTTCTCATCAGCAAATATAACAAACCCTTTGAAAGGGGGACAGAGTAGATTAGAATGGGGATGTTTTCTTCGTTCACGTTCTTGCACTGAATTGATTCAGGCTGTGGGATGCTCTTGAGCTGATCCGCAAGTGCGTATTTCACTCTGTTCTTTGAGAAATGGTCATGCTTGTGACACTTCCAGAGTCAGGGCAGCCATGTTCCCATGGCTGAAGTCTCCCCTGCAGAGAACTCTCAGGAACAGCACGCTGTGCTGGCAAGCCAGCCTCGGGTGTGACTGCAGAGTGGCTGTGCCCTGCACGTCCATTCCAGGACAGCAGTGAGGCAGCACAGGGAAGCTGGAGTGAGCACACAGCTGACCTCCTGCTGGCGCTTGTTCCTGGATATTGTGGTTGACCCTCCATTCTCCTCAGGCCCGTGCTACCCCTCCCACCCCGAGATCTAGCCCATCCTAGAGGCAACTGAGAAAGTAAAGGCCGTGGGCAATAGTGTCTCCTAAATAATGTCTCCTACTGGATTTGGAAGCATTTTGCTGGATGGAGCCCGACACTCTGGTTCCTGTTCTTAGGCTCATTATTCCACTGACTCATTGCACGACCCTAACAGTGACTTGGGCTTAAGAATCTCAGTTTAAGTGCAGTCCAGGCTGACTAATTGCGGTGGGGGGCCGGAGGGGGGAGTGCTGTTTGCCGTTGTTCTCCCCGCATTTGGGATTGCATCTGGCTTTCAGAAAGGGTTCGTTTGGATTTTGTTTGCTTCTTTGTATCTGGGTCCCTCCTGACTGAACGGGGGGAAGTATCAAGGAGAACATTACGGATGAAGCTGCCCGCTGTCCTCAAGCTGTGTCTGCATCTCTTCTGTCACACGCTGTGGCTTCCCCCCACTCCTCTGTCATTTAGAGTCACCGCTGCGCCGTCCTCCGACAGGAGCTTAACTGAGTCTCGCGCAGACGCACCTCGCTCTGGTTCCCCCGGCTTTCACCTGCCAGGATTCCTGTTCTTGCCCTTGAGCCTGCGCCCGTCTCCTTCTCGTGCTCCAGCGGCGGTACCTTAGAGGATGGGCTGGGGGCTGCACACCATACATTTAGTTAACGGGCTCTGCTTCTGATCATCCTTTTTTTTTTTTTCCTTGTGTTTCTGAAGAAAATTCAGAGGAAGTATTCTGAGGAATCTTACCATTCAGGTGAGCTTCAAAAGCATTTACACAAGTGGTGATGGGCCAGTTGCAGGGTTTGTGGAGGAATGGCTTCATTCTGAGCTGCTGCCGTGTTCTGAGAGCAGCTGTGGCCTGGAGAAGTATTTGTCAGGGCGGCAGTCCTCGCGAGGGTCCTCGGGGTCAGAATTATTTTCGTTATAAGATGTTATCAGCCTTTTTCACTGTTGACGTTTGCACTGATGGTGCAAAAGCAGAGGTGGGTCAAACAGCTGGCCTTGCACGAGTCAAGGCCATGGCACCAGCCTGGATTTAGTGGCCCTTGCGTTCTTCATTGCCACCCACTTGCAGGGGGTGAAAAAGGCTCGTTTCACTTGAGTGGCCTTGATGAAATAGTGAAAACTATTACTGTTATTAATCTCAACCCTTGAGTATAGGTCTCTAACCTGCTGTGTGATGAAATGGGAAGTATGCCTGAGGCGCGTCTGCCGTGTACTGGAGTACGACGGTTGTCTTGGGAAAGGCACATGTGCAGCCGCTTCAGTTGTAAGCTGAACTAGCCACTTTTCTCTCAGGACACCATTTTTATTTGAAAGAACAATGACAGTCAAACTGTTGTTCCCGAAGCTTGGGTTTTGGGCAGACATTTTCTTGAAAATGAGCCAAGGAAGCACGTCACTTGAGGAAAGCAACTAGAAATATTTGTTGCCACTGATGTCATTTTCACTTGAAAGCACAAATTTTAATTTAGGAAAACTTATATCCACCACGGCAAGCTTGACAGCTTCCTAGTTCTTAAAAGATTTCTAATGTGAGCAGGGGTGACTTTTAGAAAATATTTTATGATAAAAAGTTTCAGTGTGTTGGAGATGTGCATAACTCAGTGAAACAGTATTTCCCACCTGGTCAGCGCGTGTGACACAGTCGTGCGTGAATAAAAGATCCAAAGTGCAAGATGGAGCAGGGGACTTGAGGGGACAGAGTGTGGAAGTTCGTTGATACGGTTTCAGATTCCCCACCTGACTGGTCTTTAAGAAGCTACCACTTGTCAAGTTTTACTGTAGAATCAAGAAGACTGTTCAGTTATCTGAACAGGCCTACATGTGTGTAAGGCCGTATTTTCTTCATGTACTTCGTCCAAAACACTCCTTTACAACAGATTGAATGCAGAAGTGAATATGAGAATCCAGCTGTGTTGTATTAAGCCAGACATTAAAGATATTTACAAAAATGGAAAACAGTTCCACTCTTCTCATGAAATTTTTTTGAAAGTTATTTTTTATAAGAAAGATATTAGTAACGTGTAATGGATTTATTTTTGTCACTTTTAAATGAATTATTAAATATTTTGGAAATTTGTTTCAGTTTCTAATGTGGTGAACATTGATAGATTTTACCCACATAAACAACAGCTCTTTGGGATCCTCAGTAATTGGTAAGTGTGAAGGGGTCCTGAGACTGAACGTCGGAGAACCGTGTGTTAGGGATGAGACTTCTTGACTCTTGTGATCAGACAGCCATGGAAGGGAGTGAAAGACTGCCTGGTTCTTTTTTCCTGTGCCTATTGAGCTCATTTCAGACTGTCTTGGCCAGGTTCTTGTGACTATTTGAGTCCATTAGTTCTGGGCAACTAATGCCAAAAAAAATATGGTTTGTTTGGGTGTGTTCATGTAAACAGATCTAATGAAAAACCTACTGATGAGAAGGGAAGAGAAATACGTCTGCCTGTTTTTGTAAATAAAGTTTTATTGGAACACAGCCATGCCCATTTGTGTACGTGTTTGTCTGTGGCTGCTTTTGTGCTACCGTGGCAGAGTTGAGTAGTTGTGGCAGAGATCATCCAGCCCACAAGGCCGAAAACATTTGCTCTCCAGCCCTTTACAGAAAAAGTTTGCCAACTCCTGGCTGTTATAGACATTTAAGAGATACCACGTTTAAAACCATATCTGTAATGTAGTGATGCTGACTGCTGACTGTTCTCTCTATGCTGAGCACTTGGAAAACTATAAAGCTCACATAGGTGTAAGAAATTACTGCTTCTAGGTATTTACTGAGCTCCCACGGAGTGTCCAGCACTGTGCTCCTTGTTATTTGATTGGGACAGGAGCTTTTGCATCCTTATCTGCTCTGATATTTTCCCTAACCTGTTGCTCTAATAGGAATGTGTGCTTTTCTTGAACTGACAGGATGGCTTTAACACAAGTTACCCTCAGTATACCAACAGAGCTTTGGATTACATGTTTCCACCCGAGCTGGTGTTTACAAGCACTCTCTTCTCTGACTCCTTGACTCAGTTCCTGGTTATAATTATAGGTTTGCCCAGCCTTTATTTTCACTTTCTAAGTAGAAACGAAGGTAACCCCAGATGCACTGATGCTCTAGGCAGTGAGGATTATTATTGGATTCAATTTGGAGATTCCAGGTCAAAAGTCTTAGGGGGACGAAGGAGGTCAGGACAAAGAGGGGAGTCCCCAGTTGTGCATTTTGCTGTGAGTCCACCTCCCCAGCATGTGGGGAGGGCTCTGGGACTGGGTGCAGCCCGGGCGAGGGTGATTTCCTCCAGAATTGCAGTACACTATTGTCTGCACTGCTGCTGAGGGTGGTCCTTTGGGATCCCACCCTCTGGAGCACTGTTTCATGATAATGGGAGAGAAGAGGCAGAGGAAATGAGATTCCCTCTATCTGGTCACTCAGGAAATGTTCATCCTTCCTTTTGTCCCCATGTGGCTAGAGCGTACGTTTGTAAATCCAGTCCTGCCCCTGAAGTCTAGAGCTGCGCCATGAGAGCGCTATAAGCAGGCTTCTGCTCCAGAAAGGGGGAGTGTTGGCAGGCAGAGAACACTTTCTCTCCGGGCGATGTGATGCAAGTACGTATAAAATTCCTACCTCTCTTACGGCATGAGGTATGGTGGCATCTGTCAAGCCCTCAGAGGATTCTGTCCCGCGCTCAGGGCCACCTCACGTAAGTGTGCAGCCGACCCTGTAATTCACATGTTTTTCAGGTGGCGTCCATGAATGCATTACACGGAGGTGGGGGAGCCAGAAACTGTAGGTTTTGTGCATGCATGCATTTACCTGGGCAGAGGGTTCGTGGCTTTCAGCAAATTTTGAAAGGAGTCTGTGACCCTAGAGAGGCTAAAAACCACAGCTAAATAGACTATTAGGAAGAGAGAATGAGAGAGAAAAAGTATATTTTATTAGACTGGCTTAATACAATGATTTTTAATTTCTTTTATTCACCAAAAACCTATCTTCATTACTTTCCTCAGCAGGTCACCCAACATTCCTTTAACGTCATCAGCCTAATCACAGCTTCTGATCAACATTTTGAAATATATATTTTGAGTTAATATAATGTACAACCAGAAACAAAGAGGCCTCTCATATCCCCAGCCTGAGAAGCAGCCTTATCACATTGCCAATTTTTTATTAGGCCTTTAAAATAGTGGGACCCTAATTACGTTGGAGACCTCAGCCACCCAGTGGGCCTGGTTAACGATCCGGGTTGGCGTGGCCTCCCCGGTTCTGGACGTGGTTCTTCTGCCTAGTGGTGTTAGCCTGCATTTGATTTCTGCAATTCTTGAGACACGGTTGAAACCCGCTCTTCTCGGTTGGTTACTGCAGTATTCAGGGAGGTCAGGTTCTCTTATTGAGAAGGTGTTGTCTGCTATTGGCCAGGCTGTGTCATCAGGCAACGGGCCGTCTGACCGTCTTCCTTGCCCAGCTCGTTGCCGACTGTGGGTCTGTGCCGTGGACAGCCAGGGGAGCCGTGTGCTCCTCAGCTCTGCCTCAGCTGTGGTGTCTGGCTGACACAGCTGCCAGCACTGCGGCTGCACACTGCGGGCCGGCTGAGACGGGAGGGGCTGACAGGAGCAGGTCTGAGATCAGCCTGCCCTAGGAGCCCCTCCTCCAGCAGGGCCTTTGGTGTGTGTGATTCTAGAGCAGAAGGGAAGAGAAAGGCGGAACCGCGCTAGACTTGGCAGCAGAAATCTTGTATGGAGTTGCCCTTTCCTGGAGTGTTATGCTTGTCAGCCACCCTCTTAGGCTGTTTTTGCTTCTTCCTTTGATGCTTTTTATTGTTTATTTATGATAAAATTTTGCTTACAGTAAGATGCACAGCCCTTAACTATTCACTTCAATGACTTCTGACCAGTCCTGGGTCATTGTTTTAAATGTGTATTGGAGGTGTATTTTGAACTACTTTCACATGACCCTCAACAGTTTGATGATCAAAGAATTTCATTCTCTAAGTAGTTCTTCCTGTCTCCTCACAGTCTTTTCCCTACTTGCTCCTGATACCTTCCTTGTGAGATGGGTAGAGGCCAGGGGGCACCCTGTGGGCTAATCACTCCAGAATGGACGCTTTCAGACTAGTGTGGTCCCAGGTCAGCGTGCGTGCGGCCTGGCTTTCAGGCCTGTCCTTGACCACGGATAGGGGGAGCTGCCCCGTCCCACAGGCGCAGTGAGCTTGAGCCTGCAGCTTAAGCAGCTTGTGGAAATGCTAAGGTTGAGAGTGAGTCAGAGCGAATTCTAATGCCATCCAGGCTTTGCCGTCATCCTTATTTCTTTAATTTTTGGTTTGACTCAAAATTCCCTCTGAAGCACGGCAGGGAGGCAGCAGGAGAAAAGCATGATGGGTAGGTGGGGATGTTATTAAGCCTCAAGCCTTTCCTTGCACCTGGGGAAGGGTTGTTGTGGAAAGTTTTCACCCTCTGAGTGGCCGTCGCGGACCTTTGCCTCTCTGTGTCCTGTAGATCATCCAGTGTTAACTCCTCAGGATGGGTTGCTGGCAGCTCCTGGCATTGCCCCGCATTTTGAGCCACGATCACGTCGCCCTGAGCTGCCGGTGGATTACAGAGCTATGAATGGCTTTTCTCTTAGCGCAAAGCATAGGCATTAAGAGCTTGATCCTTGGTCGGAGGTGGAGTTGGGTTTGAATACTGGCTTCTCCACTTACAAGCTATGTGCCCTTGATAATTTTCTCAGCTTCTCCAGGCCTGCGTCCTTCATCTGTAAGGCAGTGGTGACTATGCCCCTCCCTCGTAGAGGCTCCTGTGAGGATTACAGGAGATGGAGTATGGAAGGTTTCTGGCCTGGAGCCTGGCACATGCTTGTCACTCAGTAGATGGTGGTGACCAGCACTATTATTTGTATTTATTGTCATGGTTCCGAGACGATCCAGGGAAGACCTCTGAGGAGGAAGGGGCCGATCTGTCTTCTTGCTAGCCTGCAGGTTACTCTTTGGCTTAAAGAAGACAAGTGAAAATCTAGGGAAGGAGCCTCCTCAAGGTGGGGTGTTTGCCCTTTTGCCGCTGAGTCAGAGAGAGCACTGACTTGTTAAGCATTTGAAAGGCTGGGCATGTCCTGCCTCATTGGACACTTTTTCTTTTCTCCTCAGTAAAAAGTACTTGCCAAAATCCAGAGTCTTGGCTGTTTTCCTGAGAGCGTGTAGGAGGAGGAGGACTCCCACAGCAGGAGGCCAGCCTTGCATGAGCTTGTGAAGCAGTTGTGCGTGCCCGCTCTCCCTGCTCCCCTCCTCTCTCCTTCCCCATTCGCTGGGAGGTTTTTCACAATCCTTATAGGAGGGCCCGGTTCCGTAAGAAGGGGGGCAGCTTGGGCATCTGTGCTAAATAAGCTCTCCAGGTGATTCTGGTGCTCACCCCAGGTAAGGACCATCGCCGTAAGGAAATTCTAATCCTCTGTAAAGAATTCTTCTCCATACGAGGAGACGGATGCCCCGAGAAGGCAGTGGCGGGCCAGGCTCAGGCACACTGAGTTACGGTGGTGCAGGGACTGGACTTCAGTCTCCTGGCTCCCATCCGAGGCACTCTCCCTCTCACCGTGCTCATTCTTTTACCATATTTGCTGTTCCTCATGGTGGGGTCGGAAATAGCTAGCCCAGGCTTGGCGAGCCTTCACTCCCGTGGGAGCCCGGCCCTGCCCTGGTCCAGTGAGCAGCAAGCTATCAGCGTTCTTAACTCCAGGAAAGGCTTTTTTGGAAAAAAAGCGAAGGGAGGCCGGGGACTCCGGGCTGCGACC
This sequence comes from Ceratotherium simum simum, assembly GCF_057802395.1. Taxonomy (NCBI): domain Eukaryota; kingdom Metazoa; phylum Chordata; class Mammalia; order Perissodactyla; family Rhinocerotidae; genus Ceratotherium; species Ceratotherium simum. The sequence continues at coordinate 6,948,247 of NC_141928.1, read as the reverse complement.
CGGGGCGTCACGGCTCCTTGCGTAATGCTTCTGCAGTTTCACCCTCCGGAGCTGGTTCGTCCCCTGCTCAGCAGGCGGACTCCTCGTGTGCGTGTGGCAGCATGCTTCCAGGAGAGCCCAGAGCTCTCTGGCGGTCCCCAGGTCACCACTCGTTCCAGTGTTACTTACTAGAGGCTGGATTCCTGCCGGATGTGGCAGCTGCTGTAACACAGTATATGCCACGTTTGGTATTTGGTAATACTGTATGACCCTGATACTGTAACGTCAGACATTCATTGAGTGCTTACTGTGTGCTGTTTGCTCTCCATGTCCTGTCTCATTAATTCCCCCAACAACTCTAGTGGTAGGTATTGTTATTGTTTTACAGATGAAGAAACTGAGGCTCAGAGAGGTTAGGCGACTTATCTGAGGTCACACAGCCAGTAAGCAGCAGAGTTGGAATTTGAACCCAAGATGTTTGAATGTGCAGGGCCTGCACTGATTCTCACTCCTGTTTCTTACTCCCATAAATAAGCTTGCTCCGTGCCTCCACTGCCTCGGCTGTGGCTAGAACACCCATGTGAGACGCAGGAGCCTAATCCCATGGCCAGCAGTCTCATAAACAGATGTCTTACTTGTGACTAGAAATGATGTCTGTCGTGACTGGTGGGTGTTGGAATCGACCTTGAACTCTGCTTATCGTGGCTGCGGTTCTTGGAGACAGTCCTGGTTGTTCCCAAGGTCCGTTTGTCAGTCCCGGCACGCGCCTGGGATGGCATGGCGTCAGTGCCTGTGCTGGTGTTGCTGCCTGGCTGCCTGGCTGTGGGTGTCCAGGCTCATTTTTAAAGTGCTTCAAGGCTGCCTCACTTCAGAGCGTCTCACAGTCAGCCTGGGGGCGTGACGCACGGCACCAGGGAGATGTCAGAGGCAGTGCCTTCCGCTCCCTTCCTCTCACGCCCCACACTCGTGTCTTATCCCATTAAGGCCTGCAGTGCCTCAGCCCCTCTGCTGCTCTCCGTCAGCTCTCCCCACCCCTGAAAGGGGGGCCCATCAGCTCCACCTGAAGAGTTCTCTCTGGTCTCCCAGCTGCATTGCCTTGCTGCCTTCCGTCTTCCCCGGCCGACCACGGGGACAGGCTCAGCCTGTCATTCGCTGCACCACCCACTGCTCTTCACGGCAGAGAAATACCTCACCGCCTTTCGAGGGACCTCCACATTCAAGGCTTTTGACCTCACTTGGGCTGTTATTCGTGATTCTCTCCATCCTTTCGTCAGAGAGATTGCTCTACAGCGTAGATGTGATCAAGGCCCGGCCCTGCTTCAAACCCTCAGAGGCTCCCTGGGGCCTCGGCACCGGCAGGGAGGACAGCTCTTGGCTCTGCTCTCGGCCCAGCCCCTTCCCGGGCCTCCGTGTCCAGCCACCCTGAGCTGCTTGGTCTTGGCTGAGCGTGATGCTCTTCCTGAGCATTCTCTCCACTCTTGCTCCCTCCTGCGCCCCGGTCAGGCCTCGGCTTAGACACTGCCTCCTATGGGAATCCTCCCGTTCACCCCTTGTCCCCGTGGTCTGGGTTGGTAGCCCTTCCTTGGTTGTGGCTGTGGCAGCCATGCATATCTTGTCATGGCATCCTGAAATCCAGGAATAAAAATGTGGCACTTCTCTCTCTGTCGGGCTGATGGTTCTTCCTGAGGCAAGGGCAGGAGCGATTTATTTCAAAATTCAGAGAGACTTTTAAAGCATTTTTATTATTTAAATGGTCTAATTGTTGGCGCTGTTCTTTCTCGGTTATTGACAAAGAAGAGAATTGAGTGCTCATATTCAAGAACTGTGTAGCTCGTTTGGGAAGACCACAGTTCCGAGGGCTGGCTGGTTTTGCGAGCAGAGTACGGTGTAAGCGAGCCATTTCATTGACCACTGCCAGTGTGAGCAGGGGGCACACACAAAAAGGAACACAGATGGAATACTTGTCCATACAAATGTGTGAAGTTTTAAATCCATGGTCACTTACTTATCCGACACTTCTAATATTTTGTCCTCAGTGAAGCCTCTCCCCCAGCTCAGACGAGGAGGAAGAGTGCCGATCACATGCTGGGATCACCAGTGCTCTGCGGGCACTTAGCTGGCTGGTGGTTCTGGCGCCTATCTTTCCCTGAGGGACGGCAGGCACCCCTGGGGCAGAGGCCTTGGCGGCCATGGTCACTGCTGCATCCCGGGGCCTGGCCAGAGATGACCTGAATGAAAAACTGCAAGAGAACCAGAGAGATTTAATTTAGAAAATAACCAGACTAGCAGAGAGGGTGCTAGATAAGAAAGCCTTTGCCGATCTGCCTGCTTTAGTTTAGCTTCTTCAGATGTTGCGTGCGTGCGAGTCTGTTGCAGCTCTAGATGTGGGTGTTACAGCCTCGAAATTCTGGAAGTTAAAATTTCCTGAAAGACTTTCTAACCTTCCCCTCATCCTTGCATTCGGTTTCTCAGAGGAGATTCTTACAGATACTGTTAGTTGATAATCACCTTGAAGATTAATTTAGGATTCGGGTATTTCTTTTGGAATTCTAAGCTTGATTGCCCCCACTAATCATGAGCCAAAGGAGGGAGGAAGAGGACATTCAAACCCTCGCCACCCACAGTCCCATTCTTAAATGGAACCAGTAATTGAATGCTATTAAGCAAAATTAATTTGCCTCCTGCTGGAAGGTTTATGATGAATGAAAGGATTGCTAATCGGGGAGGGAGCCAGGCTGCCCTCTGTGGTCATCAATATTTCATGGCCACAAGCGGTGGCAGGAAGTTAGCTGTCCTGGCTCCCTGACCTTGAGCCATCATGGAGGTAGGATAAAGCCTGGGAGGTCACGTGTAAAGGGCTTATTACCAGGCATAGAGTGAAAACCTGAATGAAATTTGCAAGATGCGCCTGTGGGTTAATTGAATTACACGCTCAGCTAGTAGGAGGCTCCCCCAGATGGGGCTCAGGGACCCACCTGAGACAGGTCCTGGTGAGGGTGCAGCTCTGTCAGCCAGAGTGGCATGCTGAAATGTTCAACAATGGCTTTTGGGAGGCAAGGGAGTCCTGATTTGTCATGTTCCCCAATTTCTGTGGTGGCAGTAGACCCCCAGCATGGCCGGTTTAAAGCTCTGAACCTGGAGTGGGGAGATGCACTGGTTTGCTGGGGCAGGCCTGCACCGGAACACCAGTGGGGCTGGGAACCCCAGCCTGCGGCTCCCACAAGTCCCTGGTTCTTCCAGGTGCGTGGGGGAGACCCTGCCATGTGCCCCTGGGGTGTCCTCATCTGCATAGATGTGGCCTCTTGACAGAGGGTGCCTGAGTGCGACTTGCTTTGGAAATGAGAAAAGAAGTTAACATGCCTTTCATTTTGTTCTCTCTCCTTCCTAGCTGCTATTAACTTAGCAAAGCTGAAACTTTTCAGACATTATTACGTCTTGGTGAGTAAAAAAATCCCTCATCTGTAAATAAGGTCAATTCAAGGAGTAGAGCAAATGAACTTGCCAAGAGCTGGTGCAAGCACAAGGTGTGCGGAGCTGTGTAGATTTCGTTTTATAAAATCAAATTGTGTCTTCTGATATGGGAAATTAATATCTATTCTTTCTAAATTTTAGTTTTAAATTTGGCTTTAAATACTCAGAAAAGTGATACATGCTTGATATTTTTAAAATGCAGGATTCTGGAGACACAGGAAGAGCCCTTTATGGTCCTGATCTTCTCCCCCTTCCCCTCTTCCTTGAGTGATTCCTTTGACAGTTTGTGCTTATTTCTCGAGATTCTTTTCTAGGTATATGCCACACATAGCTATTCCTTTGACTTTATTTATTTATTTACAAAAATGGGATCACACCTAAAAGCAAGACCATGATGGACATGAAAAGTCCACATAAGCGTACACCAAAGGCAGGACTTGCTGTAAATTATTAGGATCATAATTTCCTGGAATATGGAAGGTATGGGTCTTCTAGGGTTTGCTTTTTTAAAAGGAAGTTTCTGAGTCGTCTTTGTCTGATTTTGGCATTGACTGTCACCTTGAACAGTTCTCCTGCAAGCCTCGCCACCCTGGGCACCGTCACGGCGAGCAGTGCACACTAGAGTAGCCGTCATGTTGAATCCTTGTCACATCCTCCCTTCCTAGAGAGCTCAGTGTCATGGGCGCTTTCCTCTGAGTATGGCCCTAGAATGTTTATAGCATCTGCTCAAGAGACTCCAAGTCAGTATTTTTTTCCCCTGTGTGGCTTTATTTTGCCATTACTACTGGCAAACATTCCTCAGAGCCTAGTAATGAAAACTATTAGCCTGTAGGGGTTAATCAGTGGGTGGTGTGTGTCGATAGGACGAGAAAGGGGTCACTCAGGAGGTAGGGGCAGCTGCACGAGTTTCTTCCCCCCCGAGGTGAGGTCACCAGAGACACAGGAGAGTTTTCCAGTTGTCACCAGCAGAGTAGCCGTCTCTCAGCCGCGCTTATTAATTAGCACTACAAGTGTCAAATAATTTTCTTCAGGTGATTGTTTTCTCTTTTGTAGTTAATTTGTAAAAACAAATTGTTGGAAGAAAGTGGTGCCGTAACGTCTATGTTGATTTTATTTCTTGTTTCTTTCCTCTTTGTGCAGATCGTATGTTACATATACTTCACCAGAATCATTGCGTTTCTCCTCAAACTTGCTGTTCCGTTCCAGTGGAAGTGGCTCTACCAGGTATGCTGCTCACAGGGGACAGCGCCAGAGAATTTGTCTGAGGAGAATGTCTTGGGGTGTAACTTAAGGTTGTTATAAACTTATCTGGCAGTGGCCACTAAAACCTTCCATCTCTTCTGGTCTACAATTAAGATGATCTGTTTGTCCAGCAAAACCTGCTGAATGACGTGAGAAATCTGGAAGTAATTGCATTATTGATTTTAGTTTTCAATTTTAAAAGTCTTTGATAAGAAAAGCCTCAGGCCAAGAGAGAAAGATTTGCCCTGTATAATTACACCTAGATGAGAGGGAAGGGGTCTTTTCCTTCAGTGACAAGTCTTAGAATAGCTTAGAATCCAGGCCTCCTGTCTTCTTGGCCCATTATTATTATTTCAGTAATAAAGTGTCTTTGCAGTATACTAGAATGAGTTTAACTACTAGGGTAATCCACCAAATGATTTAGAGATTTTTTTCTTGAAGCACTCATTTGGTGCTTTAGGCATTGTATGAAATGTGGTTATTTAATGAGCTCTTAAAAGGTACCAGTGAAGACTCTGCTTAAAGCAGGGAGTCTTAAATGTCATCTCTGGGCCCTGGCTGAGGGTTCAGCAAATATAAAGAAAACGCTCTCTAGCAGTCCACTCTGGCATTTGAGTGAGTGATCAGCAAGTGGTGGGTTGTCGGGGGGATGTGTCAGTTTGTTTAGTTCCACTACTTTCTGAAGAACAGTGTTGCTAATCCCTTTATTTGGGGGTGGTTTTTAAATTTGCAGCTCCTGGATGAAATGGCCACGCTGGTGTTCTTTGTTCTAACGGGGTATAAATTCCGTCCAGCTTCAGATAACCCCTACCTACAACTTTCTCAGGAAGAAGACGACTTGGAAATGGAATCTGTGTAAGAAATCTCCTTTCCTCTCTCTCCTCCTCTGCCCCTTTTCCTAACTAAAAGCAGCATGGTATGAATTGGAGCAGCCGCTCTCTGCATTTTGTTGCTCCAGAGGTGGTATCTCTATTTTTAGCAGAAGGAAATGGACACTCAAGCCCCAGGCTCTCTTATTCAGTTTGAAGTATCTGCCAAGCATCCCTCAGTCTTTTCAGGGAAAGTAGAACTTGCCATCCTATTAAGCACCATTGGAGACTGCTTCCAGTAACTCAGTGGCAAGAACTTAGGGACGTACTTGGTTGTTCAGAACTGCTGAGGATGGGCAGCCCCACTTCCTGTTGGGCTCCTGCTGTGGGGAGCTTTTGTCTGAAAATGTAATCATCCGGGTCCTCTGTAAGTCTGCTAATTATCCTCAGACGTCCTTTATCATCAGATAAAGCTAGCACAATGCCTTTGACCTATATCTGAGTGTTAAAATGGGCTTTTCTGAGTCACAAGGTAAATGACTGTAGGGTGCTATTTTTTGGGAAAGGGCAGTCATTTTCAGGAGAAGTGAATAGTGATTAAGCGTATTTGCTTGTTAACTCATCAGCTGTGATGGGCCAGGTCAATTGTTGTGAAGATTAGCCTGGGAGTGAGTTTCTCTCCTTGTTCTGCACGGCCTTTCGGCCTTTCGACTTTTCCCAATTCAGAGGCTGAGCCTCGGCCCCTGCTGGGCTCTGCTGGGCTGGCGGGGCAAGTTGACAGCGTGGGACAGCTCTTGGTGCTCAGAGCTCCACAACGAGAACAATAAAGGGAAGACAGATCCTACTGATGGGCTCCAAACATCACCTCCCTGTGCAGAGGAAGAAATACCTCTTTATAGATAGTGGAGAGGAAAGCAGGAGAACCATCAGACGTGCGTTTTCTAGAAGTAGCAGAATCTGAGGAAGTGGCTGTTGGTTGAAGAGGCGCAAGTGAGGGTCAGTCTGGTAGTGAGGCATCGGTAAGAAACCTAAGACGTGGTGTAGTTATCTGTCCCCTGCCGCAAGACCTTTAGCTTGTCGGCTTGTTCCACAGACATGTGGCAGGGTTTCTCTGGGGTAGGCAGCCAGAAGCTGAGCGGCTGGGTCAGAGCACCTTCCCCTTTCCTGAATTGTGCTCCAGAATGGCTGCATCAGCTGCCCTTCGTGCCTGCAGCGTAGGAGTCCCTGTCCGCACGTCCTTTCCATCAGCCGTTGCATCTGGAATGCGGGTGCATTGTGAAGGGATTTTTGTCTCATGGCAAACTTTTTAAATATTTTGTTTTGGTTGTCGTTTCTCTCTGACAATATCTGAGCAGGAGGGTCTGGGTGTTAACGTGTGGAGGGAAGGGGGAGGGAGTAGACAGACTACCAGTCTAGTGGAGACAGACTGTTCTTCGTTCTGGCCAGTGTTGGGAGCGGTGGGAACTTTGAGTCAGGGATTGTCATTTGCCTGCCTCAGCTTACACCTCTCATGGGGGAAGCAAACTCTGACTGTACTGTTTTCAGTGCTTAGTGAGAGCCGCACTGTCGCAGTGAAGGGAGCTTCTCTTCTGTGGCAGAAAGGCTGCACGTGTAACGGCAGAGAGAAAGTCAAACCAAGTGAAGGTTTTGCTGAGGGTGGTGGTGTTTCCAGCGAGCGCTGGCCCAGTCTAGCCCATGAGAAAGAGCTCAGGAACCGATTGAGGCCGTGGGCCTTTAAATCGGCAATGAAATTGTTCTGGGGTTTCTCTTTGGCTAAGAACTCTAGTGTTGAGAAAGTCCTATGACTTTATAAGGTGTGACAGAGCAGAACAGGCCCGAGATGGAGGCCCCAGCACAGCCTGCCACCGCGTTCACCGGCAGGGGAGTGCCAAGGCTGGTTGCCGTGCTGCGCCCTGGCTGTCGTCTCCTTCTTCTTGGAGGTGCTGTTCCTGGACGGCACCTCTTCAGTCCTCCAGAAATAACCCAAGCCAGAGGGGAGCCAAACCCTTGCCTTTGTTGTCTAGAAGGTCATGAGCTCTCTGTCATGCACATTGGAGGGTGTTTCCTGAAGGAGGAGGCTAGGTCTGATTCCTGCCACAGAACAAAGCACCTCTTTGTGGGAAGCAATATTTGTTATGCCTCACACACCCCACAACAAGCCCACACTCTTCCTGGTGAGTCTCTCCACTGGCAGCGCGTGAGCTCTGACCCAGTCACTGACCTCATTGACTCGTTCTGGATAGTTTCTCTTTCACCTGTTCTCACCTCCAGTATCTGAAGCTGAGCTGTGGGAGTGCAGTGCCTTTGGGAAGCGAATCTACCGGTGGATCCCAGGGCGGGTGGATCCCAGGACAGAGCCGTGCTCCCCTGGGGGTGGAGTGCTTCCACCCTTTCTCTGACCCAGGCCCGCACTCAGTCCATGCAGCTGCCATCCCCACCAGGCCTAACACAGCTTCTCCGTCTGAGCCTGTGGAATGAGGGCACAGTCAGAAGTAACACTGACTTTCTGTCTTTTTCTCCTTCTATCTCTTTCAACATTTTTCTTTGGGCTAAAGCTCACAGAGGCTTACCAATTTGGGTAACAGAATTTTTCATAAACAATTCGGCAAGGTAAAGAGTATTGGATGCAATTTCAATGAGCAGACTTGGTAGCTGCCTCATGAGCTGGTCTGAATGATTTCCGTCATCTTGAGAAGTGAGGGTGGGAAGAAACATTTGGTGTGGGTCCGGGGCTGAGCAGTTGTCTCTCCGGGGATCCCATTCCAGAACGCTGGCCTCGAGGTAGCGTTAACCTTTGACTGCTACTTCCTGCGCTCATTCAGTGGGTGGGCAGCAAAATTGGAAACGGGGGATTGGAGACGAATAGAATTGTTTCTTAACCAGGCCTCGCACACTGCGAGTCAAAGACGTGGTTTTTAGTTTGGTTGTAGTCTGTGGTTTAGTGTGGTTACAGAAACAGATGTGTCCGCGGGCCACTTAGGCCCAAGCCGCGTTTGTTGGCAGGCTGGCGTGGCAGAAGGAGCAGGGGCTGCCTAAAGTGTCTTTTCCCGTCGTGCCTGTGTTCAATAGGCCTTTTTGGTGCAAGCGTAGAGACTCGGGGCTCTGCAAGGAAAAGAGGGGTCACCATTTAGGTGTGGGAGGCAGCCGTGGGTCCGTGTGCTCTTTCCATCTCTGCTGGAGCTCCCCGCTCCTTCTCTCGGGCATTCTGCTCCACTTCCTCTCTGTCCTCCACAGACCCTCCTGTACTGGTCCCACAGGGAGCACCTCCACTTGGCTTAGCACTGGTGCCTCACCTCAGACCCGCTCGGGAGCTGTGGGCCCTGAAGTCAGGAGTGGGTACCTCGGCTCAGAGAAGTGCTTCCCTGAGCAGGCACTGGAGGCAGGACAGCTTCTGCTGGAAATGGGCGTTGGGCTTGGCAGCCAGAGAGGCCAGGCTGGCCCTGTGCGCTGAGTCTGCCGGCGCCTCGCTGTGCGTGGCTCCATCCGCCCTATAGGCCGTTGTGGAGCACCAGCCAGTGCAGAAGCCCTGCAGGGAGCTCCCTGTCTACTCAGGGCACAGTGTGACAGAGTATAGACAGCGCTGCAATGAAGGTGTGCACCTGGAGCCACAGAAGGGCATCGCACCAGCCTGGGGCGAGAAGGAGCGAGTCAGGCAGAGAAGGAGTGAGAGAGGCAACAAGGTCGCCCTCTCCGGACGTCACTCTCCCCGTCTGTGAAGTGAGTGGTGGTGGCTGTGATCCAGGCAGCTCCAGGAGGCTCTGCCTGGATCTCCAGAGTTGGAGTTTAGACTGAAAAGCACCACTGCTCATTGCTTACCCTGAGCTTGGAGAGTGCTCTCCGTGCTGCATGCGGGCCTTTGAGAACGGTTGTCTGTGGTGCAGAGTGCTGGCTGGGTGGTGGCTCTGCAGCTGGTTTCCCCCTTGGTGTCTGCACTGAAACTAGGACATGTGGGGAAGGGTGTGCAAAGTTACTGAAGCCCCACCTCCTTCTGCCCCTGCTTGGGAGGCTTTAGGGTGTCAGCCTACCCTAGGTCTCCTTTGTCACTGCTGAAGTGTTTGAGCTGTGACGGGAAGCACATCTGCAGGGGGCTGGCCAGGCTTAGCTGCTCCCCTTGGGCACCAGGCATCCCTTTCACTTCCCAAAGTGAAATGGGCCCAACGCCCATTTCCAGCAGAAGCTGTCCTGCCTTCCCAAAGGTTTACTGGCCCAGCCAGCGTCCCTGCCATCAGGTGTCTTGGTCTGTTTCAGTGCCCTTCAGCAGCTCCTGCTCCAGGTCACTTACGAAACCTCCTCAGTGCCTGCTGCGCCTGTGACACCCTTCTGTGCTGGCACGCTCCCCTGCCACAGCCTTGGAGGCTTCCATTCTCCTTCTTCTCCGAGTGCCCACCCACGCCCAAGGCTGCCTTGACCATCCGTCCCATGAGTGCTCCCCAACCTTGAGCTCCAGCCCACATGCCTCTCCTGAGCTTCTGGTCCCTTTCCACCTGCCCACCGTCATCCCAAGCTCGCCTATCCCCGTCATTCTGTAGGGGCCTTGACAGCTCCGCCGTCTACCCAGTCACCAGCAGCAGAACACTGGCGTGGGCCTAAACCCCTCCCACTTCTTTGGACCACCTGGAGTGAGTGACCACATCTTGGGGGCCTAACATCATGTCTCCCATCCCTCTCCCTGCTTTATCCCAGTGCCCTGCCCTCGTATGGCTGGTGTCCTCACCTCTCATCTTCCCCCTGTCTGTTCTCCTCGGCTATCAGATTCACTTGGAGAGTTTTTTGGAAGTAAGTTCCCTGGCCCCTCCCCTGGAGACTTGATTCTGAATGTCTGGCCTCGGGTATCTCTATGCTTCTGTAACTCCCCGGGGGCGTCCTGCTGGAGCCTGGGCTGAGGACCCTGGTATAAGAGCCAAGTTCAGCCACTGGTGACAAGGCCGCCATGGCCCCGCCTGCCCACGCTGGACTCTCCTGCCACTTTCCTTCGCGCTCTCTGACTGTGCCCAGGAACTTTGTTTTGTTTCTTCCATGCTTTTTGCCTGTTACCTTTCTTCTTTTCAGAGATACCCCTGCTCTCCTCCCACCCTCCATCTTGTTGCTCCTCATCTTTCCATACAAGCTTCAAAGCTCCCCCTGATTCCCGCAACAGAGGTGCTTCTTCTCACCTGAGCCATCATCAGACCTGCCCCCAGCACTACTGTCTGTTATAAGGACTTCGTGCGTTGGTCTGCAAGACTGCCTCTTCTGCTGGCCGTGGGCTCCCTAAGAGCACCAGTCCCGTGTTGCCCCTCTCTGTCCCAGCACCTGCACGGAAGAGAGAGCCTTGTTCTCCATTGGTCCACCACCTGGAAGGGAGTATTTCCTTAGGGAAAGAAAGGTAGTAAATGTCCTCCCATCCCGTGGTCTGAGCCACGCTCGGGTCACTGTGAATGTGCCGCTCTGTGTCAGCACGTGTTGAACTCCTTGTCCTTTTCTAACAAGGTGCAGTGGCTGCCGAACAGTTGGCTGTTACGGCGAGTGTTTCTGGAAGACTTGAGGGTGCATTTCTTCTCTGATCTCAGCATGTTTGGAGAAGTGTAGGGGTTTTGCTGGAGCTGGAAAGGCTTATGGTTCCCTTGGTCCTTCAGCTGCACCACCTCCCTTGTCCCAGTCTAGAGAAGGTCCCTTTAGAAGCAGCCCTGTGTGCGTGGATTCCTCCTGGGAAAAGCGTGGTCTCTTCCTAGTGAGGTCAGCCTGCGATGTGACCAGCTGACAGGAGTGGTGCTGGCTGCTCTCAAGGCGCTTTCCCTGTGTGGGGGCCGCATTTACATCACTAACAGCATCTGCAGGATCCCTCAGTTCCCACGAGAACCATGTCCCGGCATTATAGCTTGTCTCAACTTTCGTACGTAACCCACGAGTCTGAAGGATTCTTGTTTGAGAAAAGTCCCACCTCTGGGGAGAACTGGATAGCTTTGAGGCTTGGTCACAGCAGCAGCATGGTGTCAGGAATGGAAGAAGGAAAAAAGGGAGAAAAAAATTTTCCTTCCTTACCCCGTATAAAATCATTGATCTACTATTAGGTCCATCTGGACAAACTCTAAATGTGTCACATATAGGGCCACTGAGTTACCATCTGTAGGTGACAGGCTTTGGTAGTTGGTGGGGGGATAGGTAGGCTCCCTGGAGAGAATCTGTTGAGTCGATTGATTGAATTTGTTTTACTGTTTAGGAAATTCCTGTTGGTCCATGATGGGGGAACATAGGTGCCTCATTGTTTCCGAGAGGACTTAGGGAGATGTTGGCCCAGGTGTGCTTGTTTTCAATAGACTATTTTTTAGAGCAGTTTTAGGTTCACAGCAAAATCGAACAGAAGGTACAGAGATTTCCCATATAGTCCCCACCCCACACATGCACAGCCTCCCCCACCATCATATCCCCATCAGAGTGATCCATCTGTCACAACTGATGAACCTACAATGACCATCATCATCACCCGGAGTCCACAGTTTACATTAGGGCTCACTCTCGGTGTTGTACCTTCTATGGGTTTGGACTAATGTGTGATGACATGTCTCCACCATTATAGACTCATACAGAGTTGCACCGCCCTGAAAATCCTCTGTGTTCCGCCTACCAGGTAGAGCTCAGTGTCTCTGCCTGGTGTCTCCTGCTGTGGAGCCACCCAGTTCCTTCGTAGATACAGAGATCCTTAGCATCTGTCTAGCTCACGTTTTGTGAGGCAAGAGGTTGTCTTCTCATAGACCCACCACTCGAGAGATGTTATGATTCACTCTATGGAAAGGGCCACCACGCTCGGCTCCTCAAGCTCTCTGAGTCCAGTGTTCTTCCTTTTTTGATCCCTGGATTCAGTGAAGGGCTCCGTGGCACCTCCCCAGGGCCAGGCCCCGACAGAGAATGAGGCCCTGCCCTGGGGGCACAGTGGAGGCAGAGCCACGTGCTGACTGGCAGCTGCACGGTCCCAGCCCCAGCCCCAGCCCGCAGAGGCCAGAAAGCAGCCAGTTCTCCCTCTCTGATGGTGAAAGAATGTTTGGGCCCAGAATGTTCCTCCAAACCTGTGGCTCTGTCCCATGACTCAGCAGTGATCCATCATGGCTGGTTATTATAAATGTCTACAGCTGATTAGCTTTCTTTTCTGAATGTTACTGATACAGATACTGGTCTCGTAATCATAACTAAGGTTAAATAAATAAAAATTAATGGAGGCCATGACAAAAAGAGATTAATGTTGATTGTAATAATAGCAGCTGATTTGTATTGATTAGGTGCCCTGGAGAGTCTCATTTTTCCCTCGTGACAGTTCTGGAAAGTGGGAATTATTTAGTACTTCAGCACAGAGAGGCCATATGACTTGGCTGAGGTTACAGCTAGCAAGGAGCAGGTCAGGATTCAAACCCAGGTCTGCCTGGTTCCAGAGCCACCACCCGCACCCACTCCTGACCCCTGGGCCGTGGTGCAGATGGCCTTTACCGTAAGACTCAGATTTTCCTAATTGTCCTTCTCCTTGTTCAGAGTGACGACATCAGGGGTCATGGAGAATATGAAGAAAGTCAAGAAGGTGACCAACGGCGCAGTGGAGCCCCAGGGCGACTGGGAAGGCACCGCGTGATGGAGCAGCTTTGAGGCTGGCGCTGTCAAAGAAAACATCTAATTTATTCATAGTCCCATTGGTGAGCGAGAGCATTTGGCACCTCCTGACAGTGACACCACAGAGCACGTGGCTGGGAGCGAAGTGCCACGGAAACCTAATTTTTTACTCTCTTTTATGGAAACTGGATCTGAGGCTAGTTATCGGCAGCTAGAATCCTCCTTCAGGTGGGAATGGTGGGGAGGGAGTGTAGAGAGGAGGAGGATAAAAGGAAGACTTTGTTTTTAACATATATTTCTTTTTTTTTTTTTTTTTTTTAATAACTGGGAACTCTTAAGGTCTCTGGAGTTGTGACCCCAAATGTGTGGCAGCACTGAACAGAACGTTGGTGGATGGGGGAGGAGGGCGGAGGTGTGTGTCTGATGCCCGCCATGGTCCAAGAATGGGGCTCTAGGAAATGAGCAAATGTTGACTGAGGATCCGGGGACTTCGAAAGATGGGAAAGGGAGAGTAGCACTGCATCTCTTGGGGACAAAAACGAAGGCAATTAGGTTATTTTAGAAAGCAAAGTCAAAACCCAGTTTAGTGTGTGGAGCCTGCCCCAGGATTCCTGGCCCTGAACGGTGCCCCAGACCTTTATCTCACACTCTGAAAGTGACCAGGAACCAACAACTCTAGAGGCCCAGTGGTCTTTCCAAAAGGCTCCATCATTTGAGGGCTGTAATGTCATGTCAGAGTCACGGCCTTGGGACACCACACAGCCCAGCTAGTGGGAAATGGTTTTCTTGATTGCAGTGTATTCTGTGTTGCCTAATGGATGAACAGAAATGTGTTTTTAAGTTCAAAAAGCATTCTCCTCTAGGATTTCCCTGAACATCTGGCTCCCCTGACCGCCCAGAGCGGCACCGTCTCTTGTGTCCCTCTCTCCTCACAGCTGTGTCTGTTTTGTGTGATTGGATTTGGGGAGAAAAGGGAAGGAATTTTCCTTAAAGGAGCAGCTGGGTGCAGGAAAGGTAGTGTTTAAGCAAATACTTAAGTACAAGCAAATCATCATCATTAAATGCTTTTCCGGGGCCGGCCCTGTGGCTTGGTGGTTAAGTGCGCGCGCTGCGATGCTGGTGGCCCGGGTTCGGAACCCCGGGTGCGCATCGAGGCACCACTTCTCCGTTCATCCTGAGGCCGAGTCCCACATACAGCAACTAGAAGGATGTGCAGCTACGACACACAACTATCCACTGGGGCTTTGGGGGGAAAAATAAAATAAATAAAATCTTTAAAAAAAAAAAAATGCTTTTCCTCTAAGCCGGGTAGGGTTTCTAAACAGAGGAGTGGAGCAGACGTGTCTCTGTGTGTTCCAAGACTGTGGATGCAAGACCAGGAGTGTGGGTAAACCGACTTTCACTCTCCGGGATTGGGGGGTCACATCTTGCACAGAAACTCAGTGAGGTTCCCTTCTAGACTTTCAGATCTTGGAGATGAACGTGGGGAGCTCCCTGAAGTGAACAGTATTGCAACTCGTAGCTAAGCCATTAGACTAATGGGACAATCTCAGAAGGTCCTCTGTGACCGCGGGCGTCCGAGGGCGTGGTGGTAACTTCCCTCTGTGCTTTTGGTCGCCTGGGCCTGAGACAGGAGTCTGAAACATGGTCACTTCAGGAAAGCTTCTAATGCTGGGGTGCCAGCTGGGTCGGGTCGCTTCCGGTGCCTGGTGTCAGAAACCCGAGCCCTCCCCTGCCTGGGCTTGGCAGTGAGCTGCACCTGCAGGGGACGGGAGCCTCCTGGGGGGTGGATAGGGGCCGTCTCTGGTGGTTGCTTTCTTACCTCCAGCTTGGAAGGGTCAGTCAGAAACCACAAGACTTCCGGGTGGTGCTCAATATCGCAGATTTGGGAACCTGAAGAGTCTCTGCTTAGAACAGTTGTTTTCCCTCTCTTGTGCCATTTTCGCTTCTTAAATGAGCAGAGCAGCGCGGAAGCAGGCGTTCTGTCACTGCACTTGTATTAGCCCTCAGTGCTCCGTCCAGCCCGTCCCTCACAGAGCCACAGTCCTGGCTAAGCGTGGAGCAAGACCAGCATCTTCGAGGCCTTTGCTGCTCGCCTGCCCACAGATGCTTTAGGGAAGGGTTCCCGTGTCTTCCCATCTTCAGGAGCAGGGAAATACACCCTAAGTATTAATTTAAGGGACTTCTGTCTTTTTTTAAAGTTAACTTGGAGCTATGTGACAGGAGAAGGAAGTTGCGGGGAGAATGGGAATGTTTTTAAGACTTTGTTTTCCTGTGCGCAAACACGATAGCAGCGCTTCAGGAATGTGTCTCATGCTGTGGCCCAAACTCCCTTAGGTGCTTAGACGCATTTGCTGTTTGTTCTGCAAGCAGATGTTCTTGACTAGGCCGTGGACTTCTTGGCAAGAACAAAAAGTGTGATGAAACCCCCTCCTGGAAGGGTCTCCACGGAGGCGACCTCCTTTCACGTGCGAGACGCGAGGGAGCACGGGAGGACACGAGCATGTGGGGCCAGCAGCGGAACTCCGGCCTGACCGCTCGTCCTGGAGCCGGGCCTGGCTCCTGCCTTTCTCTCTGGCAGAATCCCTGAGCCTCTGCAGTCACATTAGGGCATGAGCTGGTGCACTGAGCTTAGGTGGGGGGGTGCGGAGCATTCTTTCAATCCATGCTTACCTCTAGGCTCACTCACAGAGCGGCTGCGTGGCTGCACTGTGACAGTCCTGACCCTTCTGGAACAGGAAGGTACAGATGAGGCGTAAGGGAGCCATTTAGGAATAAGGCCTGGACGCCGCCTTCCTAACACGTAGGCCGTCTGCCCATATGCTGTATTGTTACTGGCTGAAGGTTTGAAATCAGGCCAGTGATCAAGAAAAATCAAAACCTCAGCCCAAGATGGGGAAAACAGATGGTGGCTCAAGTTTTTACAGAATTCCTTAAGCTCTCCATCCTGTTCTGTAAGCATTTCTTCTCTTTCTCCATCACTTAATAGCTGTGACCAGCGTTCAGCTCTGCTCTTGTGTAAAGATGACTGATTGGGGAGCAAAATCGAATCATTTCAGCAGCTGACAAGCCCCCTTCCTGCAGCCCGATCTCCACAGGCCCCGGGGCTTGTCGTGGTACCGTGTTCAAACGGTGAAGCTCTTTCAGGGTTTCAGGGGTTGGGTGCGCATCACAGAGCAGTCGGTGGTATTTATAGCTTCGCTTGTGTGCTCCTGCTCTGCTTCTGCCTACGCACGATATCCGAGCTTCCTTTGAGAAATTTGCCGTGGACTGGAAGTGCTGCTGGTGGAAATTTTAGGGAATAAAAGGATCTGTTTTCCTTTAATGAAGTGTGTGTATTCTGCTAGAAGATTACTTCTTGGACAATAAGAACAATCACTGATCTCTTAATCCTGGCTCTAAACAGCAGCCAAAGACTTGATCAGCCTATTTCTTGGTCCCTCAGTGCTTTAAAATTTTAATAGCAATGCATTTTATACGGCTGAATATGACTCTGGTGAATTGGTGGCCCATTCTCCCGTAAGGAGAAGCTTGCTCTAGTGTAAAAGATGGTTTCTCAGATCATAACCTGAGTCAGTTCAATTTTCTTTCAAGAAACTACTTTAGAGTAAGATTTGCGGGTTTGTTTCCCCCAGACATGTCCAGCCAGCCAGGGCAGCGCTCAGTCTCATCCTAAGTCCACCGCATGTGACTGTCGTGGCGAGACTTCCGCTCCTGCGTCATGATCTCTTCAGGATCTCTGCTCTCTCTCGTTCCAACACCTGCCGCCCTCCTTCCCTTCTTCTCCTCCTCCCCACCCCGCCCCCTTCAGCCCACACCTACTGATTCCACGCAGGCTCAGTCTGGGAAGACGGGCTAAAGGTTTTGATGCACTGCAGCATATCTGCCAGCAGCTATGTGAAGGATGTATTTCCTGAGCTAAGGAGAATTTTTTCAAGAGAGTACATACTAATGGCGTATATTATTGCTTTGGACCATGTATGACGTATTTTCCCCTGCACTAAAATGTATGTCTGGTGTTAGTACTTAAGAGTCTACTACAAAGAGCCAGCCCTTACAGACCAAGGAAGAGTATAAAAGACACCTAATTTAATTGTGAGCGGCATTCTGCCCATCTCCCCCATCCTAAAGCATCCTCTTTGAGGAAGGCTCTTAGAACATTAGACAGTCTGATGAGGTTGTTGGCCCTCCTCCATACACTAGGGAGAACGGCAGAACCGTTCACGCTCCATGCTGCCAAGCCGCTGGGTTTCAGAGGCAGCAGATGCTCGCCCGAGCCTCCACCCGTTGCCACGCTCCATGCCTCGTCCCTTTGCTTTGCTCTGACCCACCCGGGTCTTTTAACAGATTTGGAATATGCTGAGTCCCGGATGCCCATGACCTGCTGCTGCTGTTTCCCTTCAGGATTCGGTAAATTAATGGCTTTCCCCACTTAAGAATTTAGACTTTGACTTGAATTTAGACTTAGACTCTTGGTTTGTCAAAAAGTTGTTTGTCTGGAACATACGTGTTCTAAAAGATCTGCTCTTTATTCCAGTTTTCTCTAGGGTGTTTTTGACAGGAAGTCCTTAAAAGAGATCCACCCGAGTTGATGCTAATACTTGTCGCCAACTGGAATGTAGTTATTGATCGGTGAGCTGAATACTCTCCAAATTCGCCAGGGGCCTCTTTAGTAGCCTGGCGAGGCATCTGTGCCCTCTCTGCATGGTTTATGCTTGAAAAATAGAGACTTTCTGGATGGCTCAGTGCCAGGGCATGGGACATGCATATCCCCTGAGGTGCTATGTGACGAAAGCACACTGAGGGGGAGGGATGAGGAGGTGCCCGAGCAAGGATTGGGAGCTGTTGGAATTCTGGGGGCAGGAAGTCTGCAGACAGGCCGCTGGCAGAGGAGGGGTCCTGGAGAAAGTCAGTAAACATCAAAGTGAAACAGAAAAGCTAAGTCACTCCCAAGACAGGAAGCTCATTTTGAGGCAAGCTTTGAGGGTTTGCAGCGGGCAGCCAGATCAGACAGGGGGGCCAGAGGGTCAGCCGGCTTACCATTTAAGGATCCAAAAATCCTGTCCACACGAGGGGGTTTCTTGACATCTTAAGTGGCTTTTGCAGATCATAAATGGGATTTGCCCAGTCATGTGACCTCAGGAGGAGTCAGACACATCTAAACCAGAAATAAGTTGCATGTGGGGGAGAAGATGTCTGTAAGTATCATTTGCTTTCCAGGTTAGGTTGGGATGCAGGAGGAGTTTTCAGTATTTTTGTTAACAGTAATGATCATTGAAGAGCATTTCTGTAAACATACGGCGGGCGGGGGTTCCTTCCGATCAGGGTGATGTATGGGATGGATTCTCTTGCTGTGACGCAAACTTGTAAAATAAAGATTCTGTGACGGAAGTGTATGTTTGTAATCCCAGGACGTCCCTGACTCCTGACTGCGCCTCCTCCACCTCCCTCTCATCGTTTGTTTCTTTGTGATTTTTGTTCATTAAATTAGTTAACTGCCTCCCACCTGCTCCCACTGACAGTAGTGACACCTTCTAGAGAAGTTCCGTGTATCTGAGCAGATCTGGGGCAGCTGCTATTGAAACTCAGACATGACTTCAGCTCCAGAGGCTATATTTTGGAACAGACTGAAAATCAGTTGTAGTTTACTAATGCTCTGCCTCCACTGGGGGCAGAGGGGGCGCCTTCTGAATCAGGACCTGGGCACTGCTGCCGTTTGAGGGGAGATGACAGCAGAGACTGGGGGCAAAGCCCACGCTGTGACAGGCTGAAGTTGACCCCCTTCAGACGGTCGTCAGGTAGCTATGCGAGTTACCCCATATCAGAATCAGAGAAATCTGGGACTTGAGACTCAAAGCGTTTTTAGAAGTCATCCAATCCCCAAACCCCTTATTTTACAAGGAATGTTTTAAATTGAGGTATAACTTACATACAGTAAAATTCACCCTTTTTAAACTTACAGTTGGATGGGTTTGTATATACCGTTCTGTAGCCTCTGTAGGGTTTGTATATACCATAATTAAGATGGAACATTTCCAACATTCCATAAAGTCCCCTTGTGCCCCTTCTCAGTCGAAACCACTCCCTTTCTAAAACTACTGCAGCCCCTGCTCTGATTTCTGCGCTGTAGATTTGCCTGTCCTAGAACTGCACGTGAATGGAATCGGCTCGTATGTCCTCTTTGCCTCTGGCTTCTTCCACACAGCATACTGTTTTTGTGATTTATCCATTCAAAGTCCTAGCTTTAAAGCTACAAAAATTGGGACCTAGAGAAGGTTGTACCCCCACCCAGGTCACCCAGCTAGTAAATGTCGGAGCTGAGACAAGAACCCAGGTCTCCTGACTCCAGCCTTGTTGGGGTGGTGAGGATTAAGTCAGGGGCCTGGCCAGTGCCCGGCACAGTCAGGGCTCTGTTGGTTACTGCTGTTATGTTTATAATAACGGTAGAATGATCCTCAGTTCACGCATCATGGGAGTTCAGAGTGAAAGCAGCCTTAGGATCCATGTCTTCTGGCCTAGGTTTTCCAGTTAGTGGCCACGCCTCCCCCATACTCTTGTCCCTGACGCTCCAGAGGCCTTGACTTCCCAAGGGTGTCTGTGGAGTGAAGCATGAGTAGGGATGTGGCAGTCTAAGGGTGGGGAGCCCAGGAATCAGGCGAGACTCCAGGATGAGAGATACTGAGGCAACTCAGGAAGGAGACAGCTGAGAAAAGGCGTGGAAAGGACCTTGGGGACCATCTAATCTAGTGGTTCTCAAGCTTGAGCAAGCATCCGAGTCCCCTGGAGGGCCCAGAGTTTCTGATTCAGTAGGTCCCCACGGGGCCTGAGAAGTGGCATTGCTCACAAGCTCCCCGGTGATGCTGCCTCAGCTGGTCCCGGGTCGCACTTGGAGAACCACTAATGTAACCCAACTCCCTCCTTGAGACTTGCCTCAGTCATTCAGCTGGCACGTGTCCGAGCACCCACTTCGCACAGAGCTCCTGCTGGACCTGCAGTCAGCAGCCAGACTCCGCCCTGGCTCTGGGCCTGCCTGGTGGGGTCGTGGTGGTGGTGGGGTGAGGGGGTGCGGGCAGGGGCTCGGCTGGAGGGATGGTGCTGGCTGAACTGCTCCCCCTCATCAACATTGGCTTCCTGCTCCCCCACAGCCAGGCTAGAACTTTCCCAGTTAGAAATGCAGCTGTCCAGGCTGACCACACCTGAGCTTCAGAGGCTGTGCAGCCTGGCACCTCAGGACGCGGGCTCCGCATCCAGAAGGCCTGTGCCCACGGGTCCAACCACAGCTCACTCGCCTCCTGGGTTCTCTGTGCTGATGAACAGAGCAGGCAAAGTGGGGAACGGGCGTCTGACCCAAATGTGCCTTCGAGAGCTGCCGACTGCCGCCCAGGACCCTCGTAAGTCCTCCCAGCGCCCGCGTGGGCTCCCTCACAGTTGCAGCTGCCTTTGGGTGCCCTGCCCATCACCAGGAATCTACCAGGTGGGCAGATTGATAGCTGTGCAGTCCCTCAGGCTGTGGAACAGCGAGGCTGGGTGAGAAGTGTGGGGAAAGAGCTGACTTCTCCCGCAGACCCTCGCTGTGCCCCTCAGTCCCCAGGTCTTCCTGTAAGGCCACAGGCCCTGGGGGCATTTGAGAACTCCTCCGAGCCCCTCAGCACTGGCCTGGCCCCGCACATGAAGAGAAGCTGGCTCAGTGGTTTGGGGACTGGATTTTAGGGGGTCTCGGGACACGCTCGGGAGCTGTGCCTGACACGGCTCCTTCCCACTTTGCAAGGGAATGCTGACCTCCATAACAATGAGGACTCCGCTCGGTAAAACAGATCTGCAGGAGCCGGGCTCGAGGCCCCTGGTCAGCCGTTAGGGTGTGCGCTCAGAGCAGAGCCTATCATTCGGAGCCCGGCTCCATCGGCGCACGGCCCGGAGGGCTGAAAATAGTTCTCCACGCACCCGTGTGTGCGGGGCCGCAGTATAAAATTAGTGGGAAGTCTGGCTCACGCCGTGATGGGAGAGCAACGGGGTGCGCCGTGGGGAGGAGGAGCGTGCGGTGTGAGCATTGCCGCTCCTCCCCGCTCCTGACTCCCGCCCTTCCCATGTTAACTGGCTCCTTCCCCTCACCCATCAAGCTTGTTCAAGGTTTTCCCATTCAAAACAGAAACACAAAGAAGTTCTCCCTAGGCTGAGCAGCAGCCCCCAACCCCCACTTACAGGCCAGACCTCTCAGGTCTGCTTTACCTTCCAGTACCCCCAACTCGCTGCAGTCTGGTTCCACTGGCCAAAGTCACCTGCAGCCTCTCGGGACATGGTCCTTATCTCCCGTGACTTCAGCAGGGACACGGTGACACGGTGGGCGCCCCCTTCAAGACACTCACCCTCGGCTCCCAATGTTGCGCCCACCACCACCCTCTGTGCATCCTGCGCCAGCCGGATTAGGCTGCCCTGGTTTCCTTTCTCTCTCCGGTGTCCTATGTCTGTCCCTTCAGTGCTCCTGGGGCACCGTCCCAGCGTCTCACCTCTCGCGCCGGTGGTTTCCTTGATTCTCCTGCTCTCTGACACCCAGGATTTTATTTCCAGCCTAGAGCTGTTCTGAGTCGCTAATGGCTTATGTCGCTGCCTCCGGGGCTGTTTTAAAGGCACTTCAAAGCCATGCTTTCAAAATGAAATCACCCCGCCTCCTCCCCATCCCAGTAAATGTGATCCAGGCCAAAACCTGGGGCTTACCCTTGACACTTCCCTTTCTGCCACCGCAGCCCAATCCTGGGGCTCACAGCCACCCACTTCTCCCTCCCTACTGCCACTGCCCGGGCCAGCCACCCTCACCCCTCACCTGGGTTACATCAGCCACCTGCCAGCTGGTGGCCTGGCCTCCAGTCTTGCCCCATTTCCAGCCTTTTGCCATGCTTCAGCAGAGTGACCGTTTAAAAGTGAGCAAGGAGTCATAAACCAATGTTACTGCAATAAACAAAATTAAAAAAATAAATAAATAAAAAATAAAAGTGAGCAAGGAGGTTACAAGATCAATATACAAAAATCAGCCGTATTTCTTTACACTTGCAATGAACAATCCAAAAATGAAATTAAAACAATTCCATTTAAAATAGCATTAAAAAGAATAAAATACTTAGGAATAAATTTATCAGAAGAAGTGCAAAACTTACACTCTGAAAACTAAAACATTGAAAGAAATTGAAGATCTAAATAAACGGAAAGCCATCCCATATTTATAGATCAGAAGACAATATTGTTAACGTAACAATACTCCCCAAATTGATCTACAAATTCAGTGCAATCCCTACCAAAATCCCAGCTGGCTTCTTTGCAAAGATTCACGAGCTGATCCTAAAATTCATATGCAAATGCAAGGGATCCAGAATAGCCAAAACAATCTTGAAAAAGAACAAAGCTGATGGACTCACACTTCTCAATTTCAAAACTTACTACAAAGCTGTAGTAATCAAGAGAGCATGGTACTGGCATAAGTGTAGATGTAGAGATCAATGAAATAGAGTTGAAAGTCCAAATGTAAACCCATACATTTACGGTCAATTGATTTTCAGCAAGGGTGCCAAAACAATTCAATGGGGAAAGAATTGTCTTTTGTTTCAACCAATGGTGCTGGGACAAGTGGACATCCAACGTGCAAAAAGTCAATTTGTAGCCCTACCTTACACCGTATACCATAATTACCTCAAAATGGATCATACGCCTAAACCTGTAAAACTCTTAGAAGAAAACAGAGGAGTAAATCATACAAATGACCTTGTATTAGGCAATAGTTTCTTAGATATGACACCAAAGCACAAGCAACAAAAGAAAAAAATAGATAAACTGGACTTGATCAAAATTAAAACTTAACGTGCTTCAAAATACATCATCAAGAAAGTGAAAAGACAACCCAAATATTTGCAAATCATATATCTGATAAGGGTCTACTTTCCAGAATACATAAAGAACTCTTACAACTCAATAAAAAGATAACTCATTTTTAAAATGGGCAAAGGATCTGAAGAGGCATTTCACTTAGCATAGTAATTTCAAGGTTCATCCATGTTGTAATGTGTCAGAATTTCGTTTCTTTTTAAGGCTGAATAATATTCCATTGTATGGATAGACCATATTTTGTTTATCCTTTCACCCATCGATGAACACTTGGATTGCTTCCACTTTTTGTTTATTGCGAGTAATGCCGCTGTGAACATGAGTGTACAAATATCCGTTCAAGTCTCTGCTTTCAGTTCTATGTACCCAGAAGTAGAATTGCTGGATCATACGGTAGTTTTGTGTTTAATTTTTTGAGGAACTGCCATACCATTCACCAGCTGCACCATTTTACATTCCCACCAGCAGTGCACAAGGGTTCCAATTTCTCTACAAGTGTTCTTTGCCAACACTTGTTTTGTATTTTGTTTGTTTTTATCGTAGCCATCCTAATGGCTGATTTGAGATCTCATTGTGTTCTTGATTTGCATTTCCCTAATGATTAGTGATGTTAAGCATCTTTTCATGTGCTTATTGGCCATTTGTATATCTTCTTTGGAGAGATGTCAATTCAAGTCCTTGGCCTGTTTTTAGTTTAGTTTAAATTATGGTAAAATATATGTAACATAAAATTTACCATGTTAACCATTTCTAAGCATACAGTTTAGTAGTAAGTACATTCACATTGTTGTGCAACCATCTCCAGAACTCTCTTCATCTTGCGAAACTGAAACTCTGTACCCATTAAACAACTCCCATTCTCCCTTCCCTCCCCACCCCCATTCCTGGCACCCACCATTGTACTTTCTGTCTCTACGAATTTGACTACGCTAGATACCCCATATCAGTGGAATCATACGTATTTGTGTTTTTGTGAGTGGCTTATTTCACTTAGCATAATGTCCTCCAGGTTTCCTTTGCCCATTTTTTTTTTTTTTAAAGATTTTATTTATTCAGTTTTTCCCCCCAAAGCCCCAGTAGACAGTTGTATGTCATAGGTTCACATCCTTCTAGTTGCTGTACGTGGGACCCGGCCTCACGTTGGACGGAGAAGCGGTGCCTCGGGGCGCGCCCGGGATCCGAACCCGGGCCGCCAGCATCAGAGCGCGCGCACTTAACCGCCAAGCCACGGAGCCGGCCCTCCTTTGCCCATTTTTGAATTGAGTTTTTTGTTGTTGAGTTGTAGGAGGTCTTTATATATTCTGGATATTAAGCCCTTATCAGATACATGATTTGCAAACATTTTCTCCCACTCTGCGGGTTGCCTTTTTTTCACTGTTGATAGTGTCCTTTGATGCACCAAAGTGTTTAATTTTGATGAAGTCCAATTTATTAGTTTTTCTTTTGTTGCCTATGCTTTTGGTATCATATCCAAGAAATCGCCGCCAAATCCAATATCATGAAGCTTTTCCTCTATGTTTTCTTCTAAGAGTTTCATAGTTTTAGCTCTTACATTAAGTCTTTGATCCATTTTGAGTTAATTTTTGGTGTATAGTGTAAGGTAAGGGTCCAATTTCATTCTTTTGCAAGTAGCTATCCAGTTTTCCCAGCGCCATTGGTTGAAAAGACTGTTCTTTCCGCATTGAATGATCTTGGCATCTGAATAAGCATGTCTACAAAGAAGATATACAGATGGCCAACAGGCACATGAGAAGATGCTCAACATCATCGGCCATCAGGGAAATGTAAATTAAAATTAGTGAGAGACCATTTCACACCCACTGGGGTGGCTATATGAAAAAAGACATAATAACAAGTGTGGGTGAGGATGTGGAGACACTGGAACCTTCATACGCTGCTGATGGGAATGTAAAATGGTGCGGCTGCTTTGAAAAAGTTTGGCAGTTCTTTAAAAGATGAAGCATAGAGTTACCATATGACCCAGCAATTCCACTCCTAGGAACATAGCCAAGAGAAATGAAAACATATGTCCACACAAAACTTGTATACAAATGTCCATAGCAGCATTATTCCTAATAGCTAAAATTTGGAAATAACCCAAATGTCCATCACTGAAGAATGGATAAATAAAAGTGATCTATCCATACAAAGGAATATTACTCAGCAATAAAAGGAATGAAGTACTGATACATGCTACAACACGGATGAAATTTGACAACATTATACAAAGTGAAAGAAGCCAGACACAAAAGGCCACCTATTGTATGATTCCATTTATGGGAATCCAGATTAGGCAAGTCTATGGAGACAGACAGTAGATTCGTGGTTGCCAGGGGCTAGGGGAGAAGGATTTGAGAGGTGAGTGCTAAAGAAGATGGGGTTTCTTTTTGGAA
This sequence comes from Ceratotherium simum simum, assembly GCF_057802395.1. Lineage (NCBI taxonomy): Eukaryota > Metazoa > Chordata > Mammalia > Perissodactyla > Rhinocerotidae > Ceratotherium > Ceratotherium simum. The sequence continues at coordinate 6,922,908 of NC_141928.1, read as the reverse complement.
GTGATGAAAATGTTCTGAAATTGAGGTGATGGTTGCACAACTCCATGAATATACTAAAAACCATTAAATGTACACTTTAAGTGAGTGAATTGTATGTTATGTGAATTATATCTCACTAAAGATGTTAAAAAAAGAAATACAGTGATCTAAGCTGAGAGGTGTCTCTGGGAGCATGGGGCTTGTGCACCCAACCCTGGCTACGTCAAGGAGGGCTTCCTGGAGGAAGTACCATTCTGTACAGACACGATGAATTAGCTTGATGAAGCAGATGGTGGTGGAAAGGTGTTCGGGCAGGGGGAACAGCATGTGCTAAGGGAAGTGGTGAGAGAGAGCCTGGTACATCTGGAGAAATGCAGTAGAGCTGGAATCATGAATGGGAAGTCGGGAGCAAAGAGAGGAGACTTGAAAAGTGGGTGTGGGCTGTATCGGAGGCCCTCTACTAAGGAGTTTGGCCCTTACCATGGGGGCAGTGGGAAGGCACTGGCAAGTTTTAACAGGGAGGTAATATGGTGGGACTGCATCCTAATGGGCATGCTGGTCATTATAGCAGAAAGGAATGACGTGGGGCGTCTCTTGGCTGCCTCTCTGGCTTTCATCCCTTCTCCTCTGTCCCACACTGGACCTCAGATTTCTCAGGCTTGTGGTTTGGGTGGGACTGACCCCACACTTCTCTCTCTAGGCTTGAGCCTTGATTGGCTTAAGCTGATCAGCATATCCCTTGTCTCTCTAACCCCCCCCCCCCCACATTGATTGGTTCAGGAACAGACACATGACCCCCTTCAGGCAGTCTGGGCAGATGAGACAGTGCCCTGGAGTCTTGGTTGGCAGGGTGGAGGTGGGGAAGAGGTGGGTCACTTTCAGCAAGATGTGAACACCAAGTGGGAAGCCCTAAGCTGCTGCCTGCAGCCAAGTTGGAGAGCCTTCCTGAGAATGGCCCCAACACTGCAGAAGCAGAGGCAGAAATGGAGACAGGAAACCCAGATCCTCTCATAGACTGTAGGCCTGGATCAAGCCCTGCCTGAAGGGAGATACTGCTGTACTCCTGAGTTACGTGAGTCAATAAAGTTCCCTTTTTGCTTTAGCCAGTTTAGGTCAGGTTTTCTGTTACTATAAAGTGCTTCAGCAGATAAACACTGTGACAGAAGGAATGCACAAGGAATCAGGGAAGCCTGAGGAGCCTTTGCAGTCTCCCTGGAGGATCCTGGAAGGCTCCCGGGAAAATGTTGGGGCAGAATGCTGAAAGATGAGAAGGGGGTAGTTAGTAAAGGAGGTTGGAAGGGCTGTTGTGGGAGGGAAGGGGACGATTTATACTAAGTGTCCTTCCTGAGAATCTGCTCGTGACATTCATTCATTCTCAGTGTCCTGAGGACAAGCAGCCAGGGGGAATTTCAGCAGCCTGTCAAAGAGGTGGGCCCAGACCCCAGACCCCAGACCCAACATTGAGAGCATGAGAGGGAGCTGAATTGGCCCTGCCCCCAGATTAGCTCATCTTCCCACCTTGTTCCACAAGTGCATTCAAGTGGAGATCCCAGGGGGCATCTGACCCGCCCACGGCCACACAGCAAGAACCAGACCTGGATCCCAGGTGTGCTGTCTCCTGGACGAGTCCTTTGACTGGAAGCAACAAACATTCCAGGGCTGAGCCCGGGATGAAGCTGATTTTGTTATTTTTGAGAAAAAGCTCATTTACCCCATCTAGAATTCACATGCCGGCTCCTCGGCCCTCCCTGCCTATTTGAGGGCCCCCGACAGTGGCTCCTGCCTTTTCGCTGTCCAGACCTCATAAAACCCGTCAGCGGGCAGCCTCATTGATCCTCAGCCACGTTTTACCTTCGTGAATGAGTCTCTCCAGGCCCCTCTGACCACTCTCAACATGGAGCATGCAGAGGCTCCCGCGCCGGGGTGATTCAGACAGAACTATTAACAAGGCTGTATTTACTCTTCCGGAGGGACCTGCTGGGAAACGTGGCCGGGCAGCAAAGCAGGGGAGACTCTAGGGCCACTTGGTCAAGGGCCAAGTTGTTGCAGGGCCTCCCCACACCCCACAGCCTGCACTGGCTCCCACGGCTTTCCAGGCTAAGGGCCAAACCTGGCCCTCAGAGACCAGTTGGTAATGACCCGCCCCTAGGTCATCCCCAAGCCACCAGCCCAGTTACAGGAGCCAAAAGCTACACATGCCCTTCCCTCTAGTTTGTTATTTCCAGTCTCCCCCAGGCCCCCTGAGGGGCACCCACCCGGTGGGCAGGCCCTGCAATCAGCTTGGTGTTGGCAGGGGCCCTTCGAGTGGAGCCAGGTGCAGAACCGCGAGGAGCAGCTCGGGTGGCCAGGAAAGCCAGAGAGGCCACATCCACCGACCCTCCGGGTCATTTCCTCCCCTTGCCGCCCCCAGCCCGGGAGCCAGCTGCCGTGTACATTTGGTAGGTTGCTGGGTGGGGGCTCGTGGAGTGGGGGGGTGGGGAGGGGGTGCTCCTCTCCCCTGCCCCCAGCCCACATTTAACCTGTTGGTGGGGGCAGCACTAGCTCTGGGCTCATTTCAGAGTCAGGGGGAGCAGAGGCAGTTCTGAAGCCCTCAGAGAGTTTGGGACTGGAGAGTCCAGGAAAGACATTTACAGAACGCCACCTCCAAACTCAGCCCTGGCTCACCTACCAGTGGAGCTTTCCCTACGTCCTAATTTACAACACTCTGCCTCTCCGTTCCCGGAATCCACACGAAGACCCCTTCTGATGGCCTGCAGTGGGTTGGTCTTCGAAGGGCGGTCAGGAATCCTGCACTGGGCGTGGAGCCCTGGGTCAGGCATCCTTGGCCCAGCCGTGAGCCTGGGCGGTGAGCGTGGACTTCTCTGGTATGTTAATGATGCCCTGGAGGCCACCGAGAAGGAGGGCTTTAAAGACCCACTGCAACTGACCGTTGTCCACTGTTTGCTGGACCCCAGGCAGGGGGCCGTCAGGCTCCATCCCCAAGACTTCAGGAGCTGGCAGGTGCGGTCCTCCTAGGCCCCCACAGCCATTCGGAGGAAGAGGCTGTTGTTACCGTGGGACTTACTCTCTACCAAGGCTACACCAAGTTCAAGTCTGAAAGCAAGGGAAGCCGAAGGACTCCAAGAGAAGGCAAGGTGTCCTCCTTCTATCCTGGTCAGCTCTGATGCTTCGAGACTGGACCCCAACACTGTGTGTTGTAGCACACAGTGTCCTGGCTGGAAGGAACCTTAAAGCCCCTCCTTGTACAGATGGGGAAACTGAGGTCCAGAGAGTGAGAGCGACTGTCCAAGTCTGTACTGGAAGTTAGTAGGCCTGGAGCCCAGGACAGTGGCCTGTGCATTATCGGATTCAGTGTGTGGCTGACCTCAAGGAGACAGACTTAATGTCATGGCCAAAGAGGAGTCGAGGGGCTGAAGAGTCACCGTCCACCCGGTCATCAGTGTTGTCTGAGCTTTTGCTCTGGGTTGGGCCCTGGGCAGGCAGCAGCAACAAGACACATGCAGTCCTGCCCTCATGGGGCCCCTGGCTTGGCTCAGAGATAACTGATGTAGGGGGGCTGGGACCCTGGGAGAGCTGGGCCAGCCCCAGAGGCCATCAGGGGCTCTCCTAGGAGCCACCCCTGGATCTGCCCAGGGGAGTCCATATCCTGGCTCCAGGCTCCGGCGCTCCCTGGGGTGAGAAGGGGCTGGGCCTGGCTCGGAAACCAACAGGCATCTCGCTGATGAGCTGGGGGCAGGCCAGGTGGTGGGCAGCCCCCTGGCACCCAGGGTGGTGATGGGCTCGGGGGCCTGGGCCTCCAGAAAAGCTGCTCTGAGCGTGTCTGAGCTTGACCCCGGAGAGCCCACTGGTTCCTGGAGGCTCTACCGCGCACCTGGCGGAAGCCGCGGGACACAGCAGCCTCCCCTCCCAGGGAGAAGCGAGCATCGTCCTCCTTTCTCCTGTGAGATGAGCACATTGGACCTGGTGGTCTTCAAAGTAGTGGCTCCCAGCTTTGAGGATCCTCGAATTCTGTGGTCCATGGTATTTGGCGAGTCTGTCTGGCTCCTCTTTCGGGGGGCGGGAGGTGGACCTCTGAAGCCATAACTATGTGACCCGACCCTTGTTGACCAGGCTGATTGGACCGGGGCAAACACCTGACTCATGGGGGCCAATCAGAGCTTCCCTCCCAGACCTGGGCTTTGTGCCTCACCAGTTGGTCCAGGGGCAGGTGAGCCGTAGGGAATGTAAGACCCCGGCCAGGGCAGGAGGCACAGGGGAAGCTGTCTGCAGAGACAGAAACTGCCCGAGAGAGACAGGGTCCTGGGCAATTGCTAGATTTTGCGGCCCCGCTCCCAACATTCATTTCCCGTTCTTCTGGAAAAAGCACCCAATTTACTTTGGGGGGAGACTCCCTCTCCCCAGGAGCAGCCTTGGAGGGACTGCCCTGGCCACCCCCATCCGGTATGATCCCGAGACCCAGCATGACCCATCAGACTGTCTCCCCAGGACTGAATTTTGAGCAAAGGGCGGCAGAGAGGGAGAAAGTGGCCAGAGCCAATGGCAGTCTGAAGACAGCGTTTCCTTGTCTCTGCCGGTGGATCCCACATCCCGGGGATTCCTGGGTCTGCCCCTCCTCAGCCCAATCTCCAGCTGCTCTTTCAGTGCCCTGAGCTCCTCTGCAGACACACGTTGCCAGTCCTGCTGCCCTTAGCTGGCTTCGCTCTCTGCTGCGGGCACCTGTGGAGCCGGGAGGTGGGAGAGGACGCGGCTCCCTCCCAGGGCTGGCCTCACCACCGGGGCCCTGGCTTGCCTCCTGCCCTCCTAATAAAGCCTCCTTTTGCTTCCGCTGGCTTAGGGGCAAGCAGGGATTTCCTCCCTCCTCAGTCCCAGAGAATAACCGTAGAGGGGTTGGAAATGACAGGCAAGGGCTGGAGGACACAGCCCGCTCCCCTTTGCCTCGGGGGAGGCGTGAGCCCCATGCCAGGACAGCAGGAGGCGTGTGGCCAGCTGCCCACTTGCGAGAAGAGCCTCCCTAAGACCCTCAGACGGCCCCACTGGGGAAGGCGAGGTTCAGGGGAGGCACATCTCCCTGCGCTCCTGGGCAGTGGGAGACTGAGGACCAGAACACTGCCTGTTACTGGCCCTTCTGCGGCGACGGTCGTGGGCGTCCCTTCTCCCTTCCAGGGCGCCAGAGGGAGCTGAGCAGCGAGCCTTCGTCCCCAGGCCAGACAGGCTTGCACCTGTTTCTCATTCACAAATCCCCTTGTTCACCTGCTCCCTGCAGTAACCACGCCTTCTGTGACGGAGGAGCCCCCTTTCAAGGCCCATGAACGGCCCTGCGAGGCAGAAGGATCCCCGGGGCACCGTGACCCCGGCTTACAAACAAGGAAACTGAGGCTCAGAGAGGCCGCAAGCCTGACCCTGGGTCCCACACGCAGGACTGACACCCAGACTTTTGGTTTAGGGTCATTTCCATGGAGAGTTTAATTCAATGATTTCTTTTTTCCTTTGTCAATAATAATAATCATATTACTAAAACAAATATATTGTTATTCATCAATAATAATAATAGTCAATCTTTACTGAGTAGTGTATTTTATTTATGTCATCTCACTTAATTCTCATACCGACCCTGTGGGGAGGTGGTATTTTTATTATGCCCACTTTCCAGACAGGGAAACTGAGGCTTCAGGAGTTTGAGTAACTTACCCAAGGCCACACAACCAGTAAGGCAGTCCAGCTCCAAGGCCTGTGCTGACCACAGGAAGCCATGGGCTGCTTCCACAGGCCCCCAAGACGAGGCTGGCCAGAGGGCCCTGTGAGGGTGTGAGTGCAGCGGGCAGTTCTGACACAGACGGGTGACCAGCTCCTGGTCCTGCCTGAGCCGAGTCCCCTGGTCCTCTCCAGTGCCGTTTGCCCTGAGCGGGCGGTGATTTTCTGGGGGGAATGATGCAGCCTGCTCCCCGCAGGCAAGCTGGGTGGGAAAGAGGGGAGAGTTCTCCCCAAGGGGGTGCTGAGACGCACGGTGCCCAGGCCGACCCTTCCTGCCCCGGGGCCCACAGCGCGGTGGCCCGCGCCCCTCTCTCCGGCTGAGCCCTGCTTGCCTCGGGTTCCTCCTGCCACGGCGCTCCCGCAGCCACTGCCCGCGGGCTGCAGTTGGCAGCCACTGGAACAAGTCGTGGGGACAGGCCAAGTCAGCTCGCTGAGCCCAGCGCGGTTGCCGTGCTCCCACCGTGGGCCAGGCCCCCGCGGGACGTCTGGGATGGCGAAGGAGCCGTGGCTGGGTGGGCTCTCTCCAGCAGTGCCCACCCTGGGGATATACTTTCTAAAGACCCGCTGCTTCACCTCCGTCCATTGAACCCTCATCAGCCTTCGGGTTGTTCCACTTTCCTTGGGAAAATGCTCTCTTCACTAGGCTACATCGTCCCCCCGCCCCCAGCCCCGGGAAGTCAGAACTGGTAAAACAATGGGTTCTTCACGGCTGTTTATTCCACAGGACACCGGTTCTTCAAATGCTAGCTGGAGTTAAGAAAAACAAGAAAGTTCAATGGTCAAATAAGTGTAGAAAATACCTACTTAAATAAAACATTTCGTTCCCGCAGGACTCCTCAGAGCCTTTACTGTGCTAGCGTGCACGGTGACTCTTGGAGAGAGTGGTTATAGTTTGTGATATTCCCCCAAGGCATTTGACCAGGGAACCCTTTTCCCCACAGGACGCATATGCCACAGAGACTGTTTTTTCTGTAGGAGACGCTGGATTATGTACTTTCGACAGTCTTTATATAATTTGGAGAAAAAAATGTGATTAAAAATGACAATTAAAATACACAGTGATGTACACAGGTTTTTTTCCTCATACAGTTGGGATCTATGGCATGTGAGCAGATTTCCATCCATGCCATAAGGTAATATTGTCGCACAGGATTCCAGGGTCTGGGTAGAGGAATCCTCCCTTGTTGGGTATGTAGGTTGCTTCCATTTGTTGTTGTAAATGCTGCTGCAGTAACACCTTTGAAGCTGAGCATTTGCATAGATCTCTAACTGTCGGCTGAGGATAATTTCCTAGAAGTGGAACTGCTGAGTCAGGGACTATAGATATTTATTGCCAAACTCTTCTTCAGAGAGGTCATCCCAACTCACGCCCTGCCTGGCAGCGTCTCGCTCCTTTGCCAACACTGGGTACAATCACGGACTTGTACATTTTCTTCCAGTTTGTTTTGTGCTTCTTTGACGACTTGGAAGGGACAGTTTTCGTGTGGACTGGCGGCTTCATTTGCTCCCGTTGCATCGCCTGTTGGGGGCTTTCCCCCAGCTTTCTAAGCAGGCTCATGTTTTTCTTATTAATTTAGAAAGTTCTTAATAGGTTGAAGATATTAACTCTTTGTCGTGCGCTTGTGCAAAGCATTTTTGATCTTTGTAAACCCTCCCCCACGAGAAGATCAGATTCGTCTGTGAGATGGAAGTGATTTGCCAGAAGTCACACAGCGTGTGAGGGACAGCACCAGGACTAAGCCTGGGCCGGGGGTGGCCATGCTCCGTGCTGGGGGTTCATTGGGACCCCTCCTCTGCCTCCCCCTTCCCCTCCACTGGGCCAAATGTCAGCACCACCACCCCCAATCCCTAGTGGCTGACTCCACCCTGGGCATCCTCTGAATCCCTGTTCCCACTCAGACCTGTGGAACAGAAAGGACTTCCTCCAGACACACCTCCTTAAATCACATCAAGAGCTGCTAAACCCCAGGACCAGGTGCCCTGGGGGTAGGTGAACACCAGGGGGACTTGAGCTCATCTGGGGCACCCAGGAAGGCTCCACGGAGGTGATGCTTAAATGGAGACTTGAAGGGATGTCCAAGACAGCGCTGTCCGATAGAAATATATGTGAGCCACGTGTGTAATTTTATTTTAATAATTTTATTTATTTTTTTCCCCCCAAAGCCCCAGTAGATAGTTGTGTGTCATAGCTGCACGTCCTTCTAGTTGCTGTATGTGGGACGCGGCCTCAGCATGGCCGGAGAAGCCGTGCGTTGGTGCGCGCCCGGGATCGGAACCCGGGCCGCCAGCAGCGGAGCGCGCGCACTTAACCGCTAAGCCACGGGGCCGGCCCGCATGTGTGTAATTTTAAATTTCCTAGTAGGCACTTTAAAAAAAATTAAAAGAAACAGGATGACTTAATTTTAATAACATATTTAATGCTTTATATCTAAAAAATTATCAGTTCAATCAAAAATCGAATTTTTAAAAACATTAATGAGAGCCAGCCCTGATGGCCTAGTGGTTCAAGTTCAGCGTGCTCTGCTTTGGCAGCCCAGGTTCGGTTCCTGGGCCCAGAACCACACCTCTCGTCTGTCAGCAGCCATGCTGTGGTGGTGGCTCACATAGAAGATCCAGAAGGACTTACAACTATACATAACTATGTACTGGCACTTTGTGGGGGAAAAAGGAAGAAAAAAGGAGGAAGATTGGCAACAGATGTTAGCTTAGGGCGAATCTTCCCCTGCAAAAAAATAAATAGATAAAAAATAATGAGATATTTTTCATTCTTTTTATTTTGTACGAACCTTTGAAATTGGATGTGTATTTTACGCTTACAGCACATCTCCATTTGGACTGGCCACATTTCAAGTGCCCAATGGCCGCGTGGGTGCCAGGGGTTTCCATGTTGGACCTCTCCGATCCAGGCGGTCGCTACAGTACAGGGTGGGGGAAGGGGGAGCAGCCCGGGTGGGGCAGGGGAGTGGAGGAGAGGAAACTGCTGGTTAGAGGAACCAAGAGATAAGGCAGGAGAGAAGGTGGCCTTGAGAGAGGGCGGGGACTGGATTAGACTGGTTGTGGGGTGAGAGAAAAGCATTCAGCCCTAAGGGCTATTTAGGGAGTGAAATCCAACAGCCTAGGTGCTGTTGATGGATCTAGAGAGTGGGGTCCTTGGGGGGAGGAAAGGGGAGAAGATTCTTTTAGGGGGGGAGGTGATGAATTATATTTCCGGCCTGATGAGTTTGAGGTGCCTGTGGGGCATCCAAATGGACATTCCCCATAAAGCCCTGGGTACGTGGATTAAGGCCTTGGAAGGGACCTGGCTGGAGCTGTTGATCCCTCAGGGGACGTAACCGCTGCCCAGGGTGCAGCGGCCTAGGAGGACATTTAATCCAGACTCTGCCTACCACATGGGTGTGATTTCTCCCCCCATGGCCTTTCTGGAAGAACTACTGAGGAAGCTTCTGTGGTCACCCTTCCCCAGGAGAGCTCATAACAAAAAAGAGGGGACTCTCTTTGCTGAAAGGCAGGGGGAGGACTAGAGGCTGGGTTCAAATGCAGATTCCCAGGCCACGCCCCCACCTCGTTCAGATCCGCCATGTCTGGAGGGGGCCTGGGCATCTGGGTCATCAAGAGGCTCTGAGCAGGGTCACTCAGGAAGGCCTCGGCCTGGGGCTACATGCAGGTGAGCAAAATGATATGATAAAATATTTTTCTTATTCAAAAGCAATGTGTTTAATTGTAGAAAACAATTTGTATAAAATACAGAAGAGACTCTGGAATTAGATAGTGGTGGTGGTTGCACAATAGCAAATATACTAAATATACTAAAACCACCAAATTGTATGTTTTAAAATGGTGAATTTTATGTTATGTGAATTACATCCCAAGTCTAAAAATGCAAGGAAAGATACAGAGGAGAGAAGAAAATAAAATGACTTGTCATCCCACCTCTGCTGATAAAGACTGATGTGACACTTTGGGAGTATAGCCCTCAGACTGCTTTCCACAGAGGGGTATGTAGTTAATTTGATTATTTCATACACACTGGTTTATAGCCTGCTATTTTTTGAACAGAAAACTCAACGTCCTCACTCGGGTGTCTCACAGACATCTCAAACCCAGTGTTTGAGTTCATGACCTTCCTCTTCAAACCTGGTTCTCCTCGGGTGGCCCCGTCTTGACAAATGTATCCCTCCCCCAGGGGCTCCTGGCAGCCACCAGGGAGCCGCCCTTGACCACTCTCCTGCCCCCCATCTAATGAATCCTCACTCAGATTCCCCGGCTCCTCACTGGCCTCTCTGCCTTCACCTGCCCCCTCCAACCCACAGAGCAGCCAGAAGGAGCCTCTTAAAGCATGAATCTGGTCGTGAAATCCTGGCGTGAAGTCTGGCCACACAGGTCTCTTCACTTAAACACCCCACTCCTGTGGCAGAAAGAACTAGAACCCCTGCTCTTAGGAGAACAACCCGGGCATCAGGGAGAGTGGATCCGAGCCCCTGGTCAGGGCGGCTGGGGCTGAGCTGATGTGGGCAGGGACGCTTTGGGCTGAAATCCAGCTCAGAAAAGAGGGTAAGGCCGACCCCAAGGCCCAGCACCTTCCTGCATGCTGTCCTCATGTCATAGGGCCCAACACTGCCCACCCCTGCCCGACCAGGCCTGTGCGTCTCCCTCCCTCCTTTTAAAACCTGTTCTTCCTGTGACTTCCAGGATGCCCCCACCCCGGTGTTCTTCCTACCTCCACGCCGACACCTGCTTCCTTGGCGTCTCCACTCGGAATGTCTAACAAGCATCTCTTACTCACACGTCCAGAACAGGACTCCTGCTCCTCCCGCCTCCCATCCTGTCCCCACCCCACTTTAGTAAATGGAAACTCCCCTCTGACATGGCTCAGGCCCAAATCCTCAGCACTGTCCTGGTCTCCCATCTTGGCCTCACACCCAACCCAATTGGCTGTCCTGCGCCTCTACCTTCAAAATATAACCTGAGTCTAACCAGTTCTCTCCATGTCCTCCCCTGCCTCGAGGGACCCGGCCACACTACTCTGGCTGATGACGCACGCGCCTCCCGCACGCGGGGCCCTGATCCCGCCCACCTGCGTCTGCCTGGAGTCAGTGCTCCACCCAGCAGCCCAGGGATCCGGCTAAATTCCAACAGATCCCCGAGTCTGACCTCATCCCCCACCTCTGCCTCGCTCTCTAAGCCCCCCTCCCTGCACCCCTGGGAGGCCACTGAGGGCTAGCTGGGCTCACCGCAGGGCCTGGGCAGCGCTCCCCCCCCCTCAGGTCCTGGTTCAAGTAGTGCCTTCTCAAGGAGGCTTCCCCTGCCCTAGGATCTCCCACCTCCCACCCAGCACTTCCCATCCCCCTTCCCTCCCTTATTTTTATGTTTTCACCTTTGGCATGATATATTTTACTCATGCATTTTGTTTATTATTATTATTACTTTTCGTGAGGAAGATTAGTCCTGAGCTAACATCTGTGCCAGTCTTCCTCTATTTTGTATGTGGGTCGCCACCACAGCATGGGTGATGAGTGGTGTAGGTCTGCACCTGGGATCTGAACCGGCGAACCCAGGCTGCCAAAGCAGAGAGCTCGAACTTAACCACTACTCCACTGGGCCGGCCCATTGTTTATTATTTATATCACTCTCTCCTCTCTAACTATAAGCTCCATGCAGGGGCTTGTCTGGATCTTCCGGGGCCTGGTGCACACAGGCACTCGGTAAATATCTGCTGAATGATGGAGTCAATCTGGGAAGCCCCCGGTAAGCTCCCTAATGCCCCTGGACAAGTGTTTCTGTGTGTGTGCCCCCAGCGCCCTCTCCATTGTTCCTTTTGTGGCATTTGTCACCACTGTAATTTGGTGACCGCTGTGGCACAGGCAGGGGCAGTGGGGAGGTCTGTGAGCTCCCCAAGGAGACAGACCACATTGGTCACGGCAGCATCCCTGGTGCCCAGCACAGTGCCCTGCACAAGGGCAGCGGGCAAGAAATACTCAGCGGAGGAGCACCTGGATTTCCATGGGGCTCTGGTTGCTCCCGCTCTCATGGTCATCCCGACTGGCCCTGGTCCCCACGTGGGCTCCCCCTCCTCCCAGGCAGGATGCTCAGGCTGGGCTGCCCAGCTGGGAGCCCCTCACTGTGGGTCCCTCGATGGTGTCCATTCCGAGTCAGTCCTCACGGTTGGGACATCCTGCTCCCAAGTCTGAGCCCGGTCCCTCTGACTTAGGGCCCAGCCCTAGCTCTTGGGGTCTGTGCCCTCCCCACTTTCCTCCCAGAATGAGCTCCCGCAGGCCAGCAAGTAAAACCCCATCTGAAGGCTGCTGGGGCCTGGGGCTCCACCCAGGCCAGGCCTTCAGGGAAAAGCTGGAAAAGCATGTTTGGAGGTAGGAGGGGGTGTGTGGGGGCTGAGACGCACTCTGGGCCCCGGTCAGGGTGTCTCTGTCCCCCCAGTTCCTCTGTGCTTCCCGGACCCCCTGAGGTCTGAACACTGTGCCAAAGTGGGGAGAAAAGGGGACCCTGCCCCCTACCTCACCCCTGCCTCGTCCGCCCATGCTCCACACACCTCCAGGCCCCAGGACCGCATCATTCCTTCCTCAACCCCTCACTCATTCACAGAGGTTTGCTGAGTGACCCCCGGTCAGGTGCCTTCTAGGTGCTGGCGATACAACTACCAACAAGACAGGAAGCCCTGCCCTCAGTGGCTCATACAGAAACACAGGGCCTAAGACTGGAGTCTGATGGATGCTAAGGAGAAAACAGAGAAAACTGGGAAGGGGATGGGAAAGGTCCCCCCATGCAGATGGGGGGCCAGGGAAGGCCATGCAGACCCCCCACCCCAATCCACTTGCCTCTGTCCATCCAGGTGGAGCCCTGACCACTGGCCTCGGCCTCAACTCCTGCCCGGAGCGCCCCTCCACGGGGGCAGAGAGGCAGACGGTCCCCTGTCACCTCCCTGCTTAAATCCCAGAGGCCCAGCTCCTGTCCCCCTGGCCCTCGCCCTTCTCTCTGGCCTCGGATCACAGAGGCCCTGCGCCTGGAGCCCTGTGCAAGGAAAGGAGCCGTCCCTCCGGGTTCAGGCCTCCTTCCCTCCTCCGGGTTTTCTGGGCCTTGAACACGTTCCCACCCCCATCCCTTCCTCTCCCTGGGCTTGGAGGTCACTTTCCCCCGGGCGGCGGTGGGTGACCCCCACCAAACATGTGACACCGTGCGGAACAGTGCCCCCCGCCCCCGCCCCGTGAGGGCGCCTGTCCTGTGCAGCGGCGCGTCCCCAGCGCCCGACAAATCCGTGTCGAATGAATGAATTCCGCCGGGCAGAGACTTGGCCTCGTTCACGTCAGATCTCCAGGGCCCGCCCCCGCCGTGGGGGTGCTGGAGCGCCGGGGATCGACTCCAGGGCGGGTGGCGGGGTGACCTCCCCCCTCCCCTCCCGCCCCGGACGCGGCGAGGCCGGGGGAGCCCCTCTGCGCCCGGCTCCCGGCTCGCGGGGCCGCCGTTCCGCGGGCGCAGGCCCGGCCGCGCGGGTGCGGCGCGGGAGGTGGCGCCGGGCGCTGAGTGGCGGCTCCGGGTCCACCCCTGGCGCGCCGGTGCGGGGGGAGCGGGAGGCGGGGAGCGCAGGGGCGGCGGCGCGAGGGAGCGCAGCAGCGAGCATGTGCCGCCGAGCCCAGTAACCAGGGACGACCGCGGCCACACGGCGGCCCGTCGGCGCCCAGCCCAGCGCAGCTCCGCGCCGCGGCGCCCGGAGAGGGCGGCGGCCGGACGGCCCGGGCCTGCCCAGCGGCTGCCCCGCGCCCCGGGCCCCGCGCCGCGCCCAGGGCGGCCGAGGCGCCGCCAGCCGTGCAGCGCAGCGCGCCGGAGCCCGCGCCCGGGCCGCGCGGGCACGGCGCAGACAAAGGCGCGGCCCCGGCCCGCCGGCCCTCCGCGCGCCCCGCCCCGGCCCGCCCCGGCCCGCGCCGGCCGAGCCGCTCCCGCTGGGCGCCCCGCCGGGGTCCGGCCCGGGGGGCGGGGGCCGCGGCGACGAGGATGGGGAAGTCCAACAGCAAGTTGAAGCCCGAAGTTGTGGAGGAGCTGACCAGGAAAACCTACTGTGAGTGCGCGCGCCCGGACCCCCGCCCCGCGCTCCCCGGAGCTCCTTCCGCCCCCTCGCGCCCCTCCCCCAACGCGCGGTCACCCCCCCCAACCCCTCCTCCCCGCTCCGGGCCCGCTCGCCACCCCCCTCAACGCCGCCACCCTCCCTCGGTCGCTCACTGCCCCGCCCCCGCCCCGGGCCTCTCAGAAGCCCACGGCCGCGCCCCCAGCCCCACACCTGGTCCTATTGTTCTCAGGCACCCCCCACGCCAGGGACGTGTGCTGCCCGTCAGCGTGCGCGGGGCCACCCCCAGGCCGGGAGGGAAGCCCCAGCCCACCCGCGGCCCCCTCTCTGCAGAGCTGTCGGGAAGGGCACGGGTGTGCAGGGGCGAGGGGCAGGGGTCCGGGGAGGGGGTGCCCGCTGGCGAGGTGGCTCCGGCTGCGCGGAGCCTACTGGCACGAGCGCAGCGGGGTGGGTGATTCATGCATCACGATGCCGCTTCTGCTGCCGCGAGGTTGGCCTGTCGCCCCCTCCCTGGCCCCGATCGTGTGTGGGGGGTGGCGAGACTTGTCAGAGAGCTCGTGGCAGCCGTGGCGGGTAAGGGTCCTGGGCGCCCTGTTGGCTGCAGGATTTACAGGCTGAGTTCTCCTCTGGCCCTGATCTCACCTCTGCCCTTCTGTCGCTATCTGCCAACCTGGGAAATGGGTTTATAGAGCCTGTGGGTGATCTGGCCGATCTCGTCGTTTAACTATCTGGGGCTCCCCTAGGGGGAGGGTCTGTCCATTTTGGACTTCTCTAGATCCGTCCCAGTGTGTGTCCCTCCACTTGCCCAACTTCACAACTCTCCAGGCCCCTTGCATCCCCAATTTTTCCATGCCAGACTCCTCCCTTCCCTGCGGCCTCTGGGGAGATGCCCCAGCATGCCAGGGGTTAATAGCACTGGGTCCTGACCGCACAGTCTTTCTTTTGGGGGATGGGGTGAAGGATGGCATGGTGTGGAAGGTCTTCTGCCTGGGTGTCTGACCTGGAAGGGGGCAGTGCCCCTGGGCTTGGGCTGGAATTCAGAACCCACACCTGGGCAGCTGCGTGGGTCCAGCCCCTCTGCACCCTCCCTGGAGGCAGCAGATTGACTGCCAGCCTCATGCGCTGATGGAGCCTGGGGAGGCAGCTTCTGGTGGTGCATTGCACAACCTCTGCTCCCCCTCCCCCCCAACTCCATCCGTCTTCTGGGCACGTTTGCAGGTCTGTCCAGGCCAACGCTTCAGCTCCGCGCCCCTCGCCCCTCACCCCTCACCCCTCACCCCCATGTGCTTGGAACAAAGAGGGCTTTCCTGAGTGGGTGCTAGTCTGCTGGGAGGTACTGGCCCTTCTCCAGTGGAATTCTGCAGCAAGGAGCTCATATCCCAGGAGCTGCTCCTGGAAGGGGTGAGGCTGCGAGAACCGGGGACTCTGTCCTTGCTGTTCTTACCCTGTTTCCGAGGTGGCTGGGTGGCCCTTCCCAGTCTGGCCGTCGTTTTGTGAGATTTGCTGGGCCTTCCTTCAGGCTCCGTCCAGATGTGGCCCCTAGCTGTCGGCCAGCAGGCTGCAAGTGGGACTTCCCGGGCCCCTGTGCTCGGGGAGGCAGAGGGCGCCATGGGCGTTGGCAGGAGTGGTGGGCATGGGCTGCGCTGGGGTGTTTCCATCATGGTGGAACAGGGGAGCCACCTGTGAGCCGAATGGAGCAGGTTTCCTGCTTGTCAAGCACGTCACACACCGAGCTCTTTGCATCATTAGCACATTGAATCCTCGCAACGGCCCTGCGCTTGGTGGGCGCTGTTACTCTCCCCGTTTACAGATGAGGAAACTAAGGCTCAGAGGGGCCAAGCGGTGTGCCCAGCATCCAGGACTTGAACTCAGGTCTGTCTGTCTCCAAAGTGATGCCCCTTGACCTAAGAGCTCACGCCGAGAAGTCAGGAGGGGCTTTTCTTCTGTGCGTCCCTTTCTGGTTTCTGCTAGAAGCCCGTTATGGTGGCTTCTGGATGGGAAGGGGCCTGGAGTGGTCATTGTGTCCACTCCCCTCCCTCCAGGCAGATCTGTCAACTTTGGGAGAAGTGGAGTCCACAGGCTTTGTTGGGAATTGGCCCCGTGGTGCCGAGCTGGGCTGGGCTATTTTTAAAGGCCTTTGGAGACCTGGAAGACCTTCGATCAGGGAGCTAGTTAGCCGGGTACGTTTCCTCTGTGGAGCCCTTATTAGGGGCACGCTGGTGGAGGTGCTGCTGGGTTCATTTGCCTCCTGTCTGTCTCCCTGGCTGATGCCGGCTCCCTCAGTGCAGGCCCTTGTCTGTTTGGTTGTGTGGGCACATAGTAGGTCCACAGGTATTTGTTGAATGGAAAGTCTCCCAGCAGGAAAAGCAGAGAAAGCCTCCAGCTTGTTCTGAGGCCCCGGATGGGCTTCCTTCTGACGAGGAGTGGAGCCATATGCTCTTCGTTCCGGGGATCTGTGTCTGGGGTCAAGAGAAGAGCGCTTAGGGAGGACTCTCAAATGTCAGAATCTCCTGGAGAGCCTGTTACATGCCATGGCGCCGGGGTCCGGTCCCCCTCCCAGATTTCCGATTCTTAAGGTCTGGGCAGGCCCAGGAATGTGTGCCCTTGACAAGTGTTTGTCCTACTGATCTTGGCTCCGAGGAGCCCCAGCTGAAGACCCACAACTGGTTCTGGGGGTCCTGGCATATGTCAGCACCACCTGGTATCCTCGGCCACCTCGGGCAGAGCACAGCTGGCTAAGGCGCCCAGAGGGGAGCCCCAGATGTGCATGCCCGGGTCAGTGCTGGCTGCCACCCTTGGTGGTGATTGCTGCTCCCTGGAAAAGACTGTCTTGGTGGTCTGCGTGTGTGTGAGGAGGAAGGAGAAAGTCTAAAAGCTCCAGCTATGTGGCCCTCGCTGGACGCACCTGCATTCAGCCTGGCTAAAACCTTCCGTCTTTCGGGCTTAACACCGCAGAGCAGACTTTCTTCCTCCTCTGCAGATAAGATTTTGTAAATCGTCGGTGCCCCGTAACCCCATCCTCGCCCTTCCTGGCACAGCTCTATCCAGGAGCAGCAGAGGCTCAAGAGAGGTGGAGGAGGCCCCCGCCTAGCCGGGACTCATAGGCAGTGGTCAGTGAGGCCATCAGCCCGGTCTCTTTGAGGTCTGCCCACTTTCTTATAGCTTGTTGCGAGGCTGTTGTCATCCCTGTGTGCCCAGGCTGTGGGACAGGCCAGCCCCTCACCTAACGGAGCCTCAGTTTCTTTATCTGCAAAATGGGTGTGCTCATGGTACCTGAGCAGTCAGCAGGATGATTCACATACCCTAGTACGTGGTCTGTGGCGAGGGGCCATCCTTGATCTGCATGACAAACACTTGTCAAGGATGCAAGGATGCATGTTAGGGATTGTTATTAATATTGTTTTCACGACACAATTCAGCTTCATCTTGAACTGGTCTTTAATAAATCTTGTGGGCAAAGTTCATCTCTCCACAGAGGAACCTTCCTACGGCCCTGGTCTTTGTGCCTGGCACACAGGAGGCATAGAAAGGTGGGATCTCTGTTTTGCTTAAATCTTGGCTGGTTCTTCTTTTCCCTGCAGCCGTCTCCCCGACCCTCACTTGTTAATTTTGAGGCTGCCCTGACCTGCTGTTTGGCGAATGCTCACCCTGTGCTGGGCACGGAGTTAGAGATGTGAACCAGAGAGAGAGATTCCTGCCCCCAGGTGGAAACCAGCCAGGTCATCCAAAAAACGAGCCCTGTGTCGTGGTCTGAGCTGCATCAGTGTAAAGACTTCTGGGCCCAGGACAGCGGCCCCAGGAGGCAGGAACTCCCCCTCCCACCTTATCCTCTCCGCATGGTGCTCACGGCACTCCCCAGGCACCCTCCATCAGGACTCGGAGGAGGTCACCTCCTCCTTGTCACTCTTGGTCAGCCCAGGCTCTGCCTTGACCTTGCTTGCCAACCTTGAGTCTCTTCGGCCTTTTTCCTGATGCCCAGAATGGTGCCCGCTGCTCGGGAGCTTGTGGAGGGGAGGAGCTGCTGGGGGGTCTGGGGAGCCCCACTCGGGGTCAGGAGTCTGGGGTCGAGAGATGCTGGGTGTCACCAGTTGGGCTCTTGTGTCTTTCTAGCTTTGAGAAGGGTCCCTTCCTGCAGGATAAGGAATATTCTCTGAGCATCGCTCCCCTCACTCAGCGCTGTTTGACCAGAGTGGGCAAGACATTGCCTTGGGGGGAGGCACCCATCTTGGGACAAATGAGGGAATTGGGGTGTGGAGGGCCCCACAGCCAGGCAGGGGGTAAGCCACCTGGGAGAGGGAAGGCCTGGAGGAAGGAGGTGGCTCCTGCGATCCCTATGCATTCTGTATGCATAGAGGTAAGACCAGGGAGGCCTGCTCCGTTTCCAATGAAGGCGAAACGGCAGCAGCAAGAAGAATCGAGGTTAGACTCAACACTAGGTGGGCATCTGGGCAAGAAACATCGAGTCTGTTGTTAGGAAAGAACTCAATATCCCGGAGAATGGGGCTGGGTGCTCACTTGGGCTCTGTGACCTTGGGCAAGTCGCTTACCCCCTCTGAGCAGCAGTGTGCTCGCCTGTGATACCTGCCCATGCGACTCCCTGGGTCCAAATGGGAGAGTGCTTTGAGGTCCAGAGCGTGGGCTAGAAGGGGAGTGGGGGCCGTTTGGCAGCAGAGTCTCAGGGAGGGAGGTAGGGCTGGGGCTGGCTGTGCCGGGGTTCCAGCCCTGTGCTGGGGCAAGCCCCATCTCACGGAGCTTCACTTTCCTCCTCTGGGAAATGGGCGTCACGGGGGCCCCAGAGCTGGTGAGGATTCGGGGCACGTGGAGAGGTGAGCCCGGTGCCTCGTCCTGAGGGATCCTCCATACCTCTCGTCCTCTGTCCTCCAGGGCAGGGCGGGCCAGGTGGGTCTATGGCCTGCCCCCTTTGTTGGGCACAGAGAGAAGTAGAGGAGGCCGGAGAGGGGCGGGACTTGAGGGGTCACAGAGCCCAGGCCCCTTCCTCAAGCCTGTTCCGCCTCTTTCTGTCCCCCCCATCTCCATAGATATGACCCACTCCTCCTGTGCCGCCCCTGCCCCCGAGGGCCCTGGCATCTTGCGTCTCGCAGTGTCAGGTGGAAGCCCTTTCTCCCGGCGGCGGCCGTGGGATTGGACCCAGCTCCCCCTGCTCCAGGGCCAGCCTGAGCCCCTCTGGGGCAGGCCGTGGGCAGTGGGTGACACAGGTGGCCGGTGGGCTGGGCTCACGTCACCCCTCACCAAGGGCCCCGAAGGCCATGGGGAGGAATTTGGACATTTTCCAAAATGGGTGGGGAGCCAGGGAAGGAGGTGGTGGGGACATGTTAGATTTGGGTTTGGAGGTTGTTCTTGCCTGTAATCAGTCCAAAGAGTGGATTGGAGGAGGGGGCGGTGCTCAAAGCTAGGAGTGATCATGGTGATGGACGAGGAGCATCACTGGGGATGACGTGACAGGCAGATTCTAGATTTATTTAGGACTTGGTGCAGTAGGACTTGGTACAAATTACCTTGTAAATTTGGGATTATATGCTTTTCGTTTTCTAACTATAAAACCTGACAATTGTGAATGTTTGCCCACGTCATTAACTATTCTCCTAAAACATGATTTTTTAATGGTGCATCATATGAATGCAACACATTTTATTTAATCCCCTGCCACTGGACAGTTAGGTTGCTTTTTTTTTGCCGATATAAACAGTGCTATGACAAACATCTTTTTTTTTTTTTTTTTTTTTTTTTTTTGTGAGGAGATCAGCCCTGTGCTAACATCCGCCAATCCTCCTCTTTTTTTGCTGAGGAAGACGGCCCTGGGCTAACATCTGTGCCCATCTTCCTCCACTTTATATGGGACGCCGCCACAGCATGGCTTGCCAAGCAGTGCGTCGGTGCGCGCCCGGGATCCGAACCAGCGAACCCCAGGCCGCCGCAGCGGAGCGCGTGCACTTAACCGCTTGCGCCACCGGGCCAGCCCCATGACAAACATCTTTGTACTAAACCTTTGCACACATCTCTTCTTTAAGATGAATAAATTCCCCAAAATGAGGTTATAGAGTTAAAGGCTGAAGATATTTTAAAAAGCTTTTGATTGAAAAACTGTTAAATTGCTCTCCAGAAAATATACTCCCGTTTATATTTTCCGCAGAAGTGGATGAGAGAATGCCTGTTTCCCTGCACTCTTGCCAGCACTGAGTGTTATTGTTTTTCTTAATAATTACCAACTTTATGGGAAAGAAAATAGCTCACTGTTTCAATATTCATTTCTTTGATTACTATGAAATAGCATCCTAGAATCTGTGAGCTAGAGGAGACTTTGGGGTCATACAGTCCAAGGCCCTCATTTTATAAATAGACAAAGTGAGCTCAGAGAGGTGAATTTCTCTCCCAAGTTCTCGTGGCAAATATTGGGCAGGAACCTAGGACTGCTGACTCCTGTTGGGACACATCCCACTGGGCCATGATGGGTTGGTCTTTGGGGTCGAGATGGGGATGTCTTGTTTTCTTCATGGAAGTTTCTTTTGATATGGTTCATCGTGTCCTGAATATCTCTTGCTCTCAGGTAAGGAAAAAACCAGTATAAATTAAAAAGAGCATTCTTCTGTCTTCTCATTACAAGATGAAACACTGCACGTCCCGGGTGTGGTCTCTTTACCAGGACAGAGAACATCATAAGTGAACGTGCCCAGTTTCCAGGTAACTTGAAATTGGGGTCAGAGTCCCGGCTGAGGGTAGGAGAGCAGAGTGGTGTGGGCTTGCTGTCTCTGGCTGTGGGACCCTGGCGAGCCCGTCCCTCTGGGTGTCTCATGTGTGAGATGGGACGACGACAGTGCTTTTCCTGCAGGTGGACACGGCCCCATGCCCACTAAGTGCACAGTAAACACTCCCACAGGAAGGAGGCCTCTTGGCCATCGGAGTCAGGGGACAGCAGTTCTCGGCCACGCCCCCAGGCAGTCACAGGGTGAGCCGTCACAGGCTGCGGCTAAATTAGGAGTGAGTGGTAAATGTGGGCGGCCTCTGTGTTTGGCCTGGATGTGGGTGGCCAGATCGTTCTGCATTGGGCTCCCCGCTCAGTGAGTCGAGAGGGAGGGCCTGCCCTGGGATGCCAGGTCTTAGGATCCTGTGCGGATGTGGCCTCAGAGGACTAGAGAGATGCCTGCCTGGGCTTCAGTCCAGAACACGGCAGCCTGGACAGTGACTTTGGAGTCACTGGTCCCCTCTAGGACTCAGTTTCCCTTTCTGTACAATGTTCAGGTTGCCAGATGGTGAGACTTCTGCGGGGAGGCTACCCCTGGGCCCCAGGGATGGAGCCTGCTTGGGCCCTGGTGTCTGAGGACGTGGGTCCCTGGGCTGTCTCAGCCACAGGCACAGTTCTTCGTCTCTTGATGCCTTGGTTTTCTCATCTGCGAGTTGGGGACAATAATACCTCCATAACACAGGACAGTGGTGTGTGAGGTTAGAAATAGTAGAGATCCTGAATTAGATGCTCCCTTTAGCTCATCAGTGGTGATGGAGAATCCGTAATCAACAACGCGTGAGCAGCAGAGGCTGTCGCAGTGGCGGGAGCCTGGCGGTAAGCACGTTTGCGTGCTCCAGGCCCAGCTCAGCGCTCACATGCGTTCATCACCGACTCCTCCCAGGAGCCCTGCGTGGTCCCCCTTTCTCAGATGAAGAAACTGAGGCTCAGAGAGGACCAAAGCTGGCCCAAGGCCACACATCTGGTGAGTGGCGCAGCCGGAGTTTGACCCTGGGCGGTGGGGAGGGCCCCGTGCAGGTGGGGGGTGGAGGTGTGTGGGTGAGCGTGAGTGAGCGTGGGTGCCTGGTGTGGGTGTGCGGGTGGGGTGGGTGCTGCAGATCACATGTGTGAGCCCTGGTTCACGTGGGCGTGCTCCGAGTGAGTGACGAGGTCGCGGCGTGTGTCAGGAGTGGGTGAGCCAGCACGTCTGTGCACATGCGTGCGCATGCTGGTGTGTGTGAGGGCAGGTCTATGCGGGTTGTAAGTGTAGATATGCACGGGGGTGGGGGTGGGGCGCTCGGTGGGAGGCACACACGGGCCAGGAACCCAAGTCAGAAGCTGATTGCTCGGTGATGTGGCTGCCACTTCTCTGTCCCCTTCTGCCCTGGCCACAGGAGCCCATCTGCCTTCGGGCAGTGGGGGAATGTCATGGGGAGGAGTGACAGTAATGATGATTGCTGTTTGCCAAGTGGGTACCCGGTGCCAGGAGTCCTGAGTACAGATCGTCCCCCTGCAGTCTCACTGCAACCCTGGGAGTAGGGACTGTGATGCCCATTTTGCAGATGAGGGAAGGGAGGCCCAGGCAGGTTCGGGGACACGCCCACGGCCTCCCAGCCGGTCAGTGGCCAAGCTGGGGCTCGGGCTCAGATCTTTGTCCTGCCAAAGCCGTGCCCTTCCCACCTCTTGCCTGCGTCCCATGATCTCCATGAGCCGTGTAACCTTAGAGCTGCCGCATAGGGCAGTGAGCGCCCCGTCGCTGGAGGCGTTCAGGCAGCTGCTGGAGCGTCAGACACTGGCCAGGCGTCCTGGATTCCTGGGCCAGAGGTGGGGTTGGACGGTGGGTAGGATCCTTCCAGTTGTGAGCACACAGCCTTGCTGGTTCCAGATGTTCTGATTTCCGCAGGGGTTTGGGGCAGCCTCAGCTTGGCTTCCTCTGGGGAGGAGGCAGAACCGAGGCCTGTGGAAGGCGGCAGGAGAAGGGTTGCGAGAAGTTCAGGGGGCGTTGTTAGGAGTGTGCGGCGGGCGGCTGCCCCATAACCAGGCCTCGGGGTCTTTC
This sequence comes from Ceratotherium simum simum, assembly GCF_057802395.1. Classification (NCBI taxonomy): domain Eukaryota; kingdom Metazoa; phylum Chordata; class Mammalia; order Perissodactyla; family Rhinocerotidae; genus Ceratotherium; species Ceratotherium simum. Next base: position 6,900,312 of record NC_141928.1, on the reverse strand, counting down.
TCAGCCTCTGCCCCATCCTGGCAGAGACTTGACCGTGGGCCGCGCTGAGCTGACCTCACGGCATCCCCCCGACCTGTGAGCTCAGGAGCAGTGTGGCCCATCACAATGGTGCTGGCATGTCCCTGCTCTCGGGAGCCTGCAGGGGGCAGCCCCAGGGTGAGGCCGTGGGGACCGAGAGCGCCCTGGCCCTCCTGCCTTGCCCGTGTCTGGCGTGGCCCAGGTGCCTCAAGAAGTGTCTGTCGGATGAAGGAAGAGGCCGAGTCCTCACAGGTGCACTGTGGGGCTCAGGGGCACAGGGACAGAGGGGACCTCGGGCTTTGGTGGCAGCGCCCTGGGCGACTCTGAGCTCCTTGGGGGTTGGCACACGTCTGGTGGATTTTGGTTTCCGTGCAGTGCCTGGCCTGGGGCTGCGCACGGAGCAGCTGTGAACGCCTCTGTGGAAGGCTCTGGGCTTTCCATGGTGCCTGTGCACATGCCGCTTTATCTGGCTCCTCCGCTGACCAGCGAGGGACCCACCTGTGCCCCTGACCTGCAGTCTGATGGGGGCGGGGGACTGCCAGGGAGTCGGAATCTGGGTCCTGGTTCCAGCCCAGCTCGCTGTGACCTTTGGCTGCCCCTCTCAGGATCTTGGTTCTCCATCTGTCCCCCTCTCTGTGACAGGGGATGTCACCTTTTCTCAGCCCCAGGGAGCTCTGACGATGCCACCTAGGAGCCGCTGCTCCCCACCTAGTGAGCCTAGGTTGGGGTGCCCCGGATGGGGTGCAGGGCAGCTGCTGGCTCTGGCACGCCTGGTCTCACGAGGTGGCCCCAGGGAGCTGGCGGGGCGTCCAGGCCACCGCGCTCGGGATTCCCTGGTGGGGGAGAGGAGGAGGGCGGAGGAATGTGGCTTTGAGGAATGTTTAACCCAAGGCAGAAATAGCCCTCTGCTTTTTATTTCGGGCTGGGGTTTTCAGCTGGGAGGTGGGCTCAGAGCGCATTCTCTCTCTCTCTCCAGCCTCCCCCGGCTCTCCCAGCGCTCTGGCCTTTTAGGGACAGAAAGTGACCCCTTTTTGTTTTGAAACTAAGCGGTTGCTGTGGGAGCCAGGAAGGGCCCTGGATTTGCAGGCAGACAGAGCTGGGTTCAAATCCCCCGTCCTCCACTTCCCAGCCTGTGACCACGTCCTACCCTGAACCTCTGCTCTCTATGGAATTGGGGGCGGGGGACATGAGCTGAGACCACTTGCCGGGCGGTGCAGTGTGAGGAGCTCAGGGGACCACGGGGCCTGAGTGCAAATCGCAGCTCCCCTCCTTAGCTCTGGGGCCTTGGCCAAGTCTCCTCACCTCATCTGTAAAATGGGCGGATGATAATAATCCCGCCTCCCAGGATTGTGGATAGCCTGAGTGTGAAAATAACTGGCGAAGGGCCTGGCACCTCCCAGGCTCTTGAATCTTCCCTCCAGTCCTGGTGGCTTCACGCATAAAGTGGGAAAAGCTCAGAGGCAGCTTTCCATCTGACCCTGGACGGCACACCCTCGCCCACGCTCAGCTTGTGCCAATGCCCAGTGGTCCCTTCTGCGGGAGTTGCCCTGGGCCCAGCCGGACAGTGACCTCCCCAGGCCTGGTGGTGAGAACACGCTTAAGTCGCCGTCTCTGCGTGCGGCTGTGAGCGCTGTGAGGAGGGACCGCGTCTCGCTGCGTGCTTCACCGCCGTATCCGCTCCTAGAACAGAGCCTGCTGCACATTCTGTGGAATAAATGGAAAAGCAAATGCGTCAGTGAACAAGCTGACGGACGAGGGAAGTTGCTTCTCATCCATCCTGGGTCTTGGCTTTCTGTTCCTGTCTGGCCTCCCCTACCACCCCGGCCGCGTGCTGGAGGGTTTGCCGTGGCTGGGGGTCCTGAGAAGTCAGGCGCTGGGAGCCTGGGCCTCTGCGGGTCAGCCCCAGCCGGGACCCCAGGCCCCTCGCACCTTCGGGGGCTGGGGGACAGGAGGAGGCCAGCCCGCCAGCACGGCCCCTCCTTCCAGGCCCCGCCTGCTCCGTGCCTTTGTAGGAACCAAGATTCCTGTTCAAAGGCAGGAGATGGGGCTATTTTTGGCACCGTGGGGGAAAAGCGAAAGCTTCCCTTCTGTTCAAAAATATATGGTGTACGTGCCGGGCAGACGGGAGCTCGCAGGCAGAGCTCAGAGCCCGTGCTGGCTGCGCTCCTGCCCCTCGGCCCGGGGTGCCGCCTCCCCTCCGGGGCTCAGTAGCCCCCCGGCCTCACTGGGCCGTCCTTGTTTCCGACTGCCTGTGATGGGGCCCTTGCTGGGCCCGAGCGGAACATGGTCTTCATTAAAACGAATGGCAGCCGTCAAAATAAAGGAGCAGAGCCTGCCGGCTGCCCTGCCCTGATTCCTGTTCCTTCTGCTCCGGCTCTGTGGGCTGGGGGCGGCCGTGAGAAGTGTTCCAGGTGCCTCTCGGGAAGGAGGCCTGGCCAGCTGTGGGAGCACGGCTGGAGGCCCTGGGTACCCGTGTGGGGCGAGTCTGGCCGAGGGCGTCCCTGGGCCACCTTGCCACCCCTCACTCCCTGATGCAGAAAGTGTTGGAGGAACAGCTGTCTCGTCCCAGGTCCTGTGGGCACCGGGACACAGGGCAGATTGAACAGGTGGACTTCTGGCCCTCCTGGCATTCACAGCTGGGTGTGGAAATAGATATTAGGCTCAATAAGCATCCAGACAGGGCATTGCACAATGCTGTGGAAGTTCACCAGGTCTGGGGTGCATCTGGGAGGACTTCCTGGAGGAGGCAGTGTTTCTGTTGAGACCCGAGTGTAGGATTGCCAGACATACTAAACAGTTATTCATTGCTTATCTGAAATTTGAATTTAACTGGGCATCCTGTATTTTTATTTGCTAAAGTTGGCAGCCCCACCTGAGGGAGGAGTGGGAGTTGAGAAGGCACAAAGAGGTTTTGGGGGGCGGTTTATGGGGGCTGTTGAGAGTGTTTCAGGCAGAAGGAAGAGCATGTTCCAGGTCTGGAGGCATCAAGGCGTGGCATCTCTGAGGATCTGGATATGTGCAGGGGCCGGAGTGTCGAGGAGGTGCGTGGTGAGCTGAGGGTGCAGTGGGTTAGCCCCTCAGAGGGGCCGGCTGACTGGCAAGGCAGGGCCCCACCTGGAGGGCAGCACTGCCAGGGGCCAGTCTTAGGAGACAGGAGAGCCATGGAGGGAGATGGGGCCCATCTTGGCTGAAGGAGGCACCAACAGCAGTCGTGGTCAAGGTCACAGTCTGGCCTCCAGTGGGTTCTGGCCAGGCTGTGCCTCTCTGTGCCCCATTACTGCTTGGAGTCCCTGTGCCAGGGTCCTCCTGCTGCCCAGGACCAGGACCAGGACCTGGGATGAGTCACGTCTGTCTGTGCCTCCCCAGGGAGGGCAGGTCAGGGCCGGCCTCCACCCTCGGCTCCTAAAGGGCCAGAGCTGGAGCCAGAGCCCGCAGTGCCGCTGGCCCAGGGCTCCTGGGGCTCCAGCCCCGTTCCGCCCTCCTGGGCCAGACGCCCTGGGATTCCTGCCCCGGAGCCCTCCTGCTGGGCTTGTTCCTCCCCAGTGCAGCTCGGTGTGGACCTCCGTGTCTGCAGCTGGCTGGTGGCTCTCAGGAGGGGTTTGCCGCACCCTGGGCGGGGAGAGGGAGCAGGGGAGCTGGTGGTGGGGGCGGGGCTGGGTCCCCGTGACCCCATGACTGCCCCTGCCTTGTCTCTGTGTCCCTGTCAGTGTTGTCGCCGTCTCTCTCCGTGGGGGGCTCTGCACCCTCCCCGTCTCTCAGCGCCCCTCCCCCGCTCCCATTCTGAGGTCTTCTCGCCCCAGTGGTTGTGACATTTAGGACCTGACTGATCTGGCTCATGCCTGGGCTGCGATGGAGACCAGCCAGAGTGTCCTACCCCTCCCAGAGCTGGGGACGAAGCAGGAGTGCGGGGGCTGTGGGGGGAAGCAGATGTCACGTACCCCAGGACAGGGTGATGTGAGGGGGCGACTGTCCACGGCTTCTTGCAGCCCCTCCCCTCCGGGTGCCCAGGTCCTTGGCCCTGGTCACCTGCCTTGTCTTTGGGTGTCGTGACACTTTTATTAATAGTAGTGATTGTTGACATCGTGGGCCCCCCGTCCTCCGTCTGCCTGGACCTCACCGCGCTTCCTCTGGCTAATGCTCTGTTCCAGCGAGTTGTGACTCCTTGTGGTCCCCTGGCCTCACCGTGCTCTGTGTCTCGTCCTTTGTACACCAGCCTAAGCGCCCTTTCCCCAGGGAGCACGCCCTGACCCCTGGCTTTACGCTTCCATCACCCCCTGCACTTGCCCCTGTTATCACGACAGATAGTCAGACAGCTGCAGGCTTGTGTGCTTCAGGCCCCTCTCCTGTTGTGTCAGGGACTCGGAGGACAAGGGCTTATGTCTGCCCAGGTCAGGGCCTGGCCCATGTGAGTGCTCAGTAATCAACTGTTGGAAGAATGAAGGGGTGAAAATTCCTGTTTGTTCCTTCTGACCGCCTTGTAAGGAAGGTATTGTCAACACCACCCCCATTTTACAGACGAGGAAACTGAGGCTCTGGGGTGAATTCAGTTCCCTAGCTCACACAGGGGCTAAAGAATGACTCAGTTCAGAAAAAGACCCTGTTGACCAGGTGCCTCCATGCCTCCCACGGCCTCTGACCTTGGCAGGTGCTTGGAGAACGTTCGTGACGTTGGGCTGAACTGATTCGCCGAGCACGTGGCATGGCTCGGCTCTGAAATGTTTGCAGGGTCTCTGCCAGGAGAAAACCCTGCATGCCAGCCTTTCCTGAGGTCTCAAAGGAAGGGCACCTTCTTCAGGACCCACTCTTCTGGAAGGTTCAGAGTTTGGCAGGAGAGAGGGCTTGAACCAGGCAGTCGTTCTTGGGTCTTACCTCAGGTGTGTGTGTGTGTGTGTGTGTGTGTGTGTGTGTGTGTGTGTGAGAAAGAGAGAGAGAGAGCCCGTGAGTGTAGCCATTGGGCAAAGCCATTTATTAGCAGGAATAACTTTGAGTTTTAGAGGCATCTCTACTTTCCAACTCATTCACCTAAAAGAAGCATAACGCATGCGTTCTGCGAGAACAAACCCACACTGAGCGCCTGCGGTGTACCAGACGCTGTTATACGGCTGTGACTTAGGCAGACGCAGATCCTGCCCTGTGGAGCCCCCAGCCATGGAGAAGGACAAAATTGGAAAATACGGACGGTCACAATGACAAGGACAAAACCATTCTGGGAGGTCACTGTTGTTAGCATTTTCCGCTAGTTCCCTCCAGTCTTTTCTGCATGTGTGTAGCTATCGTAGGTTTTATCATTCTCAGTTTTCTGATGAGGAAACCGAGGCTCAGAGAGGCTAACTGACTTGTCCAACGTCATACAGCTGGAAAGTGAAATAGCCAGGATTTGAACCTACGTCAGCGTGCCACGGTCTGGGTCACTCAGTCAAAGCCAGTCGTTAGTAGATCAGCAGATATTGAGGATCTTCGCTTCCCAGCCCCAGCAGCCCTTTGTGGGGAGTCAGAAAAGCCAAAGATTCGGCGCCTCTTTGAGGGGACCAGGTGGTGTGGTTCAGGAGTCAGGCAGGACGTGAAGAAGCTAACTCCCAGAATGCATCTGTGTGATGTTTTAAACACCGAAGTTCTCCAGCAGGTTCTGGAGTCACACAGACCCTAGTTCTGGTCCCGGCTCCTCTGCAGACTGACTTTGGTCCTCGGGCAAGTGGCTGACCTCTAGGAGCCTCAGTTGCCTGATCTGTGTCATGGGGATAATCAAAGTCCTTGCCTCTTAGCACCATTCGGGCACTGAATGAGATATTGTGTGCAGAGTACTTAGCCCAGGATGGGCACACGGTGAATGCCTGGTACATTGCAGCTTTTTTCATCTTACTCTTCCCGGAAGCCACAAGACAAAGTACATCTTCCTGCAGCTTTACTTGAAAATTTTGGGGGAAAAGTTACTTAACTTATGGAGAAATTAAAATCAATATATTTTATAACTTTATTTTTAGAGTACAATAAACACCTATAAATGATGGGGCAGAATGCAAATTTGGGGAAATATTTGAGCTAGAACACAAGATTTTAATGACACCTGGTTTTCGGTGGGCCTGGGACTCTGCCCTCCACCCCCGGGGTCCCAGCCCTCTCCCCTCAGGGGCTCTGGGGCGGGCACCTTTGGGGAGCCCATGGAGTCCTCCCCCACATGGCCCTGCTCCAGGGGTGGAGCACTTTCACCTGCCTGTGAGCTGGTGGACTGGACATTCTTGCCCCATTTGTCAGATGAGAAAACTGAGGCTGGGGTGGGAAAGGAATCGCAAGTCGAGCTTTGCTTGGTAAATGTGAAAGTGAGAAGAATCACAGTGTCCAGGAGAAAGATGGAGCCCGGGGCCCGGCTCTCCAGGGGAGGCACTGCTGAGGGGCGCTGCGATGGGCAGGAGCCGGCTGCTGCCTGCTGGACCAAGCACCCGAGTCTCGTGCACCCCAGTGCCTGGCGCACAGAAGGTGCTTGGCGAGTGCCTGCCGTGGCCTGGGGGGGCTCGGTGGACGGCCCCTTCTTGGGGATGACCACCTCTGGGCTAAAGCCTCCTTCAGCCTGGCTTCCACCTCCGTGCCTCCACCACTGACCATGTGACCTTGGACGAGTGCCTTTGTCTCTCTGTGAAGCCTCAGTTTCTTCATCAGTGAAGTGGGCTGTCAGGGACCCCCACTTCCCAGCACAGGGCCTGGTGCAGCTCAAGAGCTCAGCCAGTGGAGCCATCTGGGGTTCGTGGAGGATTCTGAGGGGCCGAGGGGTACAGGGGGATTTGAATTGGGATCTGAGCAGCTCCGAGCATCCTCTCACACCTGTGTTCCCTCGAGGGCTTGGCTCCTCTCTGCGTCCCAGGAAGTTTCCCATCTTAGCATCAGCCACACCAGCCGCGTCTGCTGCTGCCCCAATGGCAGTGAGACCCTGTCATTTTATTCTCATACCACGACTGGCATCATGATGGCCCATGTCTCCGTGTCGATCACTTGTCACGCTGGACTCAGTGCTTTCGATCTGCGTCCTCTTCTTGGCTCTGACCGCAGCTCCGTGATGGAGGAGGAAACAAGGCTCAGAGAGGGGAGTGCATTGACCGAGGCCACACAGTGACCAGATTGGGGGTGGACCCGTCTGCGCGAAGGCCTGCTGTGGGAGAGAGCCCAGGTTCTGCGGGCCACGGTCAGGTCGGCCAGGCCTGAGCTCAGGGTGGTGAAGAGCAGGTCCCAGGAGTCAGGGGCTCAGCTGACCCAGCCCTGGCCCGGGCCTGCCCTGTGTGGTCAGGGAGCCACCATCCGCTCTGAGCTCCTGAAGTCAGGCCTCGTGGGCCCTTCTGCAGATGAAGTGGCCCCAGGACTGCCCGGCCATCCTCCTGCAGCCCCGGCACTCTGGCCCCTCTTAGTGTGGAGAGGGGGCCACCGTGAGGATGTAAGGGGAGGAGGGTCAGAAGCAGGGCCTGGGAGGTGGTCAGAGCCTGGTCAGCTGGGTGACTGGGGCCTGGCTCCCCCTGAACCCCGGTGCCTCATCGTGACCTTGACCCCCGGAGCTTCGTGAGGTCTCCGACATCCTGTGCATGAAGTACTGATGCAGGGCCAGCAGCAGTAGCGGTGGCTCACGGGTCTCTCTGTGACCTCGCTGTGGATGGCAGTCTGATGTCCTCGGGTCCCCGTGGGCAAGCCTGCACAGAGGGTGCCAAGTGAGCAGAGCAGGCTGGGCCCTGCCAGTGCTCCTGTGGGCTGCTCTGGGCCCTGGCCGGCGCTCAGCCAATGTGGGTGGACACAGCAAGCTCCAGGGAGGCTGGGCCGCCACCCCCATGGTGGGGAGGAGAATCTGGAGCCCAGAGGGGAGAGCTGAGGGGACGGTGGGGGCTGGGGCTCCTTCTGGGCCAGGGCGAGGGGCTCCCACAGCGCCTGGCTCAGCCTGGAGTGCCCGGGAATTCTGGGCGGGAGGCCAGGCCTCCTTTCTGATGAAACCCAGGCCGGCCTGGGGCCCAGCTCCCTTCCAGCTGGGCATTTCTGGGAAACAGGAATGGGGTGGGGTGGAGGGGCAGCCTCTCTTCCCACCCTGGCAGAGACATCGAATAAGAACCACAGCGGCAACGACAGCCAGACTCTCGGCTCCTGTGCGTGTCCTCCTGTTAGATCTGATCTTCGAGCCTGCTCTACTGGACGAGCCTGCCACCCCCATCCAAGGTCACCGGGTGCGTTAGTGCATCTGGGACCAGCTGGGGCGTCTGGCCCAGAGCGAGTGCCCACCCTCCTGTTTCCACACTGCCCCTCGTGGGTGTCCCCGGGCTGTCCCTGGAGCACTGGGCCTGTGGGGCTCTGGCCTTGCTGGCTTGCTGTCTGCAGGTCTCTTCCTGGAGTGTGAGAGCTGGGGGCCTGGAGACCTCAGGACTCCACAGAGGGGGGAAGCAGCGAGGCCAATGCGGGGCAGCCAGGAGTCCCCTGCCCCTCCCAGGAACGCTGGTAGGTTCCCATGGGACCTGCTGGAAACTGCTCCCACAGTGCTGTCTGACCTCAGGGGCTGTGACACAGGGGTCTGTTGCAGCTGGGGGGTGGGAGTGATTTGCGGCTGGGGGAGCTCGTGGCACCAGGAGGATTAGAGGGTGCAGGTGTCTGCTCACCCAGCCCTTGGGTGTGGCGGGACGTGTGGGTGGGAAACCCGGCAGGCATTGAACTCTCTTCCTTCTCCTCCCCCCGCCTCCTGTGTGCAGCACCTCACAGTTGGCACAGCCGGGTAATGTCTGCGATGAGCAGGAGGAAGAGCCCTGCCCCATTCACAGACAGGGAAACTGAGGCCCAGACAGGGGCAGTGACAGGTCATGCAGCAAGGGAGGGGCAGACCCCTGGAATCCAGGTCCCACAAGACCGCCACGCTAAGCCGCCTTCCCTACAGGGAACGGCCCCTCCTGGGGGGCGGGGGTCACTGTCTCTAGGGTGGAGGCAGTGTCAGACAGCTGCGGGGCAGGGGGGTGCCTCCTGGTGAGCTGAACCCACCAGCAGGTTCCCTCCCTTCTCTGAAGAAGCTTTGCTAAGGGGAGGGACAGGACCAAATTAGGGATGTTGGCCGCTGCTGGGTGGGGCGTAGATGGGGGGGTGGAGGTGGGAGGCTGAGAGGAGGCTGGCACAGCGCTGGGGGGGCTGGGGCGGGACTCCAGGCCGGCCCTGGACAGTGGGGGTGTTCTTGTGTTTTCCAGGTAGCCAGGATGGGTGGGACTCCTGGTAGGGCAGGATGAGGGGTGTTCACGGTATGGGGACCCAGGAGGGGGAGGTCCGGTCTGGGGGTGTCCCTTTGGGCCATGTGGAGCATGAAGGGCCCCTCGGCCATCCAAGAGCAGCTAGAAGGGGGCCCGACTGGAGAGGAGCTGGGAGTGAGGGGTGCAGGGTGCACGTGCCACCCCCCAGAGGCACGTGAGGAGGATGCTGAGGAGGGGACTCAGAGAACCCCCATATTTGGAGGTTGAGCAAAGCAGAGGCCGGGGGCCTTGGGGGAAGCTGTCTGAGGGAAGCTGCCCTTCTGGAAGCCGGGACAGTCAGTGGTCAGAGGTGTCGGGACCAACAGGAGGGAGTGTTGGATTTAGTGACAGGGGTGGTGGCCAGGCCCCCACTTTGTGCTCATCAAACCGAGGCCCCCCCCCCCGACTGATGGTTTTCCTTCAGCTGCAATGGGGCTGGGGCGGCGTAGGCGACACTCATGCAGCCTTGTCCCTGGAGATGGAAACAGGGCCTGGGTTAGCCGCAGCGGGGTGGCTCAGGAGGCCGCAAGAGCTCGCAGTCTGCCCTCGCTCCCTCCTGCTGCGTCCAGCGCCTCTGTGGGGCCGCCAGCCCTGCTCTCCATCCGCACCGTGTCTGAGCTGAGCTGCAATCAGGAGAGAGGAATTCTGCTTTAGGGAAATCAGCCTCAGCCTCAGCATTTATCCTGGGCTCCAGGGATGGGCAGACGAGAGCTGCGTGGAAGGGAGGGGAGCGGGGAGCAGCCTCGGGCGCTGCTCAAAGGGGAGGGCAGCAGGGACAGTGTGGGCACCCCCACTGTGGGTACCCTGCCACGGCTGGGGGCGGGCCTGGCGCTCAGGAACCAGCTGGGGCTCAGGCTGGGCAGCGGCAGGGGCTGGGCCCCTCTCTCCACTCTGAGCCACCAGCAGGCCTCTTCCCCCTGCTGCCCCCACTCTCAGGGAGGTCAGCTGGAGGCGGGGGTGGATGCCCAGCCCCGTTCTCTCCTCCTGGCTCTGTGCCTGCTCTCAGCTGGGAATTTTCTCTCCACCTCAAGAACCCCTCCCATGACTGCCTGGTAGGAGTTTATGCCCCATCCTGCAGATGAGGACTCTGAGGCCCGCCTGACCCTCTGTTGTGCAGCCGATGGGAAGACAGACTCCATGTAAAGCGGTGATTCCCACATATGAGGGGCTTCAGAGGGGGTTGTCGCAGGGTCAGGAGGGCTTCCTAGAAATGGGACATCCTAGCCGGGATTGAAGGGTGTGGAGTGTTTCCCAGGTGAAAGGTGAGGGCGAGTGTCCTGGGCAGAGGGACCAGAAGGTACAAAGGCCTGGAGGCAGACCCGGTTAGAGGAGCTTGAGGGGGTTATGAGGTGGGGGTGTTGGGTGTGGGCAGGGGACGGGGGCCTTGTAGCACTGAGGACGGCCTGCCTTCCTGCTGAGCCCTGAGCCGAGACCCACCAAGTGCAAGTGTGCGGAGTGTGTGGACGCTTGTTAATTTCACGCCTGGATGGCGGCTCCAGGAGAAGGGAGGATGGGGCCGAGCCTGCGACTGTCACTCTGGTGTCTGGGCGGCGGGTAGAGGCAGAGGGACCCCAAAATTGTCCTCCACCACCCTCCTCCCTCCCAGTGCTTGAGGTGGTCGGAGCTGCTGGGGCAGGACCCTGGCAGGACCCCCGCCCCTTCTGGAGCTGTGGGGGGACGGCACACAGGGATGGGCTGATGAGGACAGACATTTCCTCCCATCTTTTTGTTTTGAGAAATCAAGAGTAACGCTGAGAAATGAGTGCAGTGAGCACCTGTGTAGCCGTCATCCAGATCCGCCCACGGGCAGTGTTCTGCCACATTTGCTTCCTCTCTTTCCAAATATGTGTGTGTATATTTCTGACCGTCTCCCCTAATACTTCAGGGCACCTCTCCCAGGAAAAAGGACATTCATCCACAACGTCCGTATTGTTAGCACCCCTAAGAAACCAGCAGTGAGTCCCTCAATGTCCCTGATAGCCGGTTTTTGACTCTGATCCGGGACCCAATCCAGGCATTGCCAGTTGCATTTGGTGGCCCTGTCTCTTTAGTCCTTTTTTCTGGAACAATCCCTGCCTTGTTTTACCTTTCATGGCCCTGACTTGTTGACGTGCTGGCCAGTTGTCTTGTATATTGTCCCTTGTAGAATGTCTGATTACGTCCTCGAGATTAGACGCAGGTTAAAGATCTTTGGCCGCAGAACGCCGTGGGTACCACGTCTTCCTGCTGCATCGCCTCAGGGGCACGTGATGTTGGGGTGTTTCACGGCTGGGGAGGCCAGGTTTGATCAAGGACACTCATCTTTTAACAGTTATATTTTTATTGTGTGTTAGGAAAGATATGACTAGCGCACGTCACTGGTAATTGTGTGGATGTTAACTGCTTAGACTGAAGCTAGATTAGGCAGGAAAGGAAAAAGAGAGTGAGCTGATTTAAAGAAACATCCAGAGTGAATCATCGGACAGGTGGAGAGGGGAGCATCGCGAAGGTGGTGTGGGAATGGCTGAGCTTCTGGAAACCCAGACAGAATGGTAAGAACGCAGGTCTCGGTGTCAGGCAGACCCGGGCAGAGGTCCTGCCATGCCTCCTGGCCGTGGCCTTGGGTTCCTTCCTCTGGTCGCCTCCCCTGGCTCAGCATCCTCATCTACACAGAGGTTGACACTGGTCACCTCCAGGTTGGGTGGTAGCACAGGTTTGCCTGACCCTGGTGGAGGGGCTGGGGGCAGGTGGCCAGGTCCCCAGAGGGCTGCCTGCCACCCGCCCCCCTCCAAGACCCTCCAAGGCTCCAGGTAGGGAGGCAGTGACCAGCTGCTGGCCCTGGCACGGTGCCTGGGACACCCGATGCCCTCGTCTGTGTCCTAAAGGTTAATCAGCTGCTTAAAGCATTGGGTAGGGCTTGTCTCCCCCACCCCAGCTCACATCCCCTGGGGCTTGGCCGCCTGCTGGCCACCCAGTGTTCTGTGTTGGGGATCATTCTAATGGGGGAGGGGGCAGCCAACCATGTCCCCTCCCCCCAGCTCCCATGGCAGCTGCATCCTGGGGGCTTGTTGGGGGTTGGGGGTGGTGAGGGGGCATAGGGGAGGCTGGAGGCTGGAGCCCTGGGGAAGGCTGCTGGGGGACTGTGAGGGGTGAGGGGAGGGTTTGGGCTTCTGAGCTAGGGGATTCTGAGGAAGACTTCTCTGGCCCTGCGAGGCACCCCCGGAGGTCAGCAGTGGACCTGCCACCAAGCCCTTGCCACCCAGCTCCTGCTGTTTATGTCACATGATGCCAAGGTCACACAAGGTCATGCAGCTCATGGGCTGACTCGAGGTGGGTGGGGGCAGCCAACTGGGCGTCCATCCTGGGCTCTGGAGGCACAGTCCCGGCCCTGCCATTTCCTGGCAGGGCGACTTCGGGCGGGTAAGCAGACCTATCTGAAGCTCGGTCTCCTCATTGGACAAACGAGATCACACCTGCCTATGGGATTCTTATACAGGTGAAGAGCACCAAGCACTTTAGTCTTCTCGACAAGCCTATTTTACAGATGAGGAAACTGAGGCTCAAAGAGGGGCAGGACTTTGCCCAAGGACACACAGCTGGTGAGCTGTGGAGCTGGGTTTGCTCCTAGGTGGTGTAGTCTGGCTCCACAGTCCACACCCCTAAGCTCCAGGCTGTGCTCTGATGGGTCTCCTGTGCTCCAGGTTCCGGCTTTAAGCATCAGCCTGTCGGCCCGTGCTGCCCTTCACTCCCAGCTGCAGGTGGCAGGCCCAGGGCAGCCCAGCCTGGGTTAGACCTGCCTGACCCCCTTCTCACCCCCTACCCTCTGCCGAAACTCTCTTGGAAGATCGCATCCTTTTACTCCAGCTCTGGCCTTTCTGGGTCACTCATGTCACCCACTGTGGCCTCACCGTCTTTCTGTCAGCGGCCTGCCTGGGGATAGGTCTCTGCCTCAGTCTCCGATTTGGGCTTGTGGGAGGAGAGTGCTGATGAGGAGGGGCCTGGCGGAGGCTTCCAGCCTGCCCAGGAGTCTGACCACCGTGCTCGGCCGTGCGTCTCGTGGCTGAGTTCAGACCCTCGTCCTGCCACTTCACATCCTTGTCCCTTCGTGCCTCAGTTTCCCCATTTGGAGCCGGGGCAGAGGAAAGCTGTCTTCCCTTGGAGCTGCTGTCGGTGCTGCTGAGCCAGAGCATAGAGGCCCACCCTGGCGCAGATCTGGGCACGCTGGACTTGGCAGCTGCTACAAGCTGGCTTTGAGCTGTGTGTGAAAAGTGGCCTCTCCACGTCTGATCAGGCACAGACATGTCAGGGACAGCCCTTGGGCCTCCCTTCCCAGTTCCCTGGGAGGGGATTCCAGTTCTGTTACTTGCCAGACCCCCACCTAACACCCGCCTTCCTGTCCCTTTGTGCATTCATTCATTCATTCATTCCACAAGCCTGTGTTGAGCACATTCCAGTGCCAGACCCCATGCCGGGGACTCAGGAGCTTTCACACCTGTTAATGACTGAATTCCCAGCACAGCTCATGTGGCGGGTACTATAACTATTATTCCCTCTTTACAAATGAGGAAACTGAGGCACAGGGCGCTGAGGCGCTCTCCCGAGGCACCCCCACAGAGGGTGAGTGTGCCCTTGGACGTGCTGCAGTGTTCTCCTTCAGTGACTTCAGAGAGAACATTGATTCGACTTGACCTGATTCAGTACTTTGCAGAGAAAACATTTAGTTTCATGGTTCAGTAAAGAATGACTATTTGGCCTTGGCGGGAGGTTCAGCCACTTGATGCGGCGGGTTCCAGCTTTTGGCTTACGGCTCCGTTCTCGTCTCGCCTGTGAAAGAACCCGGGACTGACCACCGCGAGGGGCCGGGGGGCTGGGCGGAGGGGGGGCTCAGCCTTTCTGCCGGCCCCCACTGCCGCGGGGCGGCTGCGTGCCTGGAAGCCAGCGCCCCCTCTGACCTGCTGTCCCCGGATCTGAGAGATGGGAGAATGTACCTGAAATGTTGGCCTGGGCGCGGCCGTCCTGCCTGCCCACCCCCAGACAGCAGGGAGAGGTCCACCCCTGCGTGCGAGAGGCTGTTCCTGGCCATCCCCCCAGCAGCACAGTGGCTTTGGGAGGGGACGGGCCAGTGCTGTCCCCTGCTGGGGTGGCCGGGCACGGAGCTCCTGACGGGGGCTGTTCACCTGGTGGGATGGTCTTGTTCAGAGCTGGCCGGTGCCCTGACGTGGGCAGGCGGGCTGGGGGGTGGGGAGGGCAGGTGGGAGGCCCCCCAGTGTCTGCCTGACCCCCAGGATGCCGCCCGGAGCTAAAAGGCTACTTTCCTGTTTTCTCTTGCAGTTACCGAGAAGGAGGTCCAGCAGTGGTGAGTGGCTGCTTTTCCCCAAACTCGGGGTGGGGGTTGGGCTGGGGGTGGGGCTGTTGGGTTTGTGCTGAGCGGACAGCAGGCCAGCTGCCCAGGACAGGGGCACGTGGAGGGGCCTCTGAGGGTGGGTCAGCCACAGGCCAGCCCAGGCCGCCTTTACTCGGATTCCTTGGCTCGCGAGGGAGTGACGTAGATCCAGCTGGACTGGGGCAGGTGCGGGGCGGGGTCTTGGTGACTCCTTGCCTTGTGTGGCATCTCTAAGGACCCCCAGGCCCTGAAGTGTTAATTCCAGGCCCTGCCCACCAAAGGGAAGGGATTGGACCAGAAACAAGTCGGGAGAGTGGGTCCCAGGCCCGGCTTTGTCAGGAAAGCATCCCCTCTCTGGGGTTCAGCCACCCCTTCTATAAAGTGATCGATTAGACTGGATCAGGGATGGTAAATAGATTTCCTCTTGGATGGCAGCTCTAATCAATCCTTAGTGGCTGCCTGGAGTGCCGTGTTAAGAAGGATTCTGAGGCTGTATGTTGTGGAACAAATGGAACGTACAGCAGTGAGGAATTAATGAGGTCTCTAATGGATTAGTGATGCCTGCCCTGGGCTGGGGAGGGGAGAGGGGCACATTGTCTGTCACTGTGGAATGTGGAGCAGACGGGAGAGGCCCACACTCTAAGGTGAACCTGAGTTGGGGGGTTAGGGGAGCGAGGAGGTGAGCTTAGAGACCTCCAGTAAGGTTTGGTGGTTTAGAAATAGACTCTTGAGTCTTGGCTTTGCCTTTCCAGTCCAAGTGACCTCAAGTGATCCAGCCCCTCTGAGCCTCAGTTTCCCCATGTGTAGGACAGGAGTGATGACGCACTGGGGAGACATCCCTGTAAAGGTCGTGGCACAGTTCCCAGGAGATGACAGCCACTGCCAGTGTCTTCTGTCCACTGCTCAGATGGGGCCCTGGGGCCTAGAGACGTGCTGTCAGTCACACAGCTGGGCCATGGGGGCCCAGGCAAGGACCCAGGCCGTGAGACTCCTGGGGGAGCTCTGCTGGGGGCAGGGCCAGACTCCCCTAGGGGCCACTCCCTATCCCTCCGTGTCCCTGAGTACAGGCGGCAGAGGGTGCCCTGCCCGGCTCTGCTGGCCCCTTGCGGGACACCCGGCCAGGTGGGCAGACCCTGGGTGATGAGCTGGCTGTGCCCAGCAGGGCGAGTGGATGTGGAGGGAGCAGCCGCTGCCCCTTCTTCCTCCCCCACATCCTAGGGCCCCCCGCGTGTGGGCCTGACCTGCCTACGACCTCATTTCCACTTCTCCACGTCCCCAGGCGAGCGTTCCAGAAACATTCCTGCTTCTAGGTCTTTATCCCCAGGCTCTCTCTCCCTCACAGAACGCCCCACCCTTCCTTCCTGGGCTGTCTGAGCCCTATTCTCCCAAAGCTCACCTGAGTCGCCTCCTCCATGAAGCCTTCCTGGATTCCCCGTCTGTACAGAATCTCCCTCCTTCCCACGCGGCAGCCGGAGGAGTCTTTGTCAAACATAAACCTGATGATGCCAGGCTTCTGCCTAAACACTGCCTGGACCTTGGGTGAAGTCCGTGCCCCTGTCATGGTGACATGGTTATGAGGCCTGGCTCGGCCCTGCTGACCCCTCCAGTCTCACCGCCAACTCCCTCTGCCCTCTGCCCGCCTTCCCGAACTCACCTTACTCTCTGGGGCTTCCTGCCCTTGGCCGGGCTGCACCCCCTGCTGGGAGCACCCCTCCTTCTCTTGGCGTGGCTGCCACCGTCTCACCCTCAGGCCTCCTTTCCTGAGCCCCTGTCCCCCCGGGCTCCCAGGTTGGGTGAGGGGCCCCCATCGCAGCGTGGGACACACCGGGCAGGAGTTCCACGTCTCTCTCCCTCCTGCCTCCTGTCGTGGCCTTGAGGGCCAGCGCTGCCCTGTCCACTGCTGTGACCCCAGGGCCTGGCAGAGCGGCTGCTCAGCGCCCAACAGGCGTGGCCCAGGTGCCTCAGCTACGTGCCGTTGATTCCTGGAGCTGTCCTGGGGTCCACACGTTTGTCATCTCCATGCAGACGAGGCCCAGAGAAGGGCAGGGCCCGGAGAAGGGCAGGGCAAGGAGGGTGCTGTCAGTCCCTGGGGGACAGCGGATGCTTCCGCGGCGCCGCTGTGGGCCGCGCTCCCTCTAGACGTGGCCTCGTTCCCCTGTCCTCAGTCACGCAGAGGAGGGTCCCTTCAGGGCGTTTCCCAGACGAGGCCTCCGAGCCCCCGTCTTCCCTGCTCACACCTGGGCCTCCTCCTGGAGAGGCGGGAGGCCCCCAGAGCCCGGGCACTGGCCTTGAGTCCCCACTTCCATGTCCTGGTTGAGTGGCCTTCAACAAGTTACTGGACTGCTCGGTGCCTCGGTTTCCCCTTCTGGAAAGAGAGGGTAAAAGTAGTGCAATTATGGGAGTATTGTGAAGAATAAATGAGCTCATTCATATAAGATATTTGGAACAGAGCCTAGTAATGTCTCTGTTGGCGTGTTAATAATAATAATAAATAATAATGCTGATACCCTCATCAGAACAACCCATGGAGCAGTCTTGAGGTTGAGGGTCCCCTCCGCCTTATGTAGATGGGGAAACTGAGGCCCGGACAGGTGGTGTGACTCTCGTTCATTCATTAAGCTGACATTTGAACTGAAACCTGGACGACAAGGACTCAGCCATGGAAGAGTGTTCCGGGCACAGGGAACAGCAAGGACAGCAGCTCGGCTGTGGGAATGGACCTGGCGTGTTTGAGGAGCAGCAGGGACGCCAAAGATGCGGGCCAGTAGAGAGCAGTTGCTGATCCTTCCACCACAGAACCGGGACCCCGGGCCCTGTGTCGCCCAGTCCTTGCTGTAGGGGAATGCTCTCTAAAGAGCTCATAAAGTTCTGTGGACCTCAAGTGAACGTCCTCTGGTTCATTTTGGTGGTGCCTTCAAGGCTAGGAGATAGTTGACCCATACCTTTTTCTGGCCCTCCTTGGTCGGCCCACCACCCACATCACTGTTGTATTCTAGAAGGGCTACATCCCACATCCCTACCTCCCACAGGGCGAAGCTAGATCAAGGATGATTAAACAGTGACACTCACACCTCCGCTCTCCCCGCCTGTGCCCACAGCAGACATTGGTAATGGATCACAGATTATGGCACTCTGGATCAGTCTCCTCCAGTGCTCCAGGCAGCCAGTGCAATGGTTTCTAACACACAAAATGAACCCATTTGTTCTCCCTCGATTGGCCTGAACCTCATTGGTTCACTGGGACTGTACGAGGCCCACCATCCCCTCTGTCCTTTGCACGGGAGATAATAGGATGAACACCTGTGTCCCAGATGCTCTGGCCCGTTTTCAGAGGACCTTTCTCACCACAGCCTCCAGCAGGTGTCCCTTCATGTTCTCAACAGCTCTCAGGGCGCCTGGCAGCTGGGGAAGGTGCCGATGCCCGCCCTCCCCTGGGAACACTTGGGGTCCTGAGCCCAGCCCACCGGGGCAGCAGACAATTTAGGGTGAAACCATCTGGGGTGGGAGTGGGGAACAGGAGAGAAGGTCACATGGAGAGCAGCGGGCGCAGGGGACAGCTCTCCTCTCCCTCCTGCTGGTGCCCAGGTAGCTTCAGCCAGGGATGCGGCTGCAGCTTCCTCCTGTGTTTCTCTCTCTCCCTCATTTAAAGCCCCTTTGCAGCTTCCCACTGCACTAAAATAAAGCCCTAACCCCTTGCCTGGCCCTCAGGGCTCCCCGAGGTCCCTGACCTCACCCTCTCCCCGGCTCTCTGGGCACCAGCCACACTTGCTGTCCCTACCCATCCCGAGGTCATTCATTCCTCAGAGCCGCCGTCCCTGCTGTTCCCTCCGCTCCCAGATCTTGGCATCTCCACTCCAGTGTCCCCTCCTCGGAGGGGTCTGCACTGACCCTCCAGCCCTGTTTCTCCAGCTCGATGGTACAGGATCGTCTTGTTTTGTGCTGACTTTTAGTAGCCGCCACACAGCAGGGGAACCAGGGCCCTGGGCTCTTACGTGACTCTGTGATTTGTCCCGGGCCACCCAGGGAGCAGAAGCAGAGCTGGGACTAGAACTCAGGCCTCGGTGCTGGTGGCGTCCCAGGTCCTCCAGGAGAGCCTAGGCCCCAGGTTGTCAGGGGCACGGGCCAGGTCACAGCAGTGTGACGCCCGGGCCAGCGCCAACGGAACAGGCTCCACGCTCGGTGCCCCACGGCGTCATCTCAGCCGCTCCCAGCCGGGAGCTGCTGGTGCAGCTGTCTGTTTTTGGCAGAGGGAGGAGGCTGGAGGCTTAGAGAAGTGAGGCCCATGTCAGAGTCTGCAGCCAGCCTGGCACCTTCCCTGCCCCGTCCCACCTGTCTCAGTTCCCACTCTGAGCCCGATTTCTCGCAGTGGAAGATCAGGAACCCTAGTGGGGGCTGATTAAGAAACTGCAGTAGGGCCGGCCCCGTGGCTTAGCGGTTAAGTGCGCGCGCTCCACTGCTGGCGGCCCGGGTTCGGATCCCGGGCGTGCACCGATGCACCGCTTCTCTGGCCATGCTGAGGCCACGTCCCACGTACAGCAACTAGAAGGATGTGCAGCTATGACACACAACTATCTACTGGGGCTTTGGGGGAAAAATAAATAAATAAAATTATAGAAACTGCAGCAGGCCCTTAAAGATGAATGTGAACATCGTGATCACTTGGAGCACGAAGAGGCCACGATCCTGAGTGGAGACAGCATGTCACAAACAGGACCCCTGACACCATTCCACGATGAGAAACACGCAGAGGGAAAAGAGGATGGGAGACCGGCCAGAGGCTGGCAGCGGGTGTGTGGGGTGGTGGCAACATGGGTTATGGGTCCTTTCTTTCTCTTATATTTTCTATTTTCCAAATATTCTGAAGAAACTGAGGCTTGGAGGGGGCAGAGATACTTGTCCAGGGTACGCAGCTCCGTGTGTGTGTGTGTGTGTGTGTGTGAAGGCGGCGGGGGTGGGAGGACAGGGCGGGGGGGAGGAAGAGGCGCCCTCCGCAGGGCTGTGTTTGGGACCCTCCTCCAGGGTGGTGTGAAGTCAGGTCTCCAGGGAGCCCGGGAGGGGCTGGCAGGCAGGGAGCTGTTTGGGAAGACGCTGGGAGAGCAGCGGGCGAGGCCGCCGCGGCGCTGCCGGCGCGTTTGGCTGATTGCAGCTGGGTTCTGCTCTATTATCCGTTCGTCTCCCTCTTCGTGCCCCGCCGTTCACACTGCGGCAAGCGGCCCTGCATCCTTACCCCTTGGCGTGGAGGGAGATGGGCATAGAGGGCGACGCGGGCCTTGCTCCCAGCTGTGTCCCAGAGGACAAGGTTCCATGGGAACTGAGCAATGAATTCCGGAAAGTTCTAGCAGGCTGAGGCCTTCGGGGAACCGAGGCCCTGGCAGCGCTGGGGCTTTGCTCCGGGCCCTCAGAGAACGAGCAGCGGAACGGGAATTGGACTCGTGTCATGGGGAACGTTCGTTCACTCATTCACTCATTTGTTGGTTGGTTCATTGAGTAAATGTCTCCTGAGCAGCTGCTGTGTGCCAGGCCAGTGCCGGGCGCTGGGGGCAGCAGGGACCGAAGGAGGCGAGGTGCCTGGAGCCTCCGGGGGGGCCGCAGGCGGCGCGGCCGGGGCGGAGGAGGGGCGGAGGCGTGCGCAGAGGAAGCCCAGCGTGAGCCGGGACTGCTTTGTCAGTGGCATTCAGCCTTCAGTGTTTCTATGAAATGACAGATTTCTTTTCTCCCTTCCCTTTTAAAGAAGTGGAAGATTGCAGTTGTCGAATCCAGGCTTTTCTTTTCTCGTCTCCACTCTGTCTCAAAGAGCCGGCTCCTGGACACAGTCAACCAACACGGGTTTATCAAAAACCTGTGTGCGTGGGGCTGGACCCTGGGTGCGTAGCGCTCTCCGGCTGTGCCCGTCCCCGGGGCTCAGTTTCACAGCTTCTCCGGTTCCCAAAGGGCTCTCTGGCCCCCAAAGAGTTAAGACCCCTGCTCTTGAAGAAGTTATGTAGGGGGGTGGCCTCCAGATAAACGCCACACAGACAAGGAAACAGGCTCAGAGAGGGAAAGTCTGCTGCCAGGGTTGCACACGGGTCAGGGGTGGTGCTGATTCGGAAGCCTTTCCAGTTCTTTAAACTTAAAAAGATTCAACTCCTTTTTCATGTTACAGAATTCCTGCGTGCTCGGTGCAGCCAGTGAAACAATAAGCATGGAGATTAATAATAATAATAATAGCTCTCTCCCCAACTCCTTCCTACCGCACACTGGAAGCACTCTCTGAAGTGGGTGCCCTCCTGGGTGACGTGTCACCGTGGGGCCTGCGTGGTGGACCCCAGGCCGTCAGTCCTCTGTGGTGCCTGGAGACTCAGGGGCTGGTCCCCGAGATCCTGCCCTGACCTGACAGTGCTGGTCCCCCAAAGTTGCCAGTTTTCGGTGAGAACTGTGATAACAGGATGTTTTTTTGTGTCTCTCCCCTGCTCTCTGGCCCGACCGGTGCCAGCGACAATGCTAGGACCACTGTTGCTTCCACTTTGGGTCCGGAATGAAGGGGGAGGGGTTGAGGAAAGCAGGGCCACTGAGGGCTTCGGGCCTCGGCTGGCGACTCTGGGCTGCTGGAGAGCCGGGCGGGATGTTGGAGCTCGACCGTCTCCCCGTCCTGCACGAGCACAGAGGCGGTGGCAGAGGGCTCCGGTTCTGGCCACCCTGTCTGCTAGCCGTGGGACTCTGTTTGACATTTCTGGAGCACCTACTGTGTGCCAGGCGCTGTGGTGGGCCCCGCAGACTCGGGTGAACTGGAAGACTCGGTCCTGCCTCGGCGGACCATGCGGTGCACCCGCTGGGCCATCATCACATGGACACACAGGTCATTCGCCTCGTGCACAGCTGCGCAAGGCGCCACTGAGGCCCGGTCCGGGGACAGGGTGCTGTGAGTGTGTGTACTGGAGCGTGACTGGGTCTGGGGTGGCCAGAGGGGGCTTCTCGAAGGGAGGTGCACTGGAGCCGGGAACGAAAGGGTGAGCGGGAGTCGGCTGGGTAAGGAGGAGGGAAAGAGTGGGGCCGAGCAGAAGAAATAGCCAGATGAAGGCCCTGAGCCAGAAGGGGACTTAACCTTCCCCAGCCTCAGTTTCCCCATCTGTGAAATGGACATAACAGTCCTCATCTCCCAGGCTTGTTGGGACGATTCGGTGAAATCTTGCCTGGAAAGTGCGCAGCCCGGTGCCCGGCTTTCAGTAGGTCCCTAATGGTAGCTGATGTTCACAGCAGAGACTGCTGGAAAGGCAGACACTATGGTAGACCCCTCCCAAACTTCTGGGGGTCCCCAGAGGCCATCTAGTGCAGTGGTTCTCACCAGGAGTGGTTCTGCCCCTGTCTGGAGACACCTTTGGATGTCATAACTTGGGGGAGGGGGGCTACTGGGATCCCGTGGGTGGAGGCCAGGAATGCTGCTCAACACCCTCCAGTGCACGGGACGGCCCCATCGCCAAGAGCCATCCAGCCCCACATGTCCGTGGTGCCGGGTGAAGAAACCTCTATCTGGTCTAGGCCGCTTTTTCAGGCAGGGAAACTGAGGGGCGTTGCAGGGAAGGGGCCTGCTGGGGGTCCCTCTCACAGCGAGGCAGGCCGGGGCCAGGACTGGAGCACAGGGCCCGCGTCTCTGGGCAGGCACCAGCGCAGGTTTCCTGGTGGCAGCCTGTCTGAAGGAGGGGGGCCGCCCGGGAGGAGAGGGAGGAGCCCGGGCCTGTGGGAACCTGAGGCCTGGGCCCGGGTGGGGGATGGAGTCACGCTCTCCGTCATCCTGGGGCCGGAATTCCTGGGCATGAACTTCATCATGAGGCGGCAGCTCCCTGGGGTGCTTGCAGTGGGGAGGGGGTGTGTGCCTGGTGGGGGGTGTCCTGACTCAGCCGACCAGTGGGGGCCACACCTCAGGACTGGACCATGGTATGAGGTCCTGGCCTCGGAGCTGTGATGACTCGCAGGGCGAATTAGAGGCCTGGGGGCAACTGGGGTGTCTGGGACAGCTCAGACCGCCCCTTCTCTCTGCTCCAGCCAGGCAGGGTGCCCCCCCGAGGATGAACAATGGGGTTATGTAATGTTTGGGCAGCAGGCACTTGCCCGTGCCTTTTCGTGGAGGCGGTGCAGCCTGGCTTGCCGGAAGGGCAGGCGGGGTGGGAGCCTGGGAGGCAGGAGCCCTGGGTCTAAGGCTTGTTTCTGCCGCTGACTTGCTGTGTGACCTTGGGCCAGTCTGTCTCCCTCTCTGGGCCCCCAGGTCCCCACCAGTCCACGGAGGGGTGGGAGCACATCAGTGGTTCTCTTAACCATCCCCGCGGAGCTCTTGGGTTCTGGTCCTCAGGGCTCAGGAGGAAGTCACCGGACACCTGGGCTTCCGCTTTCTCTGTCCCTGCCTGGCAGTTTGTGTGCTCATTCATTCATTCAGCTCATTCATTGAGCTCACTGGACAAACATTTACTGAGCCCGCATATGGGCCAGGCATCGGGGCGCCGTGGTGTGAGGGAGCTCACAGTCTGTTGGGGGACACAGCCTGGAGGCAGATATGATACAGTGTGGTCCATGCTGTGCTGGGGACCCCCAAGGGGTGCGAGAGCAGAGGAGCAGGGCAGCCTTTGGGGGCCTGGGGGGACTTCCTGGAGGAAGCGACACCTAAGCTGGGACCTGGTAGGTGAGTGGATTAGCCAGGTAAAGAAGAGGAGGCCGTGTTTTGCAGGTGAGGGACCTGCAGGTACAAAGGCCTGAGGCTGGAGATGGCATGGCAAGCTCTAGAAAGTGTGGCTGGGTGTGGAATAAGGCGGGGGAGAGGGGGCTGGGCCGTTGAGCTGGGGCTCCCCTTAATCGATCGGGCATTGCCCTGTGGGGGCTTCTTCCTGGGGCCCTGCTAATCGATGACGTGACAGCCTCTGCAGGGGTAACCAGACAGGCGCCCGGAAGGCTCCCCGCTGAGGCTGGCCTCCCTGCACACACCTGCCCCGCACTGACGCTGCGGGGCCCCCACACCGGCCCACCGCAGCTGCTCCCAGCGCTGACGGCCCCCTCTGCTGCTCCTCGGAGCACGCCTTCCCCTCTGGGGAGCCGGCCCTGTGAGCCACCCACAGGGACCCATCCAGGAGAGGCCTTTGGGCGCCTTTTGTGTTCTCTTTATTGTGTTTAATAATCTTTTAGAATTACTCAAGTGACACAAGTCCATTGTGGAGAAATGGGAAGCTCAGAGAGAGCCCGAGGGGAAGGAATGGCCCCTTCCCGGCACCCAGAGCCGTCTGGTGACAGTGGGATGTGCCCAGACATGGATCATCAAGTCCCGGTGCCAGGCCTGTCCCCTTCTCTTGCCCAGGGACCCGTCCTGGCCAGGGAGTTGGGGTCACAGACCAGGTCTTGTCTCCAAAACGCTCCTTCTCCCTGGCTCTGCGTCCTGGCCCAGGTGTGAAGATTTGAGCCCGGAGCCACTGGGAAGGAGGCTCTAAGGGGAGAGAGCTGGAGGGGCCGAGTCCCTTCCTGGTACCTGCTGTGGGAGGGCACCCAAGCCCTGTGCCTCAGTGCCTCCGTCCACGAAATGGGCTCCCTGAACCCACCACCAAGGACTGAGGTGGCGACCACGTGAGGCACCGTCTGTGAGGCTGAGCTCAGTGCCCAGCAGGGGCTGTTGTCACAGGTCCAGGAGGAGGGTGAGACGGGGCAGTGACCCCGGTTACGGAGCTGGGACCCGCCTCCCTGGGCCTCTGGCCCCTTGAGGTGCCCTGTGGGGTTGGGGAGGGGTGCGGAGGCCTAGCCTCTTTTATGACCTCACACTTGCTGTAGGCACTGTCATGACAGTGGGTGCCCCCTCCAGCCCGACCCCAGGAGGGAAGCTCCACCCCACTCCATCGTCTCTGCTCTCCTCCCAGCCTCTCCCTCACCCCTAGGGAACAGCTGATGTGTTAGCAAGAGTCTTGTTTTCTTGTTGACTTCTGACTTCCATCTTTTGGGGCGCAGAATTCCCAAGGTTCCCTCCTTCGGGGGCCTTTCAGGTCCTCGTGCATCCAGCGCCCATCCCAGGCCCTAGATTGTTCTCCAGTGGGTAGGGGGACAGTGGCTTCTCCACATGCTCCCTCCATGTATGGACCCCAGTCATGGCGCCACCAGCAGCCTCAAGTGCGATGCTCCCAGAATCCTCTCCTTGGCTGTGAGAGGAGAGCGGGATCTTCACGTGGGTCTCGTTAGGACCCAGCACAGCAGGGCAGGCGTGAAGTCTTCAGTGACCCCGTGTCTCTGAGCATCTGGCCCCTGTGGCGTTGACCTTGGAGCCCCACCTCAGCTCCGGTCTGGGCTGCGAGGACTCGCAGATCTTCCCCTCTCTGAGCCTCCGTTTCTGCGTCCTTAAAGGGGGCTTTCTCACAGTCCCTTGCTCATCGGGCTGTTACGGGCATTCCAGGAGAATGAGGTTTGCAGAGTCCCCGGCAGAGAGTGGCCCAGCGAGGGTCATAGCTGCAGCTGGTAACAGCCCATCGCTCTCTCTAGCTTCCCTCTGCTGGGACTCCTCAGGGATGTACGTCCCAGTTGGAGTTGCTAAGCTACACACAGGAGCCAACTCGTGAATTGGTTTAAAACAGCACATTTGAGTTCATAATACTAAAGATCATGCTACTGATTATTTTTTAAGTCCAGCCCTGTGCCAAGTATGCTACATCATCCTCCCACCCAATCCTGACAAGATGGGTGATAACCGTCCCTTTTTATAAATGAGGAGACTGAGGCTCAGAGAGGTGAAAGATCTTGCCTGAGCTTTGCACAGCTAGCAAATGGCAGAACCACAATTTGGACTGCAAAGCCATGCTGCCATCAGCTGGCTGGGTGTCTGGAGGGTGCTGTGTGGGCGCTGGGGGTGGAGGGTGGACAAGGCCCGTTGGAACAAACCGGGGTGCCCTCCAAGCTTGCTGCGCTGTTCCTGCGTCTGTTTACACAGTACCCTGGAACAGAGGCCGGGAGAGGGGGGTGTGTGCATAGTGGGGGGTGCAGGCATGTGGGAGGAGCCAGCTGCCGGCCCCATATGGTGGCTCTGCCCACCAGCACCACCAGCCTGCCCGGCTCTGTGGTGCCAGGAGGGGCTCAGGGGAGAAGGTGGTGGAGGTGGGAGTGCCTTGTGCTAGAGCACGGCTTGGGGGGTTGTCGGTGTGAGTTTTTTTTTAGCCCCCCCTGTGCAGAGCACGGGGCTGAGTGGCCAAGTGCTCTGTGCACAGTGTCTGGGTTCATTCTCATGGCGACTCTCATCCGCCTTGTACAGAAGAGGCTCAGAGAGGTGCGGTCACCTGTCCTGGGCCACACAGCTAGCGAGAGGCAGAAGTGGGATGAGCCCACGACCCCTGTGTGGCCCTGTCTCTCTGGACGGGGATTCACCGCCTTCCGGGGCGCTGGACAGGATCCCGGCAGGTGGGTGATGTTGGCGTCTCTTTCCCGCTCTCTCGCCTGGTCTGCTACCTCCAGGTACAAGGGCTTCATCAAGGACTGCCCCAGCGGGCAGCTGGACGCGGCCGGCTTCCAGAAGATCTATAAGCAGTTCTTCCCATTTGGAGACCCCACCAAGTTTGCCACGTTTGTTTTCAACGTCTTTGATGAAAACAAGGTGAGCTGGGGATGGACGGGGCCTGCGCCAGCCCAGTCCCCTCCCTCCTGCAGCAGCCTGCTCGGCTCCCGCGGCACCGCAGTGTCTCCACACCCACTCTCTCCTGCTGACGTTCCCTGTTGGAGAAGGAACGCACGCACGTGTGCACGCTCATGCACACATACAGACAGAAATGCATGCACCTGTGCACAAGCACGAACACGCACACAACCCACACGTGCAAAAATGCATGCATACACACATACATGCACAAAAGTGCACGCACTCGCACGTGCACACACATGTACCGCACAGATATGTGTGCACACATATATGCACACATGCACACGTGTGTATAGCTTGACCTTTTTCTTACAAGCACAAAATGCAGATGCCTCCAGGGATAACAGCAGGATTTATAGTCATAACCGTCATTTACTGAACATTTACTGTGTGCTGAGCCCTTTACGGGGATTCTCTTTAGTGAAGCTTTACACCAGCCACCTGTGGGGTATGTCCTTTTAATACCCCCGTTTTGCAGACGAGGAAACTGAGGCTCTGAGCACCGTATAGTAGGGGATCTTTTGTGCCCCGCTTCTTTCACTGAGCGTCATGTTTTCAAGGCTCATCTGTGTTGTAGCCTGTGTCCCCTCCTGGCGATGGCCGTGCTGACAGTTGGCACATCCACTGTTGCGGCGTCCACAGTCCTCTGGGCTCTGTCCCATGCCCACATTGTTCCTGGCTCCCCGTATTCATGGTGCACTTACTGTGGCTTGTTTCCACACCTCGTGCTGTTGGGCCTTCGGGTGGTTTCTGTTCTGTCATGCCCTGGCTTTCTCCCCGGGGGTCCCCAGGCTGAAGTCACACTGCCTGGCCCTGGGAAGAGCTCTGCCTTCTCCTGACCTCAGTTTCCTTGTTTGCAAAACAAGTAGGTAGGATGGAACCATCTAGAGCCCTGCCCTCTTGCAAGGCCGCTGAGCCTGTGGTTCGAGGCCAAGGGGAAGGGGATTCCGGGCGGCTCTGGCCCAGAGAGGGGGTGTGTGTGTCGGTGGTGCCTTCTGGCTCTTTCTCCCATCAGATCTGGAGTCAGGCTCTCCCTTAGCCTCACCCCTTCTTCCTGTCTCTCCTGCCCAGCCTGTCCCCTTTCCCACCCTACTTCCTCCCCTCCCTCTTCCTTCTCCTGTCCCTCGTCCACTTGGGTGGCCTTGGCCGTGGAGACCTGGTGCCTCCCGCTGCCCATCACCACCCGCCCAAGGTCCGGCCTGACCAGGTGGCCTGGCGCTGACCGAGGCCACCCTGCCCCTCTCTCCTGTCAGGACGGGCGGATTGAGTTCTCCGAGTTCATCCAGGCGCTGTCGGTGACCTCGCGGGGAACCCTGGACGAGAAGCTGCGGTGTAAGTCCTGCCCCGGGGCTCTGTCAGGCGGCTGCTGGGTGGTCCCAGGCTGGAGGGGGGCCAGATGACGGGGCCAGGTCGACCGTCCAGGGCTGAGAGAGCGGCACGGGCGTCCTGCCTTTCCAGGTCGGAGGAGGTTTCCTGGAGGTGGCCATGCAGGAGGAACGTGGCTTAATTAGGCGGGGTGGACAGATGGCGCGGAAGCCGGGGGGCATTCCGGCAGGTGCAGACAAGGGACCGCGGGCAGTGCAGTGTGCAGTTAAAGGACTGGCTCCCATGCTGCATCCACCACTTAGGTGGCCGCTGTTTTGATGACTGATATCATTCATTCAGTCATTCACTCGTTCACCCAACAGATATTGACCGAACACGGCCACATATCAGTGCTGGGCAGTAGACCAGGAGTCCAGGGGTGAATCAGACAGACGGGCACCTGCTCTCGTGACCATCAGTCTAGCACTGGGACGGTATTTTAAAAAACCCCATAAAACCATAACCGAGGCAGGAGGAGGGAGGTGTGAGCCGAGAGGAGAGGAGCTGACCCTGTTAGGAGTCAGGAGTGAGCGGGGCAGGGTGAGAGCTGTGAGAGCTGGAGGGGGAGGAGGAGGGGAGAGGGTCCCGGGCAGGGGAACAGCAGGGAATCTGGAGAGAAGAGCTGGGAGGCAAACAGCTGGGCCAGGACTCTACTCGCTAAGACGTTCACACTGCCTCACGTCGGCACCGAGAAAACCTGGCAGTTCCTTTTTCTTTTCTTTCTTTCTTTCTTTTAAGAATAAAAGAGAGGATTTTATTCATGCAAAAGCTCCCTCCTCCCCGCCAGGCATATTGTGTTATTTTCTAGGTTGTCCACAGCGGGGAAGGGGAGCGGGGCGTGGGGAAGGAGGCTCCTCCTGGGCCAGAATCCTCCCTCCCTCAGCGCCAGCCTCTGAGGCCTCTGCGCTCTCAGACGCACTGCCCCTTCTTTTTACTTTTAGTTTCTTTTCTTGAAACCCTAGTTGAAATGGTGCGTGTGTCCGTGTTGTGTGTGTGTCTCTCCATGTCTGTCCCTGTATAAATATGCATTGACTGGACTAGTAATGGGGCTGTGGGTCCCCACCGTGTGTTGCGGTGCAGAGGGAGAAGGGGGTGTGGCAGAGCCTCCCTGCCTTGGGCCGGGGTGACAGCCCTGGCTGGTTGATTGCAGGGGCCTTCAAGCTCTATGACTTGGATAACGACGGCTATATCACCAGGAACGAGATGCTGGATATCGTGGATGCCATTTACCAGATGGTGGTGAGAGGCCCGGGTCCTGTGGGCTGGGGCGTGGTAGGAGGGGCATCAAATTGAGTGACCGGGTCTGGCCCAGAGGAACCACCCCCGTGTGACTGCTCTCTTGCCTGGGGGAAGAGTTGGCCAGGGGTCACTGCCTGCGGTCACTCTGCACATCTACACCTTGGGGGGCAGGTGGGGGCTGGGGTGGGTGGGATGTTCCAGAGCAGAATGGCAGAGATGGTGAGGGCGTTGTGGGGAGTCGGCAGTCCTCATCTGGAACCAGCCCAGGTCCGGGGGGCGAATTTTTGGGCAAAGCACCCAAAGCCTGGCTGGCCAGGACCCCAGCCCCTACCTTGTCATTTTGCTGGCAGGGGAACACCGTGGAGCTCCCCGAAGAGGAGAACACCCCCGAGAAGAGGGTGGACAGGATCTTCGCCATGATGGACAAGGTGAGACAGGGTGAGGCTGGACCTTGACCAGGGAGGTGAGGTGTAGGGGCCCGGCCTCAGGCCCCAGTGGGCAGAGAGTAGACACACCTCCCATAGGTGCCACCGACCACCTATGGGCCTGGCTCTAGGCAGACGGCACAGCCTGGTGTCGTGTCCACTGGTCCGGTCAGCAGCCGTCCCCATCAAGCATCCAGAGTGTTAAGTAAGTCTGCCCAACACTTTTTATTTTATCAGCTAAGATTCTTAACCTTTTAAATTTTTTGCCATGGGCCCCTTTGGCATTCTGGAGAAGTTGTCTGTGGACTTCTCAGAATCATAGCTTTAGGTGTATCAAATAAAATCCCTAAGGTCAAAAAGGAAGCTCATTATTTTGGAATACAGCTTTTAAAATATTTTTCGAAAAGAACTTGTGATGTAGGATAAATGAGCTTCTTCATTAACATGTGAAATAATCAGAAGCCGCGGTGGGTCTGACCCCCCCGTACCTTCCAAGTGGTGACCCGCACACGCCATGCCTGCAGCGGCCGTGATGTTACGAGCACGCCCGCGATCCCCACGGTTGACGGAGTCACCGGTACTGCTGGTTCTGTTGGGGATCGTCACTTAGATTC
This sequence comes from Ceratotherium simum simum, assembly GCF_057802395.1. Lineage (NCBI taxonomy): Eukaryota > Metazoa > Chordata > Mammalia > Perissodactyla > Rhinocerotidae > Ceratotherium > Ceratotherium simum. The sequence continues at coordinate 6,870,436 of NC_141928.1, read as the reverse complement.
ATCATGGAAGGAAGAGCTAAATTCCAGGTAGAAGTTAGCGAAGAGAAAGACCTCATTATTTTCCCATCTAAGTTTACAGACCTGCTGAATTCTCTCCATAGACCCCAGGATAAGAAACTCTTCTTGAAATCAAACCTTTTTATTTTTAACCTGAAGTAACTTTGTTTTAAATGGGAATTTGATATCAGGATGGTAAGGAAACCCATTGCTTGCCTTAAATAAAGCAATACAAATTATAGTGACGTCAGGCTTATTACATTCTGGCTGGATACCCGGGCTTGTCCTGAAAGCATTGAGCCTGAGGCCTGAACTTTCTTACTTAAAACAGGGAGATTAGCACATGTCAGAGACAGGGAAGACATGTGGGCTCAGACTGCACTGGTCTCTCGGTAACAATCTAAAGACGTGTTGACAGAGTGTGCAGCAAGGAGACTAACTTCCTCGCAGGCTGGTTCAATGTTATTCAATGCCAAGGCCACACACTCCTTCAGTGCCCCGCTTCATACCTTCCTTATTTAGGGAAAGAAAGCCCACCCTGGAGTCAGACTGGGTGTAAATTCTGGCTTCCCCAGTTACCAGCCATGGGCCCCTGGGTGTGTGACGAGCCTCAGTTTCCCCCCTGAGCAGCGCCTCTTCTTAAGGCAGCTGTGAGCATCCCAGGAGATAAGCGTGTGTGTGGGGGACACAGTGGGCAATCCTCGGGGACGGCCTGCTGTGCTTGTCGGAACCCTCGTCATGCCTTCCCTCTCTGGGTGCAGGAGGTGGGCTGGTGGTCTCCAAGGCCTTTTTCTTTTGCTCTCACAGGTTTCCTTGAGAGATGCTCCAGGGGAAGGGATTCTGGCCCAAACCATCCCCTCTTCCAAGAGACCCACTAAAGTCCCTTTGTGTGAGCTCCTGCCAGGGTCCTCCCAGGGTCCAGTGTAGACTGTTCTGGGAATGGTTTAAATGCCCTTCCAAGAGTGACCCCAGAGAAATGCAGTAGGCTCTCAGCTGCTTGGGACTAACCACCATTTATGGGAATTAATAGCAGTGATAATGGTAACTATGGAGTTATGGGGGGCTTCTGGGTGGCTGAGCACTTTATGCAGCTTGAGCTCATGGAGCGTACACCCCAGTGCCCCAAGGAAGCCATGCACTTATCTCTAGTCCCCAGGTGAGGAAATGAGCCCAGAGACGTGAGTCACATGCCCAAGGTCACCCAGCCAGGAAGTGCCCAGGTCTGTCTAGTGCCTGAGTTCTCTTACCCAGTGAGCTGCATTGCCTCCCTCCTGACCTCACTTGGGGAGCTCTCTTGGGACCAGCCCTGGTTCCAAGGGAGGGGTGTCCAGGGTCCGGGTCAGAGGCCCCTGTCCTAGGAGGCTAGTTATCCCTCTGCCTTCAGCTGCCTCTCTCTGCTTACAGAATGCCGACGGGAAGCTGACGCTGCAGGAGTTCCAGGAGGGGTCCAAGGCAGACCCCTCCATCGTGCAGGCGCTATCCCTCTACGACGGGCTGGTATAGTCCAGGGCCCAGAGCTGGGGTGAGTGGAGGGGACTTGGGGCCTGGGGTGGGGGACGGGGGAAGCCCCGCCACAGGACACGTGGCGTTGGCAGATAAGTACCTGGGTTTCCTGGGGGCACTTAGGGTCTGCCCAGTGGGGGGCATAGCTGGTATGGGGAGGCCCGGGAGGCAGGGCTTTCAAATCAGCCAGAGCCCCTCTCTTGTTGTCATTTTTATACACCCAGATTCATCCTGAGGATTTGGTTGAATAGAAGTTTCCCTGGATTGAAAACACCTAGAACATTGAGAACACTTAGTTCTCAGCCTGGACCAGGGGCTGGGGAGAGCGGGGGCTTCTCATCCCTTCTCTGGGTGGCCAGTCGAAGACCTAAGCTCCTGGCTCCCTTGATCAGCTCAAATGCAGTTTCTTGTTCCATCCTAGGATTTGCAGTAAGAGCAGGCTGGTAGCATGCCCACAGGGGCCTCTGTTGCTGGTAGAGAACTGTCATCCTTTTTCCTTTCTCATCCTCTTCTCCCTCTGCCCTGCCTCTTCTCTGTTCTGTCCTCTGTGTTGGCTGGGAGGAAGGGAGTGAATGACCCCCAAGGCCCTGTCCAGCTAGGCACACTCTTGTGCATGACTTCTGGTGGACAGATGATCATTCTGTTGGAATTTGTCTAAGAGTAGAATTGCCATGACACAGGATATGTGTATGTTCAGCTTTAGTAGATACCACCAAACAGTCTTCCAACACGGTTGTACCGTTCCGTACTTCCTCTAGTATAGTATGAGAGTTCCACTTGCTCCACATTCTTGCCAACCTTGGATAGTCTCTCTTTTTAATTTTAGCTGTTTTGGTGGGTGTGTAGTGATAGCTGGTTGTAATTTTAATTTGCGTTTCTCTGATGAGCACTGAAGTGGGCATCTTGGCATGTTTGTCCCATCCATTTTAATATCTCCTTTTGTGAAGTGCTGTCTTAGTTTCTGTTGCTGTGTCCTACGTTACCACGAAACAGCAGCTGAAAAGAACAAGCTTGAGGAATTCCAGCACAACTTAGCTGGGTGCCTTTGGCTCAAGGTCTCTTGTGAGGATGCAGTCAAGCTGTCAGTAGGGTGACCAGCCATCCCAGTGTGCCCAGGACTGTCCCACATTTAGTACTGAAAGTCCCACGTCCTGGGAAACCCCTCCATCTCAGGTAAACTGGGATAATCACCAGGTGTTGGTCAGGGCTGCAGTCTCATCTGAAGGCTTGGCTGGGGGTGATCTGCTTCTAAGCTCACTTGTTTGGTTTGGTAGCCTCGATCCCTCGCCATGTGGACCACTGCACAGGGCTGCCTAACAACGTGGCTCCCCTGAGAGTGAGCTTTCCAGGAGGGAGGAGTGTGAGAACTCAAGATGAAAGCCACAGCCTTTTTATAACCTAACCTTGAAGTGACGTCCCATTGCTTCTTTTTCCAGAAGGCCTTGGTTACTTTGGCATTTCTATATAAATTTTAGAATCAACTTATAAATGTCTACACATACACAAGCTGGGGTTTTGATTGAATTGAGCTGAATCTACAGTTCAATTTGGGGGAGAATTGGCATCTTTAAATGTTGAGTGTTCCAATCCATGAAAATAGTATATTTCTGTATATTTAAGTCTTTTATTTTATCGTTTTCAGATGAAAGGTCTTTCACATTTTTTGATAGCTTTAGTCCTAGAAATTTGATATTTTTGATGGTATTATAAATGGTAATTTTAAAATCATAGTTTCCATTTATTTCTGGTTTATTGAAATTCAATTGGTTTTTGTTTATTGATCGCATATCCATGATCCTGCTACATTCATTTGTTAAATCTAAGAGTCTGCCTTAGATTTTTTTGGATTGTCTACATTTTATTCCTCCTTTTCCTATCCTTCTGCCATTTGTGTCTTTTTCCTACTTCCTTGCACTGGTTGGGCCCTCTAGTGTAATACCCCGTAGAAGTAGTGAAGGTGAGCATTCTTGTCTCTCTCTCGGTCTTGGGGGAAAGCTTTCAATAATTTACCATTAATTAGGATGTTTGTTGTAAATGTTTTGTAGATAGATTTTATCAGATTTAGGAGTTTCCTTTTTTTCTAGTTTGCTAGGAGTTATTTGTTTAAAAAAACTGTGAATGGTGTTGAATTTTATTAAATTGTTTTTCTGCATCTATCAAGATGCTCTTATGACTTTTATCCCTTTTTTGTTGTTAGTATGGTGAATTACACTGATTTTTGAATATTAAGCCACCCTTGCATTCTTAGAATAAACTCCACTTAGCCATAATGTGTTGTGCTTTTTATGTATCATCAGATTTGACTTGCTGATATTTTGTTTAGGAGGCCTACACTGTTTTGAAGCTTCTATTATTATTATTATTTTACACAAGAAATCTTTTTTCATTGAAGAGACATTAGAATACGTTTAAAAAGAAAACCTCAATAAAAAATCTTATTTTTTAAAAACCTTCATATATAACCCAGATATAACCACTGTGAACATTTTGTGCCCAGAGCAATTCAGAAAGAATTGAATACTTACAAGAACTTAATACTCAGTAACTAGGTCACATAGAAACATATAATCAAATCAATTTGTAAGGAACCATCACAGTTATTTCTATAGTCGTAGAAACACTCGGTATGCAGCTCTGGGTCCCATGGTGCATACTGATCATTGTCGAATTTTTCTGAGTCTCCTTTTGTGAATTACCGCCAGTGGCCTCAGGGGCAGCCGTCACATGACATGCTGTTTTGTTTCCTCCAGGCCGTGGAAAAAGCAGTACAAACACAGGTTCTTGATGTATCTCCTCAACGAAAAGTCGGACAGTGTAATTAATTTCTTGAAAGCGTGCAATTATTTTTGAATCACCCTATTTGTTTTTGTCTCACAGTTTCCTATGAATATATATGTCTCTATATTTCCTTGGCAACAATGAGTTCCTAACCATATGCTGTTGGCTGTTGTTTTTTTTTAAATGAACAACTTACAGGAAACATTTACTGTTTCTTTTGGAGACGTGACACTAAGAAAAGATTTTTGTGTTTTACCCAACGTGGCCTAAAGTTCATATCCTGTTGTGTCCACGCTGGCTTTCCTTAACACGATTTGTGTAGACATATACCTTACCCTCACCAGCGATATGTCAGCCAGGAAGGTGTAACTTTATTTTTACAACAAGCTTTTCAGAGTGAGAAGATCCACCTGTCTATAGCTCTTCCTGAAGATCGCCCTCCTCTTTTCCTCAGACTGGTCCCAGAACCTACTCGATAGTAATTATATCCAACCTGTGTTCATCATTTTTGTGATTTATTTGCCTTCTCAGATTCCTGCAGTATCACAATTCTTAGATAAATTACCATTATATAATCACTGCATTATTCAGGAACTGAGATCGTGCATGTTTTCTACATTGGTCAATGTTGTCTGAGACTATCATTTTTAATAGCTGCATAGTATTCCAGTCTATAGCTGGGTCGTAATTTAACCAGTCTGACAGCGTGGGACGCTTAGATTGTTGGAAATTTGGGGGCAGATTTAAAAAAAGGTTTACTATTCACAGGCAACGGTAGAGAGAATGGTGTAACTCCATGTTCCATCACCCAGCTTCAGAATCACCAATTCATGGCCAGTCTTGGACCATCTAGACCCTCCCCCACGAGGTTATTGTGAAGCAAATTCAAGATGTCATATCATTTCACACATAAACATTTCAAAACGTATTTCTAAAAGGTAATGATTCTTTAAATAATCCATAATGCCAAAAAATCAATAATAATTCCTTACTACCCTCCAATCTGCAGTTGGTATTCCAGTGTCCTTTTTCTCACAGCTTTTTTTCACAATTTTTTATTTATTGGAATCAGAATCGGAATAAAGGCCACATGTTGGAACCGGTTGATAGGTCTCTCCCTCTCTCTCTTTTGTGTTTTTGATGCATCTCTTAAGTTTGCTTTAATCTATAAGTTTCCCCCCTTTCCTTTTTTTCTTGCTATTTGTCGAGGAAGACACTCTGTGGTTGCCCACAGTCCGGGGTTTGCTGAGTGCGCCCGTGGTGGTGTTAACGTGCTCTGTTCCCTGCTCTTCCTGGAAGTGGGCAGTTCGGGCTACAGACAGGCTTGGCGTGCGGTATGATCCACTTTTGCAAGGACGCCTCGTGAGTGGGGCTGCGTGTCCACCAGGTGGCCCCTTGATGATCACCGCTTCGATTCATTCATTCATTCACTCGTTCATTCATTTATTAGGTGGTGCAAGATGGTGCCATTCTAAAGCTGTCTTTCCGTCTTCATTGTTGACTGGATTGCTTCTACAAAGGGACACTTCCCCTCATCAGCTGTTTGGTTACCCCGAGGCCTAGGTTTTAATAGGAAAGGCAAGATGGATCCTTAATTCTTTCTCTTTATTTATCAGTTTTCAAAATGAGTTGGATTTCTAACATCCTTTAGAGGTGACCAGTGAAATTTTTTAAATATGTATATAATTATGAATTGATGGATTTAGATGCATTTGATGAGTTTCATCTCGTTTGTGGTTTTAACCAGCAGATACAATACTGCAAATCATGAGCGTTCACAGATCACTGCGGAAGGCGAAGAATGTGGTTGGAAACTCAGCCCAGCCTCGCGGGGTTGGCACGGGGGATGGGAAGCCTGAGAGAACGCAGGCCTCTCCCTTGGGGTATTCTGCCTCTCTCCGGGCGACTGCTCCAGGCCCCTTTCTCCCTTCACACCTGCACCACAATGGCCACCCCAGCTCTGGTCCTGCGGGGCCTGCCTCCTCCTCCAGGGCCACCTCCACATCGCTTCTGATTGGCCCAGAGAATGTTTTCAAGTCATCTCATGCAGATCAGGGAAATGGCCCCCCTGGATCAGAACTTACACCTGTCCAATGCGGGGAGCAGGGCCATGCGATTTAAACAGGGGGAGGAGCAGGTTACGGGAAAGATCTGTGCATGACACAGACAGTAACAGACGTGACTGCTCCCCATGCTTCTGCTTTTCAAAAAACATTTATTGAAGTGAAATTCCCGTAACATAAAATTAACCACTTGAAAGTGAACAGTTCAGTGGCATTTGGTACGTTCACAATGTTGTGCAACCACCACCTCCAGCTAGTTCTGAAGCATTTGCATTTGCATCACTCCAGAACAGAGCTCCATACCCAGACCCCACACCCCTGCCAACCACAGTCTACTTTCTGTCTCTACAAATTTGTCTATTCTGGATGTTTCATATAAATGGAATCATAAATATGTGACCTTTTGCGACTGGCTCCTGTCACTTAGCATGTTTTCAAGGTTCATCCATGTTGTAGCACGTGTCAGGACTTCACCCCTGTTTATGGCTGAATAGTATTCCGTTGTATGGATGTACCACATCTTGTCTGTCCATTCATCCATCGACGGACACTTGGCTTGTTTCCACCTTTTGGTTATTGTGAGTGGGTGCTATGAGCATGGGTGTTCGTGGATTTCTTTGAGTACCTATTTTCAGTTCCTTCTGGATACATACCTAGGAGTGGAATTGCTGGGTCACTGGTAATTCTATGTTTGACTTTTTGAGGAACCACCAAACTGTGCACAGCAGCTGCACCATTTTACATTCCCACCAGCAATGAACGAGGGTTCCAGTTTCTCCACACTCTCACCAACACTCGTTATTTTCCGGTTTTTTGATGACAGCCATCCTAGTGGGTGTGAAGTGGTATCTCGCTGTGGTTTTGATTTGCGTTTCTCTGATGACTGATTCTGTTGAGCATCTTCTCGTGTGCTTATTGGCCATTTCCTGCATTGTTCTTAAAGGTTGCAAACTATTTTATGTTATGCCTGTGTCCTCATTTTTCCAACCAGTCCCCTGAGAGTGGACACTGGGGTTGCACCCTCCCTTTTAATTTTGCTATTACAGATACTGTAGGAAACATCGCATTTATTTCTTAAGGATAAATACTCATCACTGAATGGGTGGATCAGAGGGTGAGCACATTTTTAGGACTTCTGTATAACGCCACCTTGGCCTCTCTTTGCTCCCCCCCACCTGCGCTACCTTTGTGTGCGTGTGTCCCTGGCAGCCAGCTCTGACCCCGCCTCACCTCCTCGTGTCTTCCAGATGCCTGAGAACCACTCACCTCCTCCCGTGCCGTGAGGCCACCTCAGCCCCGCCGCCACCCTCCTGTGTCCACCCAGCCTTTCTCCTCGTCCACACCCGGCCGGGCTGCCCTGGAACCCTGAGGCCCGGCCCTCCTCCCCCGGCCCCGCACCCACCCGCCGCCTAAGCCAGTGGCTCCAATTGTCAACAACCTCTGCTTGTCCGGAAAACAGCAGCGCGGATCGGAAAAGGCTGCAGCCCCAGCGAAACCAAGGACTCGGCTGCTTTGCCGGCGGCCTCTCGATTCCTCCTGCTCTCTTGTGCGTGTGCTTTCGTTTTTTATTTCAAACAGACATTGAAAAAGAGAAAAAAACTACCTTCTGTTGTAGAAGATACGGACTGACAGATGGGGAGGAGGCCTCGGGGACTCAGAGGACTCTGCCTCGTCCTTGGGCAGCTGGAGAGGCCATGGAAGTCACGGCCTGGCCACGGCGGGGCTCGGGGTGTCGGGGGGCCCGATGAACGTTATTGGTCCCCCATCCTCTAGCAGCAAAACCACCTGCGTGGCTAGGATGAGTAACTATGATGATGATGATTTTTTTGTGATAACAGTATTGTGCTTTTTGTGGGGAAAGTGAGGTTTTTTTTTATACATATATAATTGATATCTTTTATTTATTGGTGTTAACTGTTGCTGCTGCCTCTCGTGTCCACAGCTCCCAGGGATGCGGGGCCCACCGTTTACATGTGCACGCCCTTGCCCACCTGCCCAGTGCTTGGGAGGATGGTGGCCTGCAGCGGCCAAGAAGCCAAAAAACCTTTTTTTTTCCCCAGATACTGTGCTCGATGTTTGGAGAGGGGAAAGGTGGGTTTCTTAAATGGCTAATGCACTGTTCCCTCCAGCCCGAATGCCTCCTCCTTGAACCCTTCTTCTCTGCTCCGTGTCCACACCTCCCGGACCTGTGTCCTCCCCTGGGTCCATAACATCTTTTCTGAGGACAACAGGGGGCATCTTCCGGTTTCTCAGCTTTTGCGTTGGTGTTTGCAGCCACATGGAGAATGGAGAGGCTTGTCCTGAGACTGGGAGCCAGGAAGGGGGATTGGGTACATAAGGAAAGAGGGAAGAGGGGGTCTTTGCAAGCAAGTGAGCAGAAGTGAAGGCTCCTTCTCCCTCCTTGGTGGCTTTGGAAAATAGTCTCTCATTCTCTCCCACTCTGCTTTTCTGCCTGTCTGTCTGCCTTGTCCAGTAGACTGCACAGCATCCTTCTTCCCTTCCTTCTCTTAGCTCAAATGCTGGGAGGGAGGGGAGGAGAGAAGGGCTACAGGCAGTCCCCTCTGGGTCGTGGCCCCTTCTCGGGGCTCTGGCCCACATGTGGTCACAGGAAGCTTCTAGCTCTGCCTGCCACTGAGATGGGGCAGCAGGGCAGTGCCATCAGAAAAGTCAGACAACCTTGGCCCCGAGGCCGGGAGCCTGAGGCTGGCCCTGTTCTGTGACTGTGGGCCACCCCCTGCCCTCTCTGGGCCCCAGCTACCCCAGCTGCAGAGCCAGAGGCTTGGGCTGGTTGATCTGAAGGCTCTTCCCTGCCGACACTGTATATCCTAAGCCTGGGTTTCCTGCAGTTTGCAACTCTGCGGTCTGTGGCTGTGTTTGCCAGACCCCGGCAGACACGGGGACTGTCTGAGTCACTATTTTGTCTCTTGGCACAAGTCTTCTTGGAGACGGCTGCCACTGGTCGTGGCGTGTGGGTCAGAGGTCACACCTCGTCCCTCCCTGCAGTGCTTTCTGGTCCCTTCTGCACTCGTGAGCCATCTTTTGGCCCAGAACTAGTCCTCACCAAGGGAAGGCTTCGGGGCTGAGAAGCAGCCTCCAAGACTATTTAGGGCCAGGCCTGAGTCCAGAATTCCTGCTGCTGCTTGGCAAGGTCAGCAGCCTGTCACCCCCCGCTCATCCACCCTCGGGGAGGAGAGTGGCCCTCGTTCCCGCTTTGACTTGCCCTTGGTCTCCGCTTCGCGCTTTCCCGGGAGGCCTGAGCTTCTGCTCGGTACCCTCCGCCAGAGAGCCGCTCTGCCAGTGTGGGGCTTGCATTTCCATTGCTGTCGGCTGGAGCCCTCAGCCAACCCCAGACTCTCCCTGCCTGCATGTAGCACACCCTGGGGCTGCACTCTGGCTCCACGATAAGCCCCCCAGGTCCTAAGGGGACAGGGAGCAGTAGTTCCATTTTCACAGGCGACTTTGAAGGCTGGGCTCCTTGAGGCCCCTGCGGTCACCTTCCTGCTCAGGCCACTGGCCCACGAGGCCCAGGACTCACTGTCAAATCCTGCAGTTCCTCTGCCCGGCTCTGACCTAGGTTCCTAGGGCAGGAGATGAACTTGGACATGGGGGTGGAGGGGAGGAGAGTGGGGCCTTTCCCAGGTCAGAGTGCTTCTCTGGCCTCTGCCTGAGCCTCGACTGGCCTCTCTGGTCCAGTGGGAAGGAGCTGTTGGGCAGCCCGACCTGGAGGCACCGTGAGAAGGGGACTGTGGCTGAGAGTTACCCGGGGTTAAGCATGTGGACCCGTCCAGCTTGGACATCTTGGACCGTCTCTGTACGAGGCTTTCCTCCCACCTTCGTGCCCTTTGGCCTTTGGTTTGGAGCCACAGGTGTGGCTTTTGGCCTCAGCTGGTGGTCCCGTGGACCCACGCCTCAGGCACAGCTCGGGTCCATGCCCCGAGAGCCGGAGCTGCCCGAAGGGCCTCCCTTCTTCCTGGCAGGGTGCTGGCCAGTGGCCACTTGTGCCCGAGGTTGCTGGACAGGGACAGCTCTGTCCCCTCCTCTCCCTGGGCCTCCAGCTGCAGCACCCTGGGAACCCTGAGCAGCCCGTGGCCTCTCTCCCCAGCACCGTTTTCCCCCCGAGGCACAGCCCCATCAAATGCTGCTCCCTGGGGATCCCAGACCAGCCGGAAGCCAGGCCCAGTCCCTCTGCCCATCCCGGCTCCCTGGGCCCAGGAGCAGGGTCCAGCCTCGGGCAGCACGTCCGCAGCGGCCCTGGCCTCATCCTCACGGCATCTGCTCCCCACTCTGTGTCGATGGCACTTAGGAGAATGTCACGAGTTTCCAGTATTTAACCAGGCAACGTTTAGAGTACGCACCCCCCTCTTCCTCTGAAATGCTTTTCAGCTCGACAGCCAACTTCCTAGACAACAGGTGCACCTGTGCTTTTGGGGACATTGTCTCTTCTTTATGTGGCATAGAGAGGTTGGGGTGCCTGGGTCCCTCGGGGAGAGGCAGCCTCTCCCTGGAGAAAGCCCCACTCACTGCCCGCCTAGCAGAAAGCTACCGGGTTCCCAGCTCAGCTGCAGCTTTTAAGGGATTCAACGGGACGTGGCAGCGCCCCCTGGTGGCGACAAGCTGCAAAGGCTTGGGGGCCTTAACCGGCCAAACAGGTGATTCCAGAGGGAGGCTGCAGGTGGGGAGGCGAGAAGGGGACTCTGACCTCCCCCAGGCCCTGAGCCTCCAGCCCCACGTTACTGGCAGCGTGTCTTCCAGACGCCCCTCCTCTAGATCTCCCCCAGCGATAGTAAGTAAGTGAATTAGCAGAAGGGCACTGCGATGGGAAGCCTTGCCCCCCTTTTTTAATATCTGCAGAATAAACCCAATGGTTGATTTTTGAATGAATAAAAGGCTTTTGTTGAATAAACAGCTGGTCCCATCTTCTGTCTTGGCATCTAAGCTCAGGCTCTGTGTGCTCTCCAGGACTGGACAAATGCCGACACCCCCCCCCCCCCCCGCCGCCGCCTGTACATTTCTGTTTTCCCTGTGTCTTTGCAGTGGCCCCTGGCCCCAGGGAGGTCCACACACTCCCAATCTGACTCAGTGACCAGCTTTCTCCGGGCCTCTGGGCAAATCAGTTCTGCTCACTGGGACTCAGTTTCTCCATCTCTCAGATGGGAGCGAGAGTCTTGCTCAGCCCACCTCAAAGGGCGTTGTGGGGAGCGGAGAGGAACGTTGTCATCAACACAGCCTTCAGAGGTGAAAGGCTGGTGCGGGGCCTGAAATGTCTGGTGCCCCCACCCGGAGCCTGCAACTTTGGAAAGGAATTGGGGCAACTCTTATCAAAAAAAAAAAAAAAAAGGCAATGCTTCCTGGCTGTGGTTGTTTTCTTTCTGTTTGCCTTCCCAGCCCCCTCAGAGCCTCTTTTTGGGGTGCCATCCTGTCTGAATCTGCTGGTGTGTGTCTCTGGGGGAGGGGCAGCCCCGGGCCCTGGTGGTGTGGGTAGGGGCGGGGCGAGGCCCGGGGGTGGACAGGGGACACGTGGCATGCCCAGGCCTCCTCTCATGCTCCTCTTGTATGTCGTCCATGTCACGCCAATTAAACACGCTTCCTGACTTGTCCTCGCCTCCCTTGTGTGGACCTGTTGCTTTGTCTGTTTCTGTTCTTTTTCGTTTCATTTTAGGTTTCTTCTTCCTCCAATGACACCCTTTCTCTTGCTTTGGGTGTCATCTGCCCAGTTTCCCCAAGGGCATGTGCAGAGTGAGATTAATGACTCTGAGATTAATGAGATTAATGCAGGCATAATGATTAAGCCAGAACGTTTCAAGGAGTGTTTCTGGGGGGCTGAGAGTTCAGTGGAGTGAGCCCCCACCCCATGTATCACACCTGGCATCTCCATTCCTGCCTGTTTCATCTACGGGAGTTCTCTAAAGGGTTTCCCTAAAGGTTTAAAAATGTTTGAAAACAATTGGCCTAGACTAGTGGTTCTCAGAGTCAAGTGTGTGTTAGAATCACGTGGAGGCTTAATGCCCAGATTGCCAGCCTCACCTCCCGAGTTGCTGATTAGTTAGGTCTGGGTGGGGCCTAAGAATTTGCATTTCTAACAAGTTCCCGGGCCAGGCTGATGCTGCTGGGCTGGAGACCCCACTTTGAGGACCCCTGGGAAGCTGTTTGCACTGCAGCACAGCCAGTTGGGTCCTAAGGAGGGGTCCCGCCACCATTCCCGGGCTTCGGGCTAATCATTCACCTGGACGTGACTCTTGTACCTGGGATGTGCCAGACACTGGGGATCCAGAGATCTGTGGCTTGCACCGTGGAGGGGTGCATGGGGAGGGGAGGTGGGTACATGAGTAGCTCCTCGGGGAGCTCTCGGAGTGGCACCCCGTGATTCGGCAGTTGGTGTGGCTGCCCTCTGCCGTCGTCCCCCTCAGCCTGGAACCTGGGATCTTGGAGGGGCCTCCTCTTTCCCCTCCAATGTTTGCTCAATATGCACGGCCCTGCCATATGCCGGGTGTGGGCGGAGGGGGCGGTCAGAGGAGGTGTCAGTCCTTGCTTTCTGGAGCTTGCTGAGGAAATGTTAATTCTGAGAACAATAAAAGGCGATGTCACATCAAGAGCGTAACTGCCCGTTAGAAATATATTATTGCTCTTGGCCAAAGGCTCTTGAAAGACACGTGAGCATGTAGGTTGATGAGATCAAGCAGCCAACGTTAGAATGAGCCACCACCCGCAAAACAGTTCACATTTCAGAGTTGGTTTTGTGAAAGGAGTCATCAGACCAACACCACCAGAGAGACAAAGCTGGCGGGCCCAACAACCTCCACTTGGGGCTCAAGCAGCCACTGAAAAGGGGGGGTGCAAAGATGGCGCCCTCCGTGGCCACGCTGGGCACCCAGCATCGTGCCTCCCTCTGGCAGCATCTGGAGTGGAGATGCCAGAACTCCTCCAGACACACGGGAGCGAATCAAAGGCAATGTGGGAAGGCAGTGTGGGACAGTGGTTAGGGGTGCAGCTTCCAGAATCAGACCTGGTTCCTAGCCAGCTTCTGCCACTGGACGTGGGGCATGTGTTCTAACTGACGGGACTTTCTGGTAAAAACATGGACCCCCAGGCAGGCGATGGCTCCACAGCCCTCCCCAACAAACTTGCCACCAAATGGAACGTTAACCACAAAAGCAGGTCTTATCCTGCCAAATGTCCTAATATTTACTAGCAAGCAGGTACAAAAGCAGTCATACCCCTGTACTGTCCGTCCAAGGAGTGAGGGGACCCAGGACCCCAGGGGCCCTGCCCCACAGCACTGAAGGCTTCAGGCCGATGAGCTCTCTCCCTTGTTGCTGCAAAGACCTGAGCTCAGGGGAGCTTTCTAGCCAACCAATTGTCTGGGTCACCTCACACTTCTAGGAAAAGTGACTTCTAACATCCTCTCGCTAATAAACAAACTGTGTGGTGTAGATTTTTAAAATGCTAACGTGATGCCTTCTTGAGAGCGGGTTCCCGACTGGGGTATTTCAGTACTAAGGGACGGTCTCTGAGATGGAGACTGAGGTAATTTACATGCACACACACTCCGATTCCACCGAAGCGTTGAAGGTAAAGGAGGGCGCGGGCACCTCTCTCTGGGGAGACCTGGATCTGGCTCAAAGGGCCCATGCCAGGGTAGCGGGGGCAATGTTTCCAGTGTACGGTGAGCTCGCAGTGGGTGTTAGCTGTTTCTGGAGGTGGCTTCGGTCTTTTCCAGGCAGCCCTGGGAGGCGTCTACAGGGGCAAGGTTCAGAGCCCCTGCTGCTGTGGGCACATGATGGCTCATCGTCCCTTGCTCTGGGTCAGGCTGAGGTCTGCACTGACCTGCCCCTGGCCCAGCCTACCCTGGGCAGCCTCCTGTGGGGTGAGGCCCAGTGGAGGCACAGATCTGGCCTCTTCCTCCCCATCTGGGCCGCCTGCTTTGCCAGAGTGGCTCAGACTGGCTGCGGTTCCCTGGGTGTGATAGCATGGGTGAACCCCCAGGATGGCCCTGCTTCTCCTCACTGAGAGCCTTCCCCTGCCCCCGAAACTCCAAACTCACATCTGCATGTTAGAAAGTATCTCCCTAAATTTTACTCCCCAGAGCCCGGCTCAGGGCATCACCAAGCATCAAGAGGAGAAGAGAAAGAGAAGAGTGGGTGCTGGGGATGGGAGGTTGGGAATGCGATACGGACCCCCGCCCTACTGTGGCTGCCTCCTCCCTGTAACCTTCCTGGGGTGGGCCCTCTGCAGCCTGTCCCTTGGACACGTCCCATGATGACAGTGTCCAGCTCACACCCAGGGACAGAAACTTTATATCCTCCAGGTTCCCCAGTCTGGAGGATCCTGGTCAGGGAAGTGGTGTGGAAAGGGGCTTTGAAGGCTGCCTGCATTTAGGAAAAGTGAGCTCACATAGGTCTGGTAGAGCCTTCCACTTGTTCCCATATCTCCTGACCCCTCTTTAGCTGCGCACAGGTCTGCACAGAATAAAGGACTACATTTCCCAGCCTCCCTTGCAGCTGAGCATGGCCACATGACTCAGTTCTGACCAATGGGATGAGAGTGACAAGCACAACTTCCCATCCTCCCTCCCCTTCCCGAGGGTTGGACCGAGGACTAGGAAACAGGCCTTCCTGGAACCTGGGTCCCTGGCCCCATGGAGCTGTCACACCAGCCCTGGATGATTTATACTGGACCGTTAGGAGGGAGACAAACACACCTCCATCTTGATTAAGCCATCTTGGGTCTCTGTGTCCACAGCCAAATTTATATTCTACCTAATGTACTGAGTGATCCGCTGGGTCGTTTTAAATGATCGATGCCACCTACAAATGTTTACATCGAAACTCTCAGTGTTTCCCAAGTGATTTAATAAAAACTGTACAGTGCGATGTGCTCCTGCGTGGCCTCTTCTCACTCACGCCTGCCCATCTCCTCTTCCTTTCCTGTGTGTCCTCCGCGGGCTCAGGTGACTGTGGAAGCCACAGTGAGGGGGCTGGGCAGGCTGGCCTCACGTTGGGCTCAGGAAGGACTTTGCCAGGGGCCTCAAGACGGGGGGGACCAGAACTCCTCGTGGTCTCTTTAAACTCCCGCCTCAGAAATTGTGCCCTTTCCCCAGAGACCTGAAATAAAGCCATCGCATAAGCGGATCTTAGAGGTAACAAACGTGATGAAGAGTAACACAGCGTTGCTCAGAGAGTGGGGAGGAAGGGCAGGGGACTGTCATCTGACCAGGACGTGGGTCCTATTTTAATCACTGGACTGTTGGTTGCCCCAGCGGCGAGGGGAAGTCTTTGTGATATTGTAGAGGCCTCTAATTTTGGAGGATTCTGAAGACCCAATTAATATGCTATATGTCAGAAGGCCTTCTCACTTGAGAAGGAGCAGATCTGTGCAACGTGAGAGGCCAGAGCTGGGACCTGGGGGTGAAGGTTCAATGGGCCGGCCTGGGAGGAGAAGGGAGCGAGCTCCCCGTCACTGGGAGGGAATCATCATCGTCAGGGAAAATCTCCAGCCCACTCTGAGTTCAGATTCTACACCAAAGCTCATGCATCGAATCAACTAACCCAATGCTGGATGTTTTCTGTGTAATTTCTAGGCAGCAGCCTAAAGCTAACCAGAGACCTTCACCAGCTGCTGCAGGGATGAGCAGGGGTCTGGTACGTGTAGGCTGGGTGGTCACAATGTCAGGCTCGGGCCACAGCCTTTGATGAATGTGCTGGTGGCTCAGGAGGCAGGACACACCCTGGAAGTTCAGGGCCACCACCACAGCTGGGCAATGCCAACCCAGTGGCCCAATATGAGGCAGGGTTGAGCCGTTCTCCCCACCTGCAGTCACCAGGGGGCCTCCTGGACCAGGAGGGCCCCAGGCTGGCCTTAAAGAATGTCAGGATCTAGACCGGTGAGGAGGAGAGGGAAGGGCATCCTAGGCAGGGAACAGCAGGTGCAAAGGTGCAGAGGGAGGATTATAGGAGACAGCCAAACCGGGGGAAGAGAGGAGGCAAATGGAGCTCACGGCAGGTGCCTCGATGCCAACAAAACATCAGAGTTTTCTAGGATCTGAATCCACACAGAAAGAAGAGACGCAGGCCACCTTCGGGAGTTGGCACCAGCACAGCCTGGACACTCTGAGCTTATTGCCCTGGGGCCCTCTTTATGTGCTTCTCGGGGAGCCTGGCCTAAAGGCTCTTCTCTGTAACTTGCCCATTTTAACTATTAGCAAAGGGACCATAACAATATTGAGCATGGTAATGATAACAGCTAACACCGAGTGCTTACTGTGTGCTAGGTTCTCGTGCACCATCTCATTTAATCCTTATGGCAGCGCCCCCTTGAGGCCAGTCCCAGTATTACTATCCCACATTTTACAGACAAGGCTACAGAAGCCTGGAGGGGAAGTGATTGTCCAGTCTTACAGTCTGTAAGGGGCTTCGAGGCGCCCATCAAACTGTCTTTGGCCAGAGGCAGGGGGTTGGGAGAGGTAGCTTTCTTAAGTCCGGATCTGGGAAGTGGCCAGCGGTCCTTCCCACATGCCTGGTGCCCCGGGAGGTGAGGTCGGGGGGAGGAGGTCTGCCCAGCTGGGGCCCATCAGCAGGGGTCCTGAGTCTGGAGGGAGAAGTAGCTCAGAGGCAGGTTAGAGGAGGCAAGGGGTTGGGGGCAGGAGGCAGGGGCTTGGCCCAGGGAGGAGGGTCCCACTCGGGAGGTGGGGGTGAGAGGGGGTTGCCCGAGAGAGGGGACCGCAGGGTGCAGGAATGGAGGCGGCAAGCCTGGGCAGGCCTGGAGCTGTAAAATCGGGTTGATGGTGGGACTCACCTTGCAGAGTGCGGTCCTTAGCATCACGTGACAGAACAGGGAGCACTTGGCTGGTGCCGAGCTCTCATGCAGTGCCCACATGCGGCTGCTGCTGCTGTGGTGGTGATGGCTAGTCTCACACTGGCTCTCAGCCCCTCCTCGCCTGTGGCTCTGCCACCTCTGCACCTGTGTGCTGTCCTCTTACGCCCAACGAGGTAGCTGCTGTCCTTATCCACATCTTCAGATGAGGAACCCGAGACCCAGAGAGGTTCAGTGACTTGCCTGGAGTCACACAGCTAATATATGGGGTAGTGGGGATTTGAGGCCAGGCCTACTGGACACAAAGCCATAACCACCACTGTGATCCATCACCTGGTGTCATCTCTCTCAGGTCACCTAGAACTGGCACTTCCAGAGTCTGGAAATTTCCACCAGGAATGTCACCTTCTTGGTGCAAAGACAAGTCAGACCCTTGGCTCCCTGGCACCACTGGCCCCCAGCTGGGTGTCCTTGGCTGGCTTCTGGCCTCTCTCTACTCTGGACTGTCAGGAAGCAACAGAGGCAATGAGCCAGCCACTCCCGTGACCCCAGTCCTCACCCTCCTGGCCAGTCTTGGGACAAGGGAGAAGGGGTTTCTCCCAGAAGGAAGGATAGTGGCCTGGGAGGCCTGGAATTCCAGGGCAGGGTGGGGCCTGGGAAAGCCTGTTCTCTTCGGCATTTTTGGCTGGTTTCAAGACTTCTCCATCATTCCACTCACTGTACCATCTGGCTGCAAATTAAATAATGCAGGGGAGGGGGGATGATTTCCCTCTTCTCCCAACATTCCCGTCTCACCAGCAGAGCATGGTTATGTTCTTTCCCTGGGTTCCAGTCCTGGCTGTACCCCTACCCGCTGTGGGATCTGGGGTGACACTGAGTATGAACCTCTCTGAGCCTCAGTTTCCTCATCTGTAAAGTGGGGATAATAGAAGCCCATTTCTCATGGAGTTGTCGGTGAGAATCAATGCAATGATGTGTCTGAAGGCCTTTCATAAGTGGAAGCAGTTCACGTTATTGTTATTATCCATCTTCCCTGCCCCGAAGTTGCTGCCCCTTCATTTGGTCCAGTTTGGGTCTGGCCATGTGGCTTTCAGCTTTTATTTCTCACCACTTCAGCCACTGGCGAGACTGCAGGCCAGATCCTGGTCTAAATCCAGATTTCTGGAGAGGAGAACACCTTGAGTCAGCTCAGCTGAACCATCCAGGAGCCGAGGGAGGCTCCCTCTGTGCTGACATGACTTCTGCTCTGCCTCCAGGTGCCCCCCACACCAGCTGTCTCTGGAGCACCCCAAACCCCCGAAATCCTCAAAGTGCATAAAAGACACTTGGTGCAAACAACGGGGTGTGGGGGGGGGGAAGCCCCCGCCCCCTGCTGGGCAGGGCGCAGGTGTTCCTGGTCTCTGCCCTCAAGGCAAAGCTGGTAAGTGCATCCAAGGAGGGGTTTAGACTTGCCCTTGCTGCCCCGCTCCCCGCCATCCTGGAACCACGAGGACTCACGTGGTGAGATGAGCAGGGAAGCTGGCCCCCCAGGGCCTGTGTTGAGTTTGCATCAAATTCAGCCCTGCTCTTGGCAGTTTCTGTTACTAGAATCGATCCTTGGAAATTCCCCAGATCAATACCCAGCACTAAGTGGGGCTGAGGTTTGCTCAGCGCCAGAGGAAAGTGAGAGCTTAGAAAGAGGCAAGGGCCCGGGAAGGATGATAAAATGATGTTTCCCATAAAGTGAGATGTAATGATTGGAAATGTGTCTTTATTTCCTTGCAAGCGGAAGGAGCTTCTCCAGGGAGCACCAGCCGGGAGGACATGCAGCTGCTTCTGGAGTCCCCGTCCCTGCCATCCATCCTACGTCACCATACACACGCCCTGGCCTTGGGTCAACCAGACCAGGTTCAAATCCAGCGGAAGCACCAGCTGGAGACTCTGAGCAGCTTCTGTTCCCCAATCTTTGTGTGTGTGTGTTTGTGTGTTTTACAACTGAAAAAATAATATATTTAACACCTTAGTGTTATGAAAGCTCTACAAAAATGAAAGACCAAACTAAATTATATCAATGGAATGGGCTTCAAATATTTAACAGACCCATACCAAAAACACAGAAAAAAAAAGATCTTATTCCCATGCAGTTTGTGTTACTCTCTGGGGGTGTGTATTACCGACTACACAGCAGGTGGTCATTATCTGAGGGTGTAAATCCTGCCATGTTGAGTTAGACATTAGGCAACAAAGTTGTTTCTCTCGTGATTCATTTTTTTTTATTGAGGTAAAATTCACTAACAACATTGACTGTTACCCATTTTATCACGTACGGGTCAGTGGTGTTTATCGTCCTCACAGCGTTGTGCGCCCACAACCTCCGTCTAGTTCCAAGATGCTTTTGCCACCCTAAAAAGCAGTCCTGTTCCCATGAAGCAGTCGCCCCCATTCTCCCTTTCTGTCTAGTCTGCTTCCTGTCTCTGTGGATTTGCCTTTTCTGGACATTTCGTATAAACGGAATCATAAAATACTTGTCCCTTTGTGTCTGGCTTCTTTCACTTCGCATGATGTCTTTGAGGTTCCTCCGCGTTGTAGCGTGCATCAGGACTCCTTTTTATGCGCTCCCTAGTCTTTAAGATGAGGGTGACCAAGCCCATATGGATCCGTGGGAGGGAAGGAAGCTCCTCTCCACAGCGGGTTTGACTCAGGACAGACTCTCCAAGTGGCTCCCGTCCGCGCCCAGAGCGCCAGGAGGGTGCGGGCGAGACTGAGGTTTCCGTTGCACCACCACGCTGCGCACTCGTGGTGAGGAACAACCACCATACACAGAATCTTTGTATCAGCATGGACAGCGCACTCTTTCTCTGTTTACGCATCTGCAAAGTGGGGACCACAGCAGGATCTGCCCCCAGGTCAGGGTGAGACGCACACGGGACGATGACCAGAAACTTCACACACACACAAGACTCAGCAAATGACATGATCCTCACTGCTGTTCCTCCCCTGGGCAGACCTCCGCAGGAAGCCCCGCTGTGGTCAGAAGGGCCCTGACGTGATGAACTCTAAGGGCCAGGGGCTGAGGTCCCGTCCTAGGGACGTCGCCTGCAGGGCCCAGGAATTCTCCAGGTCTAAAGCCAGTTTTCTCTCTCTGGACTGTGCTGGGTGGTCACCACCCACCTGTGCTTCAGTCCTCGTCTTAATTTCAGCTCCCCCAGAAAAGGTCCTGAGTCAAGGACTCGAGGGCAAGGGTTTATGTGGGAGGTGATCCCAGGGAACTGATTGCACCAACCTGGGAGGTGGGTACTATTATCCCCATTTTACAGATGAGAAAATGCGGGCTCAGAGAGGCTAAGTGGATATTAACGTTACACTTGGACTATTTTTTTAATGATATCATAATATCATTTATTATGTTTATACATGTTTATGTTATGTTTAAACATGTTTCACAATGTTTATAACATTGTGAAATTGCAGTTGTACGTTATTTGTCAGTCACCATGTGAATGCACCCCTTCACCTCTTGTGTCCACCTCCCAACCCCCTTCCCCCTGGTAACCTCTCTGTCCCTGTGTTAGTTGATCTTCCACATATGAGTGAAATCATGTGGCATTTGTCTTTCTGGCTTATTTCACCTAACATAATACCCTCCAGGTCCATCCATGTTGTTGCAAATGGGACAATTTTGTCTTTCTTTATGGCTGAGTAGTATTCCATTGTGTATATATATATATATACCACATCTTTATCCAGTCGTCAGTCGAGGTACACTTGGGTTGCTTCCACTTCTTGGCTATGGTGAATAATGCTGCAATGAACATGGGGGTGCATAAGCCTTTTTGGATTGTTGATTTCAGGTTCTTTGGATAGATTACCAGTAGTGGGATAGCTGTATCATAAGGTATTTCTATTTTTAATTTTTTGAGGAATCTCCATACTGTTTTCCATAGAGGCTGCACCAGTTTGCATTCCCACCAGCAGTGAATGAGGGTTCTCTTTTCTCCACAACCTCTCCAATGTTTGTTATTTTTTGTCTTGGTGATTATAGTGATTCTAACGGGTGTTAAGTGATATCTTAGTGTTGTTTTGATTTCCCTGATGATTAGTGATGCTGAACATCTTTTCATGTGCCTATTGGCCATCTGTATATCTTCTTTGGAAAAATGTCTGTTAATATCCTCTGCTCATTTTTTGATCAGATTGTTTGTTATTTTATTGTTCAATTGTGTGAGTTCTTTACATATTATGGAGATTAACCCCTTGTCGGATATATGCTTTGCAAATATTTTCTCCCAGCTGGTGGGTTGTCTTTTCATTTTGATCCTGGTTTCATTTGCCTTGTAGAAGCTCTTTAGTCTGATAAAGTCCCATTTGTTTATTTTTTCTTTTGTTTCCCTTGTCTGTGTGGACATGGAATTTGAAAAGATCCCTCTATGACTGATGTCAAAGAGTGTACTGCCTATATTTTCTTCCAGGAGTTTTATAGTTCCGGGTCTTGCCTTCAAATCTTTGATCCATTTTGAGTTAATTTTTGAGTATGGTGAAAGAAAATGGTCTACTTTCATTCTTTTGCACGTGGCTGTCCAGTTTTCCCAACACGATTTGTTGAAGAGACTTTCCTTTCTCCATTGTATGTTCTTAGCTCCTTTGTCGAAGATTAGCTGTCTGTAGATGTGTGGTTTTATTTCTGGGCTTTCAATTCTGTTCCATTGATCTATGTGTCTGTTTTTGTGCCAGTATCATGCTGTTTTAATTATTATAGCTTTGTAGTATATTTTGAAGTCAGGGATTGTGATGCCTCCAGCTTTGTTCTTTTTTCTCAGGATTGCTTTGGCTATTCGGGGTCTTTTGTTGACTCATATGAATTTTAGGATTCTTTGTTCTTGTTCCTTGAAGAATGTCCTTGGGATTCTGATTGGGATTGCATTGAATCTATAGATTACTTTAGGTACTATGGACTTTTTAACTATGTTTATTCTTCCGATATCTTTCCATTTCTTTATGTCATCATTGATTTCTTTCAATGTCTTATAGTTTTCATTGTATAGGTCTTTCACCTCCTTGGTTAAATATATTCCTAGATATTTTATTCTTTTTGTTGCAGTTGTAAATGGGATTGTGGTCTTGAGTTCTTCCGTTAGTTCATTATTAGAGTATAGAAATGCAACTGATTTTTGTAAGTTGATTTTGTACCCTGCAACTTTGCTGTAGTTGTTGATTATTTCTGATAGTGTTCCAATGGATTCTTTAGGGTATTCTATATATAAAATCATGTCGTCTGCAAACAGTGAGAGTTTCACTTCTTTGTTGCCTATTTGGATTCCTTTTATTCCTTTTTCTTGCCTAATTGCTCTGGCCAAAACCTCCAGTACTATGTTGAATAAGAGTGGTGAGAGTGGGCACCCTTGTCTTGTTCCCGTTCTCAGAAGAATGGCTTTCAGTTTTTCGCCATTGCATATGATGTTGGCTGTGTGTTTGTCATATATGGTCTTTGTTGTGTTGAGGTACTTTCCTTCTATACCCATTTTGTTGAGAGTTTTTATCATAAATGGATGTTGTATCTAGTCAAATGCCTTCTCTGCATCTATTGAGATAATCACATGGTTTTTATTCCTCATTTTGTTAATGTGGTGTATCACACTGATTGATTTGCAAATGTTGAACCATCTCTGTGTCCCTGGTATAAATCCCACTTGATCAAGGTGTATGATCTTTTCAATGTATTGCTGTATTTGGTTTGCCAATATTTTGTTGAGGATTTTTGCATCTATGTTCATCAGCGATATTGGCCTGTAACTTTCCTTCTTTGTATTGTCCTTGTCTGGCTTTGGTATCAAGGTGATGTTGGCCTCGTAGAATGTGTTAGGAAGTGTTCCATCTTCCTCTATTTTTTGGAATAGTTTGAGGAGGATAGTATTAAATCTTCTTTGAATGTTTGGTAAAATTTCCAGAGAAGCCATCTGGTCCTGGACTTTTATTTTCTGGGAGGTTTTTGATTACTGTTTCAATCTCTTTACTTGTGATTGGTCTGTTCAGATTCTCTATTTCTTCTTGGTTCAGTTTTGGGGTTGTATGAGTCTAAGAATTTATCTATTTCTTCTAGATTGCCCAATTTGTTGACATATAGCTTTTCATAGTATTCTCTTATAATCCTTTGTATTTCTGTGGTATCTGTTGTAATTTCTCCTCTTTCATTTCTAATTTTATTTATTTGAGCCTTCTCTCTTTTTTTCTCAGTGAGTTGACTAAGGGTTTGTCAGTTTTGTTTATCTTCTCAAAGAACCAGCTCTTTGTTTCATTGATCCTTTCCACTGTTTTTTTTTTGTTTGTTTCAATTTCATTTATCTCCGCCCTAATTTTTATTATTTCCCTCCTACTGCTGACTTTGGTCTTTGTTTGTCCTTCTTTTTCTAATTCTGTTAGGTGTAGTTTAAGGTTGCTTATTTGGGATTTTTCTTATTTGTTGAGGTGGGCCTGTATTGCTATGAATTTCCCTCTCAGGACCACTTTAGCTGCATCCCATATGAGTTGGTATGGTGTATTTTCATTTTCATTTGTCTCCAGATATTTTTTGATTTCTCCTTTAATTTCTTCAATGATCCATTGGTTGTTCAGTAGCATGTTGTTTAGTATCCACATCTTTGTGACTTACCCAGTTTTTTTCTTGTAGTTGATTTCCAACTTCATAGCATTGTGGTCAGAAAAGATGCTTGTTATGATTTCAATCTTCTTAAATTTATAGAAGCTTGCCTTGTTTCCCAACATATGGTCTATCCTTGAGAATGTTCCATGCACACTTAAGAAGAATATATAATCTGCTGTGTTTAGATGCAGTGCTCTCTATATATCTTGTTAAGTCCATCTAGTTTAGTTTTTCATTTAAGTCCACCATTTCCTTATTGACTTTCTGTCTGGATGGTCTATCCATTGATGTAAGTGGGGTGTTAAGATCACCTACTATCATTGTGTTGTTGTCAATATCTCCTTTTAGGTTTGTTAATAGTTGCTTTATGTATTTTGTTGCTCCTGTGTGGGGTGCATATAAATTTATAAGTGATATGTCTTCTTGGTGGAGTGTCCCTTTTATCATTATATATTGCCTCTCTTTGTCTCTCATTACCTGTTTTATCTTGAAGTCTACTTTGTCTGATATGAGTATAGCAACATTTGTTTTCTTTTGTTTGCCGTTAGCTTGGAGTATTGTCTTCCATCCTTTCACTCTGAGCCTGCATTTGTCTTTAGAGCTGAGATGTGTTTCCTGGAGGCAACATATTGTTGGATCTTGTTTTTTAATACATCCAGCCACTCTGTATTTTTTGATTGGAGAATTCAATCCATTTACATTTAGAGTGATTATTGATATATGAGGGCTCAATATTGCTATATTATTGCGCATTTTCCCATTCTTTTGCATTTGGTTTGTTTCTTGTCCCATGTGTTTCGGACTACCAATTCAGTTTGGTAGTTCTGTATGACAGTTTTCTTAGCTTTCTCTTTATTTATCATATGTATCTCTGTTCTGTTTATTTGTTTAGTAGTTACCACGAGGTTTGTATAAAAAAATATCATAGATGAGATAGTCCATTTTCTGATGGCCTCTTATTTCCTTGGACTAAGTCCCTTTCCGTCTCTTTCCTCTTCCACTTCTAAGTTGCTATTGTCACCATTTATTCCATCTTGTGTTATGAGTTTGTGTTTAAAGTAACAAGGTTATATTTATTTTTGGTGTTTTCCTTCCCTTAATCTTTGATGTTATAATTAAGTGTTTGCTAACCTATTCTGATAGAGAGCTGCAATTTTTCTGATTTTGTCTACCTATTTTTCTCCTTGCTCAAATCTTTGTATCCCCTTTCTCTTTTTTCTTTTTTCAGGCATGAGCACCTTCTTGAGCATTTCTTGTAGTGGGGGTCTTGTGGCTATGAACTCTGTTAGCTTTTGTTTATCTGGGATAGTTATTATTTCTCCATCATATCTGAAGAATATTTTTGCTAGTTAGAGTATTCTTGGCTGAAAGGTTTTGCCTTTCAGAATATTGAAGACATCATTCCCTTCTCTCCTAGCCTGTAGAGTTTCTTCTGAGAATTGGCTGAGAGCCTGATTGGGATTCTTTTGTACGTTATTTATTTATTTTTTTGTCTTGCTGCCCTTAATATCTTCTCTTTGTCATTGACTTTTGCCAGCTTTACTACTATATGCCTTGGAGAGGGTCTTTTTATGTTGATATATTTAGGAGATCTATTGACTTCATTCAGTTGTATTTCTAGCTCCTTCCTCAGGTTTGGGAAGTTCTCAGCTATTATTTCTTTGAACAAGCTCTCTGCTCCTTTTCCCCTCTCTTCTCCCTCTAGAATACCTATAATCCTTATGTTGCATTTCCTAATTGAGTCGAATATTTCTCAGAGAATTTCTTCATTTCTTTTTAGTCTTAGTTCTCTCTCCTCCTCCATCTGGAGCGTTTCTGCATCCTATCCTCAATATTGCTAACTCTTTACTTAGTATTGTCAGCTCTGTTCTTTAAAGATTCCAGATTTTTCTTTATCTCCTCCATTGTGTTTTTCATCTCCAACATTTCTGATTGGTTTTTCTTTATAGTTTCAATTTCTTTTGTGAAGAAGTTCCTGATTTCATTGAATTGTCTATCTGTGTTTTCTTGTAATTCATTGAGCATTTTTATGATAGCTATTTTGAATTCTCTGTAGTTTAGGTTATAAACTTCTGTGCCTTCAGGATTGATTTCTGGGTGCTTGTCATTTTCTTTCTGGTCTGGAGATTTAATATATTTTTTCATACTGCTTGAGGGCGTGGGCTTATTTTTCCTCATTCTGAAAATATCTGGTCACAGCTTCCACCTGCTGCCACTAGTTGGGGGTCAAGAGCTGTGTATTCTGAGCCCGCTGCAATCCGCAGGCACTCTGGTGGACTGGTTGCGCTGCGGTGCTGGGTGAGGGTAGGAGTCTTTCTTTTGCCTGCCTGATCTCAGGGGCTTCTCGCTATCTGCTCTCCTGGGGTGCTAGCTTGATGAAGGCACCCCCACAACAGTTCAGTCCCCTCCATGTGGGAATTTCCCATAGACTGTGAGAGAACTTGGAGAGTGATGGTTTTCCCATGGAGGGCCACCCCTCCCCCCCCCTCAGAGAGCTGCACAGTCCTGGTCCCAGGGTCACTGTTGTTCAGGAAGGAGAAGAGTTCTCCTTAGTCCTTCCACATCCTCCGGGGATTCCAGCACCTCCATCTTCAGACGTATGGCTGCGTGGGTCTCTCAGACATCTTTTGTGTTGTGTGAATGTCCTTTGTTGGTGTATAAATGTCCTTTTTGTTGTATCTTGGGGGGAGAGTCTAAGGGGGAAAGCTCACGCCACCATGATGCTGACCTACACTTGGACTCTTGATAGATTTTTTGATTGTATTTTTTAAAAAGCCCTATTGTCATGGCCAGTAAGCATGTTGAACATGTTTCACTTCATTAGCAAAACAAGAAATACATATGAAAAATAAGTATAACACATTTTCATCTACTATATTGGCACAGATTTTAAAAATAGCATTCAATATTGGGAAGAGTATAGGAGAATAAAGACTTCCACTCACTGCAGGTGGAAGGATATATTGGTGCAGACTTTTTGAGGGCAATTTACAATATATAGCAAAAGCCATAAATACATGCACTCTTCAACTCAGAAGTCTGCTTATGGAAAATTTTCCATTGAAAATAGTTAGGGATATGTCCAGAAATCCAGCTACAATGTGCTCACTGAGTGTGAATAAAAGTAATAACAATAATTATCATTGCCTTGTTTGTATTTAGGAAAACAACTCAAAAAGTGGAAATAAGGCAAAAAGAGGGCCAGGCATCCTTTTAATGTCATGCTAGGGCATTTTGTAACAAGGCCACCTGAGGGTCAGCTGATTCTCTCAGGAGTTGTAACTTCTTTTGACTCTAATCGCCATCAGTTACGGATCGGATATTTTACAACTCTGTGAGGGTAGAGGCTAATTTGTAGACAACCGATACCGTGCAAAGATTTTCTTTTCTGCCAGGTAGAAAATAACCCCAAAGATAATCTCAGTGTTGTATCTACTTCAGCAATCAATGTTGGCATTCCTTCTTTCACCAACTGTAGACAAGCCCAGTCTTTTTCATATTCTCTCTCAACCAACTTTGTCTGATTCTCTTGCTAATGCACTCGGTCATGTAACATTATTTATTTGTATGAGAATTATGTTTTTATCATTTTGAAAATTTTGCTTTCACATATCTAATATTAAAGGTAAGACACAACATAAACGTCTGATTATAGGGCATTGGCCAAATAGACTATGGTAGACCCATGGTATGATGGATTATAAAGCAGCCACTAAAAATCAAATTGTAGAAGACTCTTTAATGACATTGTAAGTAAGAGAGCAGATTCCAAAACTATAGGAACAGGATGAGGTCATTCATGTTAAAAATAAGGTGATGTGGACTGAATGACTGTGTCCCCCCCAAATTCACATATTGTAATCCTAACCCCCAAGGTGGTGGTATTAGGAGGTGGGGCTCTGGGAGGTAATTAGGTTAGATGAGGTCATGAGGGTGGAGTCCTCATGAATGGAATTAGTATCCTCATAAAAGAGGTCCAGAGAGCTCCCTCACCCCTTTGCCATGTGAGGACACAGCAAGATGATGGCCACCTATGAACCAGGAAGCACGTCCTTTCCAGACACCGGATCTGCTAGCAGCACGATCTTGGACTTCCCAGCCTCCAGAACAGTGAGAAATAAATTTTTTGTTGTTTATAAGTCATCCAGTTTATGGTGTTTTTGTTATAGCAGCCCAAATGGACTAAGACAGAAGCAAAGACAGATGTCTGAAGTTACAGTCACCAGGATAATAACAGTGGTTATCCCTGGTGTGGAAATTAACAAAAGAAATCTCAACCAAATTGGAGTTGGGAAGGCCTCTAGGGGGAGCTCTCACCACCTATCACCCATCCTCAATTATACCAAACAGGAAGAGACCTAGGGTTCCATCTTGGACAGGAAGTAAAACTACTTTACTACTGAAGGAAAATTTTTCTTCCCACCCGGTAACAGTCCAGCCAATGAGAAATGCCACAGCTCAGCCAATCAGAAGCTGTTGCCGCCCTGAACTGTTACTTTCCTCCAATGGACTTTGGTTTAGAACAGCCCCTGCCTCCCCCTCCTGTTTCTCTATAAAAGCAGCTCCCTTCCTTTGTTTGTTGGAATTGCCGATGACTTGGCATAGCATGCACAGCTTGAGTTGCAGCTCTTTTGGCTTTTTTGAATAAACTTATGTTAAGGTTTTTCAAGTTAACACTGGGAAACTGGTGTAAGGAATATTTTAAATTTTCATCACGTGTCATTGGTTTTTCTAATTTTCTGTAATGATCATGTCTTGTTTTTATGATAAGAAAAATATTTTTACTTAAAAACTCATATACATTAAGTTCTCTTCAGAACTATATATTGATAGCTCTTACTATTCTACACTAATCTTTTTGAGCTTCTGTAGTTTTTAATTTTATTTTTTGAATTAAGAGACAGTAAAACTGACTTTATTTTTTGGTGTGAAGTTCTACGAATTTTGACAAGTGTAAATTTGTGTAACCACCATGACCATCAGGATCCAGCACAGTTCTATCACCTCAAAAAAATTCCTTTGCTCTATCCCTGTGTAGTCACACACTCCCCTCACTCCTAACCCGCAGCAACCACTGATCTGTTCCCGTCACTATATCACTATGGTTTTGTCTTTTTGAGAGTGTCACATAAATGGAAGCATGCAGTGTTGCAAGAGTTCATCAAGAGGACATGAACAGTTGACCCTCAAGCTGGACACGGGTTATTGGAGGCTCCACACCTCCTCCTGTGTCCTTGGAATGTATGCTCTGCCTACTGTTTCCACCGTGGGAGCCATTTTCAGAATGCAGCCTTGAGAGATTAAGGTGTAGTTGAGACCATCTGGATGGTAAAGCCTCTATATAAACTTTAAGATTCCAGCGGGGATGTGTGGAGATCTACTTGTCTTGTGGCTGTCCAAGATAAGCCTCGTAAGTAAGTTCCCTTGCTTATTAAAACTACCACCTACCCATCTGGAGTGACCTGCTTCTGTCTTTGGTCTCTCCTCGCCCTCCTTGTTCGGGACCAGTTTCGGATTTCACCCAGGAAGCTCCCGAGGGTGCAACGCAACACGCAGCGTGTAACCTTTTGAGGCTATCACCTTTCTTTCAGCCTAATGCCTTTAAGATCCACGCAAGTTGGTACTTGTGTCCACAGTTCATTCCTCTTTGTTGCAGAGTAGTGTGGATGTACCATGGTTTGTTTATCCATTCGCCTGTTGAAAAACATTTGGGTCCTTGCCAGTTTTTGGTGATTATGAATGAAGCTGCTATGAACACTCATGTATAAGTTTTTGTATGAACATAAATGTTTACTTCTCTAGGGTAAATACCTCGGAGTGGGTCAGTTGGGTCATATGGCAAGTGTATGTTTAACTTTATGAGAAACTGCTGAACTGTTTTCCAGAGTGGCTGTATCATTTTGCATTTCCACTCGCAATGAATGAGAGATCCAGTTCCTCCACATCCTCACTAGCACTTAGTATTGTCGGTCTTTTTTTTTTTTTTTTTTTTTTTATCTTGCTCTTCTACTAGGTATGTAGTGCATCTCACAATGGCATTAATGTGCATTTCCTCGATGGCTAATGATATTGAATATATGGAACAGTTAACTTCCGTATGTCCTCTTGGGATTATTTCTTTTCCTACTGTTGAGTTCTGAGAGTTCTTTATACATTCTGGATACAAGCTCTTTGTTGGATATGTGATTCACCAATATTTTCTTGCAGTCTGTAGCTTATCTTTTCATTCTCTTAACAATGTCTTTTGCAGAGCAAACTTTTTTTTTTTTTTTGTGAGGAAGATTGGCCCTAAGCTAACATCTGTTGCCAATCTTCCTCTTTCTTGCTTAAGGAAGATTGGCCCTGAGCTAACATCTGTGCCAATCTTCCTCCATTTTGTATGTGGGATGCCACCGCAGCATGACTTGATGAGCGGTGTGTAGGTCTGTGCCTGGAATCCAAACCCATGAACCCTGGGCTGCCGAAGTGGAGCGCACGAACTTAATCACTATGCCACAGCCAACATTTTTAATTTTGCTGAAGTCCAATTTGTCAGCTTTTTCTTTTATGGATTGTGCTTTTGGTGGCGTGTTTAAGAACTCATTGCCTGTCCCCAGGTCACGAATATCTTCTCCCATATTTTTTTCTAAAAGCTTTGTAGTTTTACGTTTTTTATATTTAAATCTCTGATCCATTTTGAGTTGATTTTTGTATAAGGTGTGAAGTCTAGGTCAAGCTTCTTTTTTTATTGTTGTTGGTTTTTGCATACAGATATCCAGTTGTTCCAAGACCATGAGTCGAAAAGATTATCCTTTCTCCATTGAATTGCCTTTGCACCTTTGTCAAAAATCAACTGGCCATAATTATGTGTGTTTATACCTGGACTTTCTATTCTGTTCCATTGATCCATGTAGCTGTTCCTCCAACAGTACCACACTATCTTGATTGAGAACTGTTGCTGTATAGAAAGTCTTAAAATTGAGCAGCATGATTCCCCCCACTGTATTCTTCTTTTTCAAAATTGTTTTGGCTATTCTAGTTTCTTTGCCTTTCAGTATAAACTTTAGAATTGGTTTGTTTATATCATAAAACCTGCTGGGATTTGTATTGGAATTGCACTAAATCTACAGATCAATTTGGAGAGAACTGACATCTTTACTATATTGAGTCTTCTAAGCCATAAATGCAGTATGTCTTTATTTCTTTGGGTTTTCTTTGTTGTCTTTCATCAGCACTTTGTTGTTTTCAGCATATGGATCCTGTAGTTATTTTGTTAGATTTATACATATAAGTCTTTCCGTTTGGGGAGCCATTGTCAAATGTTGTTGTTGTTGTTTTTTTTAATTTTGATTTCCAATTGTTCAATATTGGTGTATATAAATAAAATGGATTTTCGTGGGTTGATCTTGATCCTGCCGCCTTGGTAAACTCACTTATTAGTTCTGGGATTTTTTTAGGGTAAATTCATTGGAATTTTCTATTCTGACAATCGTGTCATATGAAAAGAGGAACAGTTTTATTTCCTCCTTTTCAGTCTATATGCCCCCCTTTCTTTATTCCCTTATCGGACGGACTAGGACTAATAAGATGTTGAAAGGAGTGTTGAGAGTGGACATCTTCTCCTGAATCCCAATCTTAGGGGGAAAGAGTTCAGTCTCTCACTGTTAAATACAACGTTAGTTGTAGTTTTTTGTAGATACCACTTACCAAGTTAAGTAAATGTCCTTCCATTCCTATTTGTGGAGAGTTTCTCCATGAATGGATATTGAATTTTGTCAAATTCTTTCTCTGAATCAATTGATATGATCACGTGGGGTTTTTTTCTCCAGGCTGTTCATATGGTGGATTACACTGATTGCTTTTGAATATTGAAGTGTTTTTTTTATTCATCAGATAAACCCCACTTGGTCTTGGTGTATTATTCTTTTTATTTATTTCTGAATTTGATTTGCTAATATTTTATTGAGGATTTTTGCATCTATGTTCATGAAAAATATCAGTCTGTAGTCTTCTTTTATTGTATGTCTTTATCTGGTTTTGGTATCAGGGTAATACTGGTCTCATAAAATGAGATGCAAAGTGCTCCCTTCTCTTTTATTGGATAGAATTTTTTCCTCCTTTAAATATTTGGTATAATTCACCAGTAAATTATCTGGGCAAGGAGTCTTCCTTTTTGGAAGGTTTTAAAACTGCAAATTCAATTTCTTTATTAGTTATAGGGTGAGTCAGGTTACTGATTTCATCTTGGGTGAGTTTTGGTACTTTGTAGTTTTTGAGGAATTTGTGCATTTCATCTAAATTATTGGCTTTATATGCATAGAATTGGTCTGATTATTTCCTTATTATCTTCTTAAAGTCTGTGTGGCCTGTAGTAATATCCCTTCTTTCATTTTTGATATTGGTAATTTTTATCTTTTTTTCTTTGTTGGTCTTGCTGGAAGTTTATTGATTTTATTGATCTTTTCAAAGAACTAGCTTTTGGTTTTACTGGTTTTCTCTATAATTTTCTGATTTCAACTTCATTGATTGTAGCTCTAATATTTGTTTCCTGCCTTATGCTTTGGATTTATTTTGAATTTTTTCTAGTTTCTTAAAGTAGAAGCCCAGATTATTGATTTGAGACCTTTCTTCTTTTCTAATATGAGCACTTAGTACTATAAACTTTCCCCTAAGCACTGCTTTACCTGCACCCCAAATATTTTGATACATTGTCCTTTCATTTTCCTTATTGATTTCTGGTTTAATTCCACTATGGTCAGAGAACATACTTTATATACTTTAATTCTTTTAAATTTGTTAAGGTTTGCTATGACCCGGGATATGGTCTATCTTGGTGACTGTCCCAGTTGCAATCAAAAAGAATGTGTATTCTGATATAGTTGGGTGGAGTGTTCTATAAATATCAATTAGATACAGGTGGTTGATGATGGTGTTCAGTTATTCTGTATCCTTGCTGATTTTCTATCTGCTAGTTCTAACAATTCTTGAAAGAAGCAGAGTCACCACTTATAGGTTTTGGTCAAGCAGGGGCCAAAATGCCACTTGTGAAAGATGAGATGGCTTTGTCACCAAGAGGCTGAGTCCTCATGGCTACATGGGTGTTGTTCATTGCACCATCTTGGGAGGCAGATGCATGTGGGTTTGAATCTCACCAGACTTCCTCCTCCATAAGGGTGAGTTCCTGGTTAATGGTTGAGTTTCAGACATGACCTACATACATCCAAACACACATGTGCCTAGAACTTATTTATCATTATGTTCTTATGACATTTTTGAGGAGGGAAGGTTGAGGGAATCTGGGTATTCACTACTTTTCCCCCTTCCTGATGTCCTCATGAAGGTTTTGTTGTTTTCCTTGAAACTTTGTGGGCTGAGGAGGGGTAAGGATTGGAGAAGTTGAGACAAGTCTAAAGGGACTAAATTAATTTGCATTTTAAAAAGGGCTCCTTGCTATTGGAAGGGGAAAATAATGGATTTGGAAGGAAGAGGAGAACTGGAGTGAGGGAGAGGAGGAGAAGAGAAATTTAGAGGGGCAGCTGTGACGATGAGAAGCCTTTGGAGAAGGCTTGGGAAGGGGGACTTTGGGAATCTGAATGGCATATTGTGAGGTATGATTCCATCTTTCCCAATACTCCAAGAGTCTTCAGTAAAGACTGACTTGACTCTTTGATGACTTTGAAACTGGAAAACAGTTAGGCATTGATGATTGAGTAGCTAGTAACTAAAGTTTTTTTTCCTTTTTGCAATTACTGATTATAGCTTTTGGTTGTCCCCCACCCATTGTTAACTGTGCTGTTTGGGCAATATGCTATCTGACTCCCACTAGGTTCCTATAGATAACATCTCCTTGGAGCCTGGGTCACCGTGATAATGGGTGTTTGAGCTTTTTTTCAGTAATTAGAGTCCCTTGTCCACTTCAGGCCAGTTGAGACCATGAACCCATCAACTGGGCCCACGCAGATGCCCGATAAGAAACCATTTGATGTCAAGAGGCTAAAAATTCCACACTCAGGTCATGCTAATGCCGCCATTTTGTGAACATGTGTCCTATGAAGAGGCATGAAGTCTGACTACACTTGTGCAGATCATCAATTACCTCACCTCTCCTCACCGCCACTCATCTATTCCCACACTTCACACCACCTTGTCCCCCTACCCCATAAATATTCCTGAGTCCCCATTATCAGGGAAGTGGATTTGAGACTCATTCTCCTGTTTCCTCACTTGGTTGCCTTGTGATTAAAAAACACTTTCTCTGTTGCAATCTCGTCATCTTGGTGTTTGGCTTTCTGGGGAGTGGGACAAAATGAACCTGGTCTGGTAACAGTTTGGCAAGCCAACCAGGAGGTAAGTCCAGACGGACCTTTTTGCCTGAGATTCATCAGCCACTTGCCAGTGTGGAGAACCTGCGGACGAGTCCAGCAGCTGCCAGGAGCATTTCTCCTGGAACTGTTCCGGGATTCTTTTCCTGGCTTGGTGCTGCCGACTCCTTGGTGCATATTTTCACTTTGCAGTAGAGAGATGGTTTCTGGCTTTGGAAGACATCTTGTTGGTGAGTAAACTTCAGTACAAGTGGCTGGATTCTTATTTCTTCTTCCTTCTGGTTTGACTTCTGAAAATGAAGCCTTGGTCTGGCCTTCATTGTGAGGGTCTTGGTTTCAGGGACACTTGAAATTCTCGAGATCTGGTTCTATCTGCAGCATATGTATGCTTTGACCGGTCTAAATTCTGAAACAATGGGAAACGCTAATTGGACCCCCACCTGTAGCCGTTTAGGGTGCATTTTCCCAAACTGGGTGACTTTTAGCTACGAGTCCATGAAACAGGAAAAGGTGATATTCTTTTATAACACCACATGGCCACAACCAGAGAGCTTTTGCAGTGACTAGTCTTAAGAACTTAATCAAATTTGGAGTCTCAGCTTCCTCTCGTGGTCTTACAGATGCTAATGAAATATCCACACCCCATCCCCACCTGTGGGAGCTCTCCTCTGGTTTTTGGGCACCTGGAGTGATTCCAGATTGGCCTCTGGATCAGTCATTTGACTAACAATCTGGAACCCTGTTTTGTCTCCTGTCAAGAAGCTGTTGAGTATTTTAGGTGACTACTGAGTCAGTTATGGGGACAGGAGATCTGTAATTTATTCTGTAAACTGTCCTGCTTGGGAACTGTTGTTTGTGTGACCATTATCTTGATAACCCTTGGGAAGAGGCCATGAGGGCAAGGCCTGATCACCTGTTTCCCTTCTTTGTCTGCCTCCTTCGTCACCTCCTCTGTTGTCAGTAAGTCAAGGTTAAGTTCAGGCTGGACCTGAGCAGAACCTGGACCTTCTGCAAAAATTGAAAACTTAAAAAATTTTCAGCCAGGAACTTGACTCTCAACCCTGGTGTTAGGAGCCCCGGCCCCCAGCCCACTCCAGGCCTTTGCCTCTTGCCTCCCTGACTTGTTTTGTGCCAGCTCAGGGAGTAAGTGCCCGGGCTGAGTGGGTCTTGACTAAATCTTATAGCTATAGTCACGCCCTCAGTGGGGCTCTGCACCCTTCTCCGGGCCGCTGTCAGTCGGACACCAGCTTTCCCATCATGGGGAACGCCCCAAGCATCCCTGAAGACTCACCCCTCTGGTGCATTTTAACTAATTGGAAACACTTTCAATTGGATGGGTTGCCCCAGAAACTCCATCTTGGAGAAAAGTTGAGTGGTTTCTCTGTGCCTTTATGATGTAGCTGGACAGGTAGATCAACCTATGTCATTTAAGTTACAACCCAATTTCTGAGAAATCAAGAGCAGTTGTCCTTAAAAAAAATCCTCATGAGACTGGAAATGCAGCTGTAGAGGCAGTTCAGATTCCAGCCAGTTCCTTTATCTCAGAAAGGATTATCATCTCACCTCTCTAGGAACTGTTATCTGGCCCATCACTAATTCTTAGGACTAAAGAAAAAAAAGTAGAGAGGCTAGAAAAATGGCCATAAGCACATCCTTGCCAAAAATCTAGCATCTTGAGTGTGTGCTACACAAATATTAGTAAAAAAGGCTTAAAAAAAATTTGGATTCATAACTAGTGTATTACTGTACCTGATCCACGGCAGTAGTTTTAAAACAATAGGTGTGGAGACTCTGTGTATGTGTGTCTATATGTATGTTATATATGTGCGATGTTTTACCTCTGGATGGTATAATTTCTAAAAAGCTCTATTCAATTGGCTAAAAGTCAGTGCTTATATGAATTATTCCTAAATGTAATAGAAACTAACCCAAATGTCATTCAAGTTAACATGATAAAATTAATCTTTGGTAACTGAAAGCTTATTTAAGTTTGTTGGTTTGATTAAAATGGACATGTCCTCAGAGTTATCAGCACGGGATACGATGCAGACATGCAGCCTTTATTCTACATTTATTGGTCAAATAAGCTGATGTTATCTCTATTACAAAAATAGTTAGCAAAAATAATAACTTAAAATGATGGCTAATTTTGCCAAATGTCTCATGAAATTTTGTACGCAATCTAAATAATTATTAGGAACAAGTAAACTAAACAGATGTGAAAAAGATAAAAGTGTTGGGCGAACTTTTTAAAATAATTATGTGTTATGGCATGTATATTTAAAATAACTTTCAAAATCTCTCTGGTAACTTGAAACTTCGAAGTTTTGCTAGGTAAAATTGAATGATAAAAAAAACTCATTGAATATATGGTCATTTTTCAAATAAGATAAAATACTGAAACATTTTCCCTGGACATGTCTAAGTTTATTTAATTTTGGCTTCTTGTTACAAAGAAACTAAAAGATGTTTGGATCTATTAGTAAACATGTCTTGTATTTTATTAAAAATTGTACTATGAAGTAGCATGTTTCTAGAAATTATGAAAAGTGTTTGTAAACTTGCCAAACCACAGAATGCTAATGTAAAAGACAGTTCATAATTGCTTGCTTTTTAGTTTTCACTAAGGTCTGTAAGGGTTAAAAATTCTAATTAATATATATATGTGATGAAAGCTACTAAAAATTAATAAGGAAAACATCTTTGTATTCAAGGAAAGGAAGATATATGGTTTCAGTAAAGAAAGTATAAAGAATGGAATTATTTTTGTCTGTTTTGTTAAGAAAGATAAATTTGTCCTCAAGTACTATAAAGGAAGAAAGAAGACATGGGACAAATTCTGAATGTAAAAAGAAAGTTAATAAAGGTTTGTGGAAGAGGAACACTAAAAAAGAGTTTTATGCATGGTCAAGTTGGCTAAGATTGAAGTAAATCTAATTAAGTAGATGAGTTTTAATGTCAAAAATAAGCTGGCACAAAAAATTAAAATTTGATTCTCTCCCTTATAAGGGATAATTTTGTTAAACTCTTCGTCTGCCCTTGATAAAGAGGTTATAAAAGATTTTTCTTTACCTTTGAGTAAGTCTGCCTAAAAGACAGTAAACCTATGTTTTGTGAAAATAATTTCCTATGTTCAAAAGGACTGAAGTCTCTCTATTAAGGTATTTTTTTTTGACTATTTTAACTCTCTATTTGCCCTGGACTGTTTCTGTTGTCACTTTGATTGAATGGATAACTGAGAATTGTTTCACAGTGAGCGTTGTTTCCTATTTGACCAAGTGTTTTAAAACCCTTTGATATTTTTGACAAGTTTCACCCCCCCACACACACACAATTCAAATCCTGAATGAAGTCTTTCTTTTGACTTGTAATAAGGAAAATTTTTTTTCTCTGAGAGGTTTCAGAGGGCCCCTGGGACTTCTCAAAGAAATTTGATCTCTCTGCTCTCTCTTCCTATAAAGAGGAAGATACCAAACTTATTAGGCTTATTTTGTATGTTAAATTACATGGGAAGCATTGTTAAATAAGTGATGATAAACTTTCTCAGGTGGTATTATGTGGGTAAATGTTATTGATATAAATGTTTAAAAAATTATGTAAAATTCTGATCTGTCCTGGTTGTCAGCCATAATTCTAGTTATTATCTTGAAGTGTTGTATGTCACAGAAATAGCTGAGTATCTTTGTCCATTGCCCTTTTTGAGTCTTTTGTCATTTGCAGATAGTTGCTGTTTTACTCTGATGCTTTTGCAAATATATTTCATCTTCAGAGAGATTCATGAAAAGGATTCTAACACTTACTCTAAAATACAAGTTTCTGATAGACTTTCAGAAAACTGGGAAACTGATGACTTCATGAAACTGCTAACAGAAGATTAAGATCAAGAATCAATTACACAGGACTGAATGAACTGATGAGGATGATTATAATTTATATGACATTTCATTTGAGATATTGCTGATTTTTTTTATGTTTTATTTTTTTCAGATTTAAATAAACATTTTTCTCTTTCCTGTAAGCTATGACTGGTAGCAATTTGGTAAAATTATACTTTTGGGAGCAGAATTGAAACATTTATCTTTTTCTCCCTACCTGACCCCTCCAGAATTTGGAAACTATTAGTGAGTGTTGTTATTTTTATGGCAATATATTTATTTGCATAAGTTCAATAAGAATCTGTTCTCCTTATAATGGGACACAATTGGAAACATTGGTTATATTACCAAGGCTTTGACTGGACTTTCATATTTGAGAGAAACATACAGACTCACATATGTCAAGACAGCTTTTGAGGCATAAAGGTTGACTTTATTGAATAAAGCCACTTGGAAATATTGGCCTGATACCTTGTTTACAGAGTTCCAAGCAACCTTACTAGGTAAGTAAGGAAGGTCACTTTTCCGGCAGGTGCAAGGAACCTTAATATTTTGGGGAACCTCAAGAGAATAGAGGAATCACCCAAATCTAAGGTATTGCAGGCAAAGCCTGATGACAAATCCTTGACTTGGCTTTGAACAGCCTTTAAAGTTCAATCTGAGATTCCTCATAAAAAGTTCCAGCAAAGCAGATTTAAAAGAGCCTGTATGATCACTGGCTATTCTTGCTGTACTTATGTAAATAACTGGTCCAAGTTTATTGAAACTGAACTTATTCTGCAAACCAGTTAGTCTTAATTTGGCCATCTTTTATAAAAATGAGGATGATTTTAGAGAGAAAAATTATATTTCAGTAGAAACTATAGTACACATTCATGGATATTAGGTTCTAGTTCTGATAACTGTCTTTGAGGTTTTTGTTTTATATCTTTAACTGGACTGGATCCTGAATTCTTCTAGTCTTCTGAAATATCTGGCTACAAATCTCCAAACTAATGTTTTCAATTTTTTCCATCATTTTCATTTGGAATCATTGAGAATTTAATCTTCCCTTTTTCCTGAAGCCTTACAAACTGAAGCTGGACAACTTGATATAAACTTAAGAGAGATTCATGTCTGTTGCTGTGTAAGCCACTCAGAAAGATACTTGAACACCCGATGACATCATCAGAGACATTTCAAGCTGCAAAAGATGCTTTGACCCTGACATCTAGAAATCTTCTTGACTGGCTGCCCCCTGGGCTCAGGAACTGGTTTATAATTTGCTCCAACCATTTACCTTGTTTTTCTTTTTGTTTCTCTAGAAATTCTTCTTACTGAATACCTAGTTACTTGCTTACGCAATATAGACCTAACTTTGGGAGCCCACCTGCATCACTGCCTTACTATGAAACTGGTTCAATGAGATGGAATGACCTACACCCCTTATCAGCAGATATCCCAAGAGGTACCAGGTCCAGACTGGTTTTCAAGACTGTTTTCTTGGATTCCACAAGGGATTAGGTCTATTTTTCAGGGACTGTTAACATTTGGGTTGTCTATACTTCTTATACTTCTGATCAGATACTTGATTGTAAAATGCGCCTTACACGTTCCAAAACTGTTGAGCAAGGTACAAAAATTCTAATAATGCAAAATGAAGCTGGGAGCAAGAGAATATCTCCAGGTGAGTGCTAAACAGTTTCATTCCTCTAACCCTGATCTACATCCCAATTCAGCAGGAAGTAGCTAGATTGATCATCACTCTGAATCCCTCAAGAATGAAGAATGACCAAAAAATAGGGGGGATTGAAAGTGGCAAACAGTTCACTGTTGATGATTAAGTAGCTAGTAACTAAAGTTTTTTTCCTTTTTGCAATTACTGATTATAGCTTTTGGTTGTTCCCCCACCCATTGTTAACTGTGCTGTTTGGGCAATATGCTATCTGATTCCCGCTAGGTTCCTATAGATAACATCTCTTTGGAGCCTGGGTCACCATGGTAATGGGCGTTTGAGCTGCTCTTCAGGAATTAGAACCCCTTGTCCACTTCAGGCCAGTTGAGACCATCAGCGCATCAACTGGGCCCACACAGATGCCCGATAAGTGACCTTTTGACGTCAAGAGGCTAAAAACGCCACCCTTAGGTCACACTAATACTGCCATTTTGTGAACATGTGTCCTATGAAGAGGCATGAAGTCTGACTACGTTTGCACAGATCATCAATTACCTCACCTCTTCTCCCCTCCAATCATCTATCTCCACATTTCAGACCACCTTGTCCCTCTACCCCATAAATATCCCTGAGTCCCCATTATCGGGGAAGCAGATTTGAGACTCATTCTCCCGTTTCCTCACTTGGCTGCTTTGTGACTAAAAAATGCTCTCTCTGTTGCAATCTCATCATCTTGGTGTTTGGCTTTCTAGGCAGCAGGCAAAAACAAACCTGGTCTGGTAACACCATTGGGTCACACTTGTGTTTCTTCAGGCTGGGACATCTTGCTGAGCTGGGCCTGAAGGTCAGACAGAGGCCAAGGTGTCATGTTCAATGCACTAATTTGGGGGACACCCTACAGGAGCTTGGAGGACTATGTTTTCTTTCTTTCCAGGCCCAGAAGGCCCACAATTGTGCTCCCCATGCCAGCAGGGGAGACTTGGCAAGAAGATTACGAGTTGGAATTCAGGGAACTCCTTCATTATGAAAGTTTTGTATTTAAAGTGGATTGCTGTCTCCAAGAGCAGGTCATCAACTCCCTCAGTGAGCACAATTTCCTGGTTACATCAAAAAATATATTTTTTCCCTTTTCAAGTTCACAGAGCTGGGAGGAACCACTTGGGGTGGGGCCTTCATCAGAACTGTTTGGAAAAAAGGGGGAAACAACCCATTCCAGATCCCAAACCCACCCCCTCCCATCAATCCCCTCCCACCCAACCCCCTGAGCTGTAAATGGGAAGGAGATATTAAGACTAATCATAATAGTGTCTTACTGTGCCCAGCAATTATTGAGTGCTTGCTGGATGCCAGATCATTTCACATACCTGAAAGCACCTAGGTCAAGACCTGGCATTAGAAAGATGCTCCATAAATGTTTGCTGACTGACTAATACTGGCCTGCTCCTGCCAGTGGCATTTCAGTGTTCAGGGATTTTGCTCCTTTCAATCGTTAAGTCAATTGCCATCTCAAGAGAAAGACAGGCCTATGAGTCCATCTCCTGAACAAAGCAACATTTCTCCACCTTCAGTGTTTAGGACTTTTGTTAAAAAGGCAGAAACCCAACCCAAATGAGCCTAGGCAAGAAAAGGAAGCTAATTCATGTAATCACACTGCAGAAAGTACAGGGGATCAGGGGCTCAAAAGATGTCAGGCTTCTCTCTCTTCCTCTCTCTGCTTTTTATCTCTGCTGGCTTCATTCTCTCCTACTGCAGAGTCTCCTCCCTGCACCCTGAGGGTGGGAACATGGCTGCTGGCATCCCCCATGCATAGCCTTTGAGTCCCATCACCCCAGAAGCAAGAGAGACTCTTCTCTAGTAGAAACATCCCAGGGAAGGATGTGGATTGGCTCTGCTTGGGTCACATGTCCATCTCTAGACCAATCAATGTAGCTGGAGGGATGGGACAATAGGATTGGTTCAGCCTGGGTCACATGACCACTCTTTGGTTGAGGGAAGTCTGTTGGAATCCATTACCAGAAGGAATGGGGCAGAGTTCTTAATTGTAGGCAACAGAAGCTACCTTTTACTGATTTAAGCAGCACTATTGGGTGCTCACACGTGAGTTAGAGAATTATGCTTGGTGCTAACCAGCTGGAAACAAGTCCCCAAAGCCATCACAGCCTTACTCTGATGAGTAGAGGCTGTGGCTCACACCACTGCTCCTCATGCCAGGAACTTGATCCTGCTGCCACTGCTCCAAGGGGCCATCAGCTTCTTTGTCTCTGGCTCTGGATTCAAAGGCAGGTGCGACTGTATTTGATGGGTGGAACCCATGACACACCTATGTCTTGGCAGCAATGGAGGAT
The DNA here is from genome assembly GCF_057802395.1 of Ceratotherium simum simum. Taxonomy (NCBI): domain Eukaryota; kingdom Metazoa; phylum Chordata; class Mammalia; order Perissodactyla; family Rhinocerotidae; genus Ceratotherium; species Ceratotherium simum. The sequence continues at coordinate 6,828,495 of NC_141928.1, read as the reverse complement.
AGGAAATCGAGTAACTGGCATTTTAGCATTTTGGGTGGCCAGAACTCACAACAATGTATGCTAAGAGGTATATAATGTATATTTGTGCAGTAGCCACTAACTGCTTTGTTCCTGAGGCTTTCGTTCCTGCACTGTAGGCCTGTGTCCCCTAAATGTCAAATGAGAAGTAACCAGGTCTCGTTTTGTAACAGAGTCCATCCCATAAACCTTGGCACTTGACAAGCAGCTCCTCTTCATGCTAAGAAGGTCACGACTTGATGCCTGAGCTGGGAAGCATCATTTCTCTCCTTCAGATTTTCCAAATGGGGTTTCTTGGGAAGCAGCCTTAGGCACCATTAATTTAAACATCTTGAATCTGATTCCCTTTGCAATTCTCTGCTTTAATCAAAGGTCACCTGTCACAGCTCAATTGTCAGGATGCATCTGTTTTCTTGATTGACATCATCTCAGTGACACAGTGGATCTTTCGGTGGAGATATCCTGAGGGTAAACTGAATTGGCAGGAAGTTAAAGGAGACTAGGGGGCAGGAGTCCAGGGCGGTGGGAGAATCCATCACCGCCACTGCAGGGGCTGGGCTCAGCTTCACTCAGAGGCAGAGGGAGCCCCCCGCTGGCCTCCCCAGATCCCTGGTCATTGAGAATACCTTACTCTGGTTTACACCTGCCCTCCCCAGGCACCCACGGCCTGCCTTTTTTTTTTATTGTAGTGAAATACACATAACATAAAATGCATCATTTAAATGATTTTAAAGTGTACAATTCAGTGACATTTAGTACATTCACAGTGTTGTGCAACCATTACGACTACCTAGTTCCAGAACATTTTCAGCACCCCAAAACGAAAACCCATACCCACTAAGCAGTCACTCCTCACTCTCCCCTACCCCCAGCCCTAGGCAACCACTAATCTGCTTTCTGTCTATGGATTTTCCTATTTTATTATTCTGGATCCTTCCAGATTCCATGTAAATGGAATCATATCATACATGGCCTTTTGTGTCTGGCTCCTTTCACTTAGCATAATGTTCTTAAGGTTCATCCATGTTGTAGCAGGTGTCAGGACTCCATTCCTTTTTATTGCTGAATAATATGGACACCTATGGATACACCACATTTTGTTCATCCAGTCATCTGTGATGGACACTTGAGTTGTTTCCTCCTCTTGGCTATTGTGAATATGCTGCTATGAACATTAGGGTACAACTGTTTGCTTGGACACCTGTTTTCAATTCTTTGGGGTCTATGTCTAGGAGTGGCATTCCTAGACCATACAGTAATTCTATGTTTAATTTTTTGGGAAACCACCAAACTGGTTTTCCCAGTGGCTGCCCCATCATATAGTCCCACTGCCCTGCTCTTCTTGACGTGGCATCTTTAAATGCTTTGCAGTGATTTTTCTTGGCTGCCACACTTCCCTTCCATTACCTTGGAGACAGGCTCTCAGAATCTTCTGGTTGGAGAGAGCCAGTCTGCTGAACAGTCCAAGCTAATGTACTGATGGGAAAGGGCTGGGGACGTTTTGTCTGAGCCGAGTGCTGTATCACGGGCGCTTCCGGAGCAGACCCTTCATCTTTGCCGTGTAACACAGAGGAAGTGGCACTAGTGGTGGGCACCTACGCCTAACAGGAAGGGAACCATGGCTGTGACAGGAGGGGCCCTGACTTGGGGGTAGCTGGGGCCTTATAGAATCACTGGCTTTAATGACTCTGTCCCCAACACAAAGACTGTCCAATTCTATGTTCTTCAAATACTTAGGGGGAAATTATTCAAATAACAGGAGCGTGTAAATTAAGGGCGATTACTAAAGGAGCTAGGATACTGCTTATTGTATTTTAATTGTGCTGATTAAACTTGTGGTTTATAAAACAATGGATGGAAGGGCTTGGGCTTCTCTGTTCTATCCCTCCATTCACATAACACTTATTCACTGAGCTCTCCTATGCGTCAGGTACATGCTAGGTCTTGGGGCTGTGAAGGAGCTGAGTCAAATGTGGTCTCTGTCCTTTGGGGACATTTTCTCGTGGGTCACTTTCTGCAGTGGACAATCACAGCTCTTTCCTCAGGGGACCTCAGCGCGTGCCCGCAGGTTGGATTCCAAAGTCAACACATAAGAAGAAATCTAGGTATAGAAAAAATTGTTTGATAATCCTTTAAACTACTCATGAAAATCAGTGTGCTCGATGTTTTGTTTGCTGCAACGATGCAGGAAAATGCATTCTCATACAAGACAAGAAAGCCACACCTAGGGCAGCTCCAAAGGGCTCTTCTCTTTCATCTCTCTTATCAGGCTGGCTTCCTCGTGGTTTCAGGCTGCAAAGTTCCAGGGGTCCTATGTAGACAGGACATCAAGTGGAAGAAGAGGGGCTCTTTATTCCTTGTGCCTCTTTTTCTAGAAGCTTTATAGTTTAGCTTTTACATTTAGGCCTATGAATCATTCCAAATTAGTGTTTGTGTATGGTGTGAGGTAGGGATCTAGGTTCATTGCTTTTCTGTACAGATATCCAGTTGTTCCAACACCATTAGCCAAAAAAGACTTCCCTTTTCCCCATTGGCACCTCTATCAGGAATCAACTGCCCGTGTAAGTGTGGATCTATTTCTGAACTCTCTTCTCTGTTCCATTGGCCTGTTCATCTATCTTTTGGCCTAAACCACACCATCTTAATTACTGCTGCTTTAGAAGAAGACTTCAAATCAGGTGGTGTCAGTCCTCTGATGTTGTTCTTTTGTGTCTCTTCTGGAGACACACCAGCACATGTTCCTTCATGGCTCATTGGCCAGAACTGCAACAAATGCCCATTCACAGCCCAATCACTGGCAAGGAGAGTGGGACACGAGGGTGACTTAGTCCATCAGGACTTCCCTTGGAGAGGGGGAGGGGTCACCTTTCCTCAACTCACATGGAAGAAGAGTAGACATCTGAACCAAAGTCAGGGGGGAAAGCCAAGCTTTCCAGGAAGAAGGGAGGAAGAACTTTAGGTTAAGAAGCCAAACATGTCTGCCAAAATGTACAAAATAGTTGACTGGAATTTTGAGTTAGAGAGAGATAAAGAGGGCAAAAGAATAAAAGGGATAGATAGTAAACTTCAACACATTTTGGATATTCATGCCAACCACCAACGACAATGATAAAGGCAACATCTTGGCCATAAATGACAACAAGGCTTAGTATTCAGCACAGCGAACAATGACCCCTGCCAACGAGGTGGGCTCCTTCTCTTTCGATGACAACATCAGGGGCTCAGCGGCACATGAGCTCCATTCAGGGGACGATGGGCCAATTCTGGGTGGTGGGGAGTGAGTCTTAGAGCTCTTGGCTCTGATTTAGCTCATTTGATTGTTTGTTCTTGAAAACATGGGGATGGGCAACAGTTCCTGCATCTCTTGAGCTGCTCAAATATTTCTTGGGACCGTCTCAAATCACTCCTTATGGTCCAAGTGATTTGGAGGCTTGTTCCATAGAGGGATTGCATTCAGCAGTAAATCACTCAAGGGCCTGGCTGCTTGGCGCCCTCTGCCCAGTTATGCAGATTCTAGCTTCCTGGCTCCTCCTTCTCCTCAGTAGCTCTGTCTTCCCCAGCTGTTTGTCAGTTCCTTCCATTCCCTGCTGGTCCTGTCTTCCAGGGCCCTCACTTGGTTCTTTAATACCTTCCTAGAGGAGAGAAACAGGCTTTGAGACTATTTCTACTTCTCAGGCCTGGGCGTGTGTCCGCAAAACAACAGGCATATCCACCCATTTGTCTATGTGGTTGTTTCTTTCTCTCCCCTCATTTTGCCCAGGAAGTTTGGTTAAATATGGGTTGGATATGACTTTTCAGCACTTCAAAGATGATAAATATCTGAAACTTGAATCGGAGTCCAACCCAAGGAGCTGCCCACCAAGCTCCACCTTGGTTCTAGAAGTTCTGCAGGCTGGGAATCCTGTACAAACCACCCCCCACATTTCTAGGAGAGTGTGGAAGGGTAGAGCAGATCATAGACTTGGGAGAAAGGCAGATGGGGATGCAAAGTCCAGCCTGGGCACAGGACTTCACCTCTCTGAGCCTCAGTTTCCTCATCTGTCACATGAAGAGTAAATATTGACCTTATTGGTTGTTAGAGGACATCTAATGAGGAGGTGTTCTGCAGTGTCTGGCACTCAAGGACGGGCAAATACTCTCCACCATTAGTATTTTAACTCTTTCAGAGGATGGAGCAGATTTCCTCAGGTAGAGGGCTGGAGTGGGGTGAGGTGAGAAGTGGTTCTTAGAATCACAGAGGATCTAATAGGGCCAAGACTAGGATGCATTTAGGGAGTGGGACATAAGGAAGCCTAAGGAAGGCCCATTGGCAGGGAGGGGCCATGTTTCTTTGACCAGCCAAGTGTCCACAACCCTGGGTTCTGATCCAGCCCCTCAGCTGGTCTTGGATCCCCAGTGTAGACACAGTGGACAGGACTGGATTTCCAAGCCAAAGCTGAGTGCGGTGGGGTGAGTAATGACAGTGCATTCTTCCCTTAAGTGAACAGGCCAGGCCCACGGCGCTCTCCACAGCAAACATGTGGTATGTTAGGAAACAAATAACTCTGCTGGGACCGCTCCTTCTGGAAATAAGGGAAAAATGTGGATTATCTTGAGTTCAAAAATGTGAGCTCCCAGGCAGCCTGGAGAGTTGAGGTGGTGGGATGGAAATTGATTGATGAGGTTCAGTTGTGTTTTCTTGGGGCCTTCTGTGCTCATGCTCATTTCCACTTGGATGGCTGTGGTTATGTTCTTGGGAAGCATTGAGCCCCTGGAGAGGGCCATGTTTGGGGCAGCACTCCTGGCCACCCTGGACGGGGTGACGGGTGCCTGCCCAAGGCTCCCTTTCATGGCAATTGGGGGAGGCGTTGCCACAATGAGCTCAGAACTTCTCGTGCATCCTTCCTGTGTCTCCAAGGGGCCCCCAGAGATGGTTCTAGAGTGGTGGGACTGCACGGGGTCATTTTGTCAGCCCCCCTCCATCTCAAGTAATTCTACAAATGGGGAAACCGATGGCCAGAGAGGGGGAGGGCCTTGCTCAAGGTCACAAGGCGATTTCAGAACTCACATCCACTATCCTGCTTGCCCTCAGGGTCAGCCCGAGGAGAAGCATCTTGCTTTCTTTGGGCCAGCTCTGCTCTGTGTCCCTGGGGAGTAGAGATGTATGGTTTCTTAGAATCCACAAGATCTACCCTCTGAACTTCTGTCGCTGTGACCTTTCTGAAATGCGAATGGGATCAGGTCCCTTCCCTGCCTGCCATTCTTCAATAGCTCCCCAGTGCCTCTGGAGAAATCCTACACTCTTCGCAAGACATTTAAGGTCCTTCAAGATCTGGCCCTTGTCCTCTCCTCTGCCATCACCCTTCAATCACACAGGGCTAGCAGCAAGTCTCTGGTGTCTTCCTCCTTTGCACATGCTGTTCCTGCTCCTCCGATGCCCTTCTCTCTTGTTCTTGAAGGCTTCTCAGTCTTACTCTGTGGCCTCCTCTGACCCCTGAGGCTCGGCCACTCCTTCCTCCAAGCTCCCAGAGCTCTTGTTAAGTCCTTTATTAGCACTTATGTCATTGACTTAGAATTATTTGTTTACATGTCTCTTCTCCCCAGGGTAGAAAGCTTGTTTTACCCATCTATGTGTCCCCCTCCCCCAACAGTGCCTAGTGCCCGACACCCAGTTTAGGCTCAGCCGATGTTTGTGGAGTGAAAGACTGAAGGACTTGTTTGTCCCCAAATGTCACAGACTGTGCCTGAAATGTCACCGTCTGTGAGCCCTGTCTGGTTCCTGGCTCCTGTTCGCCTTTGCCTTCCCACAGCTGGGGCCTCTCTTCTCTCTCCAACAGCTGGCCCAGCCCTGCCCAGGCTCTGGGGCCAATCACGGCCTTAGTCCAGGGAGATTTAAAGAGCCAGTGTTCAGAAGTGCAGGTGACACAACCTCCCTTGAGTCTGGCTGTGAGCTCTTCTCTCCCCTGGGCCTGGGTGCTTGGCTCCACCATCTCCCGTGAGACAGGAAACTCCACGGAGACCATGTCCCCTGGATCCCAGCCCTTCTTACATGAGTGCCTTGCCCTGGTCTGGAACTGAGTCCCTGAGAACGTGTGCCACCTCCCCACCATGGCCAATGCCCAGCTCCCAGGCCTTTCTGATACCTGCTGCCCCATTCATGTGGCAAACCTTCCTTGGGCACCTACCCTGTGCCGGGCACCAGGCGTCTGCTGCCACAGAGCTCCCAGTCGGGATGGGAGGGGCAGACCTACAGAGATGACTCTGGCGATAGTGTGGTCAGTGCTAGGACAAGGGGGCAGACAAGGGGCTGGGGGGCCACAGGGCAAGGGTTCTGAAGTGGCCTCAGAGGCGGAGGTGAGCTAAGACTGAAGGGGAAGGAGGTGGTATGGAGTGGGGGGCCTTCCTCCTGCTTGAGGGCTCCAGAGGGGTAGGAGCTAGAGAACTCTCCCCCGCCACCACCCGTCGCAGACCCAGAGCCCTCAGGCATGTCTGCAGGCCTGGTCTTCTCAGAGAAGGGACTGAGGTGTGAGGGGGCCAAGCTGCCCTCTCTCATGTGGCCCTCAAAACCAGGCAGGCCCGCAAAAGCTGTCTCTTCTTTATTTATTCCCGCAGCGTTTAGTGAGTCCCCACCACGTGCCAGGGACTGGGCTGGGAACTGGGGGCTGATCCAGGGAACCAAGACACACCCCTGCCCTCAAGGGGCTCATAGGCCAGTGGGGAGAGAGTGTAGAAATGAGCCATGAGAGCACAGCCTGAGCTGAGCCATGGTGGCAGAAGGGAGCACCATCAGGGAGGGAACGGCTAAAAGGAGCCCCAGGGAGCATCAGTAGTGCCTCATATGTGTCCCAGAACCTTCCCACACAATCCATGGGATCTGGGGAGGTCGGTGGGCAGGGGGCATCCCCCATCCTCTGGAGACATCAGGTGACCTGTGACAATGTCTTACAACACTTAGGGGAGGCAGCAGAGCCCAGGGGCTTCAGAACCTTTCCAGATCTGGCTTCTAGTCCTGCCTCCACACTTGAGAGCTGAGTGACTTTGGGCAAATGACTTCCCCTCGGTTTGCAAATGACTGAGCCTCAGTCTGCTCATCTGTAAAATGGGTTTAGTGTTAATGCCTCCCTCTGGGGTTGCAGCAAGCATTTGAGGAAATAATAACTGTGAAAACAATCAGCACACAGTAGGTGCTCAATGTATGGTGCTTGATTATAACAGTAATAATTAACAGCAAATGGGAAGCGCAGATCCCTGCGGAAAAGAAAAGGTATTGCAGAATGTGTGTGTGTGTGTGTGTGTGTGTGTGTGTGTGTGTGTGTAGGGGGTAGCTTTTAGGGGGCTGGGTGGAGGGAGCAACAAAAGCCAGGGCCCGCTGGGGCCAGGCCTCGGGGACAGCGGCTGTCTCATCCCCACCCTTGCTTCCGCCCCCGCAGTTGGGCGCGCGTCGGCGGGAGGCGCAGGTGTCCGCCGCGTCCCGTGCGTCCCCATCCCTCGCCGCCTTGGCCGCGGCCCCAGCTCCCTTCTGCCGTCCGCCCCGCGTCCTCCCCTAACCTCGGGTCTGGACTGTCGAGCAGCGGGGCCGGGAAAGTTTGAGTCACGGTGGGGGGAGCGGGGGAGGCGGGCCCGTGACCCTGAACGGGGTGGGCTCTAGGACCCGCCTCGGACTCCCAGCAGGGGGACCCCGCCGCGAGCCCCTGTCCCGCGCATCGGGCGGCCGCTGGGTGCACCGGACGGTCGCGCTCGCAGCGCCCCGCGCGCCTCCCCCGCGGCAGCCGCACCCCGTCGGCCGCGCAGCACGATGCCCGGGGCGCCGCTCCGGGGGCTGCTGATGGCCCTCTCCGCGGCCGCGGCGGTGGCCAGCGAGCCCGGGACGGCGCTGCCCCCTACCAAGGGGGCTGCCACCCTGGCCTTCGTCTTCGACGTCACCGGCTCCATGTGGGACGACCTGATGCAGGTGGTCGACGGCGCCTCGCGCATTCTGGAGCGCAGCCTGAGCAGCGGCAGCCAGGCCATCGCCAACTACGCGCTGGTGCCCTTCCACGACCCAGGTAGCGCCCCCTGCGCCCCCCGCCGGGCGCCCTGTCGCGGCGCGCTCACCGCCTGCCCGCCAGCGATTGCGCCCGGGGCGCACCTGGACGCCCGCGGGCTGCGCGGCGGCCGGGTGTGGGCGCCTTCTCAGACATTCGCGCTGTCCGCCCCCGGGCACCTGGGGCAAGCCTCGCAGCCGCCCCTTCCTTCCCCCAGGGAACCTGCTCCACCCTCTCCCGCGCCTCCCGGGTTGCGTTGTCAGCCTAGTAGCGGAGAGCCGGGGGCACTGCGTTCAAAAGCCGGTCAGCCACCTCCTGGCTGTGCGACTTCAGCAAGTGACCTCACCTTCCCGAGCCTCACTTTGCCCATTTATGAAATGGGGCGAGAACTGCCTCCAGAATTTGCCAAGACGTTGAAAGGAGGCATTTGTGTCCAGGGCTTGGCACGCGACGAGCCTTTGCAGGGTTTGCATTTTTACTTTTTGTTAATTCTTAGAATTCGCTGCCCGCATGGGCTTCGGAGGCCAGAAAAGCCCTCCAAGGCAGGTGAACTCACCCCTGCCGCGTCTTGCCGCCTCACTTGCTCTTTCTAGGAAAACAGCAACTCCCTCGCGTGCCAGGTGGCCTCACCCTACCTGCCTGTCCTCACTGCCCAGTCCCCACCACCCTTCTCCCCTGCAGGCAGCTCCCCCTCTTCCCTGGAGCCTCCTTCCTTTCAGTGTTAGGGGCATGTCCATGAAAGGCGTCCCTGGGAGACCCCATTGTGGGGAGTCTCAGGGACAATAGGCTGATACACTGCAGATTCCTAACCTTCTGAGTAGCAGGACCGCTTTTTCTCCAATATTTTTTAATGAAAAATTTCAAGTTTACCGCAACATAGAGGGGGAAAAGTACATGGAACACCTGTCTGCCCACCACCTAAATCCTATGATTACTGTTTAGCTCTGTTTGCTTTATTGCATGCCTGTCCATCTGTCCACCTCTGTATCCAGAATAGCTTTAAAAAAACCAAACATTAAGAAATAAAAATGGCAGATTCCTTGTAAAATTGTACTGCAGTGTTCTTGTGCGGAGAAAATACACAATGACCCAAGGCTACATGAGATAGTAAGCCCTTTTTGGAAGAATTTGCCTTTCTTAATCACAACATCATTACAGAGAGTTGAAAAACAGGCGACAGCGGGTGTGACATAATCTGTGCAATCCTCAGGCTGTTTGTTGTCAGAGGCGTGGATGTAGCTCTGCTTTCTGGAGTTCTGGGCTCCGTAGGGCTCTGCAGCTCAAAGCCCGGAAGCCGGGGGTCTAGAAAAAGGTTTCTGGGCACATCAAAAGGAGAGCTCGCACCCCGGGGTCAGAGGGCAGCAAGGTTGGGGGAGCTGTGAAGACACGGGCTGCAAGAGATGTCTTGGGGCTTCAGCTGGGACACAGGTCACCCTCCATCCCCCCAACTCTCTCACTCCCTTTCTGGAGCATCCTTGGGCTTCCAAAGGCATCACACTGAAGGAGCTTAGAGATCATCTAATCCACCCCCTTCTCTTACAATTGGAGAAACTGAGGCTCGGAACTCTGATGGGACTTACCCAAGGCCACCTGCCAGGATGACATAATTTCTGATTCATATCCCATATTTATCTCTGAAATGCTTGGCTGCAGTTGCAGGGCAGGACAGCAGCCTATTGGAGCCAGCCCTAGTGTCCCAGGGCCCAGGCTGGGGCTCCTGAGGTCTGTCCTCACTGCCCACTCTGCCATCAGCTTCTTGAATCCCACGTTCCATCCCCCAGCTTTTCCTCTCCTCTCTGGGTCCTGAGCGGGTGTGTGACTTTCCAACCTTCACTCCAACCTCCATGAAACAAAAGACGTAATCCTTGCCCCATCCCCAAACCACCCTCCCTACAGACACCCCCAGGCCCAGGCGTGGAGGGGGATCTCAGTATTTATTGAGCCCCTGCTGTGTGCACAGCCCTGTGAGGCTCCCACTGTGAAGGGGGCAGGGTTCACACCAGGAGCCAGCAGCCTGCTGGGGACAGGCCAGGCGGAGAATAGAAAGTGTCAGGTGCTGGCCCAGGTACCAGCTCCTGGCTGTCCTCCAGGGAGGGGACTAACCAAAGGCTCTGTGAGGAAGCAGCATGGGAGCAGGGCTCGAAGAACAGGAGTGAGTGTTGATGGGGATGTGGGGTGCAGTGGGGATGAGGTCTCCCTGAGCACATGGAGCTTGCTGGGTGGTGGCTGGAGGACGGTTTAGGTGGCTGACATGTAGAGACACATGTGTGTGTGAGCCGGGGCGTAGGAAGAGTGAAATGGGAAACGAGGGAGAGGCGAGGCTGGTCCAGGCTAGGACTCTGGGACTGAGGATTTGGAGCTCTTAGATTTCCTTCTATGGGCTGTGAGCAGCCACAGACGGTTTCTGAGCAGGGATGGAGCTGTGGTTTAGGTTTGGCGTCCGTTTTGAATCAGCCAATGGAATTCCCTTTGGTGGAAGGGGCCCTTGAGAAACAGGGGTTTTAGCTGACCATTCAGGACCCCCAGGGCTGCACCCCGGGAGGGCTTTCTTCAAGGGAACCCCTGTTCTAAACCTCAAGGACCAAACTTTGCAGGGCAAATATCGGTGGTTCTGGACTGCGCATACTTGGAGATAAACCAGGATCTGTGCTTCGGAAATATTTTTAACAGTTTTTAAATGAGAAAAGTGGCACATTCCCAAACGAAAAAGTTAGAATTTTGCTAATGGTTTTGTTTTGGCTAAAAATTTAGGTTGTTCTCAGTTTTTCTCTTTTAAAATGTTGCAAATAACATTCTCGCTTGTAAATCTGTGTCTGCAGCTTTGATTGGTTTTTCCGTAGAATTAAGTTTCTCGAAGTGGAATTTGTAGGCCATTTTTAACGCACCAAGTGGGTGGGCGACTCTTCAAATTGTTTTCCGGAAGGTTTCAGGAGTTTAAACTTCCACCAGAAGCATTTGAAGGGCCCGTTTCAGAGCAGCCCCAATACTAGGAATTAGGATAAAAACATTTTTTCCCTAATCCAAAAGATGGAAAATATCTTCTTGTTTTACTTACTAGTGAGGTTCTGTACATTTTCAAGTGTTCACTGGATTTTTTTGGTGTGAATTTCTTCTTTTGTAAATTGTCGGTTCCTTTGTTTATTTTTCCATTGGCGTTTTAGTGGTTTTCTTACCAATCAGTATGAGGACTTTATATCGATGATATTAACTGTTTTTTGTTATGTGGTTGGTATTTTTCCTAGTTGTTTGCCTTTTAGTATTGTTTGTGATTCCTGATGTTCTGAAGTTTTAAATGTTTATGTAGTGAAATCTATTGACTTTTTCCCTTTGTAATTTCTTCACTTACACGCTTAGGAAGATTTTTTTTTTTTCTGTCATAAAATCAGTTAGGTATATGTTCTAGGTTTTTTCATTTATTTTCTCTTTCTCTCTTCATGTTTAATTTTTTAACCTGGAATTAAAACAAATTGATGCATGGTATAAAAAATAATCTAATGTAATTCTTCTAGAATGGGATAATTAGTTGTTGAGGTACATTTTATTGAGTAATCCTTTCTTTTTCATTCAATTGGATCCTGCCTTTATCCTAAATTACTGTATCTATTAAGAATTTATCTGGGCTTTCCATTCTCTTCCATTGTATGACAATTCTTATGCCAGGAACACTTTATATTCATTATTTGGGTTTATAATATGTACTAATAGGGCCAACTCTTCCTCATATTCTTTCTTTTTTTAATTTTCCCCAGCTTTATTGAGATATAATTGATATATAATATTGGGTAAGTTTAAGGTGTACAACGTGTTCATTTGATACTTGTATATATTGCAAATTGACAACCACCATAGCGTTGGCTAACACCTCCATCATGTCACATAATTACCATTTCTTTTTTGTGGTGAGAACATTTAAGATGTTCTTCTTAACTTTCTTGGCAACACTCAAGTATATGATACAGTATTATTAGCTATAATCACCATGCTGTACATTAGACCTCCAGAACTCATTCATCTTCTAACTGGAAGTCTGTGCCGTATGACCCACATCTCCCCATTTCCCACACCCCCTGGTCCCTGGTAACCACCATTCTACTCTCTGTTTCTATGAGTTCAGCTTTTTTAGATTCCACATATAAGTGAGATCATACCGTATTTGTCTTTCTCTCTCTGACTTATTTCACCTAGCCTAATGCCCTCAAGATTCATCCAAGTGAAAGAAATCTCATGGCTGAATACTATTTCGTCGTGTTTATATATACCTCATCTTCTTTATCTATTCATCCGTTGGTGGTTAAAAAAAATTTAATAAACGTTTTATTTTAGAATAGTTTTAGATTTACAGAAGTATTGCGAAGATAGTGCAGAAAGCTCCCGTATACCCAACACCCAGTTTTCCCTATTAGTAACATCTTATCTTACTGTGGTGCGTTTATCACAATTAATGAACCAATATTGATATATTATTATTAAATAAAGTCCATACTTTATTCAGATTTCCTCAGTATTTCCTTAATGTCCTTTTTCTGTTCCAGGATCCCATCCAGGACACCACATCACATTTAGTTGTCATGTCTCCTTAGGCTCTTCTTGGTTGTGATAGTTTCTCAGACTTTGTTTTTGATGACCTTGACAATTTTGCTGAGTAGTGCTCGGATATTTTGTCCCTCAATTGTGATTTGTCTGATGTTTTTCTCCAGTGAGACTGGGTGTTGTGTTTTTGGGAGGAACAATGCCCTTCTCCTCATATCAAGGGTACATGCTATCAGTATGACTGATCACTGTTGATGTGGACCTTGGTCACCTGGCTGAGGTTGTCAGGTGTCTCCACTGTGAAGTCACTCTTTTCTTTCTCCCTTTCCATACTGTCCTCTTTGGAGGAAAGTCACTAAGCGCAGCCCATACTTAAGAAGTAGGGAGTTGTGTTCCACCTTCTTGGGTGTGGAGTAGCTACATCAATTATTTGGAATTCTTCTGGGTAAGAGAGTTGTCTCTTCTCCCCCAATTATTTATTTACTCAGTCATTTATATATATCAGTATGGACTCATGGATATTTATTTTATGCTTTGGGTTATAATCCAATACTACTTTATTGTGTTGCTCAGATTTTTCCAGCTTCAGCCATTGGAAGCTCTTTCAGTTGGCTCCTGTCTCTGACATGCTCCCCTTGCCATGGTTTTTTTTTAAAGCACTTTCTTACTTTCTGATACTACAAGATATTCCAGACTCATCTATGTATTTCCTGCCCCATTCCTAGAATTAGCCATTTCTCCAAGGAGCCCTAGTTCCTTTTATTGAAAAAAGGAATTAGAAACTAGGGTCTGATGTTAAATATGCTTATTGCTACTGGGGTATCATTGCTTCTAGACCCTTAGCTGATAGAGCAAGGAGATGGATGTCGTATATATAGCCTCTATATATACCTATATCTGTAAATATTTCTGTACGCAACCATCTGTATCTATCTTAAGCTGAACATGAGTTCATACTGATGTCTCCAACCCTAATTTGTTACCATGTGGATTACAGTAACCTCCTTTCCTTGGTTATCTGTAACCTCCCACACCAACAGTGACAAACCTGGCTCGCATCATCCACCATCCACCAGCCATTTACTTAATTGTCCAGTTCCAGTACACATAAATGGTGGCTTCAGCATGGTTAACCCACACCCCTGTGGGAAACAACTTTATTAACTAGAGTACAGTTCTCGCCCTTAGTCTTGCAGACTCACTCGTTTCCAAAATTACTTAGGCCAGCATCTTATTCATATTCTTTTTATTTATCTTGTTCATTTTCAAAATATTCTCAAAGATTTATTCTTTCAGATGAAATATAGAAAAACGTAGTCAACTTCCAAAAAAAATTCGTACTGTGATTTTGCTTGGAATTGTGTTAAATCTTGATTTGGGGAAGAATTATCATTTTTAAAAAGTTCAGTTGTTTCCATCCAGAAGGCGTGCCTCTTCCTTTGTTACTCATTTATTTCTTTTAGTAAAGATTTATAGGTGTTTTTTTTTCTTACAGGTTCCACCCATCTCTTTTTAAGATCATTTCTGAATATTTTGTGCTTTGTTGCTATTTTGACCAGGAATTTTTTTCCATTACATTTTTTGCAAATGAGTATTGCTAATATGCTGGAAAGCAATTCATTTTCATGTATTTATTTTGTATCAACTTTCTTACCAAAGTTTTTTTTTTTTTAACTAGTTCTAATTTGGGGGGTAAAGTCTTGAGTTTGGCAACCACAGCCTGTCCAAATTATAATACCATCTTCTCTTTTCCAATCAAGTATTTCCCTTGTTTGAAATGTTTTGTGGTGTTTATCAGCTAGAACATTCAGAACAGTGCTAAAGAATGGTGGTGGCTGCCATCATTCTTGTCTCGTCTCTGACTGTACACTGTTGTATGATTTTGGCTTTTGGTTTGAGGTTTCTTTGTCAGATGAAGGAAGATCTTTCATTCTTAATTTACTAAGGGTCAAAAAAAAAAAAAACAAAAAAAACACTTGCAATACAAAACACCCAAACGGGGATGGGTGCTGAATTTTAGCAACTGACTTTCTGGATTTGTTGAGATATTTGTATGATCTTTCTCCTGTTGACCTAGTGATGTGATTCCTTCATTTTTAACCATTTCCACATTCCCTGTCTAAGTCCTGCTGGGTCTCGGTAGATTGTTCTTTAATAAACAGCTAGATTCTATTTGCCATGGTTTTGTTTGGGAATTTTGCATTTCATTTCAATATGTATGATCAGTAAGTGATGTTCTTTCTTTGTGCTCTTTGTCAAGTTTTGGCATCAGGGTTTACCTCTTGCAGTTAATAATTTAAATTATTAAGTTTCCTCCAAAAATTGCAAAATTAATACATGCTTGTGAAATATTCTACTACTACTACTCTTAAGAGATGCCAAAAAAAAAAAAAAAAAGAGATGCCAACACTTTTAATAATTTTGTGTCCTTCCAGACTGTGTGTGCGTGTAATTCACTCATATACATATATACACTTTTTTTTTATTGTAGAAAGAATGGGATTATACTATGAATAGTGTTTAGCAACTTGCTTCCTCCCCTCCCCCCACTGCCTGCCACGTTATATATCATGGATATCTTTCCATGCTAGGAAATATAGATCCACCTTATTGTTTTTAACGACACGCAAGATGCTACAGGAGGGATCTTAATTTATTTTAATCTTATCTTAATTTATCCAACCATTCCCAGATTGTGGGAAATAGGTTGCTTTCAATTTCTTTACAATAAACACACACACATTTGCAAATATCGCTATAGAATCGAATCCCAGGAATGGAATTGCTTTGTTAAAGCATATGAACATTTTCAATTTTGGTAGAGATGCTAAACTGTCCTCCAAGAACGCTGTACCATCTTGCCCTCCTACTAACAGAGGATGAGACTGCGTTTTCCCCACACCCTTGCTGGCATCCGGGGCCATCCCTCTTCCCTTTTTTCTAATTGAACAGGTGAGACATGGTGTCCCATTTTGATTTGCATATGTCCGGTTGTTGGGGAGTTTGAATGTCTTCTCTGGGTCGCCAGGTGCACGGTCAGCCGTCCTCAGGAAGAGCCGGTCTTGGTCCATCAGGGGCGAGGGTGCTGGTAGGCGGAGCAGGCATATTCAGGTCACAGAATTGCCTGTGAGCTGGGAGGGCTTGGCCTCCGGCTGCATGCTCTGGGGTGTGTGTGTCTTTACTGTCGCCCTGGAGTGATATTGCTATTAACAGCCTCCCATCACGAAATAGATGCGATCAGTACTCACTCTGAGGGGAGGATCCAGCCCCTTGTCCTGGGCCCGGTGCTTCTCTCCTTGGAGGCCAGGAGCTCTGAGCTACCTGGGCGCCGTGAGCTGGATTAGGCATGCCCCTGTCATCGATGGCACCACCTCAAAGGGCAGCTTTCCAGGCATGAGCCTGTGCAGGGCAGGGGTGCGAGGAGAGAGACAGGCCGGGGTGCGTTGGAAAGGAGGAGCGGTAGGGAAGGCAGCAGTGGGTCTGAGGGCAGGAGCCTCCCTGAGGGGGCTGGGCTGGGCTGGTTGCATTAGGTCAACCTTTGCAGAGTGAGTCTGGTCCCCAGGGGTCCCTGATAGACCCGTTGTTCACTCACTAACTCAATGTGCAATTCTCCAGGGATTACTGTGGACCGGGCAGGGTGCCAACTTACTATGGCACCTTCAGTCCAGCCAGGCCCTCAGCGAAGGGCCAAGTTCATTAACCACAGTGTGGTCCCCGTGACAAAGAGGCGGGGAGACAGCAGTGGCGTTTGGGTTGAGATGAGACAAACTGGCTGGGTGGGGAGCATCTGTCTATGTCGGGGAAGAATTCCAGGCAGAAGGAACAGCAGAAACAGCGGCTCTGAGGCTGGCAGGAATGTGGGTCAGAGCATCTCCTCCATGACAGTGGGGAGTGGCTGATGTGGACACTCAGGGAGGAGCCGGAATCTCCCCGGTGTTCGGGGCAAGAGGACCTCGTGAGGAGGCCTCAGGAGCTCGGGTTCTGGACTCCAAGGAGGAGGCAGAGGAGGGTTCTAGGGCCATCTTGGCTCTTTGGACAGAGCCACTTGTCTATGTGGTTCCTGCCCCTCCACGTCTGTCCTTTGGGGGTGTCTTCAAGGGGATCACATTCACCCAGACTTGGGCTCAGGCACTGTGGGAATTCTAGCAGGCTAGACTTCATTTTCTCCAGCCCCTGCCTTTTACAAGTGGGGGAACTGAGTCCCAAGGGGGGGGATGCTGTTTGCCCACAATGGTGGCAGATTGTGGGGCCCTGCCTGGGGTCGCTGCGGCTGGAGTAGGGGGTATCCACACATCCAGAATTGGCTCCAGGATTCAAGCCCCATCTCGAGAAGGAGGGGGAAAGGCAGACCCCAGGAAGAGTCCTGGATGTGAGGTCTTTCTGAGACTGGACCCCTGGTGCCCGGCTGTGGTCTTGACCGGCTCTGCTGGGACACGCGAGGCTGAGCGAGGGGCTGGGTGGTTCCGCCAGTGTGTGATGCTCACATGTCCCAGAGGCGCCACACCCTCCTCTCGTCCAGTGGAAAAAACCCGCCTATGGAGAGATGGTTCTGGGCCAGGCTTCTGGGGCTCTTATGCTCAAGAGCGGCACAAGTAGAGCCAAGGTCATGGGTTTAATCATCCCCTCAGACAGCGGGCCCTGCTCAGAGACTGCACTCCACATGTGCCCAGCTGTTTGGCAAGTGCCCACCTTGAGTCATGACCCTCCCTTACCTCGAGGATCGGGACAGAGGGACTGGGGAATAAGTTCCACGTATCTGCAGCTTCATGTGCGGTTGAGAGCTTGGATCTGGGTTAGAATGACCCGGGTTTGAATCTTATCTCTGCTGCTTCCTTGTGGTAAGACCTCGGGGAGGTCGCTTTACCTCCCTGGGCCTCCATTTCTCATCTGTAAAACGGGATAATAAATAGTAGACTTCATAGGCTGCTGTAAGGTTTTTCTGAGCGAATGTATGTCAAGGGCGTAGAAGAGATCCTGGTGCTAAGTAAATCTCAAGCAACAGTAGCTTTCCCCATCATCATCACTACCACTGTTTTTGGAGGCAGTATAGCCGGTGGCAAAGGGCACCGGCTTTGGACCCAGACATGTGGATTTGGACATTTTTCTAGGAGGAATGGCGTCCTTGCAAAACGCAGGTCCTTCCTGGAGCCTCAGAATATGAGCTTATTTGGAAATAGGGTCATTGAAGATGTTCTTAGTTAAGATGAGGTCATAGCGGAGTAGAGTGGGCCCTTAATCCACTATGACTGGTGTCCTTATAAGAAGAGGAGACACAGGGACAGACACAGGGAGAAGGCAGAATCACAGTGATGGTGTGTCTATAAGTCAAGGAACCACAAACATTGCTAATATCACCAGAAGCGAAGAAGAAGAAGGTGTGGAGCAAATTCTCCTCTAGAGCCCTCAGAGAGAGCGCGGCCCTGCTGACGCCTTGATTTTGGACTTTCAGCCTCCAGAACTGTGAGAGAATAAATTTCTGTTGTTTAAAGCCACTGAGTTTGCGGTATTTTGTTACGGTGGCCCCAGGAAACTAGTATAGACGTTAGTTACCACTTACTAGCTGTGTGACCTTCACCAAGGGCATTAACTTCTCTGAGTCTTGGCATCCTCACTTGTAATGGGGAGATGTTAACAGGACTGAGCAAAAGCCTGTAAAATAATAAGTGCTCAATGCATGGAAGCTGTTAATACCGTTATCACCACCACCTCCACCATCATCATCACCAGCATCATCTTCGCCAACATCAGCGTCAACATCGTTATCACCAACATCATCATCATCGTCGTCATCACCATCATCATCATCAACATCATCGTCATCATCAACATCATCATCGTCATCATCAACATCATCATCGTCATCATCATCATCATCGTCGTCATCATCAGTGCCACTCTAGGAAGGGCAGCGCGTTCAGATGGAAGATGGCTGGCGCTTTTTGTCCAGAGCCAGCCCTGCTGGACAGAGTGAAGGAGGGAGATGGAGGGGGGCTCGAGCGACCCCTGCCAGTGGATAAACTCAAGGGGGGGGGCATGCCAGGAGTCCTGCCCTGTGCCGCCCTGTCCTGGCCCTTTACTCTTTGTCCTGCTGGCAGCAGGGTCCTGAAATGGCCGTCTGCTGAGAGCATCCTTTCTGGGGGAGCTTCGGGGTGGTGAGTGATGGTGGTGCAGCAGATCCGAGGGATGACAGATGGAGCTGTAGAGCAGAGTTAGTTAACGACAAGACGGCATCCATCTCCGTCTCCCTGCCCGGAGCTGTGGGCGGGCACTTGAGCAGCAAGGAGGGCAGGGGGCTAGAAGACCTCCAAGCCCCTCACCCCTCTTGGCAGCTTGGAGGCTGGTCCTGCCCTGGAACGACAGGACTGGTCAGTAGCAGCCAGTGAAATCCCAGACTCGTGTGTGTGTGTGTGTGTGTGTGTGTGTGTGAGTGAGTGTGTGTGTGTGTCTATAAGTGTACACTCTCCCAAGAGCCTTCATTGTTCAGAACTTAGGGCAGACATTTAAAAACTCTTGGCTTCAGTCTTTCCGAGGCCCCGCCCTCTGTCTGAGAGGAATCACAGACACTTTTGGCCATCTGGCCGGCCTTCCTTGAGTGTGACCAGCCAGCCCTTCTGCATGCCCTGCCGATGCCTGGGTTTGAGGACTCCTGACCTCCAGAGATGAGTATGTGTTATTTTAAGACACTAAGTTTGTAGTAATTTGTTACAGCAGCAATAGGAAAGTAATACAGAGGCCAACTTAAAATTCTTTCCAGGATCTCCAGCCCGGGGGATGCTCCCTGGCTCCTGGAATCTCCCGGGTCCTGTGTTAGCCATGCGGCCCCTGGTCCTCAGCGTGTGCTGGCTGAGTGCTGGGGACAGGAGGAGGTCAGATGACCACGTCACTGTTGGGGAGCATTGCTTAGGGGTCTGGGGGAGTCGGGGTTGAGCGATTTCCCAGAAGAATCTTCCTCTCTCCCAGAGCATAGAATCTCCCAGAACAACCTTGGCGATGGAAAGCCAGACCTTAGACTGTGGATCTGGCATCTTCCCCACCTTCCACCGCAGGGCCGCCCACTTTGGGTTTCTCAATCCAGTAAAATTGTTTAAAAAAAAAAAAAAAACTAAAAGAAAAGAGAAGAAAAAACCAGAGGGAACTGACAGGGATGACCAACTTTTTATCTTGCCAAGCAGAACTATGAACAGATTCAACTCCTTTAAAGTATTATTGTCCCCCCATGAAAGAAAGAGCAATCCTCAGCCCCCCAGGTAGGAAGCACAGAGACCAGGGAATAAAGGGCAGCCCTTCCCGCTGGAGTACGTTTAATTATGATAACTCATTTCACCAACTTTATTTTTCCTGTGTTGCTGCAATTGGGAGAGAATGTGGTCAGCCCAGCACTGGTCCAGCATTGGGAGCCACTGAGGTAGGCTGACATCGCTGATAGATCATGATGGGGGGCCGGGACCACCAGATTCAGAACTGGACACTGCAGAGGCTTCACTCAGTCTGCAGGCAATGAGCAGTTCCTGTCAGCAGCAGCTCCCCCCGCCTCGAGCAGGGCGGGATGTGAGCAGAACAGGGCACAAGGGAGGGTTCTGTAGCATGGGCAGGTAGGGTGGATCAGAGGCAGGAACGGCTGGGGATGGGGAGGACGCTTACGAGGTTGCTGAATTTGCATCCAGAGTCTTTACAAATGCCCTCGGCTTTGACCCAACAATTCTGCTTCTGGGAATGTATCCCAAGGAAACAACTGCAGTGGTGCTTAAATGCTATGGATCTAAAGGCGTTCTTAATAACATTCTTCCTTATAAAAATTGGGAAAAAAAACAATATGGGATGGGGCAAGTCCATTATTAGACATTTATACAAAGGAAATACTTTGTAGCCATCAAAAATTATTTGAATTGAGTATTTACCTTCTGGAAAGATGCTCACAGTGTGTTGTTCAGTGAAAACAATCGGGTCAAAGATAGTATGTTATTTATACGTCAATAGAAATTCTGCTTAAAATAGTATGCATGTATGTAAGATATAGTTATATGTTTACAAATATGCATAAAAGTTTTCAGGGTTATATATACAAATAAAAGTGACTATCTCTGGTTGGTAGAATTCCCTTCTTTTTCTGCATGTTAGGAATTTCTGTGTACAGTTCCTAGGGAGCAGTTGTCAAGAGCTCAGATTCTGGAGTTGTACAGACTGAGGCTCATATCCCAGCTCTGCCGCTTACTGGCTGTGTGTCTTGGGCAAGTTACTTAACCTCTCTGGGCTTCCATTTTCTCCTCTTAAAAATGTGGGTAAGACTTGGACCTACCAGGTGCCAGGGAGGATTCAGTAAGCTAATACACAGGCAGCATCTCAGCACGTGCCTGGTACTTAGTAAATGTCAGTATCATTAATGCTTTTTTTTTTTTTTTTTTTTAAACAATGAACCTGTATTATCGTGTAATAAAGAAATAACCAACGGTGAGTAAAATTATTGTTCATCTCAGTCAAACTAGAATTTGAGGACCTCGTGTTGGAGGAAGACTGTCTGCCTGTCTGCCCAGTGTGAGACCACCCGCTGGAGTGGGCGAGTGCGTCTTCATATCAGCAGGGCCAGCTCACATTTGCTGAGTCTTTGCTCTGTGTCCCTACCTGGCTTCACGGAATTCTCGCAGTGATGGTTCTCAGCCAGGAGAGATGGTGGTGTTATATGCCTCATTTTACAGATGGGGAAACTGAGGCTGGGGCAGTGAAGGAAGCCCTGAGAGGCCCCAGGGCTGGTGAAGGATGGAGCCAGGATTCCAGTCAGATCTGTCTGGGGTCAAAGGCCGAGGGTTTGGCTGAATTAGTTACTGCAGAGTTCAGAGAGAGGGAGGTGGGGGGAAGACTTGGTAAAGGTCATAGCCAGTGAGGAAGCGGGCGTGGACATGATGAATAAAAACAGAACCTGGAGGCAGGGCCCTCCAGGGGGAGAGTCTTCAAGTGTGCGGCAGGAAAACTGGTGTCCACACTTCTCCTTGATAATTGTGGATGCGTGCCAGATAATTCCACAGGAATCATCTAAGGAGGACCGAGGTCTGCTGACTAGTTGCCGAGTGTGGGAGTTTTTTTAGGGTGACTGGAGTTTAGAATTCCTGAACTAAAAATAGTCCATTACTAGAGTTCACCAAGGACTCAAAAGAAATATTTTCCTAAGAAATCTGCAGTCCACACAACCTTGTAAAACCCCCATTGTGCACATGTCTACGCAGCGAGTGGACATTCTAGCCCTGTTCTCGGGCACTGGTAGCCTTGTCTTATGTTGGCTGTGGCTTTCAATTACTGCTATTAAAAAAAAAACCTTTTTATTAGGGAATATTTCAAATATATACAAAGTGAGCAGAACGGTACAATGAGTCCCCATATGCCCATCACCCAGCATCACCAAATATAAAAAAATTCTGCCATTCCTGTTTCATCTTTACCTCCTCCCACCCTCCACCCCCCCCAGTGATGATCAGTTTTTATAGTTCTTTTTTTAAGAGATAAAATTTACATACATTGAAATGCACAAGTCTTCGCTGTTACCTTTTGACAAACGGATGCGCCTGTGGAACCCACACTCCTATCACAGTATAGAACGTTCCTGTCTCCTCAGGCAGTTCCTTTGCATCTCCTCCAAGTGAATCTCCCCTATCCCCCAGACAACCTCTGTTCTGATTTTTTTCATCTGAGATTAATTCTGCCTGTCCCAGAACTTCCTGTAAAGGGAACCATGTCGTTTGCACTCTCTCGTGTCTGGCTTCTGTCGTGAAGCGTTATGTCTGTGAGATTCATCCGTGTGGTTATCTGGATGGGTAGCGTGTTGTGTTTCCTTGCTGAGTGGTATTTGATTATATGACTACAGCACAGTTTATTTATCCCTTCTCTGGCTGACGAACATGAGGCTTGTTCCCAGCTTTGGGCTGTTAGGAATACACTGCTGTGCACATTGGAGCACAAGTCTCAACGTGGAGGTGCGATGTCATTTCTCCTGGGTAAACGCCTAGGAGTGGAACGACTGGACCACGTGGTGGGTGCACGTTTAACTTTTCAGAAACTTCCGTTGTCTTCCAAAGTGGTTGACCCATTTTGCATTCCCGCGGGCTGTGGGCGAGAGCTCTAGTTGCTCTGCGTCCTTGCCAACGTTTGGTGTCATCAACCTTTGTGATTTCATTTTGGTCTTTGTAAATGGGCTAGTGTGTGGATGGTGTTTCTGAAAGATTAGCTGCTGGTGATCAGTCTGGTGTTGGAGGGTTGCTGTGTGGTCTAAACCAGATGATTTGTTCACTTCTGTTTCCGTGTCTTCCCAGGATTCCTTTCCCCCGACGGTGGGAGTGGGTGGGCCGGTAGAGGGAGGTTCCTGGGGAGTCGTGGTCACAAAAGATGGGGGAACCGCTGTTCTGAGGGAGGAACTGGGGGTTGCCTCTGCCCCAACTCTGAGCTCCCCTGGAGCTCAGGTGCCCGTTTGGAGCGGGGCAGGGGGGCTGAGTGGTCTGACCCTGGCAGGCCTGGAAGCTGCTCCCTTACTGCTCCCCCTTTCGCGGGGGTCTCTGAGGCCCAGGCCTCAGCTCCCCTCAGCTTTGGCCGCACGTGGTGTACTGCTGCCCCAGCCCCTGGAGGCCGTGCATCGGGAGCCCCCGCCCACCCGGCCTCTCTCTCTTCCCTGCAGACATCTACCCGGTGACCCTCACGGCGGACCCGGCAGTGTTCCAGAAGGAGCTGAGGAAGCTCGATGTGCAGGTGGGCCGCCCGCCCCTGGCTGCCGCCCTCTATGCCTTCTTCCCAGGCCAGGCCGGGGGCAAGGTCTCCGCCCCACCCAGGGGCCAGGATGGTGGCTTCTCGCAACCGCCATGGCCCGCCTCCCAGCTCCGCTTGTGGCCTGCACCCCAGCTTGGTGTCCTGGGGATTCTCTACTCCTTGGAGGTCCTTGCTTTATTCAGTTAACCAACTATCTACAGGAGCCCCTGTGCCTGGCACACAGTAGGTGCTTATTATTTAGTGAATGGACGAAGGGGTGGAAGGAGAAAGTATGTGGTAGCTGAGGGACAATGTTAGAGGGGTCAGTTCAGACCCCTAAAACCAGGCCCAAGACTGGGTCAGGTGCCCCATGGCCACCTGGGCTTCTCTGCCACACCAAACACCTCAGTTCAGCATCTGTCCTTCCCCTGTGCACTGAGACCCTCAGCTTCCTGAAGGCAAGGACCCCACGTATCAGTCTAGGTACTGCTGGGTCCCAGAACAGGCCCGGCACCTACCAGGGGCTCAGTGAGTCCTCGTGGGGTGAATGAGTGAACCAAGGAAAGAAGCGTTTACTGAGAAGTTACCACATGCACATCCCGCTGCTGGTGCTGGGCGTGGAGCCTGGGCGATTCAGGATGCGCTCCCTTCCCGCCGAGAGCTCCCGTCTGGTGGGGAGAGAGGGGAGGAGTGTGTGTTTAGGATCGATTCCAGGGCAGGTTGCAAAGAGGATTTGGGGAGGCAGCTTTGAATGCTTTCCTCTGCCTGTCACCCATCTCTCCTCCTGGCCTCCCCTCCACCCCTCTGTCCTCTGAGCCTTGGCTACCATGTGGCTTCTTTGGGGCATCTGTTGGATGTCCCATCCCTGGGACATCCCATCCCTGGGACTTGGAGGATGCTCGCATCCCTCCTCCCCTGCTTGCAGCTCTCATCACAGTGGTAATTAAATAATCCTGTTGTGGTTATTAGTGTAGAGGCTGCCTCCCACCCCAGACCTGTGGGAGGGACCGTCACTCTAATGTGGGTGGGTGAATGAATGATGTTGCTTGTCTGAAGTTAAAGCAGGTTGGATGCTACATTGTGTCTCAGGGAAGGGAGAGGCTGGGGCCCTGGCCTGACCCCTGGATGGGCGGGACAGAGGAAGCTCGAGGGAACTCCCACCTCCTGTTGGTTTCAGAGGCGTCCCTGGGTGGGCCCCATGTGGAGGAGGTGGGCGGCAGCTGCTGACACGCTCCTGTCCTCCAGGGAGGTGGTGACTGCCCAGAGATGAGTGTGGGGGCCATCAAGGCTGCCGTGGAGGTGGCCAACCCCGGCTCCTTCATCTACGTCTTCTCGGATGCTCGCGCCAAGGACTACCACAAGAAGGAGGAGGTGCTGCGGCTCCTGCAGCTGAAACAGTCGCAGGTGAGCAAACCGGCCTTGGGGGTCTTGGGAGGGTCCTGAGGAGGCTGGGGCCTCCAGCTCCGGCAGCCCGAGCCCCCACCTGGGGAGTGGAGGCCGGGCACTTCTCTTCCACAGCCTGGGGTCCAGCCACGCCGGCCGCCCCTCAAGACGGAGCTGGTCTGGTGAATTCCAAGTGTGTTCTCATGCTCGGCCCTCCCAGCCCCCGCCGGCTCACGCCTCCCTGGCGAGGCCGTCCTTGATAAAGACCACACCACCCTACTCCTTTCACACCCTGTCAAAGTCTGTGCGATCCATCTTCCCCCTGGCGTCGCCTCTGCTCCCTGTCTCTGCCACGCACGGCGCCCTTCTCCCATGGTCTCAGGGTCTGGAAGCCTGCCTGGGCTTCTTTTTGCTTTCGCAACGCGGGTGGGGGAGGGATGTGCATGGGGACTGGAGAAGGGCCGGCCCGTTTGATATCCTTGGGTGAGGATCTCAAGGGCTGGGGCGGCTTCTCCGTTCCCCCGTCTAGAACAAACTCCTTCTCCAGCGTTCTTCTAACTCCGTGGGCTCCGGGGCCACTCGGAGTGGAGTCGATTTCCGTTCTCTTCCTTGTTGATTTAATAACAACTCCCATTTATTGAGCACCTACTGTATTCCTGGCCCTGGGCTGAACCCTTGACTTGCGTGGGTCCTCATCCCCGAGGGGGGGGTTCTCTTATGGTTCCCGTTTTACAGATGTGTCATCTGAGCCCAGAGAGAGGAGAGGGCCAGCCCCAAGCGGCTCCCCGCCGGCTCCGGTCCTGCCACTCACGCCTGGAGAAGGTGGCGGGGAGCCGTGAGCCGGGCTGCGTGTCCCTCTTCCAGGTGGTGTTTGTGCTGACGGGGGACTGTGGTGACCGCACCCATCCTGGCTACCTGGCCTACGAGGAGATCGCTGCCACCAGCTCTGGGCAGGTGTTCCACCTGGACAAGCAGCAGGTGACCGAGGTGAGCCTCCCCTGGGCATCCTGTGTCCCCAGGCGGCTCTGCCCGGTGGCTGGAGAGCATCGTAGATGAGCGTGGCTGAGGGCTCACCCCGCAGCCGGTGAGGAGCACTGTAGTCTCACCAGACCCTCCCACCCTCCCCAGCGGCAGGTGCTACGGGGTTCCGATTCCGCAGGTGAGGAGGCCGGGACGGACGTGAAGAAGCACCCCGGGGTTTAGCCCGGGGCCCGCAGCTGGTCCCGGCTGGCAGGATGGACCTAGCAGAGTTTGGCGGAAGTGGGAGTGTGGGGTGAGCTTCTCCCCAGGGTCAGGGAACCCAGGAGTTGGGGGAGGAGCGTGGAGACCACCAGATTCAGGCTGTGTTGCTAGGACAGAAAATCCTGCTCCGGGACTTGCAGGGAGGGCTTTGCTTCGCGCTGTGGCCTGGGTGCAGGGCTGCCAGTGGTCTGGCTTCACTCGGCCTGGCGCTGACCGGGTGTCTGCGTTCTTGTCTTGTTCTTGGGCCAGCTGCCTGCCCTCCTCTCCTCTAGGCTCCATCAGCTGCTCTGGGCTCTCCCTCGTTCCCTCTGCCCCACATGCCCCTTCCTTCCCGGGAGCCAGAGGGATCCTTCCAGTGATGAGCTGGTAAATGTTTCACAACCATGTCCCCGGAAATAGCAAGAATGCCCATTTCTATGGTGTAAATGCTCCTGCCTTAGCTGATTTCAAGCTGCCGTCGTGAAGTCACTGAGCAGAGTTGGGAAGTGATGCTTACAGTTGACTTTCTTGAGCCTGTAATGGGCTGGCTTCAGCATCCCACTGGATCCTTCTAAAACAAATCTGGCCAACAGGTCCCTCTCTGTGGACCCTGGAGGAGGTCCAGACCCTTATCTGAACTCGGCCTTTCTGATGCCCATACCTATGTTCTCCCCCTTGCCCACTGCCACCTCCCTGCCGGCCTCTTTGCTGTTTCTTCAATGCCCCGTGTCTTTCCTACCCCAGGGCCTTTGCTCATGCACCTTGCTTGTCCTGCTCCCCCTCCCCTGGCTCCTCCTTGTCTTCCCAGTCATAACTGAAATGCACTTCCTCCGGGAGACCTTCCTGGATTTCCCGTCAAGATTAAGCCTCCTTTCATACCCTCTCTCAGCTGGCTGTGCTGCTTTACATAATTGTAATTTTATAATTGTGCGATTATTTAATGCCACGAGGCTGTGAGCTCCCGAAGGGCCAGTTGCTACTGTATCGCATGCACAGCCTCCAGCACGTAGCAGGTGTTCAGTAAATAGCTAGTGAATGGACAGACGTCCCATGCACCTGGGGCCCTGGGAAGAGGAAGGCGAGAGAGGCAGCGTCTCTGAGGCCGGTCAGGCCTTGAGCCAGCCCTGCTGTCGCCTCCAGCAGAGGGTTTCGTGTGTTGTGTATTTGTGGACTGGAGAGATGGTCTCCAGGGCCGTGTTTAGATTAGCGTGCCTTAACTCCCTGTTGACAGATGGCGTTTATGGCTCCCTGTGACACATTAATATTTATTTTTTGGCGTGTCAGCCGACTCTGACACTGAGCCGCCTGAGCGGGGGTGGGAGGCGTTTCAGGGTGGAAGGATGGCCTGGTTCTTGTTTTGGGGGAGATCTTTTTGGGCAATTACACAAGAACTGGGTTCCCACCAGGGGCAAATCAGACGGCAGGGCCACTGGGCAGGTCGGCAGAGGACGGCTTGCCCAGGTATGGGGCTGGACTCCCCTGTTCTCTCCCAGGGAGGGAAACTGGGGTGAATCCACCAGCTCCTGGCTGTGGTGCCAGCCTCCTGCCGTGGGAGCCTGCTGGGCGGCGTGTCTGACTTGGTGGGCCCTCCCATGGCCAGGACTGGCTGCCTCCGGGCAGGGGCCTTGATCCCTCTCCTTCCTGGACGCAGAAGTCTGCTGTTCAGTAGCTTAATGCCTTGGACCTGGCCCTTTCCAGATGTTCCCAGACTTTTGACAAGCCTGGGAAAATGGCCGGGGCAGCCAGGGCTGTGATCATCCCCCCAGGAGAGGGGACAGTGCCTTTGCCCAAGCCGAGGGGGCTCCGGCTGGGAGAAGGACTCCTCAGAAGTTGCAAAAGTCCCCAAACGTGTACGTGTAGTGAGTCCTTTTACCTTTGCAAAGTGCGCCCGGTGTGGCAGGAGCGACACGTTCTGCATGCTCTCCCCTCCTTTCTTGAGCACCTGCCACGTGCCCGTGCAGCGTTGGGTGCTGGGCACAGAGAGATTGTCCGTCAAGCTCGGGTCCCAGTGCTCCTGAGCATTTAGCTTTTCCAGTTTGGGGCTGACCTTGCTGGTACCAGGGAGCCCCTTGGTTTCCAGGGTAACTGAGGAAAGTAAAGATCCCCTCCCCCTGCAAGGCTCATTTGGAGCTTTCACCATCCTTGAACAGATAGGGGAGGCAGGCAGCATGGCCCCGGGGCCTGTCCCAGAGGTGCACATTTCTGATCAAGGCTTAGCTAGGTCCAAGAACCCCTTTGATCCAGCACAGCTTTCCCGCCGGCTTCCCCCAGCTCAGACCCAGCTCAGCATACTGTCACCAGCCCTAGCAGAATGGGACAGAATTGCCGGGCAAACCCCATCATCCTGCAGCCTTCCCTGGTCCTGGGAAGTCCCATTCTGGAGGCTCCGACCCTTGCCCTGTTTAGCACCAGCAGGTACAAATATGACAGATTGCCCAGATTCTGCACATCAACTAGGCAAAAGGTCAACTGCCTTCTAAGCCGGTGGCGGGGCGGGTGGGGGGCGGGGTCGGGGGGTGGGTAGAGGGGAGGTCTGACCAGGTGGTTCTGATTAACGGATCAGAAGGCACAGGCCCTGGAGATGACTTCATCCTGGACTCTTCCCCGAGGAGGCGTGTGGAGGAGGGTTAAGCCACATGCCGGCTTTAGACCCCAGCCCTGCCACCTCCCTACAGTGTGACCTAGAGCACTGTGCTTAACCTCTCTGGGCCTCCACTTCCTCGTGTGCACAGCTGGGCTATGGGAGCCCCTGCCTAGTGAGACAGCGGCGAGGATGAAAGGAACCTGTGTGTGGGACGACCTGGGCCCGAGGCCGGGCACCGGGAAGCCCTTGGTAAGGGCTAGTGATGGCTGCGTCTCAGTGTAAGCCCGGAATACACCCCCCACCCCCGGCTCCAGCAAAGCCCCCTGAAGCGTAAGGGCTCTCTATGGAGAAGGTTCTCAGGAAAGTGGAGCCTGGACAAGGGCCTGGGTGCCCCGTCGGCAGGGGCTAGCGCTCTCTGTCCATCCCTCCCCACAAGGTTCCTGACACGGGCCCCGGAATCCAGCCCTCAGCTTTCCGATCTGTGGCTCTGAGGCCCTTTCGGCCCCCTGGCTTCCCCGCTCTGCTTCCTCAGCCGGCCTGGCTGTCAAGTGTCCTGGGAGGAGCCCCAGGGGAAGAGTTATCTGCTGTGAAGGGCCCGGCGGCAGCCATCTGGCCGGGGCGGCAGCGCCAGATTCTTTCGTTCCCTCCCCGTCAGCGACAGCGAGGAGTCCCAGTGCATCTCTGGCTCCCAGGCCCCTCTGGTCCCGAGAACATCTGGAAGCCATTGCCTTCACCAAGTAAACACGGAGCGTGCTCGGTGAAGTCTCCTCAGAGTCCACTCTGAGCCCTGGGGGCATGGCAGGGTCCAGAAGGCCTTCGCCTACGGGGGTCTGGCCTCGTGTGGGTGAGGCGGTCACCCCCCCAGCTCCCGGGTGGTGATGTGCTTACAGGGCAGGCCCCATGGGCACGCTGCCTTCTGGCAGGGTCACTGCCGTTCCATCCCATCTCAGCCCTCTCCGGGGTTCAGTAGCCCGAACTAGGCATCTTCTCTCCATCAGAACATCCTAGAAGGAGCTTGTAATGACAGCTGCAACACAGTAGCGGGTGTGACTGGTCGGGGTAATTGTCAGCACTTCCTGGCAGCTCGGCTCAGTTACGATGCCCTCCCGACCCCTGACCAGGCCTGGCCCAGGGGAGAGGACGTGGTCCCGGGGCTGTTGCCTTGCTGTCGAGGGAGTTGCCCCCCTTACCTCGCCAACCTCTGTCCGCCTCTCCAGCTGGGAGCCCTTGGCTGCCGCTTCCTTCCAGTACACCCCCGCCTGGACGGAGGACCTTGTCCCCACTCCTTGGCGAAGACAGGTGGGACCTTTTCGAGAGAAACATTATTTAGAAAGCGAGGCAAAACAGAAGAATTAAGTAGCTCCAAGTATATAAACAGATGGGTTTTCAGAACACAGAATTCTTATCCTGGGATCACTGAAATCTAGCTATAAAATCTAGGCACATATGTTCCAGCTCAGTCTGAACAAAACATTCATTTTCGAAATCTTGGGCAGTTCTTCCAATTCTCTTCTTTTTCCTTTCCCTTCCACAGAAGATCATGTGGCAGGCAGAGCTGAAGGACTCTGATGTAGAGCAAGGATGGCCAATAGGTAGCATGCAAGTTGTTACTTTCTAATCCCATATCCATGGCAGACATTGCTAATCAATCACAGAACTTTTTCTAATTATTAAGGCTGAATGTGGCTTTGCATTTCTTCTTCAAACAGTATTCCAGGAAGCCACTTCCAGTGGATTAGGGTTGGCAAGCAACAGGATACCACTATGGTTGCTCGGGTATATATCAAAGTCATGGCATACATGTTCTTTTTAAATGACTTTCACTTTAAAAAATTACCGTGAAAAATGTGGAAGATGATATAGAAAAGTAAAAAGAATATGTGTACCAACTAGATTGAGCAATGAACATTTTTGTTTCATCTCTCTCTTTTTATACTTTTGCTGAAGGGTGACACTTTATCCATAAAAATTCAGCATGGATTTTTTTAAAAAAGATAATCTCCAACATAACCTACAATATCATCTAATGAAATTAATAGTACTTTGCTAGTGTCATCTAATGCCCGTTCCACATTCAAATTTCTCTAATTGTCCTCAAAACGTCTCTTATAACAGTTTTTGTCCTATCAGGATTTAATCAAGGGCTGTGCATTTCATTTGGTTGTTATGTCTATTAAGTCTCTGAAATCTGGAACAGTCTACCCTTTTTTTGATGCCACTAACTTGTTGGAGAGGCATTGGTGGTGCAGTGTCCCATGTTCCCAATTCATTGGATTGTTTCCTTATGGTGTCATTAACTTGACCCCCTATATGTCTGCTAAACTGAGAGTTAGCTCTAACTGACTGTTTAGGTGGAGGCCGACATTTTTGGCAGGACTGTTTCATAGTCAGTGCTGTGTGTATTTTCTATTGCATCACACCAGGAAGCAAATAATGTCTGGTTGTCCTACTATTACTGATGACAAGTTTGATTACTGGGTTAAGGTGGTGACAGCCAGCTCTCTGCATTGTAAGGCCATGTTTTTCCCTTTATGACTCAAGTGGTCAGTGGGGTAATGCTGGGGCTCCATGTGGACATCCAGTTCCCCATCACCTTTTCGTCTAATGGTCTAGCATCCACTGAGGTTGCTTGCCTGAAACGATGATTTCCTTAGGGGTTGCAAGATGATGATTTCCTAATTGTGTCATTTCTTCCACATTTATTAGTGGCCATTCTTTCATGAAAAAGAGATTTTCCTCCTCAAAAGGGTTGACTTCATTTCTCTGAGGCACAATTCATGTTGAAAAGGGGAGAATCACACTTGCTTCTTTCTCTTTTAGAAGTTGCGGGGCTGGCCCACGTAGTGGTTAAGTTCGCGCACCCCGCTTCAGCGGCCTGGGGTTTGCAGGTTCAGATCTCAGGCACGGACCTGCTCACCACTCATCCAAGCCTTGCTGCGGTGGTGTCTCATGTAAAGTAGAGGAAGATGGGCACGGATGTTAGCCCAGGGCCAATCTTCCTCAGCAAAAAGAGGAGGATTGGCAGCAGATGTTAGCTCAGGGCTAATCTTCCTCACCAAAAAAAAAGAAGTTGCCTTCATTAGTGGCAAGTGAGGTTTTATTGTTTTGAATTTTGCTTTTCTTTTTTGAGTATCATTATGGGCACATAGATTATATAATTCGATTAATTATGGTTATTATTTCTTTTTGGGACTCAAGTTGTCCCAAATGTAACCCACAGGAGCTCCTTCAAGCTGGTGCCTTTGTCCTGTTGATAAGTCCCCTTTAGTCTTTGAGAACTTCCCTGCTTTATGGAATCACCGGTTGTCCCAGGCTTACCTTGTAAATTGCCTGCCCCAGACCTGGAATCAGCCATTTCTCCAAGGAACCTTCGAAGGGAATGGTATTTAGAAACGACTGGGTTCTAAATTCACTTGGAGTGAATGTATACATGCATAAGATACTTATGGTTCTCTCTTACACTTGGCTGTAAGAGAAAATCTTGGTTCAGAAAACATTAACGTCTTGAATTCTTTGCTTTATCCTACAAGATACATAAAACAGTTTCGCAATCACAATACTGATAGTTCTGCCAACTTAAAACTACTGAGAAAGATTTCTTGGCAGTTCTTTTTGTGCTTGGGATGCCTCCCGCTGAGAAAGTACAGTTGAGCCTCTGGGTTTTCAGTTTGCTTGGAGTTGTCTTTTCTTTCTGTGGCTTTGGTGCTGATTTGTTGTGCAGTCAGGTTGGAGTCTTGTTTTGTTTCAGTTTATGGTTTGTGCAGAATGCTTCTGGAAGTCACTTGGCCTGGAAGGAGATGGTTCAGACTGGAGGGGCCCCTCTTTCTTGGTTGTCTTACGGAACCTGGGAGGCTTGTCTGTTGCGCAGGAGGCGTGAGTTGGGGGAAGGGGTGGAATTGACTGAGACCTTTGCGTCTGCGAGCACCTGAGGCGAGCCTGGTGGCCCTGTTCCGGAGGTGTGTGCCCTGCGTATCACCCACAGTGAACACACTTCCTGAACACCCGCTCTGCACCAGCCCTGAGCTGGGGGCACAGGAGAGGATCTCTGTCCTTGTGGGGCTCCCAGGCCAATAGGGTAGACAAGCCGGGATCTCACCAGGAGCTGGTCGATGAAGAGGGGCAGGGCATTTCTGCAAAGAGAACAGCGTGTGTGGTGGCGCTGCCTAGGGAGGCGTGGAGGTCCAGCCCAGCAAGCACGGGGAGAGTCAGGGGCACAGTGTCCAACTCTGTCAGGCTGGACGGGGGAACCACAGAACGTAGGGCCTTGAAGGTAAGGATTTGGAGAAACTAAATAGTCTTGTGCTCAGTGAGATACCATCCTAGACTGGATCCAGGGTTGTTGACATGGGCTCCATGCACTCATGGGGATGGTCTTTGAGGGAGCTTGAGAACTCCCTAAAATCGTGCTCCAAATGTGCACCTAAGCAGTATGGTATTCTGGAGAGAGAGGCCTTATCTGTTCCCTGATTTTCAATGGGACCTGTCCAAACCACACAAGATTTTAGAATGAGTGAGCAACTATAGAAACCAAGGATTTAAGATTTCTCAACATTGTGAGAAGGAGCAAGAGGAGACTGTCTTTGCAGCAGACCCTCTCTGTCCCGCTTAGAGAGCGTGGTGCCCTGGTGGGAGCACAGTCTGAGGCCCCTTGGGGGGTGATGGTGAACTACATTGGTCTGGGGGAGATTCTGGATCTCCAGGGTTCATGTGTAGGAGGCATCAGGGGGGCTTCCTGCAGGAAGTGATGGGTGCCGTAGAAGTTGGCCAGGTGAAGAAGGAGGGAAGAGTTTTCCCGGCAGAAGGACGTCCCTTGCTTCTTCCCTCTGAGCTGAGTCCTCTGGGTGCCTCAGTTCAGGAGCCACAGCTCTGAGCCCACAGGCCAGGAGGTGACGACGTGTGAATCGGGCCTGGTGCAGGGCAGTGGGGTGTGGCCTCGGGTGACCTGGAAAGCCTGTATGCTGCCTAAAACCCATGGGGGGACCAGATTCTGTGCACGGCTGGCAGCCTGTTAGGGGCCCACCTCAGATGGGCCAGACACAAGCGAGACATCATGGGCACCTGCCAGCGTCAGCTTCTCATACCCGCCTCCCAGGTGCTGAAGTGGGTGGAGTCAGCGCTCCAGGCCTCCAAGGTGCACCTGCTGTCCACGGACCATGAGGAGGAGGGTGAGCACTCGTGGAGGATCCCTCTCGACCCCAGCCTGAAGGAGGTCACCATCTCCCTGAGCGGCCCAGGGCCCAAGATCGAAGTCCGAGACCCGCTGGGTACGTGCGCCAGGGCCGGCCCCCTCTTGGCCCCGAGGCTGAGCTGGCAGTCCAGGAGGGGACAAAGAGAGAGACCTGGGGTGGCAGGGGGTTTGGACGCTCTGGAAACAAGGAGGGTGGAGTGATGCCAGGGAGAGGGCAGAGAGGGTGCCTGTAGTAGGTGAGGAAGCAGGGGGCCAGTGGCAGCCAAGCAAGAGGAAGTAAAATAATGGCGGGACCGGGGTGTGAGGTGCATATGGAGTCTTCCCCGTGTTCTCTCGGTGGATCCCTGCAGCGGCCTGGCGGGTCGATTGGGCAAGAATTAGTAGTACACCATACAGATGGGAAGCTGGGGCTCTGGGAGGTGGGATGACTTGTCAGGGTCACCCAGGATCGGTGTGATTTGGACCCGGCCACCTGGCCCCACAATGCTCCGAGGATGCCGTGAGCACCCGGGTGTAGAGGCCAGGTGCACAGCCCACACCTGGGGAGGGAGGAGGGCGGAGTGCAGAATGAGGCGGAGGCCTGAGCATTGCTGAAGCCCCCTTGTCAGTTCCTCTGGGAAGCCTGAGGCTGGTGTTTGGAGGGCTGTGGGTTCTTGGGGACAGAGTCGGGCCTCTGTCACCCCCAGGAAAGGGTCAGGGACTGAGCAGTCCTTGGGGCTTCCACAGGGAGGATCCTGCAGAAAGATGACGGCCTCAACGTGCTCCTCAACATCCCTGACTCGGCCAGGGTTGTGGCCTTTAAGCCTGAGCATCCTGGACTGTGGTCCATCAAGGTAGGAGGCCCTGGGTTCCGGGGGAGAGGGGAGACCAGCTTCACTGAGTGGACACCATTTCCCTCCTGCCTGCCCCGGGCAGCCGGGGGCCCTGGGAAGCTGAGGGGTGGAGAGTGGGTGCTGATGTGGGCATATCAATAGAAGTAAAAGGTCAAGAACAGAGGAAGGGTATTCTGCTTTGCACCAGTGAGAGAAAGTGGAGTGGTTTGGCATTAGGGAACATTTAAGAAGGACTTGAAATAACAACTTGAGTGTCCAGAGGTGGGTGACTGAGCCGGCTTGTGGCTCAGAACCCTGTCCCGTGAAGAATGCACAAAAGAAGCCAGGGTGACCTTGGGGGGAATGGCTCAGAGAGGCAGGGCTGGTAGAGGGAGCTGGGCCTGCTATAATCTGCAAGGTGCTGGAAGCCGGAGACAGGGGCAGGCTGGGCTCCCGACAGTGTCCTCGGATGGGGCAGCCTGTTGCCTCGGAAGGACGTGAGTGCCTGCTGCTCAACAAACATTTATTGAGCGCCTGCTGGGTGCCAGGCACTGTGCTCAGTGCTGCTGGGGAAGTGGCAGCGTTGACCCCTGCCCTTCAGACTCTGAGCATCTCTGAGCCAAGAGCTCTAGTGCCCACGGGGAAGGCAAGGCGGGGATTAGACGTGCAGGGGGACAGACAGGCCTAGCGGGTGTTGAGGGGAGCTGGAAAGGCAGGGCAGCTTCGAGTCCTGCTCAGGACAGGGCTGTCAGCTGGGGCTTCTTCATTTTCATTTGGGGAGCATCGTGCTGGGCCCCCGAGGAGCAGGAAAGTTGCCCAGGTATCTGCAAAGGCAGGAGAATTCCAGCTGCTGACACTGGGCCTGGCTGGGTCGGCCGCCTCCTGCCCTGGAGCTGGGGTGCTGGAGTCGGACGCCCTGGTGACGTGGGCCCGGCCTGTGCCAGGTCTATAGCAGCGGCCGCCATTCTGTGAGGATCACCGGCATCAGCAACATCGACTTCCGAGCCGGCTTCTCCACTCGGCCCTCCCTGGACCTCAACCACACCATCGAGTGGCCTCTGCAAGGTACAGAGCTCCTGACCCTGGGGGCGACGCAGAGCCACCTGCTGAAGGGGTGGGCTTGCCTTGGGCAGTGGTGGGAGCTCTGGGGCATAGGCTATGAGTGTGTGACTATGGAGTGGGCCCTGCGGAGGCCAGGTTGAGCCGTTCTCTCAAACCACAGTGAGCTGAGCCCCAGCCCCAGCCCAGGTGACACTATGACCATTTACCTTTAGAACATCCTTCCTGCCCCCACAGGCCTCCAGGACCTTCTGCTGTCCCACTTACTGCTGAGTTCACACCTTCTCCTTTCTCTTTGTCAAAACTTGTCTGTCTAGAGCCTGACTTCTTTGGTTTTCGGGTGAACATCGAGCTAGTCCAGTAAACTAACAGGCACTAGTGAGTTGATAGCTCACCTGAAAAGAAGAACAATGTCTTACTCCAAAGGAATGAATGTCCTGATGGATGTTTTGATGGCCCGGGGGCTGATGGGGTTGGTAGCCTGAGGGCAGGTTGAAGTTGGAGGCACAGGGTCAGTTTTCTGATTAGAAGACGCCCACTGGGGTCTGAGGTTGCCTGTGTGCCCGTGGTGGTTCCATCTGGAGAATGCTGAGCCCCAGAGCGGGCAGGGGCTTCTGGCTCAGGTTGCCAGAGCTCCATGCCAGAAAATACCATCTGGTGGCCAGATCAAGGGCCCCAATTTATAGTTTGGAAAATATGGTCCCTCATCACGGGGCCACTCAGAGGATTTTGTTAGGACCAGCTCAGAAGAGAGAGGAGGAATGGCCTAGACCAGGTCAAGCTAACTCTGGACCACTGAATAGTGACCAAAAATAGTACCTGCGAGACCCTTCGAGCTTTCTTTCGAGTCTGTACCTTCTCTGAAGTTTGTCATTCTTGTCGGCCCTTGTTGGTTTCCCTGCCAGGACCAGCAGTAGTATCTTCAAAATGGAAAGGGGGCTGCTTGCTCATTTTGTGTTTGTTTTTGCTAACAGCAGGAAGAAGAGAGGCAGGGAAACTTTGTTCCTATTCTAAAGCCAGGAGACAAAAGGAATGCTAAATGGGGTGCTAGAGTAGGGATTGAAAACTGGTCGGTTCCCAGGGCCAGTCCGTGGTGGGAGAGGGTGAAGGAGGCCACGTGTGACCCTCTCGGGTTTCTGCTGTTGATAAAGATGTGAGTCCAAGACATTTTTTCAAAAAAAGAGAGAAATAGCAGCAGGGCAATTAAAAATGATAAATAGCACTTGGCCCTTGGCCTCAGGGCCAGGGGCATCAGGGAGTGGGGGAGACTGTGGCTAACTGGACAGTGGCTGCCTGGGCTGCAGGGATCAGCTGCTACGTGCTGTTTGCTAATTTTTACAATGTGGGAATGGGGCCCGGCACTGACACACTTGATTTTTCAAGGCAGTCTAGAATTCTAGATTTTTACGTGTCCTTTCCAGATTCTTTGATGTTTCTTCAAAAATTTTAAGGCATTTCATGGACCACACCAACTACACCCTCTGGTCCCTGGTTTATGATCTCTGAGAGAAGAAAATTAATAGCTTTCTGAAAAGAGAGAGACCTGACAGAAGTTCCCAAATCAGCTAAGGGAATTGTGAAACCCAAGTCCAGTTCTGTCTTTTCTGGGATAGTGTGAAAGTGTATTTCTAATAAGATAGAAAAGGAGAGCTGAGCACAGGGAGAGGGGGGGCAGGAGTCAGAGTCCCCAGACTAGGGTGTGTATCTCACCTTTGCCAGTCCCAGAGCCTGCCTGATGACAGCCAACACCAGAGTTAATGGGGGGCGGGGAGGGAGGGGAGGTGTCCCTTCCCAGCTCTACTCCATGAGAGCCTGGGTCGGCGGAGTGGA
Source organism: Ceratotherium simum simum (assembly GCF_057802395.1). Lineage (NCBI taxonomy): Eukaryota > Metazoa > Chordata > Mammalia > Perissodactyla > Rhinocerotidae > Ceratotherium > Ceratotherium simum. The sequence goes on along the minus strand of NC_141928.1, from coordinate 6,791,142 downwards.
GGTGATGCAGCTGTGGGCTGGATGGAAAGTAGCATTTCAGGACCACGGACAGTAGCAGGGCCCCCTGTTTCCTTATCCCACCCCCAGCAGTAGAAGGCTCAGGGAAGAGAAGGTGAGGGAGCGCGTGAAGGAGGGCCAAGCAGGCTGGCCTATGGTCAGACCAAGCAGACTGTGGTCCTAAGGCGCCTGCTTCGGGAGGATCATGGAGCCCAACGCAGATGCCAGCACCTCCTTCCTCTCCCTTTCCTCTTCAGGGGTGCCCATCTCCCTGGTGATCAACTCCACGGGCCTGCAGGCCCCTGGCCGCGTGGACTTGGTGGAGCTCTCACACAGCTCAGGGCGGCCCCTCCTGACTTTGCCCACGCGGCCCCTCTCCAACGAATCCACCCATCAGCTGTGGGGCGGGCCGCCCTTCCACGCCCCACAGGAGCGCTTCTACCTCAAGGTGAAAGGCAAGGACCACGAAGGGAACCCCCTCCTCCGTGTCTCTGGAGTTTCCTACAGTGGGGTGACCCCAGGTGAGTGATTGGCTCTTAACACCCCCAGCTCCCTGGCTCATGTGGAGGCCCATTTCTTCCTGGAAGCCTTCCCGGATTAGATTAGATTAGATTAGGAAATGTTTGTTCATTAAACTTCTATGGGTAGCAAGCTCTGCAAGGCATTATACTAAATACTGAGATGCTTCAGATGTGGCCCTTAGCTCAAGGATTTAGTACAAAGTCATCCATCCATCCATACATCCATTGGTCCATCCACCCATGCTTCCACCCATTTATCCATGCATCCATCCAATCATCCATCCATCCCTCCGTCCATCCATCCATCCATCCATCCATCCATCCACCCACCCACCCACCTATTCATCTATCCACCCATGCATCTATCCATTTATCCATGCATACATGCATCCATCCACCCATCCCTCCATCCATCCATCCCTCCATCCCTCCATCCATCCCTCCATCCATCCATGCATCCATCCAATCATCCCTCCATCCATACATCCATCCCTCCCTCCCTCCATCCATCCATGCATCCCTCCAATCATCCATCCATCCCTGCATCCATCCATGCATCCATGCATCCATCCAATCATCCCTCCATCCCTCCATCCATCCAGCCATCCCTCCATCCATCCCTCCATCCATCCATGCATCCATCCAATCATCCCTCCATCCCTCCATCCCTCCCTCCATCCCTCCATCCCTCCATCCATCCCTCCATCCATCCATGCATCCATCCAATTATCCCTCCATCCCTCCCTCCATCCATCCCTCCCTCCATCCATGCACCCCCCCACCCACCTACTCATCTATCCACCCAACCGTCTATCCACCCAACCGTCTATCCACCCATGCATCTATCCATTTATCCATGCATACATGCATCCGTCCACCCATTCATCCATCCAAACATCCATCCATCCTTCCATCTGTCTACCTACCCACTCACTCATCCATCCATCCATCCATCCATCCACCCACCCACCCACCCACCATGCATCCATCTATCCAAATACCCATCCACCTGTCCTTGCAACATTCATTTTGTGTCAGTCATAGCGCTGGGCATTGTAGACACAGCAGTGGCAGGGCAGTGGGTATGGGTATGCTCTTCCATAATCATAATTATAATCATGGTAATACTAATCTAGTCACCATTTTGAGCACTTCCCATGGGACAGTCCTGGGCCAAGCACTTGCCATGTATTAGCTCATTGAATGCTTGTAACAGTTCTGAGATGTGTCCCCATTTTATAGGTGAAGAAACTGAGGTAACCTACCTCACAGGGTTACTCTGAGGGTTCTGTAAGCTAATGCACATAACGAGACAGTTCTCAGGCGCTCTGAGGCTGCACCCAGAGTGTGGAAATTGTGGACCAGGGCCCTCCACATGTGGCAGCTGCTGTTACTGTTATGTCATTCTAGGCACAGGTGATTTTGTGGTCCCATCTTTGGTCATGTTGTGTTGGTTCCCACATGTGTGGTTTTTTGCTGGTTTCCTGTGTGTCCCTGCGGTCTCACTATCCAGGGCAGAAGCTTGCGGAGGGCAGGGCAGAGTCTTCGGCTTTCCAGCTCTGCCTCTGGTCCTAGCGGGGGTGTCTGAGTTCACTGGCCCTCAGCCTCCTTCTGGGCCTCGTTCCTTCCTCCTGCCCACTGCCCCTTTCCCTGGGCAGTGGCTGGGAGGACCTCACAGAGGTGGGTGTCCCTGACATTCCAACCTCTCCTTTGCTGGGGATCGCAGCGAGGGGCAGACTCCTTCAGATAGGGATGTGGGGTTGCCCGTGGCGAGGTGGAGGACTTTGAGGACCGTTCTTTCCAGGCTCCTTGTCTCTGCTTCCCTGCTGTGGTCCGGGACCCCTCCTTCCTTGGCCTTTGCAGCTTTGAAGAAGAACTTTCAGGAAGCAATTTCAGCAGGGGAATAACAGCCTCTGTTTCTCTGTCCCCTGTTCTTTGGTCTCCATCTCAGCTCTAGATTAAAGTTGTGTGTGTGCGGGGGCAGGGATGTGGTTTGGGTTTTTGCTTCCTCCCTACCTTCCAGGTCTGGGAGGCCGGGAGTTTCGCTTAGAGCAAGAGGCTCTGGATTTGGAGACATGGGGGTGGTGAGGGCTGGGCCTGAGGTCCCTGGGCCCATTCAGCTCATAGAAGAGGGAGCCCGAGCTCGTCTTGCAGAGGCTTCCAGTGTGTGTGTGAGAGGTGGCTGCTTTGCACACAGTTGAGGACGTGGCTGGATGGTCCGATACCCCTCTCCCCTGGGACATGGCAGCGAGCCTGCAGCATGATGTCACCGCCACCCTCCCACCCCCAGCTCTGTGCTCAGAGGAGGGCTGGGGCGTTGTCTTACCCTCGGAGCATCTCTGGTGGGGACGAGGGAGAGGGCCATACGAGGGTTGAGTGCACGCCCGTGATCACCCAGCGAGGCCCTGACGGGCCGCAACTGACCCTGCGGGGGCGTTCTCAGACTTTTCCATTGAAGCAATTCCAATAGCCAAGGAAAGAGAATGTGTCACCCCACGACCAGGGTCAGGCGAGGGGGCAGTGGTGTCTGATGGGGGCCCCAAGGGGCTCATCCCAAGCTGTGAGATTTCATTGAAGTCTCTTATTTTATCTCAAAAATGCGTGTGAATTTTGCATTCACAGCCATGCTCCAACTGTGCTTATTTTTAAATAAAAAAAGGCTTCCCTCCAACATCTTTGGGTAGAACTGACCCTCCAGCCAGACGAGCCCCACCCACACCCAGGAGAGCCCAGTCTGGCGAGCATTTCATCAGATTTCGGGACTGGTTCCACTTCTCTGTCCCGTACAGTTGAGGAAATGGTGGCACAGGCTGGTCCATCTCGGCCAGTCTTCTCGGCCAGCCATAGACACAACATGAGCGTTGATTGACGGAGCTCGCCATGCCTTGTGCATATGCCACGAGCTTTCTCCACACCACCTCCCACCAGCTCCTCATGACACGATGAAGGCAGTACCGTGATTAACCTCATTTTACCGAGGTCGAAACTGAGGCTTAGGGAGGGGACGCTACCCGCTCTCGGTGGCCACCGAGTGGTGGAGCCGGGATGGAACCCCGGCCTCTGGCTCCGGCTCATCCCTGGGTCTCTGTGTCACTGGGTGTGGCGAGGGCAGGCTGTGGGGCGGCAGGGAGGGATCCTGAGTGCTGATCCTTGCCTGCAGGCGCCCCTGTGGTCAGCATGCCCACCAGGATCCAGGGCTACCTGCACCAGCCCCTGCTGGTCTCCTGCTCTGTGCACAGCGCCCTCTCCTTCCGGCTGCAGCTGCGGCGGGACGGAGCCAGGCTGGGCGAGGAGAGGCACTTTTGGTGAGTGGCTGATGGCCAGCCGTTGTCCCCAGCCACAGGGCTCCGGGGGTCCTGATGCCCTGGAGGGATCTGAGGGGAGTGGGTGGCAGGAAAGGGACCTTGGTCTTGGTGATGTTTTCCTCCCGGGCAGCCAGGGATGGGGGACGGGAGTCCCTGAGGCTCCGGCCACTGCTGGGCTGTCACCCTCTGAAGGAGCCATGGGCCTTCCTCACCTTCCAGAAAACTCAACCCATGCAGGGCCCAGCTCTGTGGGGGTCAAGGCAGGAAGGACCCTCTGAGACTTTCCTCCTTATGGATGGGAGTCCAGGGCTCAGAGAGGGAAAGGGACTTGCTCAAAGTCACACAGCATGTCGTGGAATTTGCGTGTCCTCGGCTGCCTGAATCTTCTTACCAAGTCTTCAAGAGGATTTGGGGCCTCCCTTCTGCGCAGGATTCAGGGGACCAAGCCCCATGAGGGCCAGATGAGGCTGGGGAACCCTGGCTGGGGTCAGTGTGATTGTGTGTCTCCAGCTGTTCCGTGTTCGCAGGGAGTCAGGAAACAGCAGCTGGGAGATCCCACGGGCCTCCAAGGCTGAGGAAGGCGTGTATGAGTGTACAGCGGTTAGCAGGGCTGGCACAGGACGAGCAAAGGCCCAGATTGTCGTCACAGGTCTGTCCCTCCTCATATCCCTTCCCCACCCACTTCCTGATTTTTCCCTCTGGGATGTCCTCTTGGGGTGTCTCAATCCATGGGGGAGTGCACCAGCCAGCCAGCAGCTGCTGGGGACTGTCCATCATCCAGAGTCTGGCTGCCCAGGCTGCCACCTGCCTGCTGGCCTCCGTTTGGCTGTCTCCCCTGGGTATGGCCTGTGGGTGTCAGCTGGAGGAAGGCTGAGAACCCGGGCTCAGGGCATGCCTCCCCTGCCCAGCCTCAGTCCCACCTCTGACTTCTGTCTGGCCTCTGGGGCTTGGCCAGCCCCCAGGCCCTTTCCGGGGCCACCATCCGCCTTGCAGTCTCCATCCTTTAATGCCTCCAGGTGCCTGCTGGGATGGCACCTGGAGCTCAGGAAGGTTGGAAACACCACAGACCATCTCGAAATGAAATTGGCGTTATCTTTTAAATTATGAACCTAACCTGTCTTGAAGAGAAGAAAAGGAGCCCAGGGCACGTGGGAAGATCAGCCACTCTGCTCTCTGATCTCACCCAGCCTCACATGTGCTCCTCGTAGGAAGGCTGGGAAGATACAAATAAGCCGAAGAAGATCCCAATAACCTGGGATCCCTCCATGCGAGAGACGACCTCAAGAGTATTTTGATTTACTTCCTTTCAGACCTTTATCGATGTGTACGTTTTAACAAAAATGGGATAATATTATACATACTATAGCAACCTGATTCTTTATCACCTAACAATATAGTATGTCAGCAAATATACTTCCATGGCACGAATTAGAAAATTTGACTTTTTCTAAGTGGTGAGTGCAGAAAAGAGAGCAAGTAAGGAGAACTTCCCCACCCATTACTTTGACTTCACCGTCGCTAATATTTTGCCATATTTTCTTTTTCACTTTTTGGCTATTTTAAACAAAATTGTAGTCATGACATTTCAGTATTGGTCTCTTTTTTAAACAGTGGATTTTGCTGTGTGATAAAGCTTCTGTGATCACACCTAATGAACTGAACAGTAAGGCTGTGATGCTGTTTAATTTAGTCCGTAACCTGGTTTCCCCGTTTGCCCCGGGGTGCGATTTCCAGTTGTTTTGACAGCACTGTTGTTGGTGGCGTGGCGTGCAGACACCGCTCTTGAGCACGTGGGTACTCGGACGTCATGGTCATTACCACGTGTCGCCTGTGTGCAGCCGGCTTTTTTCCTGCAGGTTCTCAGGCCCACGTCCCTGGATAGACGGTCTCTGATCTTGTCACTGTCGTTGGCTTTTTCCGATGGAGATAGCGGTTTCCTTATCTCTTCCCTCCTTTGGGGCAGTGGTGTTAGATCGACAAGTTGGCCATTATGAGAGCCCTGCTGTTTATTCAGAGAACACCTTTGTGCTCCTCGTTCTTTCCCTGTTGAGGGTTGTTTCCGGGGCTTTATTCCCCAGGGGGGAATTATTGGCTCACAGGGTGTGAAAGGGTCGCAGCTCTTGTTCAGTGTTGCGGTTGGCTGTTGGGTGGAAGCACGCACAGGCCTTGCGGCCCCCGGCGGGTGTGCGATGGCGCTGGGGCATCCGCCCTCCCTGGAGTGTCACCGTCCCGGGAGGGTGAGCAGAGGTGGTTAACTGCGCTCCTGGCCGACGTCTGGGGGATCCGTGCGGGGTTCTGGTGTCTGGACACAACCAGGGCCTGCGTGACGGTGCCCTCCCCCGTGTCAGCCCCTCAGTGCCTCCTGTGCTCGTGTCCCTGCAGACCCCCCACCGAGGCTGGTCCCTGCCCCCAACGTGACCGTGTCCCCGGGGGAGACCGCCGTCCTGTCCTGCCGGGTCCTGGACGAGGCCCCCTACAACCTGACGTGGATCCGGGACTGGCGAGTCCTGTCGGCCTCCACGGGCAGAGTCATGCAGCTGGCCAACCTGTCGCTGGAGGTCGGTGGTGCCATCCCCAGTGACGGCGGGCGGTACCAGTGCATGGCCAGCAACGCCAACGGGGTCACGAGGGCGTCCGTCTGGCTCCTGGTGCGAGGTGAGGCCCCTCCTGCCACTGCTGTCCTCCCCATCCCACACACTACCTAGCATTTACCCCAAGAGCCCAGTGATCCTTCCCTCTGCCCAGACGTCACCTCTGGCAAGCAACTCCAGCCCTTTCAGTGTTTTCTGAACCTTCAGAGAAAGAGGATTCCCTAGCCTCTTGGCCTAAGTCTAGTAGCTCTCACTATTGGGAAGTTCATCCTCATATCTAGCTTAAATTTCTACTGCTGTAGGCCAAGCCAGTTTCATTGTGTCGTGTCCTTTTCCCATGCCATCAAACACCTCCATTGTCCCTCCCCCCCCCCAAATATGTAGGCCAGGTATGGAATACTGGAAACTTCTGAAAGCCCGGAGATCAGATGTGCTTGGCAGGGTTGGGCAGCACTGAGCAGAGGCGGGTGGAGGAGGCAGTGGCAGGAACACCCGTCTGGATGTGGCCTCAGGTCTACCCAGGATTTAGAGGGATCCTCCTCCTGGGGGTGCTGGTTCCCCACGCGTAAAAGTGAGTGTGTTGGAATAAGCGTTTGCTCTTGTGCCAGCGACTTGATTGGCTGCCTGGAGTGTGTTGAGAAGGATTCTGAGGCCATGTCTAGGCCACTGGTATGGGAGGGGCGTGCTTGCCGTTTCTAGATGAGATGGCCCGTGAGGCCTGTTTGAGACTGACGAGTCCGTTGTACGGTGAGCTTTCTGAGGGCCAGGCTAGAACCTAAGTTTGGGGCCAGTACTGGGGGTACAGGCCTCAGGGTCCACTCAAAGTCACTGGAAATGAGAGCCAGCCCAGCCCTGGATCTGCTGACATCTCCCAAGCCTCTCCGAGGCGCTCAGTCCAGAGCAGACCTCCAGGGAGCTCGAGGCTCCCGCTGCAGGGTGTTGGGAAGTCAGCTCCCTGTGTGGCCTGGCTGGCCGCCTGGTCAACCCCGAATCCCAAGGAGCCCACTCCCGGGATTCAGGCTCTTTGGTGCCTTTGCTTCCCGTGTCTCTGCCGTCTGTGGCTCGGGAAGGGCACGGGACCCAGGGCTGGGTGCCAGGGACACGGCTGCTCTGACGGGCTCTTCCCTGCCTGTCCGCTTTGCACCGTAGAGGCCCCGCGGGTCAGCATCCACACTGGATCCCAACGCTTCTCCCAGGGCATGGAGGTCAGGGTCAGCTGCTCGGCCTCTGGGTACCCTGCCCCTCGCATCTCCTGGAACCGTGAGGGCCGCGCCCTGCAAGAGGACAGCAGGTGAGGGGCCCAGGGCCTGGGGCTCTGGGACTGGGAACAGGTGGACAAGGACCCTGAGGACCTCTCTGAGCCTTGGTCTTCTTACCTGTAAATGGGGGAGCAGCACTTGCCCTGCCCTCCTCCTGGGATCATTTGAGACTCAGGAGCGAGATCACTTTGGAAACATAGCGATGCCTCAGTGTGGGCTCAGGGGTCAGGAGCTCCAGCTGCAGAATCCAGCAGATCTGCTCTTCAATCCTGCCTCTGCCATTCAGGCTGTGTGACCTTGGGCAAGTCACCTTACCTCTCTGAGCCTCGTGAATGAAAAAAAAACAATGTATGTAAAGTACTGAGCGCATAGCCCGGCACAGAGGAAGTGGTCAGTATAGAATGGTGGTCACTAGTGATGGTATTCATTAATTTGTTATTACGATGATGGGAGCAACCCCTGGGACCCGGCCTAACCAGCCCTGTGTTGAACATATTTCATGGCCCGACTCCAGAATCCATGTGGATGCCCAGGGAACCCTGATCATTCAGGGAGTGGCCCCAGAGGATGCCGGGAATTACAGCTGCCAGGCGGTTAATGAGGTTGGCACAGATGAGGAGACGGTCACCCTCTATTATACAGGTACTCGGGCCTTGGGCATCTCAGGAGAGGGCTCTCCGTCCACAGATACTTAGTGAGCATCTACTGTGCACCGGGCCTTGGGGGTGTGGCAGTGGAAACACGGTCCCTATCCAAGTGGAGCTTATATTCTGGTGGGGAGGCACAAAACAGACATGCAAACAGATAAATAAGGTATTCTGGATGCTGAAGGTACTTTGAGGAGCACAGAGCAGGGGGTGAGATGGATGACGCGCAGGTGGGGATGAGAGGGGCGTGGCTGTGACACACAGAACGAGCCAAGGCCTCCATGAGGAGGTGCCCCTTGCCAGAGACAGGAATGGGAACAGTGTTCCGGGCAGAGGGACTGGGCAGGGCAAAGACCCTGAGGTCAGAATGAGTCTGGGTGCTCAAGGGGCTGCAAGGAGCCTGGCGTGGAGTGAGTGGGGCTGGGTGGGGAGAGGGGCAAGGGAGGGGTAGAGGAGGGGCAGGTAGCCCCTATAGGGCATTTTAGGCCCCTGTGGGATTTCGGCTTTTATGGCAAGTTCAATGAGGAACGATGAGGGGTTTTGGTCCTAGGAGACTGGCTTTAATTTGAGGTCCTGTGTGGGAAGCTTTTTAAAAACCAGCTGTGGCTGGATCTTTCTGGGGTGACCGTTCCCGACTGGGGGGCTGGGGAGGAGGCAGGGTGCTCCGCTACAACTCTGTGCCCGCCACCCTCCTCTCCCCAGCTGTGGAGAGCCACATCCTCACTCTAGGGAGTTCGTGGGTTGGTCCTAAATTCCCCCTCTGCTCCCCACACAGACCCCCCGTCGGTCTCGGCCGTAAACACCGTGGTTCTCGCTGCTGTTGGGGAAGAGGCCGTGCTGGTGTGTGAAGCATCCGGGGTTCCCCCGCCCCGGGTCATCTGGTATCGAGGTACGTGGGGTGGGGGGAGGGATCTGTGGACTGTCCCACTGGGGCCCTGGAGGATCCGCTTTCCAGAACAGTCTTTGGGGGGCACTCCGAGTAGAGTGTCTGGGGAGAGACAGCCGTTTCCAGCAGCCCCCGCCTCACCCCAGCCCAGCATCCACACAGCTGATGCGGCACAGCTCAGCAGTTAGGAGGAGGTTTAGAGTAGACCCATATGTGAATTCCAGCTCCCCTGGGTGACCTTGGGCAAGTGACTTGCCCTCTCTGAGTCTGCATCCTTATCTGGAAAATGGAGAATGTCTAAGCTAGGTTGGTTGTGCGAGGATTAAATGAGTCCGTATATGTGAAGTGTTTAGACAAGCCTGGCACCGGGCTGGGCTCGGTGTTCTTCACGATGGTGACGATAAGGGTGTGACTGAGAAGTGGGGGTCATGGTAACAGGCTTGTTCTGGGGCTCTGGGTTAGCCGGTGTGGAGTGTTTCCTCGGGGCTGGACGCCGAGCTGGAGTTTGACAGATGGGAGCGGTTCCTGCGCCCACACCAGCGGCCGTGGGTCTCGGGGCTCGGTCTTTCTGGGAGCAGAATACTGGCTCCTTCTGAAGCATCAGCCAGGGTCACCAGTGTTGCCCCTCCCACCTGGGCACGCTCCATCCTTTGCAGCACCTGTAGTGATCTTGTCAGAGCCTCACCTTGACTGTGAGACAGGCAGGTAGGAGCTCAGAGTATTGGCTCAGAGTTTGAGCATTTTGTCCAAGGTCACCAGCTGGTGGGTGGCAGAGCCTCGGGACCCCTTACTCAGTGCTCGTGTCACTGCTTGTTCTGAGAGCCCCGCCAGCCCAGCCCCGGAGCCCTTTATAATAGGGGATCTCTCAGGGGAATGTTATTAAGCCTTAAAAAGGAATGAAATTCAAGTTGTACAACAAGATGACTGTGGTAACACCACTGAACTGTACACTTAAAAATGGGTAAGTTGGTAAGTTTTATGTTTTTTTACCACAATTAAAGAAATTTTTTTTAATTTGAAAAGAAGGAAAGAGATTCTGATACAACATGGATGAACCTTGAAAACATTATGCTAAGTAAAATAAACCAGACAGAAGGACAAATACTGTGTGATTCCGCTGATATGAGGTCCCTAGAGTGGTCAGGTTCATAGAGACGGAAAGGAGAATGGTGGGGCCAGGGGCTGGGGGAGGGGGAATAGGGAGTTAGTGTTTAATGGGGACAGAGTCTCAGTTTGGGAAGATGAAAAAGTTCTGTGAATGGATGGTGGTGATGGTTGCACAACAATGTGAATGCACTTAATGCCACTGAATTGGATGCTTGAAATGCTTAAAATGGTAAAACTTGGTGTTTTGGATATTTTACCACAATTTAAAAAATTAAAAATGAAATTTTGAAAAGCGATCATCATCAGGGTTGTCTGTCAGGCCTCAGGAGCCTGGGGTGGATAACAGGCAGGAGAAATGAGGGAGGCCTCAGAGGCAGGCATGGGGGTCGTCATCTCAGGGTGACCCTAGGCCCCTCCCAGAGCTGATCCAAACCTCAGTCTGGACCTGGGGCAGAGGACGGGGACCCAGGAGGGAGCCCCAGGCAAGGAGCTCTTGGGTGATGAGCCTGCCAACTGTCTGGGGACAGGCTGGGCCTCACTCCTGGTCAACAGAGGGGCTCAGGGAACTGGGCCCATGGGTGCCGACTTTAGAGAAAATTTTAAAATTGTGGTAAAATACACATAACATAAAATTGACCATCTTAACCATTTTTGGGTATATAGTCTGATAGTATTAAGTACATTCACGTTGTTGTACAGCCATCACCACCATCCATCTCCAGAACTCTTTTCTTCTCACAAAACTGAAACTCTGTCCCCATTAAACAACACGGGTCCTGACTTTTGGGGGGAACAATCCCCCACCCACCCCCTCCCCAGCCCTGGCCTCGGGGTGTCGCAGGAGCCCAGGGTCAGGAAGGCAGCCTGATCCCCATGGTGACAGTGGGCACCTGCCTGATGCCTTCTCATCTTTGGTCCAGGGAGTCATGAAATGATCCTGGCCCCCGAGGGCTCCAGCTCTGGGACACTGCGGATCCCGGCCGTTCGGGAGAGGGATGCTGGCGTCTACACCTGCCGAGCTGTCAATGAGTTGGGTGATGCTTCTGCGGAAATCCAGCTGGAGGTTGGACGTGAGTGTGCACCTGGTCCCCACCTGCTCCCCCCACCCCTGCCTCTGAGCAGGGAGGAGAGAACTCTACCACGTAGCCCGCCAGTGTGGAATTTGCATCATGTGGGTCCAGAGCACGTGGGGACAAGGGATGTCAGAGGGAAATGGTGTATGCATTACCTTTTGCTGTGTAACAGATTGCTCCGAAACTTTGTGGCTTAGAACAGTAAGCATTTATTGTCTCACATTCTGGAGGGTTAGGATTCTGGGAGTGGCTTACGGGGTGGTTCTGGCTCAGGGTCTGTCTCTCACGGGGTTGCAGTTCATACGTTGGCTGGGGCTTCAGTCATCTGAAGGCTTGACTGGGGCTGGAGGATCCACTCTGAGCTCACTCTTGTTGACAGGAGGCCTCAGGTCCTCACTGCGTGGGCTTCTCCAGAAGGCTTCTTGTGATGTGGCTTCCCCCAGAGCAAGGGAGCAGAGAGAGAGAGAGAGAGAGAGAGAGAGAGAGAGAGAGAAAGAATCCAGCTGGAAGCTGCGGTCTTTATAACCAGCCACAGTCTTGCTAGTGACACATCATCTCTTCTGCTATATTCTCTTGGTCACACAGACCAACCCGGGTACAAGGTGGGTGGGAGGGGCTACTCAAGGCTGTGAATTCCAGGAGGCAGGGGTCATCAGGGCCATCCTGGAGGCTGCTTACCACAGAGACGGTTTGGTTCAAGCTGGGCCTTGTCATCTCTAAGACCTGGGTTCCGGTCCTGTCTCCATCACTTGCCCTCTGTGTGCTTTGGTCAGTGACCCTCAGTTTCCCCATCTGTAAATGGGTCTGACAAGACTTCCCTCATTGTGTTGCTGTGAGTGTTCAGTGATGTCAGGCGTATGATACTTAGCACAGGGTCTGGCCCATTGTGAGTGCTTAATAAATGGAGGGTGATTATCCCCTTTTTACCCATGGGGAGTCTGGATTCTTCCGTGGCCAGTACATGGACGTGGCTATGATTGCCGTATGTATGTCTAAGTTCCAGGCCTGGATCCCAGGCACTGGGACCTGCTCGGAAGTTGTGGGCTCAGCTCTTGGCATGCTGAGCCAGGACGGATTGGACTCAGGGTTTGCTGTGGCCGTGGGGGGAGAGGCAGGCGCTGGGAGTCCCGGGCAAGTGCAGAGAATTGAGCATGTGCTTGTCCGGGCTGGGCGGGATGGCGAAGGGGCTCCCCAGGGAGGGCAGGGCCCTGGCTGGAGCAGGCCATTCAGAGAGTCTGGCCTGGGGGCAATGGTGCCATCTGAGGGTTGGGATCCTCCCAGGCTTGGGGTACCCTTAGTCTTCATTCATTGGTTTGTTCCATCATTCATTCCTCCAACACGTGGTCACCAGGTGCCCATGCACCAGGCCCTGTGTTGGGGACATGGCAGCAGGTGAGACTCGGCATCTGCTTTCTTGTTGCTTGTGGGGTCAAGGAGAGAGGACAGAAGGTAATTAGAATGCTTAGTATACTGAGCGTTTTGAACTGGCATCCTCAGGGACTGTGGGTACCCAGAGAGAGGGGCCAACCCAACATTGGGGGCCGGGAAGGCTTCTTGGAGGAGGTGATGTCTAAGCTGAACCCAGAAGCAGACAGCCAGGAGACCAGCTGGGGAGCAGCGTTGGCTGTGGCCTCGGGAGCTGGGCGGGGTTTGGGCTTTGTCCTGCGGGCGGTGAGAGGCTTTAAGGAGGAGAGTGATGTGCTCAGACTTTCCCTACAGAGTGCACTGTGTGGCTGGGCTCTTGGGTGGGGCAAGGTAAGTGTGGAAAGCCGTGGGCTTAGAGCCTGATGATGATAAAAATATAAGCTGACACTTCCATATTTGCCGTGTGCCAGGGCCAGCTCATCCTTTGCCCCACGTCTGATTTCTTTTCAGCAAAGCCTTATTTCTTTGGGGCCCGGGCTGACGTGCCTGCCTGGTCCTGTTCCTTCGCCTGTCAGCCACTGGCCTTGCAGCCACTTCCCCGTGTCAGAGGGCGGAGGTGACTGGTGTCACAGGCAGGGTTCTGGGGCACTGGGCCACTGGTGGCCTCTGGCTTTTAGGTCAGGGGAGGGGTGGACAGTGGTCTAGCACCTGTGTGTCTGGGGCAAGCCGGCCTGGCAGCAGTGGTGGGAAATTGAATTTCCTGCCCATCTGGGTGGCAGCTGTGGTCCAGCCTTCCTGGCCCGGCTGGCAGAGCCGTCCAGGGCTGGAACGGGTGGGCACCATGCCCACTTCCTGCTGTTGAGCTGGGAACTGTCTTCTGGAGCATGAGAGGGAAGACAGCCTCCTCCTGTGCTGACAGCAAGTGCCTGCGTTTGTGGACCAGCCGCAAGGTGCTTCTGTATCACTTCTGGCCCTGGCATCTGGCAGTCAAGAGTCCTAGATCAGCGTCCATGTCCTGCTGCTAATTTGGCCAAGTTATTTACCTCTCTGAGCCTCACTCTCCTCATCTGTGAAATGGGAGGATAATATTGGAGCCTGGCTCCCAGGGTCCTTGAGAGATTTAATAAGATTGTGCGCTTCTCTCAGGTCTTGCATGAAATAAAAACTCAATACACTTGCCGTAGGCTGGGCCGGCCTGACAAGGGCCCGGGAGGCGGAGGGAGGGGAATGATTGGTCACGTGGCTGGTGACCAGGCTCCACGGCCTGTGCCCTCTCCCCAGGTTCAATGCCCTTTCTATCACTTTAAAAAACTGCCCTGAGCTAAGTTATCTCGCCCTGCTGGATTTGTCTCTAAATGGATGTGCACACGTCTCTTTCTATCCTCTCATCTCAGTCCATGCTTCGTGTTCCTGGCTGCTGAGTGGGGAGAAGGGGGTGTGCTTTCGTGGGTCCAGAGAGCCTCTGGCCAGCCTCCTGGGAGCAGGAGGGAAGCAGAACTGGGCTCTGTGACGTGTGTGGTCAGTACGGGGGCAGCTTCTCCATCAGGCACAGCAGGCACCGGTCCAGGGCCTGTGACACTTTTAGGGGCACAGGACCATGCTCTGATTTTAATTTCCCTTAAAAGCAGAAGAAAAAATGAATATTCTTGAATAGATAAAAATGACTCCAGCTTGGATTGTGTTTATCTTTATACCAATGGAGTCATAAAATATAATTTTTAATATGTTTTTCCAGAGGAAGAAGCCCATGGAAGTCATCCTGCACCCCCGGCCAGTGTGGCTGCGGCTCGAGGCCCGATCACAGGGTCTTTATACGGGAGATGAGTCGTCAGGGGAGGGGGCTGCGGAGGTCGTTCCCCCCAGCCCCTGGCTCAGTCTCACTCCCCCTGGGTTTCATCTAAATGCAGGGCGGGGCCTGAGGCTGGCCCCTTCTGTGGTCCACTTGCCCATCTGCACAGTTTTTGGGCCTGAGACCCCTTCCCTCTCCCCGCCAAATTGAGTCCAGGCTGACTGGGGCTCTCCTTCCTGAGCTGGCTCATCCCCAGAGTCCTGACTTGGGACTCTGAGCCACGGGACCTGGGAGCATGGCAGAGGAGACTGGGGGCTGCAGGGTCTCCAGACGATAATAAAGAGCTCTGGAACTTTGAGATATTGGGACCAGAGTAAACATAGTTACCTCTTTCCAGATGGGGACACTGAGACCCAGAGCGGTGAAGGGGCTCATCTGTGGGTACCCAGTGGGGCAGAGGCAGTGCGGGGGTCCCACCAGGCTGTGGGCCTTCAGGCTGGTGTCCCTTGTCCTGGGGGCCGAGTAGGAGGAAGGGAAGTCAACACCTCTGTCATGGTCACTTCGCTGCAGCTGTTAGAATCCACGGGGGCCTTTCCTCCTAGAAGATCCCTGGGGGGTGAGTGGTCCCACCTGCGGGGTCCAGTTAACGTGCCCCTCAGCTCCTCTGAAGAGGGGGAATCGGGGGAAGGCAGAGGCAGCCCCAGGAGGCCTAGCAGGAGGTCCAGGGCATCCCTCAAGGTCCTGCCCCCCCGGCCTGCGTTCTTCAGTGGGACCATTCTCTCTCCCTGGGTGTTCCAGGCTCCCCACGCAGAGTCACCTCCCCACAAACACATGGCTGCAGCCGTCAGGTGATGAAACCTGGGCCTCTCCGGGGAGCGCTGGTAGCTGCTCTGATGTCCAACTGGGCATTTGCAGCTCCTGCCCCCAAAACCTGCACAAGGGAGCCGTCCCTGGGGAAATGGGATGGCAGTGGAGCCCGCTCACAGTCTCTCCCTGGGCTACTGCAGAGAGTCACCTGGGAGGAGGGGGCTCAGAGCCTGAGAGCGGAGGTGGCTGAGCCTGGAGGATGAGGCCCTGGGGTAGCACTGGGCTGGGAGCCTGGCCCCCACTCCTCGACGGGCTGAGAACTCAGGCCGGCCCCGCCCCACCCATCCTCTAACCAAGGAGAGGACCTTCAGCTCTGGCATATGAGGGTTCTGGGTCCTGTCTTTTTTGGGGGACTCCAGGTGAGGAGTGGGGGGATGGCTGCACTGGCAGCTGAGTCACTGTTTTCTGGGCAGGGTCTGAGTCTGGGATTTGGCTGAGAGAGGATAGAAGTGCTGGGTGCAGCTGTGGCCGGGACAGTGGCCAGGTTGTCCCCAAGTACCTAGGGGGATGCAGGGGTGCAGTGGTTGAGAGCCTGGGCCGTAGCAGGAGCCGGACCTGGACTCTGATCCCAGCTCTGCCATTGACTTTGAGCTGTGCCCATGGGCAGGTTCCTTAAGCTCTCTGACCCTCAGTTTCCTCATCTGTAATATGGGGGTTGTGATTATATCCACTTCATGAGTTTACTGAGACTGGTATTCAAATTGTGTTTCTAAAAGCGCCATCACCGTGCCTGTCACTGAGTGGGCATTTCAAACGCTCCCCTTTATACTTATTATTTGCTTATTATTATGAAGGAGCTGTCCTTCTAGGGGGGAAGTTCAGGACTGAGAGGAGGATGGGAAGAGAATGTGCTTCCCAATATCCCAGACTCAGGAGGCAAAGCTGGGCTGGCTGGGGGCTAAGGCTAAGGAGGAAGAGTTCCAGAAGCTCTGAGAGAGACAGTGGATGGGAGGCTGCCTGGAGGAGGGAGGTTTGAGCTGGGCCCCGCAGTTGGGCTGGGCGGTGCTGGAGAAGGCAGGCTCTGGGGGCGGCTGGCACTGGGGCTGAGCCTCCGCTCTCCCTAGGATGGGGGCCCATGGCTAAGCCGTGCCCCGGGGCCAGGGCTCTGCGGGAGCCACGACCCCGTCGGGAGCACAGGCTTTCTGGGATTCTGAGCCGCGGCAGCTGCCAGGCCCCAGTGAGAAGGAGAAGAGGCGTCCGGGTGGTGTCCGAGGTTGGTTCCAAGACTATCTTCCTCCTTGCAGTCATTTTCCAAGTTGTGTTTATATCTCCCTGGAACCTCCCTAATCCCTGAGGCTAGGAGGGAAATTTGATGTCATGATTTGGAAGGCCAGGGAAGATTTCTGGAGAGAGACGGAAAGAACAGAGAAGTGGAGGATTTTCCATGGTGCTGGATGCAAAGCTTTAAAAAAAGGCCGGGGACCTTCCTGGTCCTGGGTGTGGGGACAGGGACCTGAGGACAGTGCCCGGAGGCTGCAGGGGACAGGCCCGGACCTGTCTGGAGTTGGACCTTCTCCTGGCCTGCTGATGGGCAGAAAGGATCATGAGTTTCTGTTTTGGGAAATAACTTATTTTTCCCCCAATTACAAAAGTAAGACAATGCTTACAAAAAAGTTTTGGAAGAAACACTACAAACTATTAACAGGGGGTAAAGGGTGTGGGATTTGGGGTGTGTGGAGCAAAAATTAGGGAAATATACCCCTTATGTGTGTGTGAATTTTTGATAGCTCAGGTGTGCGGGGCAAACCTCATTTGGGTTGTTGTCTGGGTGTAATTGTTAATACAGCCATTTTCACTCTCAAGGGCCTCCGTTTGGACCATAAATTATAAGGTCACGTTATTTATAATAAGTATGTTTTAATTTTGTTGTAGAGTTTTCTATGCTCGTTACAAAAAGTTCAGCAGAGAAAGACGTAGGGAAGAGAGTGAAGATGGCCTATAATCTCCCCACAAAGTTGGCTCTTCGGGGTGACGTACGCAGAAGGGGCTGTGACCTGCTAGAGGAAGCTCCTGTGGCCTAGGAGGAGGGCGAGCAGGCGGGGGAGAGGGTCTCAGAGGCTCCTGTGGCTAGACGGTGACTTGCAGCCCCTCGGAGGTGTGCTTCCCGGGAGGTGTCGCCGCCAGGAGCAGGCCTGTTGCCCCCTGCACGGCCAGGCACAGCGAGGCCCCTGGGACCCCACGTAGGGGTACGAGGCATGTCAGCAGCTTCATCCCGCCAAAGGCCGCTCCTGCTGCCTCGTGCCCGAGAGCTGTCCGGGGGTGGACCCCGCCAAGCTCAGGTTGGCCCCAGAGCCCTGGATGTGAGTCAGCCCCAGGTTCACAAGGGCGAGGCTGGAAGGCGGGGGACTTCCCAGCTGTGGGAGGGGAGGCAGGCGTCGGGAGCAGTCTCCTGGGGGTCAGGCGGTCCAGCCGCTGGGGGTGGCTGACCGGTCACCTCCCTGCAGATGCACCCCAGCTGATGGAGCTGCCCCGGGAAGTCACCGTGGAGCTGGGGAGGAGCGCCCTCCTGGCATGTCGGGCCACCGGCCGCCCGCCCCCCACAGTCACCTGGCACCGCGGAGACGGCCTGCCGCTGGGGCCCAGGCGGGGCAGCAGGACCAGGAACCCTGACTCAGGAGTGCTGTTCTTTGAAAGTAAGAGATTGGGCTGGCGGAGGGTGGGCAGGGGGACAGGATGGCTTCTGACACCCTAAGCCACCAGGCTGGGTGGCCAGTAGCAGGACCCTGAGCCCCAGCACTGACCATGGGTCAGGCTGATACCTGACCCATGTGACCAGGGTCACATTTTGGCTGATGTGTCTCTGGTCGAGTCATTCCACTACTCTGAACTGGACATACTGATGGTAATGACAATACCTACCACCTGGCCTTAATAACCGGCCACCTTAGTGGGTGATTGTGTGGGTAATACGTGGAAAGCACTTAGCACAGTTCCTGACACATGTTAAGTGTTATATGTGTTGGCCATTGTCATTACCATCATCCTTACTACTACTGCTGTGACTACGATTTACTATGTGCCTGGCTGGATGCTGGGCACTGTATTTGCATCATCTTATTGACCCCTCCCAATCACACTGCAAGGCACAGGTATTGATAAATTATCCCCATGCTTCAGATGAGCAAGCTGAGGCCTTCTCATCCTTCCAAGGACCGACTGTATCCCTGTCCCTCTCCTCTCTGCCATCCCAGGCCTCCCACCCAACCTCCACAGGGCCAGGCTGTGCTGAGGGGTCCATCTCTCTGGGAGCTGGAGCTTGTGGGGGCTGGAGCCTTGGCGTGCCCGACAGTCAGGCCTACCTCTGTCCTACCCTCAGGTGTGATCCCTGAAGACCAGGCCCCATATGTGTGTGAAGCTCAGAATGTCTTTGGGAAGGTCCAGGCGGAGGCCCGGCTCGTGGTGACTGGACGTGGTTCGCTGGTGGATCTGGAGATGCCGGGAGGTGGGGAGGCCGGGCACCCCCAGGGACCCCCCCGTGGCCACCCATCCTTTGAGACAGAAGTGTCCATAGCCGGGTTCTCCAAGAGGAGCATCTGGATCCCTGCTTCCTGGGGGATGTGCCCCAGAGAGTGTGCCCTTTGACCCTTTAGGATCCTCCATCCTGATGCTTCCACTGGTTCCCTGGGGTGGGGGTGGGGGACCTCTGTCCCCCGGATGACCGCCCTCAGGGAATCTAGTGCAGCCAACACGGTCTCCTCTCCCCACAGCGCCCCCACAGATCGCCAGCAGTGCCTCCACTGTCCGGGTGCTGGAGAGGCAGCCCGTGTCCCTGCCCTGTGTCATCCTGGCCGGGAGGCCCTTCCCGGAGAGGCGCTGGCTCAGGGCTGGCCGACCCGTGAGTGCTGGCTCCTCTGGGGGGCAGCGGGCAGTGGTGCCTGGGGACGAAGGTGCTGTCACCTTCGTACCCCAGCCTCCGCTTTGCTGTTCCTGTTTTAGAATGTCCTCCTCCTCTTCCCTCTCTTTCGTGCCTCTTTCCAGAACCTTCTCTGCTAATGCGCTAATAGCATCCGTCACCCTCTGAAGTCCTGCCAAGGATTGGTGTGGCTGCCACCCCCCATGGAGCACAGCGGGAGGATTTTGCCTCCATTCGTGCTGAGGGTTGGGGAGCAGGGGTTTAGTGGGGGCACAGACACGATGCATTCGTCACCTCCATTCTGATGGTTCCAGGGCAAAGGTGTGGCCTGTGCAGATTAATATCTGCCCAACTACCTAGCCCACTGCTCGGCGCACAGTGGCTGCTCTATCCATTCATGTCAACTTGGTTTTCTCTATTTTCTTCTATATCCCCCTCCCGTTCACTCCTTCTCTGAACCCCTGGCCTGTCAGTCCAGCCTGCTCCCTGCCGGCCTCGTGGGCAGTGGGGTTTCTGAAGGGCTCTCTCTTAGCTGGCTCTGGGGGGCCCATGGTCCGAGCTGGTGCTTCCTCGCCCTCACCAGCTCCCACCTGGCAGCCGGCATTCCGTCCGAGCAGATGGCAGCCTCCACCTTGACCAGGCGCTGCAGGAGGACGCGGGGAGGTACAGCTGTGTGGTCACCAACACGGCCGGCTCTCAGCACAGGGACGTGATGCTGGTCGTCCAGGGTGAGTCGGGGGCCCCAAGGTGGTGGGGGGTGGGGCGGGGGCTGGGCCGGGATGGGGGAAGGCACGTGGGTGGAACTGATCATGAACACCTTTGTCTAAAAAAATTGCACAAATAGTACGTATTCTCTGTAGGAAAATTAGAGACTGGATAAGTAAAAAAATAGTCCCATAATACCAATAGCTGAGAAGAACCAGAATAATTTCACATTTTGGTTTGAATCTTTCATATTTGATACATAAGCAAGTTTGCACATGCACACATACACACACCCTGTATATATATAATAAATTATATGTAATATATAAATTATGCATATTCTTTATATACATTGTATATAAATTATTTTTACATAATATATACATTCTTTATATAAGTTTTTATATATAAATCCATTATATGTATGTATATTTCTATCCATCTATCTGTAAATTCTTTTTGTAGACATACACATACGTATTTAAAAACCAAGCTGGGAGCACATTATGTTGCTGTCTTGCAACCTGAGTGTTTCCCTTGACGATATATGATGACTGCTTTCTGTTAAATACTCAGGGGCACCCGTTTAAGCCTGTGTGTCCCCATCTGGATGAGCCATGAGTCTCTAACCTGTCCCCTCGTGTCCGGTTTCTCACTAGCGGGCACACCCTGGGGATAAACGTCCTTGTGCTGTCCCCATGACTGATTCTTTCCTGAGGATAAACCCATTAATGTGGAATTGAGTTTTGAGTCACGGAGACTGCCCATTTTTAGGGCTTTTAGTGCATTTTGCCCGATTACTCTCCCATCCGCAGTGTTGGAGAGTCCCTGTTTCTGTTCCCCACCTAACCGGGTATCACTGTTCTTTTTAATGTAAGACGAGAAGTTTAAACTAAGTTTGGTTATATTTTGTCATTTACCAAGTGTGTTAATATCCTTTTTATTATTATTTGTTTCAAAACTCCCATGAGAGACGAGTGGGAAGAATGCATCCTTCCCCATTTTATAGAGGAAAACCCGAGTTCAGAGGAGGCTGGGTCTGGAACCCAGGTGTTCTGTCTCCTCGTAATTCCAGTTAATAATAGCGATCCAAGGTTGAGCCCACACGTACCGCGTGCCAGACCTCTGCAAGGTTCTGTGGATGTCTCACTTAGTTTTCATAGCTATTCCAAGAGGTGGGGTTTAAAAGACTCTCCATTCTGAAGTTAAGTCAGCTGAGGCTCGGAGAGGCCATAACTCACCAAGATCACAGGATCAGCAAACCGGGCTGCCTCTGCAGAGCGTGTCACCCTGTAATTTCCCACCGTGCTGGCGTGGCCTCTTCTCTGGGGGTGGCGTGAACAAGCTGGGTCTCTCTTGGTTCACTTCGTTTCCATTCGACAAGTATTAATCAACTAGCTGGCTTTGGCCCCCTGGGAGAATCCGGAAACTCCCTACAGGATCTCTGAGTGTTACCGTCAGAGCCCCTGGCTCCTGGCTTCCCCTCCTGACTTCTCCACACCCATTTCCACCTTCCCCGGCTCGTCTTGGAGACCCTTGCTTTTTTTTTTTTTTTTTTTTTGATTTTATTTATTCATTTTTTTCCCCCCAAAGCCCCAGTAGACAGTTGTATGTCATAGGATCACATCCTTCTAGTTGCTGTACGTGGGACTCGGCCTCGCGTTGGACGGAGAAGTGGTGCCTTGGGGCGTGCCCGGGATCCGAACCCGGGCCGCCAGCATCAGAGCGCGCGCACTTAACCGCTAAGCCACGGAGCCGGCCCTTGGAGACCCTTGCTTTAATGCCTGCAAATCTGGATGGTGCCCAGAATGGACCTGGCACTTGTTTTCAAGTTCGCTGTGTTCCGTGAACACTGTTTTCTGCCATTTCTCATCTGTCCATCCCAGGACAGTGGGCAGGGAATTGGGGTTAATTTAGCTTTTTTGCTGATCAAGGAATATGGGTACCAAAAGATTAAGTGGTTTATCCAAGGTCCCAGAGCAAAGAAATGTTACGGCTGGTTCCCAGGCACAGGCTGCCCTCTGTCTGGGGCATGAATTTATAGCAGTGGTGACTGTAGATATCAGGCCATTTGGATTCTTCTGTTGAAATTGTTTTTTTCTTAAATTGTAATAAAATATACATAACCTAAAACTTACCATTTTAACCATTTCTCAGTGTACAGTTCACTGGTGTTAAGTACATTCACATTGTTCTGGAACCATTACCACCAGCCATCTCTAGAACCTTTTCGTCTTCCTAACCTGAAACTCTGTCCCCATTAAACACGAACTCTCCATTCCCTCCTCCTCTCAGCCTCTGGTAACCACCATTCTCCTTTCTGTCTCTATGCATTTGATTGCTCTAGGGACCTAATATAAGTGGAGTCATACAATATTTGTCCTTCTGAGTCTGGCTTATTTTACCTAGCATAATGTTTTCAAGGTTCATCCATGTTGTCGTATTTATCAAACTTTTATTCCTTTTTAAGGCTGAATAATATTCCATGTGTGCACGCCGCATGCTGTTTATCCATCATCCTTTGATGGATATTTGCTTTGTTTCCACCTTTTGGCTGTTGTGAATAATGCTACTATGAGCTTTGATTTATGAAATTGGTTTGTTTTTATAAGTGCCACCTAGAATCCGGCCCACTGCCACCCACCACGTCACTAATGAAGGGGTTCCAGCCTCTCTTCCCTGTGTGGCCTCGGGAGTTCCCACCCCCACCATCACCTGGACCAAGGTAGGCGGAGCCTGTTCCCGTGAGGGTAACCGGAGAGATAGGCCCAGTGCATCACGGGGAGGGGAACGGTGCAAATCGCTGTGGGGTGTGTGCTCTGCTGACGTCACCGGTGACTCTGCCGTAGGCACCCAATGCCCTGATCTCCAGGGATCCTCACTACAACGTGAGCAAGGACGGCACCCTGGTCATCGCCCAGCCGTCTGCCCAGGACACAGGGACCTATGTCTGCACAGCCACCAATGCCGTGGGCTTCTCCAGCCAGGAGATGTGGCTTTCTGTCAACAGTGAGTGATGGCTGCGCCTGTCCTGGGAGAGGGGCTCGGCAGGCGTGGGGGCGGGGACGCGCACAATCTGCCTTACCTGCATCTTCCTCGAGCCCTGCCTCTAAATTCTTCTCATCTGAACGGCACATAGACCAAAGCTGTCCTCCCTCAGAGCACTGTCCCCAGGGATGTGCTTAAGTGGTTCCAACTCAACCCTGTGTAACGGAACGGGGGAAGCCATTACGTTAACAAGCCCTGGAAAGACACAAGACCCTACACTGGACCCCGGCCACCTTGGCAGCCCCTTGCCCACCTCTCTCCTCAACTCTCTGCGCCCAAGACCCTCTGGTCTCCTTTCAATTTCTTGAATGGCCCATTATGCCTCAGGGCCTTTGCATGTGCAATTCCTTCTGTTTGGAATGCCCTTCCCCGACCTCTTGGCCCGGCCAACTTCTCCCATCCATCAGATTTCAGCTATGATCCCTCAGGCTGAGTCAAATCACCTTCTGTAAACTCTCTGCAATGTTCCCTGATAGCACCCCTCATAATTGTGACTGAATAATTGGTTGTGTATTGAGCTATTTGGTTCCAGTGTTCCCTGTGGGCCTACACACTGTGAGGACGGGCAGGACCTATCTGCTTTGCTGCTGTTTCCCAGCGTTCCCACAGGGCTGGGCACTCAGTGACTGTCTGGGATGAGTGAGTGAATACACAGCCAATTTTGCTCTGTTGTATATGCTTAGAGCCAATATTTTTTATTGCAAAATAAAATTTTTAAAGAGGGGATTTCCTCTCTGAGCTAATGACATACAGGAGAACATGTGAGGGCTGAATGAGTCTCGATGTCCCCAGCTGGCTGGTTTGTTTAGTTGTTGGTGCCCAGACACGTACTGGGTGCCTTCAGTGTGTGAGCATCCGGCTAGAAATATCGGGGTGCATACGGAGGGAGGGGGCCGGTCCTGCCTTCAGCTGCATGTGAGAGAGAGGCAATGCGCACAGATTGTTATAAACCCCCGACTGGCCACAGGGAGGGTTGTGTGTCTTCTGGTGGTTGATATCATGGGAATAAATGGGATGATCAAGGGGGAGAAGAGAGAGAGAAGAGAAGGAGGATAGAACCTGCTGGAATGTCCCCGGGGAGGGGACAGCAGGATGAAGAGAAGCTAGAGGAGCATAGACGTTAGGGCAGGAGGGACCGCGTCAGGGCCATCAAAGCAAAGGGGGCTTCTAGAGGGAGGTGGTGGTGGAGAGGAGGAGGGGGAGACTGAGGGAAACCGTCGGATCTGAGCCCACCCCGAAACCTGCACTGTTGCATTATAATAGAGCCCACCCACCTTCTGCACCTCCAGGGTGGCGGTACCACCTCTGCTTCCTGGGGGAGCCACCTGCTCCCCGCCGGCCCCCATCCGTGGGCCCGGCCCTGCTCACAGTCCCCCCATGCTTCCACCCACAGCCCAGCCCAGGATCCACGTCAACGGGTCACAAGATGCAGACGAGCCTCTGAGAGTCACGGCCAAGGCCGGTGATGATGTGACCCTGGACTGCAAAGCCCAGGGCTCCCCACCCCCATTGGTCACCTGGACCAAGGACTCCCGCCCTGTGCCGCCCGTCACAGACAGGTAACCCCAGTCGTGTGGCCTCGGGTCGGAGAAGGGGCAGAGCTTGTGGCTTGAGGGGAAACTGGCCTCAAGGTGGCCAGTGACCCAGCGGGTATGTGGGACCCCGTGGACACCGCCAGGGGCATGTGCATTCCATTCCGCACACAGCGCTTTTGTCCCTGGGCCCCCTGAAGCCTCTCCATGGACCTGTAGGGTGCGTGGACGTTCGGGGTGAGACTCCTCTGGAATAACACGCGCCCAGCACTGCACGCACCCGCCGCTGGGCGCTGCGGGCAGCGTCTCCTCTACCTAACGACAGCGTGGCAGCCCTCCTTGTCTGAGCCGGACTGAGGCTCAGCAAAGCAGGGTGAGTGCTCGTGGTCACCCAGCTAGAAAAGACCAACGCCACGGTTGGGACGGCGGCCTGACCGGGAAGCGTGCTACGTCCTCCCCTGCTCCGCAGACCAGGTGTCTGGCGGCCGGCTTTCTGACTCAGCTTCTCTCCACCGTCCATCTGGGATCCTGGGAGTGGGAGGAGGCTGCTTGGGTGTCCTTCAGATCCAGGCCGCACCCCCAGGCGGGGGTGTGGGGGGTGGTGGTTCCAGACGAGACGAGCTCAGAACTCCTGGGGGTGCCTCTTGACCCTGGTCGGGGGCGGGGGGGCACTTCGGCTCTGGCTGGTGACATCAGCCCTGGCAAGTTCTCTAAGTTGCAGACTGAGAAGGTCTCCGAGCACCCCCGCCCCCTTGACACCCACACGTGGTTCTCTGCATCTCGGAACATCTGTTCAGTGAACCCTTCCAAACCTTGAAGCCTGCACTCTGAGTGCAGCCGGGCTTCTGGGCCTGGGCTGAGTCTGCAGTCCCCACCCCCATGCCCTGTTGGGGGGTCTCTGCAGCTCCATGTCAGGGTGGGGGTGGGGGCCCGGAAGAGCCCGCATTTCTCCCCAGAAAGCCTGGTCCTCGCTCCTCGGCTGGGCAGCGGCCGGCCAGGTGCTTGCTTATTTCTGGCTTATTTATGGCTTGTTACTGAAACGGGGAACCACCATCCCGTTTGTTCACCCCTCCTTGTTGGGATGCTTTCATCGATCAACCGGGAGCCGTAAATTTGTGAGAGCTGCTTTTGCAATCCTAGAGTTTTGTTCTTTCTCCTTTGCCCTCTCTACTTCTTGCTGGCTTACAGCTTTCTCTTGAGATTTCTGAGATTCCAGGAGTCTATCTAAATGAGGGCGGAAAATATGCCTGGGGTGGGGCTGGGTGAAGAGCTCAGACCCTGGAGTTTATCAGACACGAGTGTGGACCCCAGCTGGTTCCTCATCAGTCATGTGGCCTTGGGGGACACTGGTCCTCTGGGCCTGTTTCTCCATCTGTAAAATGGACATTGTTTAAATACCACTTACGCAATACTGTGATGGATACGCAGTGCCTAGTACGCTGTAGGTGCTGGAAAATCACTCCCTTTAATATCATTTTCCTGCTGCTGCTGTTCACAAACTAAGGTGTCATTTCTAGCTTTTAAAAAATTATCATCATCACGTCTCTTATCTCTCTTAATTCTCACCCATTTTGTTTAATAGAAAAGCTTTATTGAGGGGCCGGCCCTGTGGCTTAGCGGTTAAGTGCACGTGCTCTGCTGCTGGTGGCCCGGGTTTGGATCCCGGGCGCGCACCTACGCACCGCTTGTCTGGCCATGCTGAGGCCGCGTCCCACATACAGCAACTAGAAGGATGTGCAACTATGACATACAACTATCTACTGGGGCTTTGGGGAGAAAAAGGGAAAAAAAAAGGAGGAGGATTGGCAATAGATGTTAGCTCAGAGATGGTCTTCCTCAGCAAAAAGAGGAGGATTGGCATGGATGTTAGCTCAGGGCTGATCTTCCTCAAAAAAAAAAGAAAGCAAGAAAGAAAAGCTTTATTGAGATACAATTCACATGCTGTACCGTTCTGTGTTTTTGAATATATTCAGAGTTGTGCAACCATCACCACGATCAATTTTAGAACATTTCTAGCACCCTCCCAAAAAACTCCATACTCATTGGCAGCTACTCCCCATCCCCGCCCCACCCCTGACCGCAGCCCATGGCAACCATTTATCTGCTTTCTGTGTTTGGATTTATCGATTCTGGATGTTTCGGATAAATGGAGCCACACAATGTGTGGCTTTTTGTGTCTGGCTCCTTTCACTTAGCATCATGTTTCTGAGGTTCATCCACGTTGCAGCAGGTATCAGGAGGTCCTTCCTTTTTGTGGCTGAATAATATTCCACTGTGTGGATGGACCACCTTTTGTTTCTCCACTCACCAGTCGATGGACACTTGAGTTATTTCCACTTGTTGACGGTTGTGAGTAACTTCACCAACTCTTGATTGTGTTTAAACTTCCTTCGCAGGCTCTGGGCCCCTTGGTGCTCTGGGCCTCCCTGTGGCACTCTGACAAACTCCCGCACAGAACAAAGCTCAGTGTCTTGCAGACACACAGCTCCCCTTAGTCCCATAGCCGTTCCGCCAGAAAACGGAGATTTAAGACACCAGGAAAACACACGGAGCGGTGTGGTGCTGGGGGCGGTGTGGTGCTGGGGGCGGTGTGGTGCTGGGGGCAGTGGGGACAGACTTGCTGTCTGTCTGCTTCTCCTCTTCCCCCGTCTCCTCTTCCTTCTCCAAGGGAATCCAAAGGCTCAGCTTCGAAGCTGCTATTCTAGAAGCTTGAGAACCTATTTTGATGAGCCGTAGGTATTCGCCTGCCTCCGGGATCCAGCCTGCTTCTCCTGATGAGAGGCGCGGCTGCTCACCAAGTGTCCCCGCAGCCCCCTCCCCCGGGCCGGGCCTTGGGCTCCTTCCACCTGGTTGAGCTGCCTCCTCATCTGCACGGCCCCTTCCTCCGTCCTCGGGGAAGGCCCGCGCCTGCTCCGTGGTTGCCCAGGGCCTGTCTTTCCTGCCCTTTCCCCGGGGCTCTCAGGTCCGGCTGCGGTTCAGGTCATCAGCAGGGCTCCGGTGCAGCTGCCTCTGGAGAGCTCCCGGTGACTCTGGTGCGGTCAGGTGGAGAACCACGATGTGGCTGAGCCTCTGAGGCCTCCCCCATCTCCGTTTGGGTGGGGTGGCCCTCTTCTCCTGCCAGCCGTCCTGGAGGTGGGTGGGGTGAGTGGCATGTGCCCCAGGCACGGAGGAGGAAACAGAAGCACGTGGGGTGGGGAAGAACTGGGGTCGTGACCTTCCAGCGCCTGGGCCGGGCCCTAACATGCACGCACACAGACGCGGACACACACAGACACGCGCAGACGGGAACAGACGTGGACACACATGGACAGACACACAGACATAAGCACACAGGCATACACAGAGACACAGACATGAGAACACACACATCAGGCTTCTGGGCCAAAGTCAGGCAGGCCACTGCTCTCTCTGGAGGGTCCCGAGGATATTCTGAGCTCTCAGCAATCTTCGATGCTCTGAGTCTGAGAGTCCTTTCTAGAAAGAAAACAGAATGGAGTTGAGTAGCCGCTAAACTCTAAACCACCACTTGTGTCCACAACCCCCGTCCAATTTGTTCGTGTAGCTGCTTTTATGGAATTAAACTCAGTGCATCTTCTATTCTGCCCTTATCTCTGATAACTTTTCCCCATTTACCCATTTTCTCGAGTCATCCTGGTCCGTATCACCACTAGCTTTTTATTTAAAGGGCAGAACAGCATTCCAGGGCGAGCATCTCTCATTGTTGCTAAGCTGTTCCTCTGTTTGGGGCATGTGCTTCGTGGCCAGTTTTTGGTGGTAATAATGGAGATGTTGGAATGTCTTTGCATAAATGCTTCTCTTTATCTCCTGGGTCATTTCCTTGGGGTATAGTCCTGGAAGCAAACAGCTGAGTCCGAGGGTGGGAATGGTCGCTGGGTGCTTCTTACCCTGTGGGGTTGCTGTTTGTGAAAAGCCCTTGCGAACTGTGGGTTGGAAATTGAAGTCAGTGGGATTTCTTGAGCCATCTCGTGTGCCCAGGACTGTGCCCGAGCAGGATGGGAGA
Source organism: Ceratotherium simum simum (assembly GCF_057802395.1). Taxonomy (NCBI): domain Eukaryota; kingdom Metazoa; phylum Chordata; class Mammalia; order Perissodactyla; family Rhinocerotidae; genus Ceratotherium; species Ceratotherium simum. The sequence goes on along the minus strand of NC_141928.1, from coordinate 6,762,576 downwards.
GAGAAGACACGGGCTCTGGCTCTGTGTGAGATCAGGCTGTGAGGGACCTGGGGTCCCTCCCAGCCTTCCCCCAACTCGCTGAGTGAACTGGAGCAAGACCCTTCCCCTCTCTGGGCCTCAGTCTCCCCGTCTGAGAAATGAAAGCGTTGGACAGGCGATAGTGGCCAGACAGCGCCTCGTGGCTCTGGTCCCAGGATTCAGCCGGGGATGCTGGGTGAGGCGGTGTTTCTAGGCAACAGTGTTTGTTTGTGGTTCTGATGTGTCGCTGGGACAGCTGCGAGGGCTCCTGGCTCCGGCTCCGGCTCCCGGGGGCAGCGGGCCAGGGTCCCACACAGGGCCAAATCCAGCTGCCTCCAGGGGGGAGGTGGGAGCTGGCGGGGAGGGGACGGAGAGGATGGAGCATCCCGAGGATGCCGCGGGGCAGTCAGCACCCCCGCCCCTCCTGGCCCAGTTCGCCAGAGCCCGGAGGTGGGGGCTGCGTCTGGGTTCTGGTGACCCAGGAGAAAAGCTGCCCCCGCACGGGAAGCCGGGGGCCCCTCGTGGGGTCTTTACCTTGGTGGATGCTCACAGCTCATGCTGGTTCCTGGCCCGGTGCTCTGAGGTCAGCTCTTGTCAGCCTGTGGCCAGCAGCTCTCTTTCTGGGGAACGGTCAAGTGAGGGACACTTCAGAGCAGACCGTTTAGAGAGCCACCGTGGGAGCGCCATTGCAGAGTCTGAGGGTCGAGTCCCAGTTCTGCCCTGGCCGGCTGGGTGGCCGTGGACAGCAGGCTTCATCTGTCTGGGTCTCAGTTTCCTCCTCTGCAAAAGGGGGTGACGACGGTAGAATCTGCCTGCGTTGCGGGTTTTGCTGTTGTTTGGCTGTTGGGAGTTTCGAGTGAGAACGCGCGTGGAAGGGGCTCAGCGGCGCGGTGGCCCGCGGGAAGAGCTCAGGAATTGAGGGCCATCCCCACTAGCATTGCTGGGTTCGGGGGATGGCCCATTCTCTCTCTCTCTCTCTCCTGTGTTGTGCTTGGCTCTTGGCTCGGTATCAGGCCCCCTTCCTAAATTGCTCCAGCTTGGTTTTTCCGTCTGGGGCTTCCTTACAAGGGTCTATGGTGTGGGTGAGCCCAGCAAGGAGATGTGGTGGGTGAAGGTGCCCTCCAGGCCGGGTGGTGCTGGGGCGCCCTTCCCTGCCCAGGCTTGGACCCCGCCTTGGCCCCAGCAGGCACAGGCCAGGCCAGTGTACACTGGCGTGCGGAGGGCGTCTGTGTGCGAGGATCAGCTCTCTGGGCGGCTGGGTGACTGCGGAGAGCGCTGTTCCTCCACAGCCACTGACCCTCCTCCAGGAAGGCTTGGTGCTCGCGGACGGCCCTGTAGAAATGAGGCAGAGGCCGAGCAACACGGGACACAGCAGGAGGAACCGGGTGCAGCAAACCACCCGGACCCTGAGCAGCCTGAGGAGAGGAGCGTTTCCTCCGCCCCGGCGGCGGCCGGCTCACCTTGAACCCAATGGCTCTTGGTCGAATGAATGAATGAGTGAATGAATGAGCAACTGGCTGAACGGGGCTCCATGCCCAGGGTAGATGGGCCTCTCTCGGGCCTCCCCCAGCCCCCATCTGCGTGGCTCTGTGAAACCCGCAGCCAACAGTGGAGGCTCAAGCCGATGGATGGATGTCATAAACAGGAAATTCCCTGCAAAGCTCTCCGGGTTTCCATCTGGGCGCCACGCGGAGCCGTCTGGCAGCTCAGGCCATTGCTGCCGCTAATCACGCCAGAGGCACACAGCAGTGTGCTTCCCACCTCTCCCTGCCCCCTCCCTGGGGGCAGCCCCCACACCTGCAGCAGAGCCTCTGGGAAAGCGGAGGGAGAGCCGGGACGGGGCAGAAAGGCTGCCCTGGATGCCCCGGGCCACCAGTCCCGTCCAGCCAGCCCCGGGCCCCACGGCCGCTTTATCTTTTTCCTAAGTCTCGCTGGAGTGGGGGTTGCTCTGTGCCGGGTCTGGGCTAGGTTCTGGGGAAACAAAGGCAGACAAGACGGATGGGGCTGTGTCCTCTGGGAGCCCCCAGGTGACAGGTGGTCACAAGACAGTGTGGTGAGGGCGTGGGGGGGCTCTGCAGGCCTCCGCCTGTCTGTCTGTAAGACAGATTCTCCCTTCTTTCCATTTCTTCCTTTGTGCGCAGCCTTCCCCTTCTGGGAAACGACCTGGGGCTGGTCATAAGAAAGACAAGATGCCTACTTTCATTGTTGAGAATTGTTTCCACTTTTGGAAATTTCTTTTATTACTTTTTTCCCCAGAAGCTCCTACTTCCTATCCTTTTAAGGGCTTGGTGAGGGAGAGAGCGAGGGTTCTTTGGTCTCTCAAGTTCTCAGAAGACCTAGAAGGCAACCTCTGAGATAAAGGAGCCCAGAGCTGCCTGTTCAAATATGAAGAAATTAGGGTTCAGAGACGTCGACTGCCCTGCCTGAGGTTGCACAGCATGCCTATAGCAGAACTGGACCTCGGGTACAGAACTCCGGTTCCCAGCCCAGACCTCTTTCCACTGACCCACGCTGTCCCTGCTTTGCCCACCAAGCTTGGCAGCGATGTCCCTGGAGGGAGCTGTGTCCCTGTCTCGAGTGGATTGAGGGTACCTGTTTCAGCCTCAAACGGATTTGGCTCTTGTTTGGTGGATGTCAACATTAACTTGAAAAAAACTGTGGATGAGAAAAGCCACAGCAGGGAGTGGAGCCACGCGGGGGAAATGTGTGCCTGTCGCTGGGACAAATAAGCATCTGTGTGGTGTTTGTCCTGTGTTTCCTCCTCTTTGGAAGGTTAAGAGATCTGCTCGGGCTGCCCAGCTGATTGGAGGCGGGGGGGGGGCGAGGACACAGACACGGGGGGTGTCTGACCAACAGGAGGGCCCTTCATTGAGCACTTACGGTGTCCCCGGCACCGTGTCACTTCCTCTTCGCCATCTCCCGTGACTCCAGGTGAGGCCACCGCGGCTCAGAGGGTGGAGCCCTTGGCCCAAGGTCGGCTTGTAAGAGGCAGAACTGTGGTTCACACGGGGGCCACTTGCCGTCACAGCCCCGCTCCCATCTGCTCCGAGGTGCTGCTTCTCCAGACAGGGGCACTTCCTGTGTCCCTGCGCAGTGTTCCCAAGGAGTGGTCCCATGACCACCTGCGTCAGAGCCAGCTGGGGCCTTGGTAAAACCCCAATTCCTGCTCCCCCTAAGCAGAGTCTCTGGGCCTGGGAATCTGCATGTTTCATACATAGCCGAGAGAGTCTAATGAGAAGCCCTGCCGTACAAGGTGTGAGTGATGAAGTCTCTACCTGTGAGAGCTGACGGCGTGTGAGCCTGTGGCCTACGAGTCCTGCTCCTGGGTGTGGGGGGCACGTACAGCAGTGTGCGGAGAGCTCTGCTGGTGAAAGAGAGAAAGAACGAATGGAAGAAAGAAGAGAGGAAGGAAGGAAGGAAAGAAAAAAATCAAATATTTAAATGTTCACCAAAAGGGAAGCAAATTAATCAATTGCAGTATTGCCATGCAAGAGAATATTATACAACAGTGAAAAAGGAACTAATGAGACCTACACACATACACGATGCCATTTATATAAGTGTTCTAAACAATACAAAACTGCACTGCAGATTGTTTATGGATGCACTGTTGTCACCGTGGTAGCAGCTGACTTGTTGAATTCCTCTGTGTACCTGAGTCCCTGGAGGCACTGTGCTGTGAATTAGGTCATTCAGTTCTCTGGACAACCCTATGAGGGATAAGCACTACTGTTATCTCTGTTTTCTAACATGAGACAACTGGAGCACAGAAAGGTTAAGTGACTTGCCCAACTTCACACAGCAAGCACGTGGCAGAACAGGGTGGACCCAGGTGGTCCGGCCCAGTGCCGGGGCTCTAGAGGCCACCACCCAGTGTATCATTCACAACTGTGCTCAGAGAACTTGCCCCAAGTGCCTGCTGGATGCTCCAGACAACCTGGAGGAGGGGGCTGCTGGGCAGGGCAATTATTACCCCACTTTATAGGCGGAGAGACAGGCCCAGCAGGGCAGAGCTAGAGCCCGAGGTTGCACAGAGAGTGAACTGCTGGCACCTGTTTGATGAGTCTCCTAGCACTTTTCTTGCGGCTGCCTGGGAGACGGGGTCTCCCGTGGTCCCCATTCTGTGGAGGAGGAAACTGAGGCTCAACAGAAAGGGGAGTGGGGACCAGGACGGGAGCCCAGGCCCGCTGGGTTCTGGAGCCAGCAGTAACCTGGTGAGCTCAGGCTGGGGGCTGGCCTTTGGGGTCCCCACATCCGTGCTGGCCGCTGTGCTTGGGGCCCCCGGGGGCCAGTGGCTGCAGCTGCCCTCCCTGTCTTACGGGGGCAGAGGCTGCACAGAGCCAGCACACGTGGGCTGGTGACATCATGTCTGCAGGGCCCCCTGGGGTCCAGCCCAGCTGCAAGAGCCTGGCCGGGGGTCCTGCTCCCTGTGGGGTGGGGGCCAGGTGACTACAGCAAGACGGGCTGGATGGGGGAGGGCAATGATGGGGGGCCCCCCACAGCTTCCTCCTGAGGACCCAACACAGCTCTGGACAACAGGACACCAGAAGCACTGCATTCAGAGTCTGGTTGGCCCTGGCACTTGGACGCAGAGGGCCTCTGGGCTGGCGGCTTCTCCCTGGAAGCCGTGGGAGGGGCCTCCAATGGGGGCCACATGCCCCCTCCCAGGGCAAGGTCGAAGAATGGCATAGGCTAGAGGAGGGGGGGTTACCGGCGACCAGCCGCCAGGCTCTGGGCTGAGCCCATGTGGAATCCGTTCACCGGCCCCAGACATAGGCCCCCTTAGTCTGCCCATTTTGCAGATGAGCAAATGGAGGCTCCAAAAGTGAAGAGACTTGCTTCACCCAGCTAGGAAGGGTTCAGAGTTTGGCCTCGAACCCAAGCTGGTGGACTCCTAGTTCAGTGCTCTTTTATCTGAACACCAGTTGGAGTGGGACCTGGCCACAGCCTGGTGGTTCGGGGAAGTGGAGGTGGGGTGGCGGGAGGAGTGAAGGGTGGTGGACATTGCCTCACTCCTGCAGGCTTCCTGGGGGAGGCGGCTGGTTCGAGTTGGATCTTGAGGCCTTTCCAGCCAGGATGGGGCCAGTTGGGGTCTCACCAGTGCCCCTTACCCCCACAGGCACGGCCTCCTGCCGTCAGGCTCCCTGCGTCTGGCCCAGGCCCAGGTCAGTGACAGCGGCCTCTATGAATGCACAGCCAGTAACCCCGCGGGGTCTGCCTCTCGGCACTACATCCTCAGGGTGCAAGGTAGGGCCCGGGCTGGCAGCCTCGGTCTCGCCCTCCGCTCTGCGCTTCCCTCTGTCTCCTTCCCTCCTCCCTCTCCCCGCCAGGCCGTGGCCTCGCATGGCCCCCCTCGCCTCCACTCCCTGTCTTCCTCAAACCCCGTCTCTCGTCTCCCCCCCTTCTCCCCCTCTCCCCCTACCCCGTGGTCGGGGCCTGGAGAGGCTAGTCAGAGACCCCCTGAGAACAGCGGGCAGGACCCAGTGGGGGCCTAGGGCGGGGAGGGGCCTTGGGGGTTGGGAGAGGGACCCAGGAAGGAGGAGCCACGGAGGGTGGGATTGAGGGCGTCTCTGCCTCGTGCGCGGGCCTAGCCCTGGAGCCCGGGGTTGGCGATGCTCAGGGGGCTGGGCAGCCTTCCTGCTGGGAGCCTCTGAAGCCCCCAAAGAGGCCCTTTCCCATCCCCTGCCCCCATGCCTGTTCAGCAAGGCACTGTATACACGCCAACAGGAGTCGCTGCCCTCTAGTGAGCGCCTGCTGTATGCCAGGCCCCACGCTGGGCCCTCTGCTGGCTTGTTTCCTCTCTGGCCGAGGCTCCTAAGCGCCCGCTGTGGCTCTGGCCCCCCACTTGTCTGGGCCCAGGAGTGGGCGTTCACCGGGGTGTCCAGGCGTCCAGGCTTCTGTCCGCGCACGGGAGCCAGCCGGTGGAGTCCGTCCACCAAAGCGCGGGGAGCTGGTCACCCCCAAGAGCCAATCATCTGAGCGGGGTCAGCCGACCACAGCCCCTGGGCCAAAGCTGACCCATCCCCTGTTTTCATATGGCCCACGAGTGAAATATGGTGTCTACGTTTTTAAATGCTTGGGGAGAAAAGGACAAATAGTGTTTTATAACGTGAAAATTATATGTAATTCAAATGTCGGTGTCCATAAACACGAGTTTTGCTGGAGCGCAGCCACACACGTGCATGTGTGTATCGTCTGCGGCTGCTTTCGCGCCGTAATGGCCGGGATGAGTCGTTGAGACAGAGACCATCTGGCCAGCAAAGCCCAAAATATTTACTATCTGGTCCTTTACAGAAAAAAGCCGACTCCTGATCGAAGCTAGTGCCTGTTTTACAGGTGGACAGGCTGAGGCTCGGAGAGGGAGGGGTTTCAGAGCTTTGCCGTGGGTTTGCACGAGCCTATGAGAGACGCGGAAGCAGGGCGCAGGATGAGGAGCAGAGCCTCAGAGCCGGCAGGGCTGGGTTTGAATCCTGGCTCTGCCACCATCTGGCTGTGTGACCTTAGGCCAGCTGCTTGGCCTCTCTGAGCCGTGCTTTCCTGGTCTGTAAAGTGGGGGCCACAATAATGCCCATCCCCTAGTTGGCAGAAAGGGTATAGAGGACATCAGGCCTCAGTGGAAGCTGTTGCTGTTTGGAGCAAGTGTGTGTGTGAGAGAGACAGGAGGGTGGGCGTGCGGCCAGGACATGTACACCCTCGTGCTCCTGGACAGCAAGGCCCTGGGCCGAGGCGCTGGTCGCTGCCCAGGGGCCACGTCCCCACAGATGGTCTTATCTCTGGGCTCCTCCTCTGAAGCTGGAAGGGAGGGGGTGTTCCTCAGCTCCCCCGGAGGGCCCAGGGCGCTTGTCCCAGTCTCCCGTGCAGTGCCTGTTGCAGGGAGGCCCCTGGGCTCTGAGAATGCTCCCGGGCCCACCTGGTGGGGCCCTATGGGGAGCCGCCTGGACGCCTGGTCACACAGACCAAGGGGTGGGCCGGCTCCAGCTTTCCCTCTGATCAGCCCAGGGGGGAGTGACTCTGGCCAAGTCAGGAACCTTTCTAAGCCTCAGTTTCCTCCTCTGCAAAATGGGCACGGCATCCCCTGCCCTGTGGAAAGGACCCGATGAGACTGAGGATGGGAAAGTGACCTGAAAACACAGATGGGAAAGAAGTGACCCCACCGTCCTCCCCAGAGCCCAGGAAGGGAGAGCAAGACGGGAGTGAGGAGGCTGGTTCCGGCCACAGCATTTGAGGCCCCACTGGGACCTGGCTCTGTGCCGGCTGCCTTAGTGCCGCGTCTCACTTCATCGTGGGGCGGCTTTGTGATGAGGGGAAACTGAGGCTCTGGGGTGCAGGGTCCTGCTGGGATTCGAACCTACTGTGTGTGCTGCCGCTCTGAGTCAGTCTCTCCGCCCCCTGGGCCTCAGTTTCCCCATCTAGCACTGAGCTGGATGTTTCCCAGCTGGTGATTCCCAAATGGTGTTGGGTGCACTTGGGCCTGGGGGGCATGGGGGCTGGGGAGGTGGAGGAGTGGGGAGTGTGGGGGATGGAGGGATGGGGGCGGGTGTGGAGGAGTGGGGAGTGTGGGGGATGGAGCAGTGGGGGTGCGTGGGGGCTGGGGAGGTGGAGGAGTGGGGAGTGTGGGGGATGGAGGGATGGGGGGCGGGTGTGGAGGAGTGGGGAGTGTGGGGATGGAGCAGTGGGGGTGCGTGGGGGCTGGGGAGGTGGAAGAGTGGGGAGTGTGGGGGATGGAGGGGTGGGGGTGGGTGTGGAGGAGTGGGGAGGTGGAGGAGTGGGGAGAGGAGGTGAAATAATCTGAGAACTGAGAAGCGATTCTTCATGTGCAAGGCCAGATTCTACTCACTTTGGGGGACCACATGGGGTGTCCCGCTGTCTTTTCCTGACAGAATGAGGCGCGGTCAGCCGTAGACTGCCCCCACGATGATTTCTGCTGGTTGGTGACGTCCAGGGCTGTGGGGAGCCTGCGGCAGGTCAGGCCCCCTGGGTGGGTCTGGGCTCTGCGACCCTCTCCTGGGGCCCCCTGCCTTGACACCCCTTCCTGTGGCCCCCTCAGTCCCCCCACAGGTGCAGCCGGGCCCGCAGGTCCTGAAGGTGCTGGCGGGAGAGGCGCTGGACCTAAACTGCGCAGCCGAGGGCACCCCGGAACCCCAGCTGAAGTGGTCCAAGGACGGGGAGGCCCTGCGGGGCGGGGGGCCCGAGGGCTCCGTCCACTTTGCCGCCATCCAAACCTCCGATGCCGGGATGTACCGCTGCGAGGCCTCCAACAGCGCCGGCATGGGCGCCTGGGAGCTGGAGCTCAGGGTGCTGGGTGAGGCTCCCTAAACCCCAGAGCTCCTCCCCCTGCCTCCCCCAGCAGCAGCCGGGGCTCTGAGATGCATGACCCCTCCCTTCCTCCCAGCCCCCCGTCCCGGGGCAAGGAGCCGCCGTCAGCCCCGTGGGTGCTCCGTCCTCCGGGGGGGCAGAAGGTGCTGTGGCGTATGATTGGAGGCGCCTGGGCCCAGGTCCAGCTTCTTCCACTTTCTAGCTGGACAACTGTAGGCCAGTCAGACCCTCAGTTTTCTCCCCTGTAAAATGGGCCCAGTAACAAATGAATGGGCAGTGAGAGAATGTGTGCAAAGTGCCTGGTGCATAGAAAGTTCTGGATTGGCACCGCGACCATTTTCACTAATGTGAATCTAAAACAAACTTGGAAACCGCTGCTGGAGGGAAGCGCAGGACTGGACGCTGCCCAAGCTCAGCCTCCTGAGCCCGTGGGGTCGTGTGTGGCCCTGGTGGCTGCTCCTTGGCCGGCCCTGCGGGAGGCGAGCCAGCACCCCTGGCCCTGACTCGACTCCCCCTGAGGGCTTGCGCCCCCTAATGCCTGGGGTTCGGGAGGGGAAGGCCCTCTCCACTGGCCCTGGGTTCCTGGGGCGAGCACCAAGCTTTGGGGTCAGGGTGTGAGTGTGGCCATGTCACCTCCCACCAGAGCCGCCACACTGGGGGGCCGACGAGACCAGTGGCCTGCTGGAGAAAGTGGCGGGAGAGAACGCCAGCCTGCCGTGCCCCGCCAGAGGTGAGGCTGGGCCGAGTGGGGCTGGGCTGGGAAGGAGCCCCGCCCACAGTCCCGCGCCCTGGGTCACTCGCTGTGGGTAGAGCCCATGGGTTATGGAGGGTTATGGGGTCCTCACTCCTATCCAGGGTCGTGCCAGGCGTTTCATCCCGACAACCCTGTAGGATGGGTATTAGCATTAGCTCTTTTTTATGAGGGGCAGTCCAGCCCAGAGGGGTTAAGCAGCTTGCCTGAGGTCACACAGCCAGGAGCCGACTCACTAAGTGTGGTGTGGTTTGCCCCAGCCTCAAGCGCCCATTAAGCCCAGGGGGTCTCTGCGCCTGGGGATTGTAGCAGCTGGCGCCGAGGAGGGCTCTAAGATCCAAGGATTGGGGCTCGGTGACCCCGCCTCTCCCCAAGCACCAGACTTTCTCACAGAGGATGGATTCCTGCTGCTCTGGGCAAATCAGCCCTTTCGGGGTCCGCTTTGGGGCAACAGCACAGTGTGGGGCTGAGGTAGCAGCCTCTGATCAATGCCCAGCACAGAAGCCTGCTTCGGCCCTCCAGGCTGTGCAGCGTCGGGCAGTTCACACCTCCTCTCTGAGCCCCAGTTTTCTCATCTGCACAGTGGGGTCCCACGCTGGGCTGCTGAGAGGGCTCAGGGGACGACACGAGTCTTAGGTCCAGACACGGTGCCTGGTACGCGGTAGGGGCTCAGGGAAATTGTGGGATGGATGACTCTGCCTTCTGTAAACCTCCCCGCAGCACCCAGCGCTGCCTGCCCCAGTGGCCCCAGTGGCCTCGTCTGGCCTTGGGCTCTTCTGTGACTAGTGGGAGGAAGCGCCTTCCCCGCTGTGCACGGATGGTGCTCTCTGGAAGGGTGGGTGTCTGGGCGTCTGAGGAGCAGGCGCAGCTTACAGAAAGCCTGGCAGGAGCCAGGAGAGCAAGTTCTAGTCTCAGCTGCACTTCCTCGAGCCACAGGACCCAGGGAAGCCCCCGGAACAGGCCGAGGGAGAGGCGGGGGGGGGACATGGGCACCCAGGGGAGTCTGCAGGGCTGCCCACCTGCAGGGGCCTGGGGTCCCGACTGTAGGCCAGGGCGCCACCTTGTGTCGGTGTCTGGTAACAGCAGGCAGCCCTTCTGCACTCTCGGGAGGTGGCAGGTGGCAGGTGGCAGGTGGGGGTGGACCCACCCAGCCTGGCCCCTGCCCTCGGAGCCCCACGGCTGCTCATGACCCACGTTCATCCCTGGCCAGTCAGGGGCCTGTCCTCCGGGCCAGACCTCAGCCGCATCAGCATAACCCACGTCCCCATAAACACCGCCTCGCCCGGCTGGCGGCTGCCCTGGGCCTTCTCCCTTCCAGCCGGCAGCTCCCTGGCGGGCAGTGCTGGGTGCCGGCACTCACCAGCCGTGAGACCTTGGGCTCTGAGGGCTCGGAGGGAGGCAGGGGAAAGCGCCGAGCCCAGCGCTGGAGCGTGGGAGCCCCCGGTCCCCGCGTGGTGACGCCGTGCGCCTCCTCCCTGTGGGCTGGGACGGAGAGGCGGTGATTCTGACACGTCACTGCTGCTCTCTCACCCCCCGTGAAATGGGAGTGGGGAGGCCAGACGAGTGTGTGTGGTTTTCAGCGACAGCTGAGTGCCCTGGAACCTTCCTGTCACAGAGCTTCAGGCAGGTCTGTAGTGGGAGCACCTTTACACATTAGATGTTTTACATAAAAAAAGTTCCAGTGTTCAAACCCAACGCCCTCCAGGCCAGCAGCTCTGAGTCCTGGTCCCCTGGGTGGTGGGAGGATGGGAGTGGGGTGGGGCTCTCAGGAGAAGCTGGAGGAGCTGAGAGGGCATGAGTGTGTGTGGTGTGCGTGTGTGTGGTGTGTGTGTGTGGTGTGGTGTGTGTGGTGTGGTGTGTGTGGTGTATGTGTGTGTGTGTGTGTGTGTGTGGTGTGTGTGTGTGGTGTGTGGTGTATGTGTGTGTGTGTGGTGTGTGGTGTGGTGTGTGTGTGTGGTGTGTGTGTGTGTGGTATGGTGTATGTGAGTATGTGTGTGTTCCCTCAGTGGGGAGCAGGTCCTGGCAGGGGGACCCTGGGGCGGGCGTCCTGGGCAGGCATGGAGGGTTCCATGAGAGAACAGACATGGGGGAGTAAGTAGCCCCCCGGAGCGGGGGTGGCCGTGGCCCTCTCTCCCTCACGGCAGCAGGCAGAGTCCCCGCACTAAGGCGGGAACAGTCAGTGCAGGGTGAAGTGGGCAAGGGACCCCCTGAAGGAGGTGACCCCTGGGGTGCCTTGGAGGAGCCACATCTTGGTCCCGCCCCCGTGCCCTCCCGAAGGAGGTGGCCCGCCCTCCCTCCGAAGCCCTTCTTCCCTGCAGCGGAGAGGATAGAAGAGCAAACAGAGAGAGTGTGTCTGCAGAGGGCGCCTGCGCTGCCGGGAAGCGGCAGACAAAGTGTGGGGTGTTGTTCATGATAATCAGTGTTAGTAATGGTCGTGCGACCCCATGACTAGTGGTGGCAGTGGACAGTGGGGTGATGGAGGTGCCGAGGCTGCTGACTGTGAGTTTGGGGGGGCAGCCCCCACAGGCTCCCCTTCCTATTCGGCGCTAGTGGAGGTAGGAAGGCTGGCGAGGGCTGAGTGGACAGAGCCCGTGGGCAAGGGCTGCCCTTGTCCAGAGGTCACTCATCGAGGCGGCAGAGCTGGGGCTCGCCTGACCTGAGCCCTGACCACTGGGCGCCGCTGCCTTGTGGGCGTGTGTGCTGCTTGGAAGGCTGGGTCATTCCTGACACCGATCTGAGGACCTACTGTGTGCCTGGCTGTGTATTGCACACCCACTGTGTACCAGGCCGTGTGAGCTGACTGTCTGGTGGCAGAGATGGACATTGGACAGTCCAACGTGAGGAGTGTCCAAGAGGAAATCCAGGGGGATTGTGGCGCTCATGGTGGGGCTGGGGTGTGTGGCCAGCATCGCCTGGCCCCATGCCCGAGAACGGAAGAGCAGGCTGAGCCGAGCCGGAGCCTGCCACCGTCATACTTCGTCCGATGGCACAATATGGGTGCTGATCACGGCGGACTCATTCATTCATGGAGCACCCACTGTGTGCCAGGCCCTGGGCTTGCCGCTGGGGGTGCAGCAGAGAACCCGGCAAAGACCCTGGCGCTTGTGGGAGGAGACAGGCAATAGACAAAAACCCAAATCAGTGCATCTTCTGTACATTAGGAAGCTGGAGGTGATGGGCAAAGAGACAGCACAGGGCCATGAGGGGTTCGGGAGTGCAGTTCCAATGGGGTGGCCCCATGGGGCCTCCTTGAGAAGGGAGCCAGAGAAAGGGCTCCGGCCCCTGTGTCTGTGGCCCTCAGGGCGCTGGGAGCACCAGGATGCACAGCCTTGGGTGGACAGGTTGTGGGTGAGTGAGAACCTGCAGCTCCAAGAGCGGCTCCTCCCAGCCGGGGGCTTGAGGAGGTGCCTAGAACCACCCACCGGGGGGTCAGTGACATTTGCACAAGGGGGGGCCGTGTGGGTGTGTAGAGGGAAGGGGACAGGGTGTTCATGCTCACAACTCTGTGCGCCTTGCCAGGGACGCCCAAGCCACAGGTCACGTGGCGGAAGGGCCTGTCCTCGGAGCCCCTGCGTGGCCGGCCGGGCCTGGCGGTGCTGGATGAAGGATCTCTGTTCCTGGCCTCCGTCTCTCCCGCGGACAGTGGGGACTATGAGTGCCAGGCCACCAATGAGGCGGGCTCCGCGTCCAGGAGAGCCAAGCTGGTGGTCTCTGGTGAGCAGGGACCCCAGAGCTGGGGGTGGGTTGTACACACCTCCTGATGGTACCCCAGGAAGCCCAGGTGTGGCAGCGCCAGCTCCCCGGGGCCCGAGAGCTCACCCAGGGGAGGCTGCAGGTCCCTGCCCCCAGTGCCTGCTGGAGAGGGCCTGAGGGTGCTGGGAGAGTGGCAGGTTGCATGGGCATGGGCACCCCCTTCCCCAGAGAGACCCCCACAGAGGCAGTGTAAGGGGAAGAACCTAGAACTCCATCAATGGCTTTTAAAATGGCCTGGTAGGTAAATTACTTTTAAAATGAGCACTGATTGCAGCGGAGAGCCCCAGAGCCCACTTCTGGTGAAAGCTGCCGAAACTGACCCAAGGCTCACATCCTTCCAGTTAGCAGGGAGAGCTTCCCACCCCCCAACCCCCACCCCCTCCATGTGCTGTGCGCAGAGGGAGGGAGCCCTTCCCCTTGACACGGGCGTCACAGGGGGAGATGGGGAAGCAGTTTTAACAGCTCCTAATGGGCCACCTTCCACTCCCCATGACCAGCCACCCCGGCTGGCCAGGTAATGACTTTCCTGGGAAGTTTGTTGCAAAGACATGCCCAGGCCCCACCTTCAGACATTCCAACTCGGGAGACCCTCCCAAGTGACCATGACGACAGGCTGGGTTAGAGCCAGAGAGATCCGGGGGCTCCGGCATCTTGCAAAGCTGAATGTCAGAGAGAGTGGCCTGGTGCCTGGGCGCGCCCAGGGTGTGCGGGTCCCAGAGCAAGGCTGCTGCAGCCGTTCCCACGTCCACAGGGCTCTTGGTGGCCAGGTCAGGGGCTGGGGCGGGCATCCTGGGACCCCAGAATCTGGGAGAGGCTGGGAGTTGGGCTGCCTGTCCAGGCCGGGAGGAGCGGCCAGACGGGGTCCGGGTGGCTGTTGCTCTCCGGGGAGGGCAGCTGCTCCACTTCTCCTTGCTCCGAAGTTCCCCCCAGCATCCGAGAGGCCAGGCGCAGGACCAATGTGTCAGGCATGGCCGGGCAGTCCCTGACGCTGGAGTGTGACACAAACGGCTTTCCAGCCCCTGAGGTCGTGTGGCTCAAGGATGGGCAGCTGGTGAGTGTCCCCTGGGGCAGCCGGGCTGCGGGTGGGATTTGGCTAGGATACGGACCTTCTGGACAGGTTCCTGCCTGTGCCAGGTGTGGCAGGTAGATGTGACAAGTATCCTAGGGGATGCACTGGGGCTCAGGGCGGTGGATGACTGTGTTCTCCCGATGAAGCCTGGGGGGCTGCATGGTGGAGAACATAGCACTGTTCTGGGAATCAGAAGCCCCGGGTTCCCTTCTCCAACCGGCCCCCTGGGCCTTAGTTTGCTCATTGCTGATACTGAGGGGTGGCCGGACCCCACTCACCAGCTCCCTCTGGCCTCTTCTGCCCAGATCCCTGAGGGGGGCAGCCACCGCCTCCTGGACGGGGCCCGGGCCCTCCACTTTCCCAGGATCCAGGAGGGCGATTCTGGCCTCTACTCCTGCCGGGCGGAGAACCAGGCCGGGACCGCCCAGAGGGACTTCAATCTCCTCGTGCTCAGTGAGTGAGGCCTGAACCCCCGGCTCCAAGCGTGCCTGGCCCTGCAGCCCTACCCTTTTATAGGCCGGTGGGAGAGAGGGGAGATTTGGCCTGCTGAGAGCCGGGGGCACAGAGGGGCCCGTGACAGACCCAGTCCCGGTCCTTCCAGAGCTGTTGGGGCAGACCTTAGGCCACCACAGAATTAACCAGGTGATTGCTGTTGTGTGATGTGCTACAAAGAGTCGTGCAGGCTGCTGAGAAATCACAGAGCAGGGCCGATCCAGCAGGGGTTGGGGAGCTCCCTGTGAAGGACGGGAGGGAGAGGGGAAGGGCGCACCCAGCAGGGGGACCTGCACAGGCCAAGGCCCTGCAGTGGGCGAGGTTTGCAGGGTTGGAGGAGTTTTCACCCCCTACCCCTTGTCTCCCCAGTCCCACCTGCCATGCTCGGAGCTGGGGCCCCCCAGGAGATGCGGGGCCTGGCTGGTGCAGACGTGGAGCTGGAGTGCCGGACCTCGGGGGTCCCCACACCCCAGGTGGAATGGACCAAGGACGGGCAGTGAGTGGCCCCCGGCGGATGGCGTGGGGGTGGTGCCAGGCCTGGGCCGGTGGATGGAGGGGCTCTGTGGGGCACTTGACAGGCATTGGTGTGGCATTCAGGGCCCGACAGAGGGCAGCGTGGGCACCTCCCGCCCCAGCCGGGGATCATTCAGGTGAGATCTGGCAGGATTTTCTCATCACTCAGCCTGCCTGCCTTTTCTTTTTTAAACTCATTATTTTTCAAGGTAAAAGTCACATAGCATGAAATTGACCATTCTAAAGTGCACACTTCAGTGGCCTTTAGTACATCCACAAAGCTGCACAACCACTGCCTCTATCTAGTTCCAGAACATTCCGTCGCCCCAAAAGGAGACCCCATACCCATTAGCAGTCACTCCTCTTGCCCCTTTCCCTCCAGCCCCTGGAAACCACTCATCTGCTTTCTGTCTCTAAAGGTTTACCTATATTTCATATAAATTTCATGCCATCGTACATATGGTCTTCTGTTCTGGCTTCTTTCACTTAGCACAGTGTTCGAGGTTCATCTGTGTTGTAGCAGGTGTCAGTACCTCATTCCTTTTAATGACCGAGTAATATTCCATTGCAGGGGTTGGCCACATTTTGTTTTCCACTCCTCAGTTGCTGGGCACCTTTCAGCGACTGTGAATCTGTCTGCCTTCCTTTTCCCCAGCAGCAGGCTCCCTCTGTGTAGCCCGCCCCTGCCAGCACCTCACCCTCACTGGCAGTGTTCTCTTGACCGTCCTTCCAGGCCTGTCCTTCTGGGAGACCCTCACGTCCTGCTCCAGGAAGACAGCCAGGTTCTCAGAATCACCAGCAGTCACCTAGGGGACGAGGGGCGGTACCAGTGCGTGGCCTTCAGCCCAGCCGGCCAGCAGACCAAGGACTTCCAGCTCAGAATCCACTGTGAGCCCGGCCCCTTCCGAGCCCCACCGCGGGCTGCTTGGCTTCCCGCCAGCTGCCCGCTGCGTGGAGGGAGGACAAGGGCAGAAATGGGGGCCCTGGAGGAGCGAGCCCCCAGTCCAGGAAAGCTGCTGGGAGGGACAGAGGGCAGCTGGACCAGCATTTCTCAAACCCCATCTCAGCTTCGCAAGTTTTACAATCTGATACTGGGGATAGTTGTTTCTTTAACTTTTTCTTTTCGTCGCGTCACTTTCCTTTATGCTGAAACACATTTATTTAAAAGGATATTTACTATCTCAGCAGTAAGTGGGGAGCCAGGGCCACTCGGCCTTCATGGGGGGAGCTGTAAAAACAAATTTAACAGAAGAGAGCGCTGGTAAGGATCCTCAGGCGAGAGCTGCCTGCAGAGTGTGCTGAGCTGTGTGCTCTCTCTGTGGTAAAAAGGGCAGAGCAGAAAGTGCTAGAAAGGTGAAGTGCACAGTCACAGCAAACAGAGCCATTCCTGTGTCATGATCAGGATGGACGAGGTTTGGGAAGGGTGTGGCTGTGCTGTGATGAGATGCAGTGTTATTTCATCTGTGCCCACGTACCCCTAGGACCATCTTGGGTACCACCAGGGTGTGTGACCTGCCCCGCGGGAACCCCCAATCTGGTTCAGCCCCTCATTTTACAGATGGGGAGACTGAGGCCCAGAGAGGGGAAACAACCTGCCCTGGGTCATACAGCGAGTTAGGGGCGGAGTGGGGTGCAGAGCCCGAACCTGTGGCCCCGTCCCCCACCTCCTGCAGTGTGATGTGTGATGTGACCTCTTGGGATGACCGGGCTTGCTTCCCATGTCAGCGTGTCCCGAGCTTGCCTCTCCCATCTGTTCCCAGACACCCCCCTCCCCATCCCCCACGCCTTCCCACCCTTGCAGTAGAAGCATGTGACATGTGCGGGCATGCTGCTCCGGGGGTGGGGGTCCCTGTGACCGCCTCCCATTGCCCTTCTCAGCACCTCCCACCATCTGGGGCTCCAATGAGACGAGTGAGGTGGCCGTCATGGAGGGCCACCGGGTGCAGCTCCTGTGCGAGGCCCGAGGGGTGCCCACTCCTCACGTCACCTGGTTCAAGGATGGGGCCCCGCTCCCCCCCAGCACTGAGGCTGTCTACACCAGGGGTGGCCGGCAGCTGCAGCTGGGGAGGGCCCGGGGCTCGGACGCCGGCCTCTACACCTGCAAGGCCAGCAGCCCCGAAGGGGTCACGGAGAAGGCCACCAGGCTGGAAGTTTACGGTGAGCACCAGAGGCTCAGCAGCGAGCAGTGGTCAGCTGGAGGTTCGGGGGGGCGGGGGGGGGGCAATGGGCAGACCTCTGGGCCGTGGTGGCCTCTGCCTGTCTCCAGGGGAGGAAAGTGGCTGGAGGCCCAGGACAGTGGGACTAAGGAGTCACCCAGGGAGAAGGGTCATCTCAGCTCGGCCAGCTTCCCTCAGACGGGGGAGGAAACTGAGGCTGGGAGCGGAAGGGCCTGTCTGGGGGTCCAGGCAGAGCCGAGTCAAGAGTCCAGGTCTCCCCTCACAGGTTAGGGCTTTTCCCTAAACCTCATCCAGACCCCCTGACCGCTGCTGATAATAACTGCTCTCAGTGAATCACTTACTGTGAGCAGAGCCCTGGGGCTCCTCATGCATCAGCTGGTTTAATCAGCCGGTGCAGGGACTGGGGCCTTATCTCCCCTCTTGCGGATGAGGGTAGTGGGCTCTGGGGTAAGAGGCTGGCCAGGGCCAACCCGGTAGGAGGTGGTGGGACCCAGCTCATATCCGGGGGTCTGACTATAAACCTTGCACTGTTAATCTCCCTGTTGGCCGACCTCGAGGGGCTTGGCTCTGAGGACGTGCGGGAACTCAGAGGAAATGGTGTGGGTGGGTGGGCAGGGAGGGGTCTCAGCAGGTGGAGTTTGAGAGGGAGAATGCAGGCCAGTGGGGTCATCCTGCCCCTCGCAAGGAATCAGCTCAGGAGCGCTGGCCCCCAAAGATGCAGAAGGCTTGGATGCTGGAGCCTTAGGGGACCCTGAAGGGAACCTGGGCTGTGTGGGGTCTGTGGGCAGCCTCTGAGGGCAAGCCCAGCTGCCAGCCCGGGGACTCTTATTAGGGGATCTGAGGGCCCTCTGGCTACTGAATGGAAAATGCGCATGTGTGTTTTCATAAAATTTTCAAAGGGACTTGTGACCCAAACAAGGCTGAGAAGCACGTCCCAGTCCATCATCGCCCCATGTCCCCTGGCAATGGCTCTGTGGGCTCAGCAACTTGGGGACCTCCCCAAGGGGAAGAGAGAAGCCCCTCGCCCCGGCTTGGCTGCCCTCTTGGCCATTGAGGGCTGAGTCAGGCGTCCCCGCAGGCCAGGCCGGCTGGGTTAGGGCCTGCCCCAAGTGTCCACTCCCTCAGGCTGGGGAGGGGACTTTAGGAGCAGTGGCCCTGGTCTTGGGCCCTGGGGAGCCCATCACTTTGAGTTCAGCAGATACTGAGACCTACTGTGTGCAGATACTGGAGACGCACATAGGCAAGCTGTTGTTCTGCTCATGACGAGCTCACGGGGGATGGAGAGAACATGCAAACAGTGTCTGGGGAGGGGGTGCCGCCAAGGCCAGAGGAGGGAGAGGATGCTTCCAATCAGGGGCCTGCAGGAGGCTTCCTGGAGGAGGTGATATCTGAATGGGGGTTTCAGCCAGTGGAGGTGTGGGAGGAGGCGTTTCACATGGGGTGGGGTCTGCAAGGGGCTTAGCCAGGCCTGCTGGTCCCTGAGCAGTCCCGTGCCTCTTCCCTAGTCCCGCCCACCATCGAGGGCGCTGGCGGAAGGCCTCACATGGTGAAGGCTGTGGCCAGGAGGCCCTTGGCGCTGGAATGTGTGGCCAGAGGCCACCCACCCCCCACCCTCTCCTGGCATCACAAGGGGCTGCCCGTGGTGGAGAGCAATGAGACGTGGCTGGAGGCGGGTGGCCGCACGCTGAGCCTGGAGAGCCCGGGGGAGGCAGCTGGAGGCCTGTACAGCTGCGTGGCCAGCAGCCCCGCCGGGGAGGCCGTGCTGCAGTACTCCGTGGAGGTGCAGGGTGAGCCCAGGCCTGTCCCGCCCCAGTCACCCGGGCTGTGGGCCCGTGTCCCCGCAGCCCCCTGAGGGATGGAAGGTGGTGGAGGAGTGACCAGTGCTCGTTATTGCATGAGACAGATGAGGACTCTGAGCCCCGGCCTGGGGGTCCTGCAGAGGTGGGTGGGGGCAGGGTTGAGCCCCGGGATCAAGGTTCCTGCTCGTGCCCAGAACCCTGGGCCAGGTCACCCAGGACGAGGGACATCACTCTGCCTTCCAGGAGATGCTCCCGGTCAGTGGGGTGAACATTTATAGAGAACTCCCTGAGGCCCAAAGCTGGTCCTAGGATGGGTCGGGGGCGGGGGGGCTTGCTTGCTTTCTTCCATTCCACAGACGTTTCTCAGGTATTAACCCTGGGCCAGCCCTGCATGGTGCTGGAGACAAAGCAGGGCACAAGGCAGACGGGACTCCTGAGCCCTGGGTCTTGTGGGGAGATAGACATTGAAAAGACAGGCCAAGCCTGAGGGGAGGCCAGGGCAGCTACTCACCCTGCCCTGGGTGGTCCTGGAAGGCCTCCTGGAGGAGGGACCATGTATGGGGGGACTTAGGGTGAAGTGAGGCTTGGGCATTGCTCTGGGGCACTGGGGACTTGGGAGGGCATTAGGCCAAGCTTTGCTCAGCACCAAACACCCAATGGTGGGTCCTGCCTGCAGTGCCCCCACAGCTCCTGGTGGCTGAAGGCTTGGGCCAAGTGACCGCCCTCGTGGGACAGCCCCTGGAGCTTCCCTGCCAGGCATCAGGTTCCCCAGTGCCCACCATCCAGTGCGTATGGGGTGGTGGAGGCCAGGGCTGAGAGGGGGCGGGCAGAGAATGCATACTTTGGGGGTGGCTGGGGATGGGAGGCGTTCCCCCTTCCCAGGAGTATGGAAGTGGCCACAGAGCCAGGGACACATGAGCAGGTGGGAGATGCTGCCAGGCTTCCTGGCTTGTCCTGCCTGCCCCGCCTTCTCTGGTCTCAGGCTGACCTGTCACCCCAGTGTCTGTCTCCCCACCCCCCTTAGGTGGCTGCAGAACGGCCGCCCAGCTGAGGAGCTGGCCGGGGTGCAGGTGGCCTCGCCGGGGACCACGCTGCACATCGACCACGTGGAGCTGGGCCACGCGGGCCTCTTCGCCTGCCAGGCCACCAATGAGGCGGGCACTGCCGGGGCCGAGGTGGAGTTGTCTGTGCACGGTGAGGGGCCATAGGCAGCCCGAGGGGCCGGGGTGGGTGGAGCCAGAGAGCCCTGGCCATGTGTGCCTTTGGCAGGCCTGGAGGACTTGGGAAGGGCATGGGGCTAGTCTCTGGATGGCGCTTCTGGGCTGTACTTCCCAGTTCCCCAAAGAGACGTAGGTGTGAGAGGTGGGTCTCAGCCGCTTACCACACTTGTCATCTGTCCAGTCCACTAGCTTCACTCCCCTTCCACCCTTCCCTCTCTCCACTCCCTCTCTTCATGATGACCACACTGAACTTCACTCAGCTCTTCAAATGCATCAGCTGTCTCACCTCCAAGCCTGCGAATGCTGTTCCCTCTGCCTGGAACATGCTCCCTCTTCCTCTTTGCCTACCCAACTATTCCATATCTTTCAAGTCTGCCCTAAAACACCCCTTCCTCCAGGAAGCCCTCCTTGATTCCACTGTGGTTCTAATCTGCACTGCCCAGCCTCTCATGGCCATAGTCCACCACCTACTGTATTGGGATTGCTGGTTTGGTTGTCCATCTCTGCTGCCCAGCTCTGGGCGTCTGAGAGGGCAGCACTGTGGCCACCTTTCTCTGCTGTGTCTCTGTGCCTCATACAGAGAAGATGCTCAGTGCACAGATGGATGGATGGATAATGGATGGATGGATGGATGGATGGATGGATGATGGATGGATGGATGGATGGATGATGGATGGATGATGGATGGATGGATGGATGATGGATGCATGGATGGATGATGGATGCATGGATGGATGATGAATGGGTGGATGATGGGTGGATGGATGGGTGGGTGGATGGGTGGATGGATGATGGATGGATGGATGATAGATGTATGATGGATGGATGGATGGATGGATGGATGATGGATGGATAGGTGGATGATGGATGGGTAGATGGATGGATGATAGATGTATGATGGATGGATGATAGATGTATGATGGATGGATGATGGATGGATGGATGGATGATGGATGGATGGATGGATAGATGATGGATGGATGGATGGATAGATGGATTGATGCACGGATGGATGGATGATGGATGGATGGATGGATGATGGATGGATGATGGAAAGATGGTTGGATGGATGGATGGATGGATGATGGATGGATGGATGGATGGACGGATGGATGGATGGATGGACGGATGGATGGATAGATGGAGGATGGATGGATGGAGGATGGATGGATGGAGGATGGATGGATGGAGGATGGATGGGTGGGTGGATGGATGGATGGATGGATGGATGGAGGATGGATGGATGGAGGATGGATGGATGGAGGATGGATGGGTGGATGGATGGATGGATGGATAGATGGAGGATGGACGGATGGAGGATGGATGGATGGAGGATGGATGGATGGATGGATGGGAGAATTTTTAAAGGGAAAGACCTGCTCTGCTGGCTCCCGATCTGGCGCTCTTTCCTCTAAGCCAGGTGTCTGGGGGGTTGAGTTGGGGGAGGCTAGAGGCCAGCCCTGTAATGCCACTGGTACTCCTCATGCTTTGACGGGGCTGCTGGGTGCCCACTGCGCCTCTCCTAACCCTGACTCATGCCCTCCTTGCCTCTCTCCCTGCCCAGAGCTCCCATCAGTGGTCATTGTTGGAGGTGAGAACATCACAGCCCCCTTTCTGCAGCCTGTGACCCTCCGATGTACAGGGACTGGGGTGCCTACCCCAAGCCTCCGCTGGTGGAAGGATGGGGTGGCCCTGGCAGCCTCGCAGGGTAACCTGCGGGTACGTGCAGGGGTCCCAGGGCTGGCAAGGCAACTGGGTGCAGGTGGAGGGGTCCTGGAGACCCCAAGGAGGGCCCTGGCAGCGTGGAAGGCAGGATAAGCATTGAGCCCACTCAGCCTGGGAGTGCTCAGCGGACCCTGGGGTGCTGGGCCTGAAGAGGGAGGGGGCTCTCGGTCAGGTCCAGGTCCCCAGAGCTTCAGCCATCACAGGGAGAAAGTAGGGGGAAGGGAGTATCCCCAAGATCAGCGAGAGTCCCTGGAATCTGAACACATGGCTCAGAGCTCCACCCCCGAACCAAGCTTGTCCCCACGCCTCACTTCTCCTGACACTGGGGTCGGCCGCAGGCTGGCCGCTCACCCTGTCCCAGCGTTGCTCTGTCCGCCCTCCAGTTCTGGGCTCCATGCCGCCCCCCACGACACATCCCTATGGCACACACTCTTCTGTTCCTCCTCCTCCTCCAGATCGAGAAGGTGGACCTGAGGGACGAAGGCGTCTACACTTGTGCCGCCACTAACCTGGCTGGGGAGAGCAAGAGGGACGTGTCGCTCAAGGTTTTGGGTGAGGACCCAGGCGCCGGATGGTGGGTGATCCCTTGAGGGCCGTCAGGGCTGCCGTGGGGGAGTCTGGGAAGGGGGCAGGGTTTTAAAATCATAGTCCTGCACTTAACTTTAGAAGTAGACCATCATTTGCTCTGTGGCCCTTTGGGTAGTTTTCTGTGGGACTTTTAGAGGGTAAACTTGTCTGCAATCCTATTTAACTTTGCTGGTCTTATTCATTTTGGGTTCCTGTACGTCCTTGCGTGTGTGGGCAGACCCCTGCACTTGTCCCTTTGCACGGCTGCCTGGGATTGCTCCTCCCTGCTGTGCTGGATGTCGGCTGTTCCTGGGGGGCTGGGTGCTGGGGTCGTCCTTGTGTGATTGCAGTGAGGATTGCAGCCCAATGCCTTTGTTCCTGGGCTGGCTCCAGGAGTAGGGTTCCTTGGTCAGAGGATGTGAGCCATTTGGGGGCTCTTGTTGCCCAAGACCCTTGGGGAAGGCTGGGGAAGGACACTGGGGATGGCTGAAATTTGAGCTGCCCGGAGCCCGCACCCACCAAGTCAGGGCTCTCCTTGTCTAGTGCCCCCCAACATCGAGCCGGGCTCGGTCAACAAGGCAGTGCTGGAAAATGCCTCGGTGACCTTGGAGTGTCTGGCTTCAGGTGTGCCGCCTCCCGGTAAGACCCCTCCTCTGGGCTGAAAGCCACCTCCAGCTGGCCCCAGTTCCCCATCTAATGAGGCTGTGGACAAAACAGGATGAAGTCAACATGCCTTCCCTCTGCTTCCTGCATTTTCCTCTTTTCCTTCTCAACAGCTGTTTCTCCAATGCCCGTTGTGTGCCCGTCACACCCAGGCTCAGAGCCGTTGCGCTGGTGTCTGAAGCAAACCCACAGGGCTTGTGCTCAGGGCTTCACAGGGCTCCCCTGGGGCTGGGGGTGAGGACCAGAATCTCCGAGTCACCATCCGTCAGGGCTTCTTCTCTAGACCAGCAGCCGAGGAAAGGGCGGGGAGCCTGGGGCTGGGTGTGCGTGTTCGGCAGACAGGACGAGTGCAGGGGGGAGGGTCCATCTCCTGCCCCCCATCTGGGCCAGGTCGCCCTGCTTTGCCTCGGGTAGAGAGCTCTAGAGGTATTTGCGTCTCCCATAGGGGAGCTCTGTTCTGGGATGGGCCCTGGCGGGATGTAAGGAAGCTGAAGATACAATCGGTCCGTACTTAGAAGGCTGCTGCTTTTGGGGTGCACCATATTCTCCTTTAAAGCTTTCCCTTGTGAGTGGTCTCCTGGCAGAAGGAGGAGGTGAGGGGGCCAGGCTGGCTCTGACTCTCCTAGATCCTGGCTGCCCCAGACTCTACCCCTGGGGCTTCCTCTCTGCCTTCGGTCCTGTCTCAGACAATGCTGCCCTGTTCCACCCCCCGCCCCGTTCCTGGAGAACTCTGGCTTTCTCTCTGCCTGAACTGAAGGCACGCCATGTGGCCACCCAGGAAGCCTCTCTTAGATGCCCACTACATAGGCACAGCCTGAAGGGGCTGTTAGGACCCCGTGTCTCTCTTTTCTGTTCTGCAGATATTTCTTGGTTCAAGGACCACCAGCCTGTCTCTGCCTGGAAGGGAGTGGCCGTGTCAGCCGATGGGAGGGTTCTCCTAATTGAGAGAACCCAATTTTCTGATGCTGGAAGCTACCGCTGTGTGGCATCCAATGTGGCAGGCAGCACAGAGCTGCGGTATGGCCTCCGGGTCAATGGTGAGCTGCCCTGGGACTGTTTGTCCAAAAAGTTGTCTTCCATTCGTTCATCTATCTACCAGTCTATTCATCCATCCATTCCTTGATCCATCCATCCATCCATCCTTCCATTCATCCTTCCTTCCATCCTTCCTTCCATCCATCATTCATCCATCCATTCATCATCCATCCATCTGTCCATCTTTCCATTTATCCATGCATGGAAACACCCAGCTGTCCATCCATTGATCCAGCCATCCATCTGATCCTCTGCCCATCTGTCTATCCACCCATCTAACCATCCATTTGTTCATCCACCCACCTATCCATCCATTCAACCATCCATTAACCATCCATCCGTCTTCCATGCAACCACATATATTGAGTACGTGACCCTGGGGCTGCAGCCCTGAGCAAGACAGACCCAGGAGCTTTCAGTCCAGTGGAGGATACAACAATTAGATATTTACCCAAAGTACCATTTCCTGACAATTATGATAAGAGCTAGCTAAGGTGAGAGACGACTGAGTGCCTGGAGCCGGAGCACTGATCTGGCCTGGGCAGTCTGCAGGGCATCTTTAGGCCCTGGATGCCTAAGTGGAGACCACCTGCCAAGCCCTGAGGCTGCAGAGACTGGGGAATTCAAGACATTGAAAGGAAGTTGAGGGCCTGGAGCTTACAGAACAATGAGAGGAGGCCCAGGGTGGTTGGTTCTGGCGGCCAGATAGAGGCTGGAGAGGTCGGTCTTTATCCTAAGAGCAGTGGACAGGAGGCTGGGGCCCTGGGCATCATGGCTTGTGTCTCCCAGATACAATTGAATCTTTCGACCATTTTCTGCCCAAGGGGAACTGCCTGGAGGATAGTGTTTCGTCTGATACCTCTGAGTTGGGAAACCAAAGCTGCCCAGGGGTCCTCAGCCTTCTTACCCCATTATCCCCATGATAATGACCTCATGCTGGCCAGAAGGCCCAAGTTCAAGTGCTGCTTCTGCCACTTCCTAGCTGGTCAACCTTGGGCCAGTGACTTGCCCTCTCTGAGCCTCAGTTACCCACCTGTAGAAGTCTCACGGTGGTGTTGAAAGCAAGTGATGAGCAGCCTTGAGCACTGTGGAGTGCATGCCCTTCCTGTGCTTTTGTTTGTGGCCGTGTGCTGCTGTGGGGGTGCCCGGCCAGGGGCCCTGCCTGCTTTGCCCCCAGTGGGGCTCAGCCCATGCCCTGTGTCACCCCCATCCTGCAGTGCCTCCACGCATCACGCTGCCACCCAGCCTGCCAGGCCCCGTGCTGCTCAACGCCCCGGTCCGGCTGACCTGTGACGCCACCGGGGCCCCCAGCCCCATGCTGATGTGGCTGAAGGATGGAAACCCCGTGTCCGCTGCAGGTGCCTCCGGCCTCCAGGTCAGTCGGCTGGGTGGCCCCCAGCTCGCCTCCTTGGTGCTGCAGTAGGTGCTGGGCGCAGAGGTCAGGCCCTGGGGGCTCCGAGGTGAGGGAGAGCGGTGATGGCCCAGGACGGCTGTCTGGAGGATAGAGCCACGTGGTCTCCAGAAACATAATGTGTGCCGCAACTGCGAGCTGCGTGTGTCATGGAAAATTTTCTAGTAGCTGTATTAAAATGCGTAAAAAGAAACAGGTGAAACCAATTTTAATAATACATTTTAGTAAACCCAGTATATCCAAAAAGGACCATTCCATCACGTGATCTATATAGAAAATGATTCACGTGACCTTTTCCATTCTCTTTCCGTACGAACTCTTGGAAATCTGTTGTGTATTTCACACTTGGGGCTGGTCCTGTTTCAAGGGCTCACCGGCCACAGCTCTGCTCTAGAGGGCTCTGTCCGAGAACCGATGTAATTTCCCGCCAGCCGGCCAGGGGCCCGGGGTCTGGGCGCAGCCTGTGGTTCCCCTGTGTGGTGGGGGCTCGGGGGTCTGGAGCAGGCTGCCCAGGTGTGCCCCGCAGTGGGGCTGGCCTGTGAAAGGTGGGTGCTGCCCCTTGAGGTGCCTAACCTCCTGTGGGCTTCCTTCTGGGGGCACAGGTCTTCGCCGGGGGCCGGGTCCTCACGCTGGCCAGCGCCCGGGCCTCCGACTCGGGCAGCTACTCTTGCGTGGCTGTGAGTGCAGTGGGGGAGGACCGCCGGGACGTCGTCCTGCACGTCCACAGTGAGTCCCAGGCCCAGAGGCCACCTGGTCCAGGCCAGCGGCACCAGAGGGTGGGGCTGGGGGTGTCCCGGCCACATCCAAAGGGGAGGGTGCCGCCCTGAGACTGTGGCTGCCTTCATGTGGGAGTCAGTGGGAGTGTGAGCTCCCCCATTGTGGACGGGTGGGTGGGAGGGGGGCCCCATGTGGCCAGGAGCTCCGTGTTCAGGGCACGGGTGGAAGGAGCGCGACGTAGCGGGGTAAGCGCCGGGCCAAGTGTCAGGAACTGGATGTTCCCACTGTCCTGGGTCAAACGGGGATCACAGTCCGTTCAGGAAAGGCAGTGTGGGGTGGCGGTTAGGAACACCAGCTCTTAAGTGTTGTGGACCTGGGGTTCAAATCCTGCATCCTCCACTTCCTCACTCTGTGACCTGGGGCTGGTCACTTTGCTTCTCTGAGCCTCCATTTCTTCACCTGTGAAACGGGGCGAGGACAGCACCCCTCTCAAAGGTTGTCACGGGATTCACTACACTCGTGAAGCCCGGTCGCTATTGTTTTTAAACTTCCTCGTATGGGATTTTGCGGGGCTCTGTGGATCCCCACACAGAGAACTCTGGGAACCGCAGAGCCTCAGGTGGGAGCGGGGAGGAGGCGCTGATTCCAGCTCCTCCCCTTTGCTGGCGTCAAGACAAGAGTTAACAGGTCTTGTGTGCTCACCTGTGTCACTGTGGTTAACCTCACGGCAGCCCCACTGGGCGGGTACTTTGATTATCCTCATGTTACAGATGAGGAAATCGAGGCTAGAGAGGCTGCGTGACGTCTCCAGGGCCTCACGGTGGCTCTGACCCAGGAGCTCTGACTCGGGACCCTGCCTTCTTAACCCCCACGCTGGCCTGGTTGTTTTGTCTCAGGGGAAAAAGTGGCCGGGGACCCGCTTTTAAAAAACTTTTGAAAAAATGTTATTAATTTTGTAAAAACTTTGAGATAGTTGTAGATTCGCATGCAGTTGTAAGAATTAATACAGAGGTCCTGGGTCCTCTTCACCCAGTTTCCCTCCGTGGTGACATCTCATACAACTTGAGTTCAAACTCACATCCAGGACATGACGTTGTTATAATCCACCGTCCTGTTCAGATTTGGGGGCCTCCTTTTGACGCAGGACTCTGAAGGTCGTTGAGGGCAGGACCAGAGGGCTGTGGCTCAAGGGGTGGCCCCATCCTGACGGTGACTCCCCAGCCCCTGGTGGTGGCTCTGGCCGCTGGAAGTGGCCGGGCCTGACCCCGGTCCTGCCGGCCGCACCCACAGCCCCTCTCCGCTCCCCACCCCCGCAGCGCCTCCTAGCATCCTCGGGGAAGAGCTGAACGTGTCTGTCGTGGCCAACGAGTCAGTGGCCCTGGAGTGCCGGAGCCACGCCGTGCCCCCTCCCGTGCTGAGCTGGTGGAAGGATGGCCGCCCCCTGCAGCTGCGGCCCGGCGTCCGGCTCTCCGCTGACAAGACCTTGCTGGAGGTGTGCGGCCTCCCCCAGCGCGGAGCCGAGCCTGGGCGGCGCGGGCCTGGCCGCCCCTGCGGGCAGCAGCTCAGCTCAGTGTCCCCTGCAGGCCCCTCCGGTCCCAGTGCCCCTCATGTCCTCCTGACCCGGTCAGAGCCGCTGCCAGCCAAATCGGGACGGAGAGCAAAGCCCCAGGACTGAGCCCTCAGGGGCCCCCTCAGGGCCCCCATAAAGCTGAGGGCTCTCTTTCCACCCAGCTTTCACTCTGTTCAAAGCCTTCTCGCCTTTGGGCGTTTAAGGCCCTTCATCGGGCATCTGGCGCAGCAGGGCAGGGGCTGACTGGGGTCAGGGACTCTGGCGGCAGCCTGGATTTAAATTTTAGCTCCGCCTCCTCCTGGCTGTGCCGCCTTAGGCAATGTCCTGTCCACACTGGCCTCAGGTCTCTCACCTGTAAACACACTGACACCTCTTCCAGGGTGGCTGGGGAATTCTTAGAGAGAACGCCTGTGAGGTCCCAACCTACCCCAGAGAACAGCTCATCCATGTCAGCTGGGGGGTGGGGTACCTCTCTAGCTGTTGGGGAGAACCTTCCACTCGAGCCTGCTCCTCCTTCTCCCATCCCTCTACACCTTATGATATGATCATTCCCAACTCTGAGCACCACCGTTTGGTTTCTTCTGCCTGGTGTGCCTGCCTCTCCTCCCCTTCATTCTTCAAAGCCACAGCCTCACTCCATCACCCCCTATGTGAGGATCTGACCCCCGAGGACAGGGTCCACCACCCTCACCCTTCTTCATTCTCCACTTCTCTTCTGGTCTGTTCTGTGGGAACACACCTGGGCTGTGGATGTGAAGTGGGGTGAGGCTGGCAGGGCTGTGGTTTAGGGAGCCTGTTCCATGTGCCGGCCCATGTGAGGCCACCGCAGGCACTGGCTTCTGGAAACTTCATGGTGCGGGAGGTGCGGAGGCGCTTTCATTGCCCCCAGGTTCCAGGTGGGGAGGTTGGGACCCAGCGAGGGAAATGATCCCGAGGTCACGCAATCTGTCCGGGGATACCCCATCTCCGTGCTGCCCCTGCTGACGGGTCATTTTGCTCTGGGCCAGGTGGACAGAGCGGACGTGCGGGACGCGGGCCGCTACACCTGCCAGGCGCTGAACCAGGCGGGCCGCTCGGAGAAACACTACAACCTGAACGTCTGGGGTGAGGGCCTCCCGGGCTGGGTGGGGTCCCTCCCCCTGCCCCTGCCGCTGCCCCTGCCCAGGCTGGCTTCACGCCCCAGGGAGTGCTGCCGTGATTGGGTCCCGGGCTACAGCCCTCCTCCACCCCGTCCCTTTCCCGTCCCCTCCCAGCGCCCAGCGCCCACCTCACACCCGCTCTGCTCTCGCTCAGTCCCTCCAGTGTTCCCCTCGCGGGAGACCCACACCCTGACCGTGACCGAGGGCCACCCCGCCAGGCTGTCCTGCGAATGTCGGGGCGTGCCCTTCCCCAAGATCTCCTGGAGGAAGGACGGTAGGATGGCTGCCCTCGCCCAGCCCCGCCCTCATTGTCCCACACAAGGAGGCTGCTCCCTGCACTCATTGGGACCCCACTACCCCAGAGCCCAGCGAGATGGAGATGGGTGGGCTGCTGGCCCTGGGGGGTGGGCTGCTAGTTATAGAAATGACACTTCCTCGGCCCCTCTCTGCTCTGTCCCCGAGTCTGCTGGGCCCCCGGCCCCTTCCCAGCCAGTGAGAGCTGGATTGATCCTTAGGCCTCTCTTCCAGTGTCTCTTCTTCCAGGAAGCCCTCCCTGACCCCCACACCAGGCTGGGGCAGGGCCCCCTTGACACAGCCCCTGTGTGTTAACTTGTCAAGTCACGCATCTCAGTCCTTCAATGTCTGCTCCTCTGGGAGTCTGTGAGCCCTGTAAGGCACTGTCCTGGCCCCCACTGAATTCCAAGACAGGGCCTGGTACAAAATAGGTCCTCAATAAATATTTGGACTTCATGCATTTAACCAATATTCATTGAGAGCCTGTCTGGGCCAGGCTGTGTTTTAGGTGCTGGAAATACAGCAGTAGAGCGGGGCGGTCGGATGATAAACAACAAGTTAGTGAATGCCTTGGTACCATAGGTGATGAGTGTTAAGGAGAAAAACAGAACCAGGAAGGGGGAGAAGACGCAGTGGGGGTGGGATTTGCAATTTTTAGTTGGGTGGCCAGGGATGCTTGACCAAGCAGACTTAAAGAAGGTGAGGGATAAACATGAGACTATGGTGGGGGAAAGCATTCCGGGCAGAGGTCATAGCAGGCACAAAGGCCCTGGGGCAGGAGTGAGCCACGCATGTTTGAAGAACAGCAAAGAGGCCAGTGGGGCTGGAGCAGAGTCAGCAAGGAGGGCAGGGGGTGGTCACCAGAGCCGTGGGGGCTGGGTCGGAGGCGGTTGTAAGGATCTTGGCTTTTACCTTGAGTGAGATGGGGCTACTGCAGGGCTCTGGACAGAGGAGGGACAATCTGGTTTACATTCTAGCAGGTTCACCCTGCCAGCCGTGCTGAGAAGAGACCAATTGGAGCAAGGATGGGAGGGGGCAGCCAGTGAGGAGGCTCGTGCAGGACTCCAGCCGAGAGATGCTGGCCGCCTGGACTAGGCGGGTAGCCGTGAGGTGGTGCCGGGGGCCGAGTCTGGATGCATTTCAGAGGCGGTGCTGGCAGGATTTCCTGACGGGTTGGATAGGGGACTGAGAAGGAGGAGTTGTCGGGGGTGACTCAGGGTTTTGGTCTGACAGTCGGGAGCGTGGTGCTGCCATCGCCGAGGTGGAGCAGCTGCGGGGCAGGTTTGGGGGGCAGACCCCGAGTTCGGGGTGTGTTCCTTTTGAGACGCTTGTTAGACACCCAGTGAGATGTCAGAGGGCAGTCAGAGGCAGGTGTGTGGGGCTCAGAAAGAGGTCTGGACTGGGAGTAAGTCCAGAGAGGCGAGGCAGGCTGAGATCACTGGGGGAGAGTGCACGGGCAGAGGGGAGAGGCAAGAGGGAGGAAGCATCGCCACGTGGCCGCTGGGTCCCCCCCTGCTGGGACGCGTGCTGATGGGTGACCCCAGAGGGCTGCTCCGCTGTGAACAGGCGCAGGATGATGGGACTTAGTGTTTAAGCCAGGGCCTCGAGGTTACAGAGTCCCTCCCCTGTGTCGGGGTCTGCTTGCTGGCAGGTGTCCCAGCTGCTCAGTCCCGCTCCCCAGGTCACTGTAGCTAGATGGAGGTGTCATTCATTCAATAGCCTCCGTTGAGCCCTACTACGTGCCAGGCCCTGGGGAGCCTCTAAGGATCCTAGGGGAAGGTGAGGCAGAGTCTGCTCTCCTGGAGGGCCCAGGCTGGGGTGGGATGCAGACGGGAGACCTGCAGGCGGATCTGCGATGGGGAGAAGCTCGGGGATTGTGGGAGCCCAGACGGGGTGCCAAGATTGGATCTGGTGCTAAGGGAAGGCTTCCTGGTGGAGGCGATGTCTAAGTGGACACCCGAAGGGTGAAGAGGAGTTGGCCAGGATGGGTGGAGGACAGACGTTCCAGGTGGAAGGACCAGGGACCAGGGCCTTCTCTCTCCCTGCCTCCAGGTCAGCCCCTGCCCGGGGAGGGGGCCGGCCCTGAGCAGGTGTTGGCCGTGGGGCGGCTGCTCTACCTGGGGCAGGCCCAGCTGGCCCAGGAGGGCACATACACCTGTGAGTGCAGCAACGTGGCGGGAAACAGCGGCCAGGACCAGCAGCTGGAGGTGCATGGTGAGCCGGGCTGGGGTGGCCTGGACCCAGGGAAGGGGCCGGAAGGGTGGGCAAGCAGACACCCTGGCAGGGCAGAACCCCCCCCCCCCGCCCCATCTGAGCAAAGACAGGGACAGCAGTGATGAGGACGTGTCCACGTTCCCCTTAGATCACTGCTGGTTCTTCACTGCCTCTCCAGTCAGCTTCTTACAGCTCCTCATCTAACCATGACAGAGGGGCCACACGACCCCTCGGAGCCCCCGATGGCCCGGAGGAGAACACCACATCTGCAAACAGTTGGAAACTGAAAGAATTGTAGAGTTTATATGCAGCTCCTGTAGATAATGGAAACCTAAGTCTTTAGGTTAATTAAACATTTCAGCCTTGTAAAAATCATTCTAGAAAATAAAACCGAGAGAAGTGCTTATTCAGCATCTTGGGGAGAAACCCATCTGTGGGTAATCCGCCCCCACAAACCGTCCCACGGCTGTTTAAGCTCCAGGAGCCTCTGGTTTCTGAGGAAGAAAACCCCTCACACATCTTAAGGGCTGTGCCGTGAGCTGTTCCCCAAACAGCAGGCCACCAGGATTCCCAGGGCGTGGAGGGGCCGTGGGGTACTGTTATGATCCCGTTATAGAGATGGAAGATGGGCCCAGAGAGGTGAGGTCACACAGCCAGCCAAGGCAGGGGAACATAGGCCTAGGAGGGGGCGAGCCTGGAGCCGGCACTTGGGGGGCAGCTTTCCGTGACGCGCTTCCCCCCCCAGTTCCCCCTCAGCTCGCTGGCCCCCGGGAGCCCCACACACAGGTCTCCGTGGTCCGGGACGGGGAGGCCACTCTGGAATGCAACGCCACGGGGAAACCCCCGCCCGGGGTGACGTGGGAGCGGGACGACCGGCCGGTGGGGGCCGAGCCCGGGCTGCGGCTGCGGAACCGGGGCCGGAGCCTGCACGTGGAGCGCGCTCGGGCTGCCCACGCGGGACGCTACCGCTGCGTGGCCGAGAACGAGGCCGGGAGGGCAGAGAGGAGCTTCGCGCTCTCCGTGCTGGGTGAGCCACCGCCTGCGGGGGAGGGCCAGGGCGAGGGCGGGGGCGGGCGGGACGGTGGCGAGGCTGCGCCTGCGGTCACCCCTGTTCTTCCCGGAGTCACGCCTCTGGGGAGGGCTGCCCTCTGGGGAAGCCTCCAACCCTGCTCTCAGGTCAGGGCTGGCTCCAAATAGCCCTAACTTCCTCCTTCCCTCCCTCTGCTCCTTATTTACTGTTCCCCTGCCCTGTTCCCGGCACCGGGGCAATAAGCAGTCTCTCTCCTGCATGACTCATGGGGGAATTCAGGGGCCTGTGCGAGACCAGGAAGATCCTGACCACTGTTATGGGAAGTCAGGGCAGCCTCCCGGAGGAGGTGGCCTTTTAGGTTATAAATGTAAAGGTTGAGTAGGAGTTAACAAGGTGCTGGGGTGAGGGGAACAGTGTGCCAGGCAGAGGGAACAGACTGGAGGCCTGGAGGGGTGACACAGCCGTTCAGCGAGCGTGGCTAGAACAGCCTCGTGATTCCAGTCTTTTGTTGAGCTCCTACTGTGTGCCTCAGTGTGGAGGCGGGGAGTGGAAAGAGAGAAGGTGGGAGAGGCAAGCAGCCATCAGTTTGGGGCCTCTCCCGTCACGCCCCCAGCGTGGGAGGCTGGGATCCCCAGCCTCGTCCACTTGCCCCCGCCTGAGGGTGCAGCTTCCCTTTTGAGTGGATGCCTTAGAAACCGCAGAGCAGCCGCGTCGCTCTGCCGGGGGGATTTAGGGGCCCGTCTGTGATCACCTCTGCTCTAACTGCTCCGTACCGGGCACTGTGCTGAGCACCTGACTCCTGTTCTCAGTGAATCCTCCTGGCATCCTGGAGGGATGGGGAAACTGAGGCCCAAGTCTTCTACCTGACGCCAAAGCCCGGCCTGTGGCCGCCACTCACCCCCTTCAGTGGCAGCGGCTCTGATCTCGTCAAGACTTGGCGGGGGGCCGTCCTCGGGGAGGACAGTGGGGGCAGGAGCATACAGCCCTGTCTGTATCCTGACTGCACCTTCTCCTCTGTGTCTAGTGCCCCCAGAGCTCATCGGAGACGGGGACCCACTGACCAACGTCACTGCAGCCTTGCACAGCCCCTTGACGCTGCTCTGTGAAGCCACGGGCATCCCACCCCCAGAGGTCCGCTGGTTCCGAGGGGAGGAGCCCATCAGTCCCAGGGAGGACACTTACCTCTTGGCAGGTAAAGGGCCAGCCGGGGGGTAGCTGGGTGTCAGGTCTGGCCCTCTCCCTTTGTCCATCATGGTCGTGACCTCTGACCCTGAGCTGCCAGGCCTGGTGAGATAACTCTTTCAGCTATTGGTCCCCAAGAGTGCACCCCAAAACACTGGTCAGGTGAGGTGCTCCAGGAAAAAAAAAATGGACTTAAATAAATTTGGAAAAGGCTTTCTGCTCTGCTTCCCTCCTAGAGACCCACAAAGTCCATTTGCATAATCAAGGTTCTGATAAGTCCTGCAGCAAAAATATTCTCATGGCACTTACATAACATCCTACAAAACAGTAACACACTTTTGGAAAGGCTGATCTAAGCACCTCCTCCTCTGAATATTCCTCCTCCTCACAAAGTTAGTTTGTGATGCCTCTTGATGGTATACAGATGGGGAAACTGGGGCCCAAGAGGCAGTGTCCCATCAAATCTTGCAGGGACTTCAAAGGCCACTGAAGCTCAGCCTCAGTGACCCATCAGCTGTTCCACACAGCCAAAGCTGGGATTGTAAATAAGTTTCCCCTTGTGCACCATTTCTGAGCACGTGATGGGGGCTGCCAGATGCATTCTGATGATACGAATGCAGAGACTGTATCTGGGCCCAGCAGAAAGGAGAGCGGCAATCAATTAGTGATGTCTGCCTGGGGTGCTGGAACAGCAGTGATGACACGTGTCCTGTGTATCTGCCCTCCCTCGGCTGGTCTTAAGAGAGCCTTGGGTTCCTCTGAGAGGAGCTGGCTCGCCTCTGAGAGGTCCTTGGGAGAAGGCGGCCTTTTAACGGGTCCCTCAGAGTAGAATGGGGGTCTGACCTGGGCCAGGACTGCATAGCCCATCTCTGTCCTTTTACCCACAGGCAGTCCCCAGAACCAGGGGTAGCCGGGTGGAACAAGATCCTCAAGCTTACCCTGGTGCATGTCTAATGTCCAGGGAGCTCCCTCCATCTGTTTACCCTCCTGGGCCTCAGTTTCCCCACCTGAGGAATGGAACACTGGGGAGACAGACACATACACATCTGATTATAACACCTGGCATGCTCCTCTTCCTGGTGGGCAGCCTGGGCTCAGCTTGGGACAGAAGGCTGCTCATAGTCATGCCTGGAGCCCACCCCTCTCCCTCCCCAGGTGGCTGGATGCTGAAGATGACCCGGGCACAGGAGCAAGACAGAGGCCTCTACTCGTGCCTGGCAAGCAACGAGGCTGGGGAGGCGCGGAGGAACTTCAGCGTGGAGGTCCTGGGTATGTCACAGCCGCATTCTCGTGGGCACCCACGGATCCTGCCCCTCCTGCCTGGGAGCTTGCAGGATGGGGCCCGGGACTGAGGGCTCATGCTGTAGCAGGGGACTGGCACAGGAAGGAGGGCGAGGCCAGGCTTTATTTTCTTTGCCTCATCAGCAGCCTCTGCTCCCGAGGCTGCCATGGAACTTTCCAGAAACAACAGGGACTAACCCAAAGTGGAAGAGGGCACATATTTTCAACACCACCCACTGCCTTTCTCTGATTGGGGCCTTCTCCCTGAGAGTCTGGTGCTTCCCTCAGCCAGCAGCAAGTGTTTATTAAACTCACCGCCCCGTGGAAGCAGGCGGGAGGGGATAAGGAAACCGAGGCACAGGAAGCTGAAGAGAGATGCCATGGGCTCTTGGCTTCCTGCTCTGTGGTGGTTCAGCCTGAATGGGCCAACCCCGGTCAGTAACCATCTGTCTCTGCTTCTCCCAGTTCCTCCCAGTATTGAGGACGAGGACCTGGAGGAGGCCATCAGGGTCCCGGAGGGGCAGACGGCCCACCTGGCGTGCAACGCCACAGGTAGGGGCCACACAAGGTGGGCTGGGAAGGGGGTGAGAAGGCAGCTTCAGAAAAGAGGGGGCCCCGGGGTCCTGGCCTGCCTGCCCCGCCCTGCTGCTCTCCACCGAGGGTCTCTCTACGTCTTGGACTTGGCGCCATGCCCCTGCTCATCTTTGCACTCGCTGTGCCTCTGCCCCAAGACGCTCTTCCCCACTCCTGAGCTGGCTGCAGATCTTGGCTTCAGGACGCTCCACTAGGAGTCCTTGGCTGACCCCTGGGGCCTGGTGGGCTCCCTCCATGCTTCCCCATCCCAGCACTGACCACCCTGGACCATCCTGGCCTTGTGACATCTGTGTACCCCAGCCAGGTGCTGAGCTCCTTGAGCACCCAAGGGCTGCCTTGTCGCCATGGTTTCCAGTGCCTGGCAGAGTAGGCTCCCATTAGTGCTTGTGGGCTGGGGTAGATGAATGAATGAATGGACAGATGGATGGGTGGGTGGGTGGGGGGATGGATCAATGGATGGATGGATGGGTGGGTGGATGGATGGATAGGTGGGTGGGTGGATGGATGGATGGATGGATGGATGGATGGATGGGTGGGTGGATGGATGGATAGGTGGGTGGGTGGATGGATGGATGGATGGATGGATGGATAGGTGGGTGGATGGATAGGTGGGTGGGTGGATGGATAGATGGATGGATGGGTGGGTGGATGGATGGATGAGTGGATGAATAGGTGGGTGGGTGGATGGATGGATGGGTAAGTGGGTGAGTGGATGGATGGATGGATGGATGGATGGATGGATGGGTGGGTGGATGGATGGATAGGTGGGTGGGTGGATGGATGGATGGATAAGTGGGTGAGTGGGTGGATGGATGGATGGATCGATGGATGGATGGATGGATGGATGGATAGGTAGGTGGGTGGATGGATGGATGGATAAGTGGGTGAGTGGATGGATGGATGGATGGATGGATGGATGGATGGATGGATGGATGGATAGGTGGGTAGATGGATAGGTGGGTGGGTGGATGGATAGATGGATGGATGGGTGGGTGGATGGATGGGTGGGTGGATGAATAGGTGGGTGGGTGGATGGATGGATGGGTAAGTGAGTGGATGGATGGATGGATAAGTGGGTGAGTGGATGGATGGATGGATGGATGGATGGGTGGGTGGATGGATAGGTGGGTGGGTGGATGGAAGCATGGATGGATGGGTGGGTGGGTGGATAGGTGAGTGGGTGGATGGATAGGTGGATAGAAGGAATAACTTGTCTGTCTTTCTTGCCTGTCTGTATCATACCATCTCTGCCCACTCCTTGTAAGGAAAAGGCAATCATACCACATAGAAAAGCAGCCCCGGTTTGGTGCCTGCTTCTGTGTCTTGCCCTGCTGCATGGCCCTCTGGACCGAGATGGAGAATCCCTGTCCCCTGCCCCTTCCTGGAGCAGCCACCGAACTCCGGGCCGACCTGGTCAAATCCTACTGAATTATCTCACCTGCGCTTCTCCTCTGCGTCCAGGCCACCCACAACCCAAGGTCACATGGTTCAAAGATGGCCGGCCCCTGGCTGGTGGAGATGCCCACCACATTTCTCCAGATGGAGCCCTCCTGCAGGTCCTCCAGGCCAACCTGTCTAATGTCGGCCAGTACTCCTGCGTTGCCGCCAATGCCATGGGGGAGAAGACCAAACACTTCCAGCTGAGTGTCCTGGGTAAGCTCTGGGCATCTTCTGGGTGCTGGCAGGACGGAGAATCAACAGGACCAGTTCCTTATGGGCAGCTTCCCACAAAGCACTTTTCTTCCCCTTCTCCGAGTTCAACAACAACAGAAATAATAATAGCAGCTCTATTGGTTGAGCATTTATCGTGGGCCAGGCATTTGGACAGGCCTGATTGGTTGAATCTTCACAACAACCCTAGGAGGTGAGAGATGTGCTTGCCCCCGGGTCACTGATGAAGCTCTGAGGCTTAGAGAGGTGACGAGGCTCGTTCTAGGCCAACCATCTCCCGAGGGCAGTGGAGCACCAGCTGTCTTGTTCAGCTGGAGAAACAGGGACCTAGAAAATGAGAGGGAAGCAGACTGGTTTAGCAAAATCTGTTTATAAAAATGCTGCTGGAGAAAGGGAGAGTCCCCTGCAGGGGGGAAGGAGGAAGTTTTAGGACCAGTGAAAGCAGAGCTGTTCTATTCAGCAGGAAAAAAACTCCACCCCCAATGCCACTCAGGGAGTGGTACAAATTGGAACCACAAGCAGGGTTGAGAAGGCTCTAGTTAATTTCGTAGATAGTCTGGATGTTAAGAGGCTCTTGGGGAAATTGAGGCAGAAATTGTCCAGCTTGCCCTATGGCATTGCTTGGTCGTGGAGAGCCTGGGCTCTGGGTCACCCAGGCCTGAATTCAAGTCTGACCACACAGTGCATAGGCTCCTCTGAGCCTCGGTTTCCCATCCGTGTAATGCAAATAGCGAAAGCACCAAAGCTAAACCCCAGAGTCTGAGACATCTCAGGATCCTCTGGCCCAGGGTCGGGGATCTCTGTTCACGAGCACCCTCCCTGCCCCACCACAGTGATTCCCACCATCCTGGGAGTGACCGAGGACAGTGCGGACGAGGAGGTGACCGTGACCATCAACAACCCCATTTCTCTGATCTGCGAGGCGCTGGCCTTCCCCTCCCCCACCATCACCTGGATGAAGGACGGGGCCCCATTCCAGGCCTCGAACAACATCCAGCTGCTCCCAGGTGATGCCCTCTGCGGGGGAGGAGCCAGGGGGCGGTGACACGTCATCGGGCTGG
Source organism: Ceratotherium simum simum (assembly GCF_057802395.1). NCBI lineage: Eukaryota > Metazoa > Chordata > Mammalia > Perissodactyla > Rhinocerotidae > Ceratotherium > Ceratotherium simum. Next base: position 6,724,314 of record NC_141928.1, on the reverse strand, counting down.
GTCAGAGGAGGGGACTGGTGAGTCTGGGTTCATGCCTGGGGGTGACCCTGGCTGCTGCCCCCACAAGCAGGCACCCATGGGCTGCAGATCCTGAATGCCCAGAAGGAAGACGCGGGCCAGTACACCTGCGTGGTCACCAACGAGCTTGGGGAGGCCGTGAAGAACTACCACGTGGAAGTCCTCAGTGAGTCGGGGACCCTCCAGGGCACCAGCTGGGCGGGCAGGAGGCTGCCCGGGAACCCGGGGCCCTGGCACCTGGGCCACACTTGACACCCCAGGTGCCTTTACGTGGCTTGTCTCCCCCAATGGTCACCAGGAGTCATTCCCGGTTGCCTAGGTCACTCCCCATTTTAGGGGAATTTATTCCCCATTTAGGGGGTCATTTTAGGGCCAAGGCACCAGGAGGAGGGAGCACTGAGTTAGGACTTGGGCCCCGTGGACACTCAGGCCCACGCCAGTCCTGGTTCCTTCTGCCACCTGCACTGTGGTGCAATGAGAGGCTCCACAACTTGACACCTGGGACCCCCAGAAGGGCTCCCAGAAGTCACCCCAGGAATTCCCCTGCCTCAGACCTGCCCTGTCCCGTAACCCTCACAGACAGACGCTCTCTCCCCTAAGTGGGCAGCCCCAGGAGACAGTTAGTTTGCAGGGTCCCTGTTCCTCCACCCTGGGGAGGCAGTCCCCCATTTCTGCGACTGCCCTGGACCAGAGTGAGCACAGGGTCTTGGCACCCCTTCCTCAGGCCTGCTCCTCAGACCCCCTTGTGGTTTTCAGTCCCCCCTTCCATCTCCAAAGACGACCCCTCGGAGGAGGCTGGCCTGAAGGAAGTGAAGACCAGGGTCAACAGTACCTTGACCCTGGAGTGTGAGTGCTGGGCCGCGCCCCTGCCCTCCATCAGCTGGTACAAGGATGGACGGGTGAGCCGGGATCCCGGGACCTCTGGGTCCTCCTGCTTCTGCTTGGAACCTTCCAGAAAAGGGGGTCAAAGCACCTGGCCCCAGAGCTGGCCTCGGCCCCACCCCACCCTTTATATGTTAATAAGAGATCCAACTCTTTACAGGGAACAAGTCTCATAGACATTAAAGTCTATATTCACCCATTTAATTCTCTCCCCATTTTTGAGTTATACGGATTTGGCTTTGCAAATTTGGCAGGGTGTTCCTATCACTTTATGTTATATTTTTAAAAATTTATGAAAATATAAGTACACTGCTCTGGGCGCTTTCTGCTCTTCATATCTGTTCCCCGTTACCCCTCTTTCCTCCCCGCAGCCTGTGACCCCCAACCAGCGGCTCCGCATCCTGGGCGAAGGACGGCTGCTCCAGATCCAGCCCACGCAGGTCTCGGATTCGGGGCGATACCTGTGTGTGGCCACCAACATGGCTGGCGAGGATGACCAGGACTTCAACGTGCTCATCCAGGGTGTGTGGGGCCAGCGGGGCCGGGTGGGGTGTGGACCTGTGGGCCTGGGGGCCTGGGGGCGGCGTGGCTGGGGGTGGGGAGTGTCAGGGATTCTGGAGTGGCCTGGCAGGAGCACTCTGTTCAGGGGCCCCCATCCCTTTGTTGTCGCTGTCTGGCACCTCTGGCCCCCACAGCCCTGGCCTGGGCTCTTTCCTTAACTGATCCGTGACCCAGGGACATCACTGCCCCCCGGGGCCTTAGTTTTACCTTTGTAAAATGTGGACGATCGAATCAGGCGGCCTTGAGGTTTCCCTGCACTTCTAACAGCCAATGATTTTGTGCCTCTGTGCTCCCACAAACAAACTCTGGCTAAAGTTAGTATCTGGCTTCCTCTCCTGAAAAATATCAGCGTGTCACGAGAAGTCTTTCAAGTCCCTTAGACACGAGCTACAGAGAGCAGGAACCTTACTCTAGTGCCCAGCACAGTAGTTGCTCAGTAAACTCGGGTTGGAGGGGTGAGTGGATTTAAAAACCGCCTGAACCTAAGGAATTGGGTCCAACTGTGGAATTTCCACTCCTGGGGAGGCTGGGATGGGAGTCTGAGCAGAGGTATTCCCATCCCTCAGCTGTGCGTCCTAATGGCTTTGCCCCCACCCAGTGCCCCCCATGTTCCAGAAGGTGGGAGATGCCAGTGCAGCCTTCGAGATCCCGTCCCGGGAGGAAGAGGCCCGGGGCGGGGTGACGGAATACCGGGAGGTTGTGGAGAACAACCCTGCCTATCTGTACTGCGACACCAACGCCGTGCCACCCCCGGAGCTCGCCTGGTACAGGGAGGACCAGCCCCTCTTGGCCACGGACCGGGTGTCTCTTCTGCAAGGTAGGCCAGGGCTGCACAGAGAAGTCAGGGCATCTGAAGGCAGGGACCAGGGTCATATCCACCTCAGAGCTGGTCTCCTCCTCCGCCTTTCTACAAGTCCCTTGAGCAATCCTGTGTGCTGCTTGCTGTGTGACCTCGGGCAGAGCCCATGACCACTCTGGACCTTAACTGCCTTTTGTAAACCAAGCTAGAATTTCTTTGCCTGTTTAAAGGCAGGAATGGAGTTCTCTTCTGCCTCTGGTTTTTAGAACAGAGATTCTCACCTGGGCCGTGCCCACCTCTGGGCTTCAAGATCTGTAGTGTCCTGAAATAATCTGCCAAAGCTGGCCTTTCTCTGGAGGGGGAGCCGGTCCCTTATTAAGATCTCATGGCCCCAAACATTGAAGAAGCGCTTACTGGGCTCTGAGAACCACACTGGGGTCCAGGCTCACAGCTCATGTGACCTTTCTATTCTTTATACCACTTTAAATATTTGTTTATTTAAAGTGATCTAATTTTTTTAAACAACCCTTTTATTCTAGAATAGTTTTTTGTTGACTATTTTCAATTAAAAGGCTCCAGGGGTGGGGCTTAGAAACGCCTGGCTTTCCAGGGGGCTGGGCCAGAGCTGGGAGGAATTGCAGCACAGAGCCCCGTATTGTCTCATGGCGGGGGCTTGGGTGGTCTCCCAGCTTAGGATTCACCTGGGTCCTGCCAGGCTGGGCCAGGGCTGGGCTGGCGGGAGGAGATGAGCTGGGTTGCCCGGGTCTCCGGACGAGCAGGGTCATTCTGGGGTTTGGACTTTGGTGCTTGCAAAAGACAGTGGCCTCTTGGAGATCCGGGGGAGGCAATGCTTACAGAAGGCTGTTTATTCCTATTGGAAACCCCTGGACTGACCCCTTTGCCTGGCCACTGCCCTTTCACCCGGACACTGACCCACATCTGGGGCACACAGTGAGCTCAGGCACGTGCTGATCCCTCACTCAGATCCTGACCATGGGTTAATCCCAGCCATCAGCTGAACATTGGCTAGCCACTGATCCCCGGTCCTAGCCATTCACCTCCAGCCCCACCACTGACCTCTGACCCTGGCCACTGACCCCTAATCCTGGACACATGGTGGTTGTGGTCACACTTTATTCTGACCCTGACCGTAGATTAATCTCACACATCGAGTGACCCCTGACCGCGGCCACTGCCTCCCCAGTCCCGGCCTCTGTCCCTTGGCTCCACACGTGGTGAGCCCCTGGTTCTCTTCCTCTGTGGCGGGGACAGGAGGGCGAGGCACAGGCCCACCACAGCCCGGGCCAGCGATCCCCCGACCCGGAATCCTGAGCACATGGTGACCCTAACCTGGCCCCCGCTAGAGGCCAGCTCCAGCCCCCAGAGATCCAGGGTCTGGCCCTGGCTGGCTGTTGAACACAGAGGGTCCAGGTGATGCCCCCCAACACCTCCATCCCCCCCCACCCCACCCCCTCCTGCCACAGCCTGAGAGCTGCCTCTTTGCCTCCTAAGAGCCTCTGCTGGGACATTGGCCCAGCTCTCTGCCCCTTCCCTCTGCCGTCATCGAGGAGCTGGGCTCAGCACTGCTGGGCACTCTTGGGAGGCCTCGGTTTTCCCATCTGTGAGATGGGAGTTGGAACAGCACACACAGTCGGAGGCCAGGAAGATGCCCAGCCCAGGGCCTGACACACAGCGGGCCATGACAGCGCTTTATCTGATCTCCTTGACCACGACCTGGCCAGGGCTGGCGGATTCTCTCCATTTCACAGATGAGGCAGGGGCAGTGAGGTGTCCCAGGTTCCCTCCAGAGGAAAGAGCGGGCTTCTGGCCCTTGCTCAGGCCTCTGTCCCTGTGTCCCCGCAGGAGGCCGGGTCCTGCAGATCCCCCTGGTACGTGCGGAGGATGCCGGGAGGTACTCGTGCAAGGCCTCCAACGAGGTGGGCGAGGACTGGCTGCACTACGAGCTAATGGTGCTGAGTGAGTGGCCTGGCCTGGAGGTGGGGGTGTCCCAGGTCTGCAGGCCCCCCAAGGGCCTCCCTCCTGAAGGGGGTCAGGGTAGAGCGCATGTTGCCATACTTGGAAGTTGCTGATGTAGGGGTTACAAGCTTGGGCTCTGAAACCACACAGGACTGGGTTCAAATTCCAAATGAGCTGCTTCCTAGCTGTGTGACCTCGAGCAAATCACAGCCCTCTCTGTGCCCCAGATTCCTTAGCCGCATTAGGGCCTGGGAGGGCTTGGTGAGCAGGGCACAGGGAGCCCCCGCCAGCGCCCGGCACCGCACCGAGTGCTGCTCTCACCTCCACGCCCGCCCCCCACCCCCAGGGACTGTTCCCAGGAGGCCGCCTGCTCCTCACCCTCCTCTCCCCTCCCCCAGCCCCGCCTGTGATCCTGGGGGACACGGAGGAGCTGGTGGAGGAGGTGACGGTCAATGCCAGCAGCGCCGTCAGCCTGCAGTGCCAGGCCCTGGGCACCCCCGCGCCCACCATCTCGTGGCTCCAGAACGGGTTGCCTTTCTCCCCAAGCCCACGGCTGCGGGTCCTGGAGGACGGGCAAGTCTTGCAGGTCAGGGCGTCCCCCCGCTTGGGCTAAAGGCAGCGGCTGCTGCGACTCAGTGCTGGCTGGTCTGGGGATCAGGGGGCTGCCGTGATCTGCGCAAAGGAGGCTCTTTGCCTGAAACCCTATCTGAGCACCTGGGGTTTAACTCAGCCCCAGACAGTCCTCTGGGAGGATCCTTGCTGGCAGGGACAGGGCTGCACAGCACCTGAAAAGGGCACCACGCATGCCACACCTGGGGGGAGGCTGTCGTCTCCACCTAGTTTGTACAGGGAATCTCCCAGCACCAACCTCCCCCCCCGAATGTCACAGGAAGCCCTAGATGGAAGTGGGGTGCACGTGCCCATCAGGGGAGCCCCCTACGAGCTGCTCCACATAGGCAAAGGTGGGGGGCTCCTCCGGGTGCTGGCCGTGCCTGGTGTGGATGGGAGGGAGTCCTCACAGAGGCACCTGGGGGCCCAGGGCCAGCCGGCCCATGGCATCGCCCAGGCACCTCCTCCCTGCGCCCACAGGTGTCCACGGCGGAGGCAGCTGACTCCGCCAGCTACATGTGTGTGGCCGAGAACCCGGCAGGCTCCGCGGAGAAGCTCTTCACCCTCAGGGTGCAAGGTGAGCTGGGTGGAGCGGGAGGCCCCGCCCCCTGGGTCCCCCAGCTGCGGGACTGGTGCTCCGGGCCTGCTCCAGCTGCTCCCGCTCCGTGGGGCAGCCGTGCAGGCAGACACAGCTCTTCGTCCATCCCCAAGGAACACCGCCTGAGTGCTCCCAGTGTCCTGGGCTCTGGGCCCGCGCTCGGAGTTCAGGGGTCCCGGCGTGGCGCCAGCCATATCCTGAGGCACAGAGCATTTGGGGACCCTGGTCACTAAGGCCAGCCCCAGATGATCTTAAGCAACTTCGGAGGCTGCCAGAGAACGGCTCTTCTGAGGCCTTACAGCACCATTATTGAGCACTTACTGTGTCCCCGGCATGGGGCTACATACTTTCCCTGGGCTGACTCCTTCCTGCAGAGCTGGGAGAGTAGCCTGATTTCACAGCTGTGGAAACACAGAGAGGTCACCCAGTACGGGGGCTCTCACCACCCCGCAGTAGGCCCTCTCGACCTCTGCATCCCTGTGACACGTGCACCCCAGTGACCGTGAACTCTGCCTCCAGACATGGGGCAGCTGTGGCCTCAGGGACAGAGGGATGACAGTGTTGAGTGCTCAAGGTCTAGGACTCAAACCTGAATTGATGTTTTGCCTCTGCCCATGACCAGCTGAGTGGTCTCGGAAAAGAGACTCCCCCTCTCTGATCTCTGAGCCCCGTGTTCTCGTCTGTAAGACAGTTGTGATAAATAGGGGCTGCTGCACGGCGTCCTTTGAAGGTGCGCCGAGGTGAAGCACCAGGAGCTCGTACAGGCCCCATGTTTCTCTCTGTGGCTCTCTGCTCCCCTGCCAGTATGCGTTCTCAAGTGTCTTTCTCTATCCTGGTGGCCTCGGGGACAGTCCCACCACGCATCATAGGCCTGAACTCGGAGCAGGTCACCGCCATCCTCAACAGCAGCGTCTCCCTCCCCTGTGACGTCCGCGCCCACCCGAGCCCGGAGGTCATGTGGTACAAGGATGGCCGGGCCCTCTCCCTGGGAGAAAAGGTCTTCCTCCTGCCTGGTAGGTAAACTGAGGCTTGGGGCCCAGCTCTGAGGCTACGTGGGGAGTCAGAGTTGCTTCCCTAAACCTGGGACTGGACTGGGAGTCTGGGAGGGCTTCAGGATTGTGGGCGAGGGGTCCGGGGGCGGGGGCCCGGGGGCTGGTGTGAGGGGCTGGCTCCCCGCAGGCACCCACACGCTGCAGCTGGCGCGGGCTCAGCCTTCGGACTCCGGGACATACGTGTGCGAGGCCCTCAATGCCGCCGGCCGAGACCAGAAGCTGGTGCAGCTTAGCGTGCTGGGTACGTCCTGTCTGCCCCTCACCTGCACCGTGCCCTGCTCCTTTAGTCAGCCCTCAGCCCCGCACCCCTCGGGCAGCACAGCCGGGAGAGGGGCAGCCGGCCCGAGGGAGCCTGGGATGCCCCATGCCCTCCCACAGTGATGGTGTCCGGGTGGCATGGTGGTTAGGATCCTGATCTGTAGAGTTGGATGCACTTGGGTTTGAAACTCAGCTGTGCGCTTATTTGCTCTGTGACCTTGGGCAAGTCGCTCCCCCTCTCTGAGCCTCAGCTCTCTCATCTGTAAGGTGACGGTTGGTATAAGGATGAAATGATGGCGTGTGAGCGCTTAGCCTAGTGCCTGGCACACAGTGAGCTCTGAGGTTGAGGAGGGGACAGTGGGACAATGGCAGGAGCGGGCACAGGAAGGGCCCTTCCCAAGTCTGATTGATGAAGTTCTCAGCATGAAGCCTGTTTCTGGCTCATGGTCTTCAGAATCCTCTTGGGGAAAAGCTGGCCTGAGATGTCACCAGTCAGGACTCACTGGAAGGTTCTTTCTGGCCCCAGGGCTGGTTCATTCAACTGTGTGTGTTCACCTCCTGTGCCCCAGACACTGCACCAGGTCCTGTGGGCTCACAGCCGGGGGTGGGGACTTCTGCATTGGTTTACTGGAGGGGCAGGGGGCTGTGGGGACCCCCGTGGAGGACTCTAACCCCGTTGGGGCTTCCCCGTGTAGGAAAGAGCCCTGGAGAGCTGTCAGAGCATCTCCCTCATCTAGGAGGCTGAGGCCCAGAGAGGGCAGGAGGCTTTTCCCAGGTCACCCAGCAGGTCCTTGGCATGCTGTCCTGGATTCTTTTCCACCATCTCCTTGCATCTGTGCCAAGCCCTGGGGTGGGATCCACTGTGTGACCCTTGTGGGCCTCCACAGGCCGTTGACCTGTGGCTGAGGCCGGGGAGGACAGCGGGAAGGCCACAGCGCCTCACTCTGCTCGTCTCCTGCCCCAGTTCCCCCCACCTTCAGGCAGGCTCCCAGAGGCTCCCAGGATGCGGTTCTGGTGCAGGCTGGGGACAAGGCCGTCCTGAGCTGTGAGACAGACTCGCTCCCCGAGCCGACGGTGACCTGGTACAAGGATGGGCAGCCGCTGGTCCTGGCTCAGCGGACCCAGGCTCTGCTGGATGGCCAGAGGCTGGAGATCCTGGACACCCAGGTGAGTAGCCTGGTGGCGTGGGCAGCCGTGGGCAGCTGTGGGAAAGTCACCTCCTGGTCCTGGTGAGCCTGGGGGTGGGCTGTGGGCAGAGTGTGGGGGCTGCTGCCTCCTTGGACTGCAGGACCCCAGACTGAGTTGATTAGAGGCCTCCAGGGCGGGAGACGTGGGAAGAGCACAGGGCTCCAGATCTGGCTCTGCACTGACTCACAGAATGACCTTGCGCAGGTCCCTTCCTCATAGCCTGCCTCAGTTTCTCCAGGGTCTGGAAGCTTTTTCCAGGCCCTCTGGTTATGACTCCCTGGAGTCTGTTCAGCCCACCCTCCCTGGTGTGCATTAGACACTCACAGTGTTAGTTGGATGAATATTTGCTGCAGCTCTGGAAATGCATCCTGGGCTTCTCCCTCCTGGCCCAGCTGCATGCCCACAGCGAGGGGGCCTTTCCCTCCAGGCCTGGCTGACAGGCAGGCCCAGGGGAGGGTGGGGGTCTGGAGCATCAGTCCTCCCGCTTCTTGAGGCTCTTGGGAAAGGCCAGAGGGTCCCATCACCCCTTGGCTTCCCAGGAGGGACAAGCATATTTGGGGAGTCCCTGCTGGAGAAGATTCTGGGACATGGATATTTTGGAGAGCCCTAGGTCCCCCGCCCCAGCCCCATGCACACCATCAGCACGTGCTCTCTCTGTCCCAGGTGTCAGATAAAGGTCTGTACAGCTGTAAAGTCAGTAATGCGGCTGGGGAGGCCATGCGGACGTTCATCCTCACTGTCCAGGGTAAGCTGGGGACCAGGCGGTGAGCGTTGCCATGGGACCCCTAGCAGCACAGAGGGCTGCCAAGGACGGGAAGGGCAGTAGCTGGAAAGAGGCGGGATTGCTGAGTGTTGGGGGCGCAAGATCTGGAATTAAAGACCCAGATCTGAATAGGACTCTGCCTGTGACTTCCTCTGTGGGATGGCTTTGTCCCTCCCACAGTGCAGTACCTGCCCGCTCGGCAACTGGGAAGCGCTCGATGGTGGACCGCTGTGACTGCGTCTGTGAAGTGCTGGGCACAGGCCTGGCCTGCGAGCACTGGGATGGGAGCCCTGAGATATCAGACACTCGGAGGCCTGGGCCGTGTCACCTCTGTCTTGAGCCCAAGGGGCCTGTCCCATCAGCCTGAGGACGGAACATAGATGGCATTTGATTGGATGTGGCTCAAGCTGGGGGTGAGGGGGAGCCTGTTGGAGCTGCCTAGGGACACAGGGGATGAAGGCGTGGCCGGATTTTCTTGGGGTCAGATGTCCTGTCAGTCAGGGTATAGATTCAGCTGTGTAACAAAGAGCCCCCAAAATACAGTGGATTAAATGAGAGAGAAGTTGACCTCTCTCATCCACAAGCCCAGAGGTAAGTGTCTAGGCTCGTGGGTACAGCTCATGATCTGCCGAGTGGTAGGTAAATTATCAAGGGGTAATTTAGGGACCTGGGACCATTCCATCTTGTTGATCTCCCAGCCCCTGGGGTGTTGTCCTGTCCATGAGTTGAAGCTGGGACACGGTGCATCCTGTCCCAGCCCACAAGAAGCAGAAAAGAGGGAGACTGGGAAATGTAGTTGCTACCTGAGCAACCGTGTGCTCAGCTAAAAGTGCTGTGCAAGATGGAAGGACAGGTTGGGGGGACGCCAGCTGTCTGCCACAGATGGCGCAAAGCCAGTAGCCTCCCCACCAGGCGAGCAGGGGATGGATACAACCCTGAGCCTATTGAATACCATTGTTGAAAATTGTTGATACCAGGCTTGCTGCTCAAAGCTCAGAGCCCCTTCTCCTGATGTCTACCTTGATGATCAATGGGAAGGAGGGGAATGTCTGGTTCCTCAGGGCAAAGATGTTTCATCCTGAGCACAGCCATCTCTGTTCCACTAGTAATGGCTGTGTGGGGTGCATGACTTCATCTTGGCTGAGCAGGAGAGAGTGTTGGGATCGATTAGTGATGTCTGCCTGGTATAGGCTAGGGGCTGCTGGTGTGTGAGCCATGCATTTACTCTCTCTGGGCTAAGTGGGCCCCTCCTGGGCTCTGCTTTGTAAATGTTTTGAAATAGCCAGCTGCTGGTTCTGTTTACATTTGTGAATAAAACAGCCCATGTCTCCATCAATGGCAAAGCATAACATGTCAACTCCTAACCACAGGGCAAGGCTTCTGGGGCACCCCTGACCTGCCAGAGAGGAAGGAAGTGGGAGGCAAAGTCTTAGGATTCTGGGGATCTGGCTTCTCTCCTGCAGTGCCCCCCACATTTGAGAGCCCCAAGACGGAGATGGTGAGCCAGGTGGCTGGGAGGCCCCTGGTCCTGACCTGTGATGTGACTGGGGTCCCTGCGCCCACCGTCACTTGGCTGAAGGACAGAATGCCCATCGGTGAGTGCATCATGTCCTTAACTTTTTAGTGCCAAATATTCCTGTATTTAACGAAACAACCATGAAAGCAGAAGGGAGTTGTTGGTTGTCAAATGTTCTTACTGGGCAAAATCAAAGGCTGCCAGTGCCCTGTTGGTCCCCCCTCCTAGTTGTCTTTCAACCCTATGGCCCTTGAAATCCCAACATTGGAACTGTTCCCAGGGGGGCTCGAAGGTGCCTTGTGTTTGTGCCCACAGTCGGCTCCCACAAGACGGAAATGCAGGGTGGGCACTGAGGGCCAGCTGGCCTGACCATGGCTTGGCATTGGCCCTCCAAGCTGCTCCTCCTCTGGTGACTCAGCTCTGTCCTGGCCCAGCCATTGGTCACTCCCATCCAGGCCTTCGTCCTTGCGCCACTCCCTTCGTCTCCCCCCACTTGTCTGTCAATCAGCGGATCCCTGTGCTGTCAGCTGCTAAACGCCGCAGGTGCCAGCCCACTGCTCTCCTCCCGTAGCCTTCCCTGTTCCGGCCACCACTGTCCCCCCACCCTGCCCGGGCTGAGGGCAGCAGTCCCCACACTGGCCTCCTGGCCCACTGCGTGCCTCCAACGCCGGCTCCATGCAGGGCAGAAGGGATCTCAGAGTGCAGCTCTGAGGGAGTCACTTGTCTGTTGAAAATGCTTCCATGGCTCTATCCTCAGAACCACAGCCCACAGCCCAGGAGGCCCTTTGGGGCCAGGGACCAGCCCACCCCTCCGTGCCCCGCTCCATGCTCCAGACAGACCCAGCTGCTCTTGGCTCCTTGCACACACACACCCCTTTCTCTCTCTCTACATAACAGTTTTCTTGAGATGTAATTCACATATTATACAAGTCACCCATTTAAAGCGTATAATTCAATTATTTTTAGAATATTCACAGACCATCCCCACAATCAATTTTAGAACATTTTTATCACCCAAAAGGAAACCCAGGGGCCAGCCCAGTGGGGCAGTGGTTAAGTTCGCCCAGGGTTTGCATTTCAGATCTGGGCGTGGACCTACACCACTCATCAAGCCATGCTGTGGCGGCGTCCCACATACAAAGTAGAGGAAGATTGGCACAGATGTTAGCTCAGGGCCAATCTTCCTCGCCAAAAAAAAAAAGAAGGAAACCCCATATCCATTACCCTTCACTCCCCATTTCCTCCCATACCTCCCCCACCACCAGCCCTAGGCAGCCACTTTCTGTCCCTGTGTATTTGTCTATTCTGGACATTTCATATAAATGGAATCATACAATATGTGGCCTTTTGTGACTGGCTTCTTCCACTTAGCATCATGTTTTCAAGGTTCATCCACGTTGTAGCATGTGTCAGTTTTTCCTTCTTTTTAAAATTAAGTTAAATGATTATTTCTTCATTCTTTTTTATGGCTGAATATTCGATATTCATATTCCATATCCACACGTAATATTGTGTGGATATATCACATTTTGTTTATCCTTTCGTCAGTCGATGGACATTTGGGTTGTTTCCACCTTTCGGCTCTGATGAATAATGTGCTGTGACCGTTCGTGTTCAAGTGTTTGTGTGAGCGTGTGTTTTCGTTTCTCTTTGGTGTATACCTGGGAGTGGAATTGCTCCGGGTCCCATTCTCTCTTACCTCCAGCCCTTGGCACGCGCTGTTTCCTCCCTGAAATACCCACCCAGACTCCCTGGACCACCTCCACTGCCACCTGGCTGATTCATACTCACCTTCAAGTCTCCGCTGAGGCTCACCTCCTCCGGAAGACTTGCCCCATCTCTCCTGGCTCCTTCAGGGGCTTCACAGGGCTAGTCACACAGGATTGTGCCTGTTTCACTGTCTCTGATGCATTTTGAACTCCTTGAGGCTGGGGACTGTGTTTTACTCATCTTTAGCTCACCGTTGGACATGTCGCTCTTCCTCAAGACATTTTGTGTTGAAAGGCTGGCTGGACAGATGAGGATCGGGGCGAGGGCAGATCAGCTTGGGCTGGTGCAGTTAGAAAAGTCTTCGGGGCAGAGGTGCAGCTGGGGAGAATGAAGGGGGAGGATTCCAGGCTGGGGCTGGGCGTGCAGCCTGGGCAGAGGCCTGGGGGAGCCCTAGCATGACCTGCTTGGGGTCAGTGAGTGGCTGGTTCACCCTGATTGGAAGCGTCGATCAGTGGGAGGGGGCACTGGAGGGAGGGTGGGAGGTGAGGTGGGCGTGAGAGTCAACAGGAAGAGGACCAAGTCCCGGACCCTAAAGGGAGTGGGGTCCCTTGGGAAGAAATGTCCAGTGGAAGGAAATGGTGAAGGGTTCTGAGGAACAGAGCGATCAAAGACCAGGCTGAGAAAGGTGGTGATGTAGACAGCAAGAGGCCCGGCCCCTGTCTGGGCCTCAGTTTCCCTACCAGCACAAGGAGGTGGGTGATTCAAGGATTCCTGGGGTCTTTCCAGCCTGTGAGCGTGGGGGACAGGCACCTGCTCGGGGAGTCACGTGACTTCAGTGTCTGGGCCCAGTGGCGGCACCTGGGGCAGCGGGTCTGTGCAGGTGAAGGCCTGGCACGCCCCTCCATCCCACAGAGAGCAGCATGGCGCACGGCGTGGTCTCCCGGGGGGGCCGCCTCCAGCTGAGTCGCCTGCAGCCCGCCCAGGCTGGCATCTACACGTGCGTGGCCAAGAACGCCCAGGCCGAGGCCCGCAAGGACTTCGTGGTGGCCGTGCTGGGTACGTCTGCGCCCTGGGCCCCTCCCCGTGTCCCACCCCCACGCCAGCCCCTGCCACTACCCCGGGCCTCACCGCAGCCCTTGCCGCAGTGGCCCCCCAGATCCGGAGCTCGGGCGCCACGCAGGAGCACAGCATCCTGGAGGGGCAGGACGTGCGGCTGGACTGCGAGGCCGAGGGGCAGCCAGCGCCTGAGGTGGTCTGGCTGAAGGACGGTGGCCCGCTCGGCCAGGGCGTGGGCGCCCACCTCCGGTAAGGCCCGGCCTGTGCCCTCCCCGCGCCCCCGGCCACAGGGCCTGCGGACCCTCACGCACCTGCCCTCGGCTCCCCCTCCCTGGGCAGGTTCTACCTGGACAGCAGCTCCCTGGTGCTGGAGGGCCTGAGGGCCTCGGACGCGGGCGCCTACACCTGCGTGGCCCACAGCGCGGCCGGGGAGGATGCCAGGCTGCACACCGTGAACGTGCTGGGTGAGCAGCTAGAGGCGAGGAGAGGCCAGGGGCCCAGTGTCCCGAGACAGCAGCAGCCTGATGATCGTGGGGCCTCCGCTGGGACCTCTGGAGGGTGATGGGAGGGCCGGGATGCAGGAGGCCTGGTTCGAGCCCCAGTAGTGCCCACACTGTGAGCCAGGCCACGGTCTGCCCTCTCTGGGCCTCCATCCCTGTCCTCAGATGAGGGCACAACCGCTCCAGCCCAGGGGTGCAGCGTGAGAGTTGGGGGACAAAGGAGATGAGAAGAGAGCCCTGGGTGAGCCTGTCTCCCCCAGGCAGTGCGTTACCTCCTCACCTGGGCTGGGTGTGGCTCTGAACCCCCATACGTGATGGTTGCTTGAGGCAAAGGTCTAGGTATCAGTGTGGCCTCCCAGAACTTCCCTGGGAGGAGCCCACCTCCCCTCCCCGGACCCCCTCACCACCTCCACCTCTCTTTTCTCTCACCCACCCCCAGTGCCTCCCACCATCGAGCAGGGGGCAGAGAGCGCCCTGGTGAGCAGGCCTGGGGAGCTGGTGACCATGGCGTGCCCCGTCCGGGGCTCCCCACCCATCCACATGACCTGGCTCAAGAATGGCCTGCCCCTTCCCCTCTCCCAGCGCACCCACCTCCACAGCTCGGGCCGCACCCTCAGGTAAGGGAGCTGCTCCCCAGCCCCGCCGGCCAGTGGATCACAGGCCCCAGGCACACTCTTCAGGCAGCTCGAGCTTAAAAACACATCTGAGTGGATTTTAGAATAAAAATAATATAAGCGTACAGAGGTTTATGATGGGGAGAGTGAGGACCCCACCCCCAAATGGAACTCCAGAGATGAAAGGGGCCTCTGTCCTCAGGCTCTCAGAGGCCAGTGGGGGAGGCACAGGTCCAGGTGACAACATCTGGTCGCACCTGACTCAGCCTGGCCCAGGGTGGAGGAAATCAGGGAAGGCTTCTTGGAAGAAGGTGTCTGAGCAAAGTCTTCCACATTCAGCGACACTTAGGGAGTGCTTGCTGGTCCAGGCGCAGTTCCAGACACTGGGACAGAGCAGGGAGCATGATGCTCCTCTGCTCCTGCAGCTGCGGGAGGGAGAGGGAGGGAAAATAAACAGATATAAAAATGAAATGTCACAAGGGATACGTGCTCTGCAGAATAAAGTAGGGTGAGTGGTTGTGAGGTGGCCGTGGAGGGTGTCATTTTAGGGTGGTCAGCGATAGGTGCTCAGAGAAGGTGGCACTTGAGGAGAGATTGAAGGAGTTGACAGAGGGAGCTTCCAGTCAGTGATGGAGCAGCAGGTTCAAAGGCCCTGAGGTGGACGTGTGCCTGTGTGTTCAAGAAATAGAGTCGGGGGTGTGGTGGGAGGAAGCCAGGTGACATAGGACCTGTAAGTCCTTGGAAAGATTTGGGTTTTCCTAAGGAGAGAGGGGGAGTCTGGGAGGGTTTTCAGCAGAGAAGCCTCATGATGTGACCTTTTTTATTGTGGTAAAACACATATAATATAAAATTTACTATTTTAAGCATTTTTAAGTGTACAGTTCAGTGGCGTTTAATACATTCACCTTGTTGTACAACCATCAACACCATCTCCAGAGCTTCATCATCCTGAACCGAAACTCTGGCCCCGTAAAACACTGCCTCCCCCTTCGCCCCCGCCCCAGTCCTTGGCACCCGCCGTTCTCCTCTCTGTCTGTGTGAGTGTGACTTCTTGGGGAGCCTCCTGTGAGTGGAATCGCACAGTGTTTGTCTTTTTGTGACTGCCTTATTGCACGTAGCGTAAAGTCCTCAAGGTTCATCCGTGTTGTAGCAGGCGTCGGGATTTCCTTCCTTTTTAAGGCCAAATAATATTCCACAGTGCGGACAGGCCACATTTTGTTGTCCATTCGTGCGTTGATGGACACTTGGGTTGCTTCCACTTTGGGCCATTGTGAGTAACGCTGCTATGGACATGGGTGTACGCATTATCAGTTCGAGCCTCTAAATTCTTTTAGGTTGTAAGTTAGGTTTTTAGACGATTGTTCTGTCTGTTGTGTGGACGACAGACTGTGGGGCCAAGGGCAGGGTGGGGAGGGCGCTCAGGGGCTGTGGCGACCATCCCGGTGCGCCGCCGTGCGGCCCGGATCAGAGCCGCATGATGGAGGCGGCCAGAGCTGGTGGCGTTTGTGGAGGGATGAGAGCCGGGGAGGGGCTGAGTGTGACCCTGGGGCCTCTCTCTGGGAACCTGGAAGGCGGAGGTCCCGTTTTCTGAGATGGGACCACGGTGGGAGGGGCCGGCTGAGGGGAGAGACTGAGTTCTGCTGGAACACGTGGGTGGAGAGATTCTGAGACGTCAGGGCCGATGGCAGCCAGGCGTTTGCTGCTCCCCTCGGGGGATCGGGAGAGAGACGTTCGGGGACGTGAGCAAACAGGCAGTGTGGGAAGCCAGGACTGGCCCACGGCAGGAATGGTTGGGGCCAGAGGGGGTTCGAGAGAAAGTGGAGGGACAGACAGTGGAGACTGTGAGTGGAGGCGACTCTGGTGAGTCCTGAAGGTAAAAAGGAACTGTCTAAAAGAAGGGGTGGGGTACGGGCTGCCGTTGGGGTGGGACGTGGAGCCTCTGGAATCAGGGAGGCAGGAGGTCTGGCTGCAGAGTGAGATGGTCAAGAAAGCCGCGGGGCCGGGGGCAGGGCGTCTGGGCTTTATTCTGGGGGTGCCAGGGAGCCAGAAAAGGGGTGTAGCGGAGGCTGGTCTTGTTCAGGTGTGAGTTCCAGAGCCGCCCCCTGGCCAGCAAGCTGCTGGGGGGCAGGACGGAAGAGGGAGGGACCGTTTCCACCAGGCTCGCCTCCCTCTCTCTCTCCCTCCTCCCTTCTCTCTCTCCCTCTCTCCCCCCTCTCGAGGGCTTCAGGATTTTCCAGGTGCAGCTGGCAGACTCCGGCGTCTTCACCTGTGTGGCCGCGAGCCCAGCTGGTGTGGCTGACAGAAACTTCACCCTGCAGGTGCACGGTATGGAGCAGTGGGGAATAAGCGGGTCCTTTGGCCTTGCCGCCTCCCCTCTGCCCCTCTGGGTGGAACCAAGGGTCGGGCCTCAGAGGGTCAAGGCAGGGCCAACACGGCTACTTGGTCTGAGATTCGTTTGGCTGCTCATTCATTCGTCTCACAGTGGTCGTTGGACACTGTGCTGTGCCGGGGCCTTGTGAGGCACTGGGATACGGCGGTGAGCAGAGGTGGCCCCTGACACCAGGAGGTCAGTGCAGGAAGCAACTCTGTAAAGAGACATCAGTGATCCCAGGGGAAGGAGAGGCGGCCGTGAGAGCACAGAAGAGGGCAGCTCCCCTGGCCTTGGGGGTTCAAGGAAGGCTTCCTGGAGGAGTTGAGGTCTAAGCCGAGGACAGGAGATGAGAAGGAATCATCCAGAAGAAGGGTGTTCTGGCCAATAGGAGCAGCCTGTGCAAAGGTCCAGGGGTGAGGGCCGCCTGGCGTGGAATAAAATGACTCATGCCCACACTTTTGCCCTGCACAGAGCCCCCCGTCCTGGAGCCAGTGGAGTTCCAGACTGACGTGGCAGTGGTCCATGGCTCCCCAGTGGTCCTCCCCTGTGAGGCCCGGGGCAGCCCTCTGCCCCTAGTGTCGTGGATGAAGGATGGGGAGCCCTTGTTGCCGCAGAGCCTTGAACAGGGGCCCGGGCTGCAGCTGGAGGCTGTGGGAGCTGGTGACGCCGGGACCTACTCCTGCGTGGCCGTGAGCGAGGCGGGGGAAGCAAGGAGGCATTTCCGGCTGACGGTGATGGGTGGGTCCTCTGCCCCCAGCGCCAGCTTCTCTGCGCCTGGAAGGGGAGGGTGGGCCTCTGGGGGCGATGGAGAAGGCGGTGAGGGAGGTGAGCCCCTCCTGGGGTCGCCGCCTGGGAGAGGGGCTCGGGGAACAGCCGGTCCACATGGGGCACCTCGCTGACCTTGCGGAGGGGCTGGGCGGCCGGGATGCTTCATGCCTGGGGCTGTGCTCCTTGTCCCCCACACCTGGTAAAACAGGGACAGGAGCCACTGCAACCTGGGGGCAGAGCCTGAACCTCAGGCACAGGAGTTTGCAAGTGCTGTGCGACAGTGGGAGATTGGTGTCGACTGTGCGCTGCCCTCCATCCCACGTCCTCGTTGGTTTTAAAGCACAAACCATCATCCCGGGCAGATGGGCCCACAGTTTCTGATGTTTTTCGGACCCTCCAGCACAACCCCCACCCACCCCGTCTGCCGTCAGCGTCGGGATGCTGGGCGGTCGGGGAGGAGCCCCAGCTCCCAGCCCTCTGTGTACGGCCCCCACGGCTGACGCAGGTGGGGTGTCTTGCAGATCCCCCCCACATCGAGGACGCGGGCCAGCCTGTAGAGCTGTTGCTGACCCCCGGCGCCCCCCTGGAGCTCCGCTGCGATGCCCGGGGCACCCCCACGCCCAACGTCACCTGGCATAAGGACGGGCAGGCCCTGAGCAGGCCGGAGGACAGCAACAGGGCTGGGCGGGTGCTCCGGGTGGAGGGTGTGCAGGTGCTGCTGCCCGCCCACTGGGGGATGAGGGTGGGGGAGTGGAGGGGGGGACCTGGTGGCCCTTGGCAAAGTTTGTCAGAGCTCCTCCTTTGTGTGGGGTGTAAGGAAGTGGAGATGACCTACCTGGGCCGTGCCCTTGGGAGCTCCCAGCCAGGTCAGAGCCAAGGCTGATGCAGAAACCAGATGAATCCCCAGCTCAGTCAGAGAAGGGCTGGTGCAGTCAGGGGGGACTTCTTGGAGGAGGCAGGCTTTGCCCTAGCCCTAAAGCAAGGGTGAGAGAGAGATAGAGAAGAAACATCCCAGAGCAGGAAACGAGTCAGTTGGAAAGGTGGGATGGCAGACTCAGCAGGTCCTTAGTTGTGTAGCAAGGGAATCAGATCAGGAGGTGGGCAGGCTGGGGCCAGAGGCAGCTGCTCACCCTGCTGCATCCCCAGGTGGCCGATGCTGGGCTGTACACTTGCCTGGCCCAGAGCCCTGCTGGTGAAGTCGAGAAGAGCTTCCGGGTCAGAGTTCAAGGTAGGGGGTGCCAGGGTGGGGGCCGGAGAGGGAGGCAGGATGGGTCCTGCAGGGGCGAGTCCATCTCTCATGCCCTCTCTGCCTCCCCAGCCCCCCCAAATGTTATTGGGCCCCGAGGACCCCGCTTTGTGGTTGGCCTGGCCCCGGGGCAGCTGGTTCTGGAGTGCTCGGTGGAGGCGGATCCGGCACCCGAGATCGAGTGGCACCGAGACGGCATCCTGCTGCAGGTGGGTGCCAGGCTGGGGGCCCAGGGGCACTGCCTGCTGCCCCTCTCTGGTCTCAGACCCTGACCAGACTGGATGCCAGGTGCCGAGGGCCTGCTCTGTGCCAGCACTTTGCATACCTGCTCTCCTGACCCCGTTGTTACTGTCACCCCCATGTTATGGATGGGGACACTGAGGCAAGGCTAAGATTTGCACCCTGAGCTTCTGAGGCATACCTGTGTTCTTCCCCTTGTACCTTTGGGCTATACTTGGTGGCTGTGTGACTGGGCCAGTTACTGAGGTTCTGTGCGCTCGCCCCTGAAATGGGGCCAGTTTGCTGCTGTGGACCGGAGGACTGCAGATCTGGTCGAAGCTCCAGCTCCTCATCTGAGCACGTGTCCCCTCTGCAGCATCCCCAGAGCCTCAGGGGGCAGGGTGCTCATTCCCTCCCACAGGAGCCTATTTCCCCAGAGGGTCCTGGGCATCACGTCAGGGGCTGCAGGCCAGCCTGGGGTGGGGCGGAGGCCACTGTGCAGCCCCGCTGGTTCTTTGGTCCTCCTTGCCTGGTGCCTGGGGCGGGGCTGGCCCGGCCGAGCGCTGATGAGGGTCTCTCCACCCCGGGGGCTCTGCAGGCGGACGCCCACACCCAGTTCCCAGAGCAGGGCAGGTACCTACAGCTGCAGGCCCTGAGCACGGCCGACAGTGGCAACTACAGCTGCACGGCCCACAATGCTGCGGGCAGCACCAGTGTGGCCTTCCGCGTGGAGATCCACAGTGAGTGGCCGCTCCCCACCCGCCCTGCCCACCCCGCCTAGAGCGACGGGCTCCCAGCACCCGCTCCCTCTGTGCCCTCCTCCAGCGGTGCCCACCATCCGGCCGGGACCACCCACGGTGAACGCCTCTGTGAACCAGACGGCCCTGCTGCCCTGCCAGGTGGACGGTGCCCCCCCGCCCCTTGTGAGCTGGCGGAAGGACGGGGCCCCCCTGGATCCTGAGAGCCCCAGGTGGGAGCTGGAAGGGCAGGGCATCGGGGAGGGTCTCGGGTACCTTTTTGCAGGTTGTAAACAGAGACCCGCCTGGAGCAGAAAGGTGGCTGTCCCGTCAGGACATGGGTCTTCTCAGAACCAGGGAGAGGCATGCCCACTCTTCAGGGGCGTCGAGAACCCCTGGTGTCTGTCTGTCTGTCTGGTTTTGACTCTTGATTGCTAATCTCTGTTTCTGGGTGTGTGAGCTTCATGCCGCTCGCTCTCAGACCAATTTTCTACACCTCCTCTCTCTGTGAACATGGCAGAGATGGCTCCCCCAGCCCCCAAGTTATGGCTCCTCAGTTCACACAGCCTGCAGAGCCCAGAGAGCCGTCTGTGAACCCCAGACCCAAATTCTCAGGGCAGAGAATTCCATTGGCCCAGCCTGAGTGACATGTTCATCCCCCATCCAATCAGCTGTGGCTGGGGGCGGGGTTACGCAGTACAGACCTGGCCCTTGGGAAGGGGCAGTGCTCAGATCTAGGGGCCATTCTCAGAAAGAGTGGGGGTGCCGCTCCCTGCTGACTCTTGGGGAGCGGCTGGGCCCAGGTGGGAACACGGGAGGCCCGAAGCAGCCCCTCTCGCCCTTTCTGATGCTGGGTCGGGGTGTGGTTGCTGCCCTTGGCTGTGACCCCATGACCTTGGCCTCATGGATGTAGGACTCCTGAGTTAGCACCCTCTTGCTGGGAAGCCAGGGGCAGAGGGAGGGTCTTGCTGGAGACTCCACCAGGGGTCCAGCCCCTCACAGGGCCTCTCTGGTCTGCTGTCTCCATGGCAACCCCTCCCTGGGTTCCAGGTTGCAGCTTCTGCCGGAGGGTTCCCTGAGGATCCAGCCGGTCCTCGCCCAGGATGCCGGCCGCTACGTCTGCCTGGCGTCCAACTCTGCGGGCTCCGATCGGCAAGGCCTTGACCTCCGGGTCTTCGGTAGGTGGACGAGGGCAGGTGTGCTCCTTGCCTTTAGCATGCACCCTCTGTCTGGACCAGGTCCTGCTTAGTTTCTGGGTCACCCTAGCTGTCAGGAGCCAAGAGCAACGGTCTCCAAACGTTTTTGACCACGAAGGCCATTCGTAAAAAGTTCTGAGCGTGCACACTCATAGGACGCACGTTTATTTTTATGCACATAGTACATACACTTACCACTATACTATTATATTGAGTGAGCGATAAAACACGCACGAGATGTGAAACATTGGAGAGGATGAGATTCAGAATCACTGGACCAGGAACTCCAGTCTGCTCTTTCCACTCCAATCGGTCACGTTGGTGGAGGCCGCGCAGGTGGGCCCGGGCCTTGGGCGGGGCTGGTGGGGAGCTGCACCCTGGGGGCCTCGCTCAAGGGGAGGTGGCTAGGGGGCGCCAGCCTCAGGAGTGAGCAAAGGCCCCATCACCCCAGCTTCGGGAAGCTGTTGGAGGGGAGTTTCTCTGCCTCCTCGGGGATGGGTTGAAGGTGCTGGGAGCACCCCCTGCCCCCGCCCCCATCCCGCACCCTGTCTCCTGACGACTGCTCTCTCTCCAGAGCCTCCAGCCATCGCCCCCAGCCCCTCCAACCTGACCCTGACCGCCCACACCCCCGCCTTGCTGCCCTGTGAGGCCAGCGGCTCCCCCAAGCCCCTCGTGGTCTGGTGGAAGGACGGACAGAAGCTGGACTTCCACCTGCAGCAGGGCGCCTACCGGTACTGAGCCGGTCCTCCGGTAGCGTCAGGAGAGGCTTGGGGTGGGGAAGGGCGTGTCCGTCTCACAGAGCGGGGGGCCAGGTCAGAAACGAGGCAGGGACGCGCTCCCGTCTCAGCAAAGCCGGCACCAGAGCTTGTGTCTGGACCTTGGGGGCCAGGAGCATCTTGACACAGATGCCTGGCAGGGCATGGGGGCGTTTGAGACATACAACCAAACAGAAAATGTACGGCCTTTAAAACTATTGCAGTCATGGTTTAAAAACATACATGGAGGGCCAGCCCTGCTGGCCTAGTGGTTAAGTTGGGCGTGCTCCACTTCAGGGGCCTGGGTTTGGTGCCTGGGCGTGGACCTACACCACTCGTCAGTGACCATGCTGTGGTGGCGACTCACGTACAAAAAAAGAGGAAGATTGGCAATGGATGTTAGCTTAGGGTGAATCTTCCTCAGCAAAAAAAGAAAAAAATAGTGGGCTGCCCCAATGGTGTAGTGGTTAAGTTTGCGTGCTCCGCTTTGGCGGCCTGGGGTTTGCAGGTTCGGATCCCGGGTGCGGACCTATGCACCGCTCATCAAGCCATGCTGTGGCAGTGTCCCACATGCAAAAAAAAAAAATAGGAAGATTGGCAACAGATGTTAGCTCAGGGCCAATCTTCCTCGCCAAAAATAAATAAATAAATAAATAGAAACATTCACGGAAGCCCATGTTCCTGCTGGCTGAGCCTGGGCCCACGGGGTCTCCCCGTGTGTCAAATGCAGCCGATTGTGAAATGACCACTGGGAGCATTAGAGGAGTCAGTTCACCCATTAATTAACCAAATATTTATTGTGTTAGGCGCCAGCTCCTCGTGGAGCTTTCTGAGTAAAGCAGGTGTTCAGAAAACACAAGTGGTTCTGGTCAGGGGTTTGGATGTGGTCACCACCGTGTTATAGACATTATCATAGAGGTGACTGTAGAAAACACGCAGGGTTATAGAGACACAGGGATGAAGACTAAAGTCGCCCACAAAGTCAACAGTTAGACCTTTGGGGTGGAAACTTCTAGTGTTGGGGCTGGGGGCCAGATACAGGAAGGGGAAATAGTCGTGAGACACCCCCCCCAGATTCCCCAGGCAGGGAGGCCAAGGCTGGCTGGTCACTTAGCAGACAATCGTCTGTCCGTCTGTCTATCCCAGGCTCCTGCCCTCCAACGCCCTGCTCCTTGCAGCCCCCGGCCCCCAGGACTCGGCCCAGTTTGAGTGTGTGGTGAGCAATGAGGTGGGCGAGGCCCAAAGGCTCTACCAGGTGACCGTCCACGGTGCGTTGGGGCCGGGGGCGGCACCTCCCTCTCCGGGCACTCTCTCTGCCTGCGGGGACTTGCACTGGTTCCCTCTCAGCCTTCCTGCACTTCACGGGCCACCTCCTCCAGAAGGCCCTCTCTGATCCCACCCTACCCGCACTGACATAACCCGGGCTACAGAACAGTTCCTGACACATGGGAGTTTGTAGAAGAGGCTTCTCCCCAATCCAGAATGTTCTAAACTCAAATCTGACCTTGTCTTCACCGTAGTTGAACTCCCTCCCTCTCTGGCTACCCACTGCCCTGGATAGAATGCAAGATGTCACCTGGGCCCACCGGGTCCCCTGTGGGCTGGGCCCGCTGACCTCCTCAGGTTCAGCTCACCCCGTGGCCTGCCTGGCTCCGGGATCCAGTCATGCTGCTCAGCTCTTTGTTCCGCACCTCAGGGCCTTTGCACATGCTGTTCCCTCTGCTGTGAACATTCTTCCCTTTACCCAGCCAGCACTTGCTTTTACTTCAGATCTCAGGTTAAGGCCCCTTCCCCCAGAGGCCTTCTCTGGCTGCCGCCACTCTGAGCTCCCACCAAGCTCCCTTCTCTGTGAAACACCCTGAGATTCCTGGCTTGTATATGAACCTGGCAGTTCATAACTGTCCCCCACGCCCCGCAAAAATATTTCCTGAGTGAGCGAATGTGGCTTCTCTCCTTTGCGCTTCCCTCCCTGGCCCTTCGTCACTAACGTCACCTGGTGTCTTAGTCTCTGTTTATAGTTCTCCTCCACCTGGCCCAGGGCTGTGTGTCCCCAGAGGACCCCAGCGGGGCCTTAAGCCTTGTCTTGCGTTTCAGTGCCCCCCACCATTGCCGACGACCAGACGGACTTCACCGTGACCAAGATGGCGCCTGTGGTCCTCACATGCCACAGCACGGGCGTGCCGGCCCCCGTGGTGTCCTGGAGCAAGGCGGGCACCCAGCTGGGGGTGCGGGGGAGCGGCCATCGCGTCTCACCTTCGGGTAAGAAAGGGAGAGCCTGGGAGCTGCTGCTGAGGGCAGGCGAGGGGAACCGGGCAGAAAGCAGCCCACTGGGGCCGGGTGGTGGAGCACGATGCAAGGTCTGGCCTGGCTCTGCCATTGCCTCGCTGTGTGACCTGGGAGAACCCCCTCGCCCTCTCTGGGCCTCAGTATCCCCTCTGTGCACTAGACTGTTGACATCCATCAGTGCTTCCTGATGCTAGTTGGCACATCAGTGCTGTGTCGTGGCAAAGGGAGAAAAATAGTAGCTATGTGCGAGTTTTCTTACAGCCAGCTTTATCTTGTTAGAAGCATTGTCCTTTATTCTGCAATTAGGCTTTTCTTAATATTTTGCTGCTGAAAGTTCTTTTCTTTTGTGAAATTAAGGTGATAGTAGATGGGGACTTGTAAAATGCCTTTGTTTATCAAAATAAAAAGTTGGCAACTTTATGGAGATTTAAATTGAATTTAGTTGTTAGTAGGTTAGTGAAATCCTAAAGTCTGAGAACCGCTGGCCAGATGTGTGGTCTTCAAACTCTTCTGAAGCAGTGGAGCCCTTCCTTCCGACAGGTGGCCACGGGGAAGCCCGACATGTAAAGCGGCCGGGGTTCCAGTTCCATCTGGGGCTGCAGTGGGGGCTGCAGGGGGGTCCAGAGTCCAGTGGCTTCCCTCCCCTCACCCCCCCAGCAGGCCCTCAGGGGTCCACGGAGCACAGTTTAGAAACTTCACTCGATTGCTGAGGTGCAGCCTGTGCTCTGAGAAGGTTAAAATGGTGTTCACTGAGCGCCCAAGTCTGAGAGAGGGAAGGCAAGGGGAGGACAGAGGAGGCAGTAATCCTGGGAGGCTTCCTGGAAGAGGCAAGTTTTGAGCAGAGCATGGCGAGGATAGCAGGGTGAGGGCCTGTGGAACTATGGGTGGGCCAGGGATTCCAGACAGGGCAGTGGCAGATCCTGGAACATCCCAGCCAGAAGGGTCTAGAGACCTTTCTGTCTGATTCCTTGTTGTACACATGGGGAAACTGAGGCCCAGAGAGTGGAAGGGACTTGCCTGCTGTTATGCTCTGGGCAGGGAACAGCAGCAGGCCTAGAACCCAGGCTCTCCCATGCTGCTCACAAATGGGCAGGGAGGCAGGTTGAGTGGCTGGGACCAGAGACGCCAGGGTTGGGGTGCTTAAGAGCCCTGTGGCTCCATCACTGGGGATGTCCGTCCGGGTCCCCTCACCCCTCTCCGTGCCCCGTTCCCACCCCCAGGCGCCCTGGAGATCGGGCAGGCCCTCCCCATCCACACTGGCCGCTATACTTGCACGGCCCGCAACTCCGCAGGCGTGGCCCACAAGCACGTGGTCCTCACCGTGCAAGGTAAGGGTCCCCAGCCCAGAGCCGAGGCCTGTGCCGCAGGGGAGTGGGCGGAGAGCTAGAGGCAGGTGGGCTGGGGCGGGAGCTGAGGTCCCGGGTTCCAGATGCCCAGACCTGCCTCTGATCTCACTCCCTGATGGGGTTCTTTGGGAGAAAAGAATCAGCCCACCTGTGTCCTCCATGCGGAGGTTTCCAGAACCCCTCTTCCCTTCAGACCCCTCTCTCTTCAGTGCTCAGAGGCCCCTGGTGGGAGGGGCCTGGGTGTTAAAGGCATCCCCAGGGACCTCTGCAGCCCTGTTCCTTCGCAGCCTCCCCCGTGGTGAAGCCACTGCCCAGCGTGGTTCGGGCCGCGGCAGGGGAGGAGGTGCTGCTGCCTTGCGAGGCCTCGGGCATCCCCCGGCCCGGCATCGCCTGGCAGAGGGAGGGGCTCAGCGTGCCTGCAGGTGAGTCTCCTGGCAGCCAGCGCCCGAGGCAGGAGAACAGATGGGCCTGGGGTCCTCCCTCCTGCCCGGGGCCTCCGCACACCTGCAGGGAGACGCCAGCGAGCCCCCGCCCTGCCCAGAGCACGGTGCCCGCCCCGGCCCCCGCGTCCCCTCCCGCCCTCCTGTCCCCTTTCACCACCCAGAGCCTGGGATTCTACCTGAGCACTGGGGGTTGGGTTGGGACCTCGGGGACAGGGCAGCCTGGCTGGAATCTGGCTCCAGTTTCCATGCTCACTCTGCCCTCCCCCCCCCCCATCACCCTGTGACCACGGTGGGTCACTTGCTGCCTGGTCAGACAGAACGGCCCGAGATGCCCTCCTGCCCTCCTCGGGGGTCCTGCTGCCCCAGCCACCAGCCCCCGATGTCCTCCCTCCACATCCAGGAGTGAATACCCAGGTCCTACCCAGCGGACAGCTACGGATTATCCGTGCCAGCCCAGAGGATGCCGGCAACTACTTCTGCATTGCTCAGAACAGCGCAGGCAGCGCCGTGGGGAAAACTCGCCTGGTGGTGCAAGGTGGGGCCAGGGAGGGGGGGGCTGAGGTGGACCCCAGCAATCTAGGGGCTTCGAGGCCCCTGAGAGCCTCTCCCTCACCTGCCCGGCTCTGGTCCCAGGCGGGACACATCCCTGTGTCTGCCCTTACCCCAGCACGGCTTGTGGTTCTAGAAGGAATTCAGGAAAAAACATCTTCTCCCATCGTGCACCCAAGGTCTGGCGTCAGACAGTAACTCCGGTCTTCTCTGCCTCCTCTGGCCCTTTGTGGGACATTAGTCCAATCATCCCTCATTCATTTTGGCTTTCCAGTAACAATAGCCATTTCTATCCCTTTAGTCATTGTGTATGCCTGTGAGTGCAGTGGAATCACCTTGTCACAGCTTCACTAAACTTAAGAGTCCCCAAATTGTCCAGACCACTGGCGATGGCCTGTGACCAGGCAGTTGGTAGGGCAGCAGATGGGGGTGGAGGAAGGCGCTGAGGGGCAGGCGAGGTGCCAAGGGCCAGCCCAGCCCAGCCCCAGGCCCCGAGTGGACTTCTTCTCCACACAGTCCCGCCCACAATCGAGACTGGCCTCCCCGACCTGTCGGCCACCGAGGGCTCCCACGCCCTCCTGCCCTGCTCGGCCAGCGGCAGCCCCGAGCCCAACATCACCTGGGAGAAAGATGGCCAGCCTGTGTCTGGAGCCGAGGGAAAGTTCACCATCCAGCCTTCCGGGGAGCTGCTGGTGAAGAACTCGGAGGTGAGGGCCCCACCCCAGGAGCAGGGAGGGCAATAATAGGAACAAGGGCAGCAAATGTCTCCTGAGCACCCCGTTTGTCCTGCTCTGTGCTGAGCACCGTGCAGCTTTTAACCCCAGGAACCTGGGGAAAGAGGTGTTATCATCCCCGAGTACAGATGAGGAGACCGAGGCTCAGAGTGTACCCAGTTTTTCCAAGATATGCTATTGCCAAGATGCAGAACCAAGATTTGAATCAGGACCTCTATGGCTAGTTCCTGGGGGTGGGAGGGAGCCCTGGATGGGGCAGGGGGTGGGGTTGGCGATGACTGTGTCCTCAAATTGCACCTGGGTGGTCTCAGTCGGACGTTGATGTTGGCCTGAGCCAGGGGCGTGGGTGAGACCCGGGACCCCCTTCCCCCATCGGCACTCAGATTCTGTAATTATAACACGGGCCGCTCTTCAGATGATGGGCGTCTGCTCGGTGGGCGCACCTGGAGGGGGTCTGGGGGCCTCGGACCCTGCCACACAGGGAGGCAGGTAGTGCAGTGCTGAGTGACTGGCCCTGCTCGAAAGCACCACGGGACTTCTCCTCCCAGAGAAGTCACCAGAAGTAGGACCTGCCCCAGGGATGACATGAGCATGGACGAGCTGGTGCAGGTCAAGCTCTGAGCACAGAGCCCGGCACACAGTAGGTGCTCAGAGAATGGTAACTGTGAGGATCACGTGGTCAGAGCTCGTGTGAAGGCTGCCGGGAGGTGCACTGTGCAATGCTGAAGCCGACCCGTTTGCTAGCTGTGTGACCTTGGGCAAGTCGCTTCGCCTCTCTGGGCTGGATGCTCCATGGGAAACTGCATGGAGCGGGTCCCCAGGGGCGTTCTGGCCGTGCCAGGGGTGGGGGCAGTTCTCAGGCTGACCCTTCCCTTTGCGCACAGAGCCGGGACGCTGGCACTTACACCTGCACCGCGGAGAACCCTGTGGGCCGTGCCCACCGCCCCGTCCACCTCACCATCCTGGCACTGCCTGTCTTCACCACCCTGCCTGGGGACCGCAGCCTGCGCCTCGGGGACAGGCTGTGGCTTCGCTGTGCGGCCCGGGGCAGCCCTACCCCCCGCATCGGCTGGACTGTCAACGACCAGCCAGTCACAGGTCTGGGCCTGCTGGCGGCGGGGGGACGGGGACCCGGTGGAGGGGGAGGAGGGCGGGCAGGTGGGGAGACCCGGCCTAGAGGGGAGGAAGAGGGTGTCAGTCGGCCCTGCGGGTTCTGGGTCTCCAGGCTTGGCCCTGGGCAGGGAGACAGGGCCAACACACGTGGCCATGGGTGACCAGTCACATGTCAGCCCCGGCAAGGAGCCACCTGTAAAAAAGACTCAACTCAGAGACCTCAGGGCCGGGGGGGTGGCCTGTGTTCCAGCCAGCGCGGCTGCTCCCCGGCGGGCCCCTCAGCAAACCCCTTTCCCGGGGACTCTGTCCTCCCACCTGGCCCCTGGGTGACGTTTAGGGAGGCACAGGGCCCACACGGGGCCTGCAGGGTACATAGTTGGTGCTCGATAAACGTCTGCTGAACTGGTGAATTGCTAAGTCCCCTCCACTGCAAAGTGATATTTTCAGACCCTCCTAACGCTAGTCGAGGTGCCGTGAATCGTGTGCAGAAGCCCATCTGCACACACCTTGAAGAAGGCTCTGCCCCAGCACGTCCTGGGGAGGGAAATGGGCCAGTGATTCAGCCTCTCGGAGCCCAGCCACTTCATCTTAGAATGGAGACCACAGGGGTCCTGAGGCTGCAGTGATTTAATGCAGGAGGGCGCTGGGCAGAGCCTGGCCCAGAGTAAACGCCCACCGGTGGTGGCTCTTGTCTTTATTCCTGGTGTCGGGCAGTGTCTGACCGCAACAGGGGACACAAAGTCTGTAAATGGACTCCATCTGTATGTAAATCGTGGCGATGTTTCTCTCAGTGCTGTGTGTTAATAGGCCCCAGAGACCTACCCTGGGCCACCATCTCACTCGTGATGTGGACCCAAAATCAGAAAAGGCAGGTCCTTAAGCCGCATCCTCTGACATGGCCCGTGCCTGCCGTGAACGGGTCTGGCTTGTCAGGCTTCCACCTGGGAGAAGGGACACCTGTTTTCTGTCTGTATTAAGCACCTGCTGGGTACCCAGGCCTGAGCTAAGTGTGCAGGGCAGGAGGTCCCTGGCACCCTGGGCTCAGAGCCCCCTGAGGCGTCTCTTTCTCCGCCACAGAGGGGGTGTCGGAACAGGACGGGGGCAGCACGCTGCAGCGGATGGCAGTCACCAGAGAGGACGGCGGGACCTACGTCTGCTGGGCCGAGAACAGAGTGGGCCGCGTGCAGGCAGTCAGCTTCGTCCGCGTGAAGGGTAGGGCATGAGCCACGTGGCCTTTCTCGAGACCTCCGCTGAACCCGATCTATTGGTGTTTCTAAGAAGCTGGCCTCCTGACCTCTGAACTAGTAATTCTCCACCCTGGCTGTGCATTAGAATCTCCTGGGACTTTATACAACACTGAGGCCCAGGGTCCACCCCCGACTCAGTAAACAGCCTCTCTGGGTTGGGGCCTGGGCGTCACTATTTTTTAGGCTCCCCAGAGGACTCGGCTGCAGGTAGAATTGAGATCTGACCATCAGCTTGCAGTGCTACCCTCAGCTGGATGGTGCCAGGGTTGGGGGAGGGCACGGGGGCCGGGGTACCCTGGCGAAAAGTGCCTGAAGCTTGCCAGCCTGCCGGTTGTTCCCCGCAGCCCTGCTCCACCAGGAGCAGCACAGTCATCCTCGGTGATGCCATGACTTAGTATGCTCGACTCCAGGATGGGTGGGGTGGGGCTTGATGGAGGGGAATGAGCAGCCCAAGGCACCAGGACACAGCTGCAGCTGTTGGTAGATTCGGCCTCAAGAAACCAGCAAGGGTGGAAACTGGCACGGAGCATCCAAGAGTGGTTTAAGATTTGTGTGAAATGAGAATCAGGGATGTCTTAGCATTGCTGTGTCTAACAGAGGTGTCCTAATGATCAGGTAGTCCTTGTTTTCCAAAGTACCTGATACTCTGCATCTGGGGCAATCCATCTATGAGAACAAGTATATGACACTCCAAACACTGCCACCCCTCCTGTGCCTGTCTCAGGCATCACTAATCAATCACAGCACTATTCCCAGTCAGCACAGTGTTCCTGGCAGCCGCTGCCGGTCCATTTCACTTGACCCTTGACACGGAAGCTGTTTGCCATCCCTGATGCACTGACCATACGCAGCCATGCTGGGTCAGCAGGAACCTGTGCAGGCCCCTGGGGTCTGGCGGGCAGGCCTTAGGGGGTGGGTTTACAGGAGACTGAGCCTGAAGGGAGCTTCCTTTCTGACCCCTGTCTGATGTCACCTTGTGCAGAGGCTCCCGTCCTAGAAGGAGAGGCCTTCTCCTACCTGGTGAAACCTGTGGGGGACAGCATCCGGCTGGACTGTGTGGTCCATGGAGACCCAGCACCCGACATCCGCTGGATCAAAGATGGCCTTCCTCTGCAGGGCAGCCGTCTCTGGCTGCAGAATGGCTCGCTGACCATCCACAGGACTGAGGCAAGGCGGCGCCTGGCACCGTGGGGGGCCACCTGGGACAACCCTAGCTTTTTCTGACGGCTCAGAAGGGTTCTTTAGGTTGGCACCGCCCTCTGCAGTCTACAAAGCACTTTCCTGCCTGTTACCCAGAGATTCTCCCCCCACCAACTGTGACCTCCAGCTGGTGACTTAACTTCTCTGTGCCTCAGTTACTCCATCCATTCAATGGGGCTAATAATTGTTTCTACCTCAGAGTTTATAGTGAGAAATCAGTGAGATGACCCTTACTGGGTATTTAAGAGTGACTGGCCCCTGGGTAATGCCAATAAATGTTGTTATTAACAACCCCGTGGGGCAGGGTAGACGGGTAAGAGCGCCATTTTACAGGTGAAGACACTGAGGCTCAGAGAGGCCCACAACCAGTAAGGGCCCGAGGCAGGACCCCACCCCAGGTTTCCAGATTCCTACTCCACACTGTTTCCAAAGTCGTGGGCACTGGGGCAGCCCCTGCTCACCTTCCCTTCTGTGCCCCAAGTCCTAGTGATCACACAGAAATCCAGAATTCCATCGTGTCAAGCTCATCTTAGTCTGCAAACCATCTCCCCTCTGGAGGACTCGTGGTGCACACAGGCACAAAAAAAACCCTGGGAAGTCCTGCAGCTCAGAAACATGTTGTCTAACTCAGTGTTTCCCAAACTTATTCCACCGTGGAACCCTGTTTTAAAAGATTCCCTAATAATGTGCCATGAAGTGATCATACTGTGACATGCACGGTATGGAAGAGGTGGCTCTAAATCATGCTTTTGCAGTGTGTGGCCCTACTTAGGGCAGTGAGTCCCTGCCCTTAGTCCCACTGCCCCCAAGTTCCAGGTGGAATCCAGCTTCTCTTTGGATGTCTATTGACAAGTGGCCGCAGAGGCCCATGTGATGGACTCCGAGAGCCCGGCTGGTGTGTGCTCTAAGCTCCTTCCTGGTTAGATGGATCTCGTCCAGTCACCCTCTCCGTGTCCAGCTCTCCCGAGTTGCCCCTCCCCCTGGTCCTCCTCTCCTGAACCCCGCCCCCTCCCATGCCCACCTGCAGATGGACGATGCAGGGCAGTACCAGTGCCTGGCGGAGAACGAGATGGGCGCAGTGGAGAAAGTGGTGGTCCTCGTGCTGCAGAGTGAGTCTCGGCCTCCCCTTTCCCGGGCCCTGCGTGGCGGCCGTGTGAAGGGGTGCCCAGGGGCGCCGTGCTGAGGCTGTGGCTGATGCGGCCCAGGTGGTCTGCTAAGGGCGGAGGGCAGAGAGGGAGGCCTGGGGACTTAGGATTCTCTTGCAAATATTGGTTCAGAACACACAGTTGATGTCCTGTGACATGTCTCCTTGGTGTGGGATGGGAACCAGTGTCAGGCTGATGGATACTCAGGGACCCAACAGCCAGGCCCGGGGCCCCTGTTTATTCAAAGCTGTCATCGAGGTCACAGTATCGGTGCTTGCGTCTACAAGACAGCTTATAGCTTACAGAGCACTACCTGAGCCTCAGAGTAACCCTGTGAGATAGTCTAAGTAGGGATTTGTGATAAAGCTTTGTATTGAAGATGAACACACCTGGGGAGAAGAACACGTGTTCTTCTCTATGAATTTTCATAATTGAACCCACCAACCTGCACCTGGATCAAAAATAGAACAATATCAGCTCCCAGACTCTCCCATCGTACTGCCTCCAGTCACTACCCCGGCCCAGGTAATCACAACCCAGGGTTTTGCCTTAAAAGGAAAAGAAAAAAACCAGCTTTATTGAGGTATAATTTATATACCATAAAATGCACCCATTCATACGGTGGAATGTTATTCACCCTTAAAAAAGAAGGAGATTCTGACACCTGCTACAACATGGATGAACCTTGAAGGCATTATGTTAAGTGAAATAAGCCAGACACAAAAAGGCAAATATTGTATGATTCCAATTATATGAAGTCCCTTGAGTCGTCAAATTCATAGAAATGGAAAGTAGAATGGTGGGTGTCAGGGGCTGGGGGAGGGGATGGGGGTTAGTGTTTAATGGGCGTGGAGTTTCAGTTGTACAAGATGAAAAAGTTCTGGAGATGGACGGTGGTGATGGTTGCACAACAGTGTAAATATATTTACCACCGCTGAACTGCACACTTAAAAATGGTTAAGGTGGTAAATTTTATGTTATATGTGTTTTACCACAGTTTCTTTAAAGTGAAAAAATGCACCCATTATAAGCGTACAGTTTAGTGATTCTTAGTAAGTTTACAGTGTACAACCATCAGCACAACCCATTTTTAGAACATTTCCCTCACTCCAGAAAGTTCCGTCTGCTTGATTGCAGTCAATCTCTGC
The DNA here is from genome assembly GCF_057802395.1 of Ceratotherium simum simum. Lineage (NCBI taxonomy): Eukaryota > Metazoa > Chordata > Mammalia > Perissodactyla > Rhinocerotidae > Ceratotherium > Ceratotherium simum. The sequence goes on along the minus strand of NC_141928.1, from coordinate 6,691,710 downwards.
TCCCACCCCCAGCCCCAGGCGACCATTGATCTGCCTTCTGTCTCTGTAGATGCACCTTTTCTGGAAATTTCATATCAGTGGAATCACATGCAGTCTTTGGTTCTGACTTCTTTCGTTTATCAGTGTTTTTGAGGTACATCTATGTTATAGCATATGTCAGTACCACATTCCTTTTTATTGCTGAATAGTATTCCATCATATGGATATACCACATTTGTTTATCCATTCACCAGTTACTAGACATTTAGATTGTTTCTAGTTTATGGCTCTTATGAATAATGCTGCTGTGAACGTGTGTACAAGTCTGTGTGGATATAGGTTCTCCTTTCTCTGGGGTAGATTCCTAGGAGTGTAATTGCTGAGTGACATGGTCAGGGTATAGCTGACTTTTTAAGAAACCACCAAACTGGCTGTACTATTTTTCCTTCCCTCCAGCAGTGTATGAGGTTTTGGTTTCTCTACATCCTTGCCAATACTTGGTGATGTCAGTCTTTTTTTAGCCATCCTTGTGGGTACAAAGTATATCTCACTGTGGTTTTAATTGGTATTTCCCTAATAACTAATGATATCAAGCATCTTTCATGTGTTTATTACCCTTTTCTGTATCTTCTTTGGCCAAGTGTCTTTTCAGATCTTCTGCTCATTTTTAAATTCGGTTGTTTGTCTTACTGATGAGTTATAAGAGTTCTTTATATAGTCTGGATGCAAGTCCTTTGTCAGATAGGTGATTTGCAAATATTTTCTCCGAGTGTGTGGCTTCTCTTTGCATTTTTCTGATGGTGCCTTTGAAGAGTAAGAGTGTTAAAATTTGATGAAGTACAAATTTATCAATTTTGTATTTTTTGGATTGTGTATTTGGTGTCATACTTAAAAAATATTTGTCTAACCGAAGGTCATGTTGTCTTCTATAATTTTTGCAGTTTTAGTTCTTACATTTAGGCCAATGATCCATTTGAGTTAATTTTTGTATGAGGTAAGGATCTAAATTCCTGGGTGTTTTTTTTTTTTTTTATGTGGCTATCCAATTATTCTGTACCATTTATTTAGATCTTCTTCCATTTCTCTCAGCAATGTTTTGTAGTTTTCAGAGTACAGGTCTTGTACTTTTTTTGTTAAATTAATTACTAAGTATTTTATTATTTTGGACGCTATTGTGGATAGAATTGTTTTATTAGCTTGATTTTTGTGTTTTTCATTGCTAGTACATGGAAATACAATTTATTTTTGCATCTTGATCTTAAATCCTGCAATCTTGCTAAATTAGTTTTTAGTTCTAGTAATTTTTTGGCAGATTCCTTAGGATTTTCTACATAGAGGATTTTCTCCATGTCATCTATGAGTAGAGACAGTTTTCCCTTTTTCTTTCCACTCTGGATGCCTTTAATGTCTTCATATTGCCTTATTGCCTTGGTTAGACCCTCTGGTACAGAGTTGAACAGAAGTGGTGAGAGCAGGCATCCCTGCCTTGCTCCCAGTTTTAGGCAGAGAGCATTCAGTCTTATACTATAAGTGTGATGTCAGCTGTGGGTGTTTTGTAGGTGACCCTTATAAGGTTGAGGAAGTTCCCTTTTACACCTAGTTTGTTGCGAGTTTTGGGCATGGATAGGAGAGAGCATAGGTTTCTGGTTCCAGACAAGATGGCATAGATGCACTTCTCCCTGTTCCTCTGCTAAGTACAGCTCAAAACCAATATAAAACCTATAAACCTATATAGAAGACAAACATTGAAAGACTCTGACAGGTAGAGAAAAGAAGGAGGATCGACTCAGGATTTGGGACCTGAGGAATGATATGGCAGTGAATTCCCTGGTTCTTCTTTTTGCCTCATACATCCGGGGCAGGATGCTTGAGAAGCTGGCAACGTGGATATACCAGTGGGCTCACACACACACACACACACACACAGAGCCCCAACAAAAGCTCACTGTCTCTTCCCAAAGGACTGGGAAAGGGACAGCATAGCAAGAAAAAAAACTTTTAGTTAATAATCACCCTACTCCAGCCAAACACCATGAAAAAACTGCAGCCCCACCCCAAGCCCCCTCAACAGAGATCAAGTGGAGGGTACACTTCTGCCCTCACCCCACTGTACTGAGGCACCCCCTTTCCCCCACTGGCAGGGCAGGTGGTATCATGTGAGGCCTCGTGAAGAGACAGAACTTGCACCACTGCCCAGCAGTGAGGAGCCCCCCAACAATGTCGTGGAGGCCGAGTGGGGGCAACACCAGTGCTGTTCTCCCTCCCAGCCAGGGTGATGTCAGCAGAGGCCTGGTGTGAACCCTGAACTCCCACTGCCCAGCAGTAGTGAAACACCCCTCCTCTTCTGGGTGTCAGCGGAGCCAGCCAGGGAAGCTGGATTTCCACCCTCACCTGGCAGTGATGAGGTAGCCTCTCCTTTCCCCTGGCAGTGTCAGAGGAGGCCTGCTGAAATGGATGATTTAAGTAAGAACTAGAGTTTTTAATACTCAAAATGTTCAGTATACAACGAAAACTCCCTTGTCATCCCAAGAACAAGGAAAATCTCAACTTCAGTGAGCAGAGATGATTCACAGACTCCCACACCGAGAGGACACAGATGTTGGAATAATCTGATAAGGATTTTAGAGGAGCATCATAAAAACGCTTCAGTGAGCAATTAGGAACATGCTCGAAACATGAAAACACAGCAGATCTCAGCAAAGAAATGGGAGACATAAAGCAGAACCAAATGGAAATTTTAGAGCTAAATTTATAATAACAAGCACAATTACAAACGCAGTGGGCGGCGTGACAGCAATATCGAGGACAGAGGAAAGAATGAGTGAATCTGAAGATAGAACAATGGAATTTACCTAGTCTGAACAGGAGAGAGAAAATGGACTGGAAAAAAAATAAATAAACGAACAGAGCCCCAGAGATCTGTGGGACTCCACTGAAAGATCTAGCATTCATGGCATCAGAGTCCCAGGAGGAAAAGAGAAAGAGAGCTGAGAGTATTCAAAGAAACAAGAGCTCAAAATTTCCAAAATTTCAGAAAAGATGTAAACCTACAAATTTAAAAAGCTGAGCAAAATTCAAACAGGATGAAGTCTGCACTGAGACACATCATGATCAAACTTCTGAAAATTAAAGGCAAAGAAAATGCAGCTCCCATCCTCCATCAGTGCATCTGAGTGTGGTTGTGGCGTAATTGGGAGTGCAGCAGTTTTCAAGGCGGCCTCGGCTCTGACCCCTCCTAGCCCTCTGGGACCCCCTGCACAGGTGCATATTTTCCTCGTCAGCCAGGGCCGTGAGGGAGCTGATCTGGCCTGTCCAGGGCTCCCTCATTTCCAGGTTCTCTTGGTTAAGTTTCCAGCTGGTCCCAGGTCTCCTCAACCAGGGCCACAACCTCAGGCCAGCAGAGCTTCCAGTTCCCCACTTGCTTCCTGCCGGTTCTACTCCTTTTCCTGACAACACCCCTGGCTTCTCGGAGTACACTTGCATCCCCTGCTGAAGTCACATCGGCCTCTTGTGACAGCAAAAGCTGCTGGTTTCGCTGCCAGCTCCTCCCTAACAAAGCTGCTATGATGATCAGGCTGTGGTGGGGGTGGGAGATGAGAGCAGCCCCAGGCAGGAAGGCCGCACACTTCCACTGTTCTTAACCCAAGTTCTAGAAGCTTTTCATGGATAAATGATTCTCAATCCGTTGTTTGCCGTTACTCGATTTCTAGAGCCCTGAAATAGTTGGTTTTGACAATTTTGTCGGGTTTTGTACTTTTTGCGGGGAGCTGATTTGCTGGCCTCTTCACTCAGCCACAGCTGAAGTCTTGTTCTTGCTTATTTTTGACCTTTATTTCAGTGGAATCATATCGTATGTGCTCTTGTGTCAGGCTTCTCTTGCACAACGTTGTGTGTGAGATTGCTCGTGGAATGAGTGTATTCATTCTCGTTGCTGTATGGATTTCCACTATGTGGATGTACCACAATTTGTTTATGGATTCCACTGTAGGTCAGTCTCTAGTTGGGGCAATTATGAGCAATGCTGCTGTGACATTCTTAGCCATGTCTTTTGGTGAACACGCATACACATTTCTGCTAGGGTACTGAACCAGGAGCAGAATTGCTGAGACACACAGTACACAGATGTTCAACTTGAGGAGATACTGGCTGTGGTAGGCTGATACACAGCTCCCAAACATATGACCACATACTAATCTTCAGGACCTGTGAATGTTATCTCATTTGGAAAAAGGATCTTTGCAGACGTGATTGAGTTAAGGATCTTGAGATGAGGTTACCTTGGATTGTCTTGGTGGGCCCTAAAGGCTACCACAAGTGTTCTTATAAGAAAGGCAGAGGGAGATTAGACGGAGAGAGAGAGAAAGAAAAAGAAGGAGGCAATGTGAAGATGGAGGCAGAGAATGGCGTGATGCAGTCTCAAGCCAAGGAATGCTAGAAGCCACCAGAAGCTGCAAGAAGCAAGGAACAAACTGTCCCCTGGAGTCTCTGGAGGGATCACAGCACCTTGACTTTAGCCCCAGGAAACAACTTACATTGGATTTCTGGCCTCCAGAACCGTGAGAGAATACATGTTTGCTGTTTTAAGCCACCAAGTGTTGTAACTGAACTCAACGGGTTCATCTCTTGGTGAGCGCGGAGCTGAAAAGCACAACCGCGGCAGGAGTAGGTGAAGAAAAGGTTTATTGCTTGCACAAGCAATGGAGAACACGGGGATAGCTCCCAAAAGCAGTGTCTCCCCGAGCTCAGCGCTGATGGAGAGTTTATCCACAGGAGGGCAGAGGGTAACAGGTTTATTTGTAACAACTGTGTAACAACTGTGCTCATTCAGGGCACATGCGTAGTAAGTAAACATGCTACTGCATACATCCTGTGATCTGAAAATGGCTGCTTGGGCCCTCCCAGAGGAGGAGAATTTAAGATGCTAATGAGTTTAAGGTAACTTGAGGATGCTTGGAGCTGGAGCATTTTGCAGGTGTCTCGGGCAAGCGTGTGAGTTTCTCTGCAACATAGCAACATCTGCAAAACAGAACACATAGTTTCTTCTTGTCCAAAAAACATTTGACAGACCATGTTAGTTATTGACTAGATCCTCAGTAAGACTTTTTTTTTGCCTGGTTCCCTGGTCACAGTTTGTAGCCATTTGTTACAGCAGCCACAGGAAACTAATACCCTGGCAGACAGTTTTCCAGTGGTTGTACCATTTTGTACTTCCACCTGCCATGTGTGAGAGCTCTGCTCGCCTCACATCCTCACCAGCACTGGGCATTTTCCATCTTTTTCATTTTAGCCATTCTGGAGGATCTGTAGTAGTAAGTGGACAGGAATTATCATCTTCCAGACGATAAAACTGAGGGTCAAGGAGTGACCTGGTCAGAATCACTCACCAGTGAGTGACAGAGCCCACGTCTGCCCATTTCATCTGGCACCAAGTAGAGGCAGTTCTGGCAAGTGTCACCTCTTCATTGGAAACAAGCTAGATGTCCTATATAATAGGGATGTGGTTAAGAAAATCAGAATAGATCCCAACAGTGGAATACCAAGTAGCCACTAAAAATCAATATTTAATGGCATGGAAAGGTAGTTACACTCTATTGTGAAGTTAAAAAAAAAAAAAAACTGAAAGCAGCTATGTGTAATGTGGTCATTCTTTTAAGGAAACATTGTCTGCAAGGAAATACCCAGGAATGGTAATTGGTGGGAGGATCATTTGTGACTCTATTTTCTCCTTTCTGCCTCTATATTTTCTAATGTCTAGATGAATATGTACCACTTGAATACACGAAAATAATAAAATGTTCCTACAAGCTGCCCTGGGCTTCCCACAGGTGCCCCGGTGCTCCAGGTGGAGCCCCAGGATGTGACAGTGAGATCTGGAGATGATGTGGCCCTGCGGTGCCAGGCCACAGGAGAGCCGGTGCCCACGGTGGAGTGGCTGCGTGCGGGCCAGCCCTTGCGGGCCAGCGGGCGGCTCCGGACCCTGCCGGACGGGAGCCTGTGGCTGGAGCGAGTGGAGGCTGGGGACGCGGGCGCGTACGAATGCGTCGCTCACAACCTCCTGGGCTCTGCCACAGCCCGGGCGTTCCTGGTCGTGAGAGGTATGGGGCGTCCCTGCCCAGACCTTCGTGGACAGAGGCGGGATCTCCTGCACAATGGGGACGTGTGTGTTGTTTGGGGGGTCCTGCCCCACTGCCCTCCTGATTCCCAGACTCTTCTCTTTGCTTAGAGTCGCAAACTCAGAATGAGCCAGCTGGGAGGGCCTTATGATCACCTCGACTACCCTGCCCTTTACAGTTGGGGAAACTGAGGCTCTGAGATGCTAGGAGTTTGCCGCTCGTCTTGGACAGGGGACCGTGGCTCTTCCAGTTTACCTGGTGCAGACACGTGTCCTCCCTTTGGATGCTCCACAGCCCTGGGAAGTAGGCAGAATAAAACGAGGGCATCCGTGGTGCCCATCCGTGGTTGCTGTGAAAAGTCTGTGAATTAGTGCTTGTCCTCAGCTTTCCCTGGCCATGGTAGGTGGTCTCCTCAGTCAGCTCCCTTCTCCCTGGACTCAGACCCAACTTTAAAATTGAGAAAAGGACTATCTTGAGAAACCCCAGTAAAATCACTCGGACTGCATAATGGAAAGTCACTGAATATTATTTCTGTGCCTCTGTAGTAAATACTCCATATTTGTGGCTTTGTGTTGCCGTCCCCGTCCATGGCAGACATGGCTAATCAATCAGCGCACACAATGTCAGATTCCTTCTCCGTAGAGCACTTCTCCATGCAGCACCTCTGGACTAAGTGGAATTGGGACTTGACACTTTGACACTTGAAAAGCTACTTGAAACCCACTGCCAACCACCTGTGGGACCCTTTCTGGCCCCTGGTCTGATCTCCTGCAGGCATGGGTGGAACACCAACACACACAGCTCTGAAAATTCAGTGGTTCTCTGACACCCAGCCACAGATGCTGTCTCTGGGGGCAGCTTCAGGTCTGAGCAGACCCTCCCTGTATTTCAGAGCTTGGTGAAGCCCTCAGCCCAAAGCAGAGGGCTCTGCACACAGCCTCTATATGAGTTTCCCAGGGCTGCCATAACAAAGTACCACGAACTGGGGGGCTTAAACAACAGAGATTTATTGTCTCACAGTTCTGGAGGCTGGAAATCTAAGATCAAGGTGTCAGCAGGGTTGGTTCCTTCTGAGGTCTGTGATATGCCCCTCCCCTAGTCTCTGGTGGTTTGCTGGCCATCTTTGGCGTTCCTTGGCCTGTAGGAGCATCACCCTTCGTGTTCTCTGTCTTCGTGTTCATGTGGCCTTCTCCCTGGGCGCGTGTCTCTCAATTTCCCCTTCATGTAAGGACACCAGTCATGTTAGGCTAGCGCCCACCCTAATGACCTCATGGTCACCTCTGTACCGACTCCACCTTCAAATACAGTCACAGTCTGAGGTCTGGGGATCCAGACTTCAACGTATCTTTTTTGGGAACGCAATTGACCCCAAAACAGCCTCCTTACTTTTTTAATGGAAACAACTTTTTTTTTTTAACCTCCTATATGCTAATTGTAGAAAGGCCAGATAATTTAGAAAAATCTGTAAAGAAAAAAGTAATTGTCGACTATCTCGCACACTTCAATTACCAGGCATAGCTGAGGCGATTATTTGGGGTGTATCCTTCTACACTTTCTTCTCTAAATGTAAAGAGAGAGACTTGTTTCTTTTCACAAATGAGGTCGAATTTGCAGGTTATCTTTGCAACCTGCCATGTTTACTTTCTCTCGGACACCATCCATGACGATCAGCCTCATCCACGTTTTCCTCAATGGTTTCATATCATTCCATAGGAACGTTTTTTAAACTTAATTGCTGTTGGTTTTGTTAAATAAGCAACAGGTTTTTTCCAGTTTCCCCTCCGAAAACTGCACTGGAGTGCACATCTTCATGTGCTGGCCTGAACATTTCTATAGGATAAATTCCTTCGAGGGGCATTGCTAGGTAAAGGTATTCCAAGGTTTTGAGGTCCTAACGATGAGCTTGTCTTCTCTCCCTCTTTTCCCATCAGCCGGGGGCCCATCCTGGCCATGTGGATGCCGCGTGGCCCGTGTCTGAGAAAGGCAGTGACAGTGGCTTGTCATTCCTGGCCTCCAATTTCCTAAGCTGCTGGGGCCACACTGCTGCCTTCTTACCTGCAGCTCCTGACTCCTTCCTCATCCCCTTATTGCAAGGCTAGGGGTAGGTCCCTGGCCTTCTCCTGTCCCTCCCATAATCCTGGGAGCTGCAGATACGCAGGAGACATCCCAGATGGGCATCAAATCTCATCAAACCCCGGCTTTGGGCTGCGGGAAATGACACTGCTTCCTGGAATCTGAAATTCACCAGCCCCCTGATTCACCCATCTAGGGTCCTGGCGGCGGAGTGTTTTATGTTGTTTTTTTTGTCAGATCATAGGCAATTTGTTGTTAATTTCCCCCGAGAGCTGGTGAGCAGAGAGGCAGGCTAGCTTCTGTCTCTTGCCCCCTGGAATCCAAATGAGACAGCTGGTCCATTAGCCAGAGGAAGCACCGCCTGTGGCCGCACCATCCATTTGATTAGCGCTGAAGAGCATCTGCTCGCGGACTGCCTGGCGGCTGCTAGAAATCCGACCCACCGAAGCCAGGCCAGCTGCAGGGCACCTGGAGCCAGGGCCACTGATGGAATGGGGGATGTTCGGGTGGCGGCATTCAGTTCCTGGCTTGGTGCCCTGCCTCTCAGCCCTGGCTCCTCCAGCCTGCCAGGCCCCGCCATCTTGGGCTCCTGGCGTCTTAGAACCCAACAGGTCTTTGGCGCATCTGTGGTCCCATCTCCTCATTTTATAGATAAGCCAACTCAAGTGTGGCTTGGGGGCCTGACTTGCCCAGGTTTCCGGAAAGGCGACGGCAGAGCCAGAATTAGAAGCCGGCGCGGTCCCAGTGCGGTGCTCCTCTGAAAAGCCTCCCTCCTCTCTCAGAGCCAGGACCCCCTGGGTGTTGTGTCTGTCACCCATTAGCTGTGTGCCCTTGGGCAAGTTACTTCACCTCTCTGAGCTTCAGTTTACCCCTTCGTGAAATGGGTAACAGTACCTGCTTAAACTGAGGGCACGGGAGCAGACAGTGTCACTGTCGTTCTCTGCCTTCCTCACAGGGGAGCCGCGGGGGAGCCGGGGCAGCATGATCGGGGTGATCAATGGCCAGGAATTTGGCGTGGCTGCCCTCAACACCAGCGTGCAACAGGAGGCACGTTCTGGGGTCACCACTATCCAGAGCAGCATCAGCCACATCCCCGTGAGTGTGGGTAAGTGGGGGCCAGAGGGTCTCCTGCATCTGGGGACCCTCCAACGCGTGCCAGACCCAGGAGGAGGCAAAGCCTGTGTTCCGAGGCCTGAGTCCCAGAGGAAATCAAGCACCACTGAGAGCTGAGTCCATGCCAAAGTGGGTTTAGGGGCAGGCCACTTCCCCCACACCCCACAATCCCCAACAAAACAGAATGACAGCCTTTAAAATCCAACCAAGAGGGGCCGGTCCGGTGGCACAGCGGTTAAGTTTGCGCGTTCCACTTTGGCAGCCCGGGGTTTGCGGGTTTGGATCCTGGGCACGGACCTACTCATGGCTCATCCAGCCATGCTGAGGCCGTGTCCCACAGGGAAGAGCTACAACTCCACAACTATGATACACAACTACATACTGGGGCTTTGCGGGGAAAAAAAAAGAAAAAGGGGAAGATTGGCAACAGATGTTAGCACAAGACCAATCTTCCTCAAAAAAAAATTGCAATTTCCTGTATTGTTTAAAAAAAAAAAAATCTGACTGAGAGAGTGTGAGATGGTCAGGTCGTGTGAATGCAGAGTCAGATGATGATTTGAAACCACCGATGGCAGCGTGAGGATTTTTCCACTGTGAAGACAAGAGCCGATAGAGAAGTGAAGTGATTACCAGTAACGTTAAGGGACGCAGGCAGGAGGGCACAGAAAGGGAGAAATGTGGAGGATAAATTAGCTAGAGAGTGGAGAACCAAGAAATGTCCACTTTCAAACAGATTCATAAACTAGTGTGTCCTAAGCAAATGGAATGTTCTGGAGGGATGCTGCGGACCAGATGGAATGGACCCTGCTGTCTTGCCCTTTCCAGGGGACCCTGTGTCCCCTCACGAGGGTCCAGAGCAGGGAGAGGGCAGTGCGGACGGGTCTTTGCTAAAAGCACCTCCTGCCCTTGACCGCAGGCCTGTGTGAATGTGGGGTCGGGGGACCTTGGCTAGGGGTCACTCTGGGCTGGCTGTCCGCAGAGAGCGGATGAAGCGAGACGCTGCCCAGACGTGGCTGCTGCTTCCAGCTGCAGGAGCAGGAGTCCCGGAGAAGCATCTGGCCCCAAGCTGGGTGGGTCAGCTCTGTTTAGGGGAAACAGAGGCACAGAGAGGTAGAGAAGGTTCTGCTCCCACGCCCCTGGCCCGGCTGGCTCCCGGGAACATTGCTCTTCATCCCCTCTTCCGGGCCGGCAGCTGGGCTGAGAAGCTGGAACATCCCTGACCCAAGCGAGCGGGGTTTCCCCTTCCCCCGTCCATGCCTCCGCCTGCCCTGAGAGGAGGCCTGGGCATCACGTGAAGGTCTGAGAATCCACGTCCAGGGTTGTTTTTTGACTCTCTTTCAAAGTCAATGATTTAGAAGAATCCGTCCTCTCCCAGACTCTTCTGGAAGTGTCTGCGAGCTAGGGGACTTGGCTGATTTTCAGCTCAGTCCAGCACATAGGTGGTGGCGGTCTGTGCAGTCCCAGGCTGTATGGTGGCCCAGTAGCCCTCCATATTTGTTGAATTGCGTCACATATCAACAAGTTACCTGCACTTCTTTGTATAAATCTATTTGATTAATTTTGCAACTACTCCATGAAGTAGATATTTATCTTTGCCACTTCCCAGGTTCTGATCCAATGACGGACCCAGGTAATCACAGAGCTAGGCCTGGGCATGGAGGGAAGGGGTCAATCTCTCTGGGGGGTAATAGAGAGCCATAGAGGGACCTTGAGCAGGAGAGTGGCTGCTCTGAGGACCAAGCCCTAACCTGGACTCTGCGCCCCGACCCGTCCAGGGCCTCTGATGCGGGTACTCGTGGTCACCATCGCCCCCATCTACTGGGCCCTGGCTGGAGAGAGTGGAGACGCCCTGAACGGCCACTCCCTGACCGGGGGCAGCTTCCAGCAGGAGTCGCACGTGGAGTTTGCCACAGGTGAGCAGGGGCTCCCCCGAGGTGGGCCGGGTGGGGCTGAGGCCTGAGCCCAGAGCCTCTCCCCGTGGTGACTCCAGGCTGGGCGGGCATGGATTGTAGGGGAGCTGCTCACGATGACCCAGGTGGCCCGGGGCCTGGATCCCGACGGCCTCCTGCTCCTCGACGTGATGGTCAGTGGCGTGGTTCCCGAGAGCCTAGCTGACGCAGATCTTCAAATGCAGGTGGGAGGCAAGCCCCAGGATGTGCAGATGGGGTGCGTGAGAGAGAATGGGTGTTCTGCCTGAAACCAGCCCCTAGCAGCCGGGCCCACTTTCCTTCCTGACACCCGAGCAGGGGCTGGAGCGTGGCCTGGCCTGGACTTACGGGAGGTCCAGCTGCCCAGTGGACGGATGCTCTAGGCCCTGCCCCTCGGGAACAGGTGTTCTCCTCATTCCATAGACAAGAACGCCCAGGGGAGGTGACCTGCCCCGTGGTGCCCAGCCGGTTGGAGGAGGAGCTGAGAAGCCCACCAGCTCTCCTCCCCCAGCACCCCTAGCCCCTTGCGTGGGGGCTGAGGGTCCCAGGCCGCTTGGAAGTTGAAATCCCAGATGTTCTTCCCTCCTCCTCCAGGACTTCCAGGAGCGCTACGTGCAGACGGGGCCCGGCCGGCTCTTTGTGGGCTCCACGCAGCGCTTCCTGCACGACAGCCTCCCCGCGCTCCTGCGCTGCAACCACAGCGTCCAGTACGACGCGGCCCGGGGCCCCCAGCCCCAGCTGGTGCAGCACCTGCAGGCCTCGGCCATCAGCTCCACCTTCGACCCCGAGGCCGAGGCCCTGCGCTTCCGGCTCACCACCGCCCTGCAGGCTGGTGAGGCCCCCATCCTTTGTCTCCACCCCCACTGCCCCGGCTCAAAATCTGCCAGGGGCCCCGACTGCACCTGGCTGAGAGCCGAGATGACACCCCAGCCCTGCATCCGCTGACCGTGGACCAGAGATTCGGGACTGAGACGGCTCATCTCCTTGTCTGCCCATCTCCAGTCTGTCCTTGCTCCCGTCCAGCCGTCCACACCCCCAGCAGGGACACTGCTCCTCAGGCCACTCCTGTTCAAACCCTCCGGAGCCTTACCAGGGCCCCTAATAAAGGTCCAACCCCCAGGCTGATGTCCAGGACTTGAGCCACACTCCACCCTCTTCTCAAGGGTGCCTACATCAGAGGCCCCACGCAGGGGGCCGGGGGCCACTGTGGGAACTCCTGGAGACCCACATGAACATGCCATACATTCTCAACCGATGGATGCTAAAGATACACCCGTTACCGTAATTTGAGGTCCCAGTGTGTTTTAACATTGAACCTGGGACGGTGGTAAGAGCATAGCTTGAGGTCAGGCAGGTCCTGATTCAAACCCAGCCACACCGCTTGCCGGCTGCGGGACCTTGGGGGCAATCCCCAGGCCCTCTCTGAGCCTCAGTGTTCCCGTCTGTAAAATGGGCATGACACGGCCCACCTCGCAGGGTGTCGGGAGTAGAGGTGCTTCTCTGAAACCCTCCCCTGGCCCCCCGTGACTGCCTTATCGGGGGGCTGTCCTTACAATGACTCAGGCAGTCTGGTCTCCTTCCATCTCCAGAACACAGTCTGCCCCCACCCCTGCCCCCGTTAGATGCTGTCATTTGCCATGCTGCGTGCTCTCCGTGCATGGCTGGTGGCCGCGTCCACTCCTCTGGCTTCTCAGGAATGCGGTTTTGCACGTGTGCACCTGCAGCTGCATGCTTTTCTTTAATGATTTCTCCTGTGTCTGCTCACTTGTGATGTGGCCAGCTCACCGTGCGCCCCTCGTGCCATCACCCCAGCCAACGCTCCCCACAGGCCTGGGCTGGGAACGCGCTCGCTGCCTCACTGGGCACCAGGCCTGCTCAGGACAGGGGCTGAGCACCCTGCTGGGGAGCCCCTGCCTCACCAAGCTCGTGGGAGGGAGCTACAAGCCTGGGCTATGGCCAGGGCAGCTCTCTGTCCCCGGGCGGCCTTGGGCACAGCTGCCCTCACATCCTTAGGGCCTGTCCCCTTTGCCTTGCAGAAGAGAACGAAGTCGGCTGCCCGGAGGGCTTTGAGCTGGACGCCCAGGGAGAGTTCTGTGTGGGTGAGCACTTCCCCCGCCCAGGCGTGGACGAGGGAGGCCTCTCAGCCTGGGAGGGACGGTCTGTCCCTGCCAAGGGGCCGCAGAGCCTGTGAGTGCAGACCACCAGCTCTCCCCCAGACAGGGACGAGTGCTCGGGCGGACCCGCTCCCTGCTCCCACTCCTGCCTCAACGCGCCCGGCCGCTTCTCCTGCTCCTGCCCAGCCGGCTTTGCCCTGGCTGGGGACGACAGGACCTGCAGAGGCGAGTGGGCCCCCCGGTGGAGGGGCTTTTCTTGGACCCAGCCCAAGTGCCTGCAGGGGGTGCCGGGGTCCTGGCTAGAGGGCACAAACTTCAGGGAATGGCCTGTTCCTGAGGGCACTGGACGCCAGCCCCGGGCTCCCAATGCCCTGTTCCCACTGGGACTTCCTGCAGATGGGAGAGCTCAAGTCCTGGGGGGTGATGGGGATCCCCAAAGGCAGGCATGTGGCCACCACGTGCTCATGGCATTCACACCTGCTGAGCCTGGACACAACCTCAGAAGCTTTCCCAACACTCGGTGGTCATTTCCAGTCAACTGGAGTTGGGAGTGAGCTGACACCCATCTGCCCACCTGCTCTGCTTGTCCCCTCAATGAAGCTGCTGGATGACAAATCTGAGCCTATGGCACTGTCCAGACGCTGACCCCTCTGTCCCTGCCCCTCCCCTCTCACCAGTGGGGCCTGGCGCTGCCAAGTCTCCGTCGGGCACCAAAGGGACAGTCTGCAACCTCGTATCAGACACCACAGGCCAAGGCCCTCGGGCCCCTTGGGGTGGGCTCTGTGTTTCTGGGGGCGGGGGGGAGATGATGGAAAGAGCTAGCAGGAAGGTGGGGACCTTCACGCCAGGGGCTCCTGGGCCTGGGGACCAAAGCTGCTGGGCCAGAGTCAGGGTGGCAGGGAGGGCCTGGGGGACCTGTGTTCACACAGCCCCCTGCCCTGTGTGCCCCCAGATGTGGACGAGTGTGCGGGGGATGCCCACGTTTGCCGAGAGGGACAGCGCTGTGTGAACCTGCTCGGGTCCTACCACTGCCTCCCCGACTGTGGGCCCGGCTTCCGGGTGGCCACTGATGGAGCCGGTTGTAAAGGTGACAGTGAGGCTGTCCAAACTCTTGGGAACCCAGCGGTGCCCAGGGTTCAGCAAGGGGATGCTGTGTGTCCCTGGGACCCTGGGCCTCCAGGGAAACTGGAACTCTCTTGACGGAAGGCGCGTGGTGAGGCCAGGGGCAGAGCCTGAGTCAGCTCAGGAGGTCTGAGTCTGGCCCCGCCTGGCTGCTGGCAACCCGCATACCCTTGGACAAGTGTCTTTTCCTTTCTGGGCCTCAGGTTTCTCATCTCTTTGATGACCAGGTCCCCCTGCTACATCTGCTGCCCCTCTCCTATTCCCCCTCGTAGATCATGGCCCCGCCTAGACACAACCTCTGAATCCTTCTCAACACAGCTTCTCCAGCAGCCACTGTGTTGCAATTGGCCTTTGAGATGAAACCTAGGTGCCACCCCTGGATGGGTGACCTCTAGGGACCTCCCTGCCCCAGCATCTCTGGTGTCACGATTGTGGGTCCTCCTGGCCCCACAGGAGAAGCCATCGGTGGAGGGGGAGAGCGTGGTGGAACCTGAACTCAGAAGAGGCGGCCAGCCCGCTTCAGCGGCCCAGGGCCTTCAGGGGCCCTCCTTATAGGCCTCTCCTGCCTCGCCCTCCTTCTGCCCTCCCTTCCTTCTTTCTCACCATTTTTTGTGGCTCTTCCCGTGGACCTGGCTCCTGAGCCCTTCACATGCATGACCCAGGTTTCTCACCACGATCCCAAGAAGAGGCCCCATTCTCACCCCTCTTTACAGGCGAGGAAACTGAGGCTCAGAGAGGGAGAGTTACTTGCTCAAGGACCAAGAGATATGGCAGAGCCTGGCCCAAACCCAGACTCTCTGCTTTCAAAGCCCACCTTTCAAGTCCCTTCTTTCTTTTGGACCCAGAACCTTCTTACCTTCCAAAGCTGGTGTAATTGGGAGGGATGGTTGCAAATGCTGGCATTCACCCTGGTGGCACTGAAGCCGGAGAAGGGGACAGGGATGAGGCCCAGATGGGGAGAAGCATGGTATGCCCCTTGGGGGAGGGGCTTAGGGCTCAGCCCTGCCCCTGCCCATGCCCTGCCTCCCCAGATGTGGACGAGTGTCTGGAGCAGGCGGACGAGTGTCATTACAACCAGATCTGCGAGAACACCCCAGGCGGGCACCGCTGCGGCTGCCCCAGGGGGTACCGGCTCCAGGGCCCCGGCCTGCCCTGCCTAGGTATGGGGACACCCACCCCCTCACTGGGGCCCTGATCAGCATCCCCTGGCTCACGGGCAGGGAGTTTATGACAAGGGTGATGTTGAGTTCTGTGAATAACAAAACAGCAGCCAACACCAGCTGTGCAGCCACCATGTGCCTGGATCCGCGCTCTGCCTGCTATAGGGCACCAGACTTCATCCCCTACCCTGCAAGGTCCCCTTCCCTGGGAGCCCAGGAGAAGGAGCGGGGTGGAGAGAAGTGGGTGGGTCTCGGAGAGGCTTAGCAGGTACAATGGGCCTCAGCAGGACGCTGCAGGGAGGGGCACTGGGGACAGTAGAGTCTGGGATGAGGCTCAGAGTAGGGGAGGTTGGGGCCTCTTTGAGCCGCAGAGGCTGGAGTGGGAGAGGAGGCTGGGGTTGGTCCAGGAGAGAGAAGGCTTGGAGGCAGGTCTGCGTGCAGCAGGTGAGGAAGCTGGATTCTGGGGAAGGCCAGAGAGACGGCTGGAGCCAGGGGAGTGGCTGTGGCAAGCCCTGAACCACCCTCAGCCCCTGCCTGGCCCCACTCCTCTCCAGACATCAACGAGTGCCTGCAGCTGCCCGGGGCCTGCGCCTTCCAGTGCCACAACCTGCAGGGCGGCTACCGTTGTCTGTGCCCGCCGGGCCAGGCCCTCCTCCGTGACGGCAAGACCTGCGCCCCGCTGGAGCGGAGTGGACAAAACGTGACCACCATCAGCCACTGGGGCCCCTTGGTGCCCTGGCTGCGGCCCCGCATCCCCATCCCTGGTGGCTCCTTCCACGCCTGGGTCTCCCTCCGGCCGGGCCCCAGAGCCCTGAGCAGCGTGGGCCGGGCCTGGTGCCCGCCTGGCTTCATCCGGCAGAACGGCGTCTGCTCGGGTGAGGCCGAGCCCCAATCATCCCACCCGCTGTGTCACCTCGGGCTCCTAGCTGGGCGTGTGGGCACCACACCCATGTTCAGAAACCTGGGGTTTGGTGGTGAGCACTTTGTAGTGTATGCAGATGTCGGATTATAATGCTGTCCACCTGAAACTTATACAATAATAATAATAATAATAAAAGAAACCCAGGGCTCACAGGCAAGCAGAGTGGGTGGTGCCGGCAGATGGTTGCTTCCTCGCTATGCGGCATCTCGGAGCCCTGGCTGTGCTAATGGGCAAGGGGCTTCCAAGAGGGAGTTAGAGTCTTTTCCAAACCATTTGTCTTCAGGACACTTGGCCCAGAGGGAGGGTCTCCTGCGCAAGTGTTCCCAGGGACCCACTTTGAGAAACACCCCTTTGGTGCACAGACGTGAAGCAGTCAGGGAGGGAGGTTTTCAGGAGTGAAGGAGAACGTTCCAGGTTGACATGAGAATGTGAACAGGGACTGGTGCATAAGGGGGCAGGGAATCAGGACAGCCCCAGGACCCTGCCGAGGCTGGCAACGGGCTGCAGAGAGGCAGGGGGAGGTAGCCTCGAGGGGGGACGTGCTTCAGCATTCCCGCCTGGGAGGCGGGGTCTCTACTGGGAGCCGTGTCTCCCCCCATGCCTCAGTGAACGTGAGGTGGACAGGGCAGGGTTCCCCATCTCGCCAGCCCAGGGACTCTCCTAACCCCCAAATCCAGGGTTGGGTGGGGCAGAGCGGAGAGAAGGCCTGGCCTCCGAAGTCCGGGGCTTCCCTGGCTTGCCCGGAGCCCAGTGGGCAGGTGTGTGACCACCTGGGTGTCTGCGACTCATGGTGTATCTCTGCTCCCCCCCCCCCGCCTCCCACGCCTGGGCCAGACCTGGACGAGTGTCGGGTGAGAAACCTGTGCCAGCACGCCTGCCAAAACACGGAGGGCAGCTACCGTTGCCTCTGCCCCGCTGGCTACCGCCTCCTCCCCAGCGGCAAGAACTGCCAGGGTGAGCGGCTGCCCAGGGGTGGGCGGGGCCGCCCTCCCAGACGCCCAGGGGTCAGGGCCGGGCTTGACGGGAAGGGGCGTCTCTCACCCGGTCCACTCTCTCCGGCCTCTTCTCAACCATCTCACATGGGGGGGGGGGGCAAGGAGACGAGCTCAGGAGGGCTAAGTGACCACCCCAGACGCCCCAGCCAGGCCAGGACCACACTCCAAGCAGGAGCTAAGAGATTGCAAACAGATCTCTGAAAACAGATCGCAGCTCTGCTCTTTGTCCCAGGGGAACTCACTTCACCTCTCTGAGCCTCAGTTTCCTGCTAAATGGGGCTACCACAGTCCCCCCTAAATGGCTGGATGAGACATGTGGAGCGTGCGCACAGAGCCAGCGCTGGCAGCTGCTGCTGGTAGTAGTAGTAACGTCCTCTAGCTCTCAAGTCAGAGAGCACTTTTCCTGACGTGCTCCAGGGCTGACGCCAGTCATGCTGCCTCCCTCCCGTAAAGTGGGGATCGCACCTGCCTTGCCTGTTTCCATCCCTGGCTCTCTGTCAGGGGGTCTGCAGAGGTCCTCTGAGAAGGGTGGCGCTTCCACTGGGGCAGACATGGCTCACGGCAGAGGGCACTCTGGGTCGGAGGGCAGCTCTCAACTCTCCCAGGCTCTCCAACCAGCTCTAGGGTGCCCACCTGGGGAGACGGGGAGGTGCTAGGGGCCTGCTGCCTGGGGACAAAGGGAGAGGGGCTGCCCCCCTCACTGGTCCTCTGAAGGCATTTCCCTCCCACTTGACTGCTACCCGACCCCCTCAGCCCCATGCCTTCGCTGGTTCCTGCCTTTGGCCCTTCCCCTGTGCTCTGTCTTCACCCTCCATCTCTTCCCAACCTCCCCCGCCCAGACATCAATGAGTGCGAGGAGGATGGCATCGAGTGTGGGCCTGGCCAGATGTGCTTCAACACCCGTGGCAGCTACCAGTGTGTGGACACGCCATGTCCTGCCAACTACCGGCAGGGCTCCAGCCCCGGGTAAGGGCAGAGTTGGCCAGGGGGTGAACTGGGGCGCATTGTCTGCCAGGAGCTGAGCAGCTTACACTCTGGCTCTTGTATGTCCAGACCCCCTCCTCCTGGAAGGCCATGTCTCAGGCAGAGGCCCTCCTAGGGCCAATGGGGTCCACACTGCCAGAGCCTCTGGACAGGGCCTCTGTGCCCACAGGGCAGTGTGACCTCATGAAGAGCACCTTCCTGCAGCCACTCAGGGTACAAGCTCACCTGGACGCTATCGTTTACCGCATGGTGTTGCTGCTGCCAGAGCGTGGAGCACCTGGGCCCACAGAGGCTGGAGTCAGCAGAAAATTGGAGGGGGGGCTGGGAGATGGACACACAGGGACACATGGGGACACATGAACACATACATAAAACCCTGGACAAAGGAACACACACCAATACACAAACGCCACCCAGAACCCCACAGAAAACCCCAGGACTCAGACACAAACACAAAACACATTTCCTCCACACCACTCATCGTGGCTACACACACTCAAAGATGCACAGACATGGGCACCTTGGCCGCTGCGAACGGCAGCTGCAGGCATCAGGGAAAGCATCCTAGGGCAGTGACTTGTCCTGGGCCCTAAATCGGGAAGCCTAGGCTGTAGGGGGAACAGGTGCCTGGGGCGAGGCTGAGCACGTGTCTTGAGCCCCTCTCTCCCGCTGCAAGCGGTTGACTCGGCTCTGGGGCTCCAGCGGACCTGTAGGGTTTAAGTTTTATGGCCGCCCTGTGCCCGCTGGGCTGCCCTGGGGCGTGGGCTGGGAAGGTCCGCTGGCGGGACCTGCTCCGTGGGAAAGGGAGCGTCTCTGGCTTCTTCGGGCCTCAGTTTGCTGATCCCTAAAGTGGGCGAACAGTGGCGCTGGTGGAGAAGGCATTTGGGGCACGGGGAGGGGGGACGGGCAGCGCCTGGGAGAACTGCGGGGGTGGGGGCTGCGGTCTGGTTTATGCGGCCGGGCACGCTCGGGTGGCAACCGGGGGTCGGCCCGTGTGTCCCGCCCGCAGGACGTGCTTCCGGCGCTGCTCGCAGGACTGCGGCGCGGGCAGCCCCTCCACGCTGCAGTACAGGCTGCTGCCGCTGCCCCTGGGCGTGCGCGCCCACCACGACGTGGCCCGCCTCGCCGCCTTCTCCGAGGCGGGCGTCCCCGCCAACCGCACCGAGCTCAGCCTGCTCGAGCCCGACCCGCGCAGCCCGTTCGCGCTGCGGCCGCTGCGCACCGGCCTCGGCGCCGTCTACACCCGCCGCGCGCTCACCCGCGCCGGCCTCTACCGGCTCACCGTGCGCGCCGCGGCGCCGCGCCACCAGAGCGTCTTCGTCCTGCTCATCGCCGTGTCCCCCTACCCCTACTGAGGGGCGCGGCCAGCGGCAGCAGCTATTGGGCCAGCGACCTCGGGGGATGGGGGGCGCGGAGGAGCCGGCCCAGCCCCACCGCCCAGGTGGCCCTTGGCCGCACCACCTGCTGCGGCAGGCGACGTCATCCTCTCCCGCCCCTGTGCGTCAGAGAGACCTTCAGCAAACACGACCCTGCCTGCGGCCTTGACCTGAGGACCCGTGCTTCTCCTACCCCCATGAGGGTGGGCCCTGCAGCAGCCGTCTGAGGCGGCCCTTAGGTGGCAGAGCCCGCAGGCAGGGCTGGGGTGAAGCCGAAACGGGTGACCGGGTTCCTCCAGGCCTGCCCCAAGCCCCAGGGGGACCTGGGCCAGGACACAGCGCACCAGGACGCCCGAGGGGAGGGGCAGACCCTACCCTGTGGGGACGGCAGCAGCTGCCACACCCCCCACACCTGGCACAGTCATCCTGAACCCGGTGTGTGTGTGTGTGGGGGGGTGTGTGTAGACTATAAAAACGTTTGTTTTTTAACCAACTTGACTTCTTTGTCCAATTATTTTGCTTTGGTAAGAAGGGGCTTTGACTGGGAGGGAGACCACCACCCTTCTGGTCCAGGAGCACTGGAGTAAGAGTCCAGCAGCCTGCTTCATGAGTAGGGTGGCCCAGGCACCTCTCCAGGCTCATGTTCCTCATTCAGTAATGTGAATATGACAATAGGGCCTCCCCCTGCCCCACATAGGGCGGTGGGGAGAGTTAAACAAGAATGAAATGTATTACGTGGATTGCAATACATGGATTGCAAAAAGTATTCTTAATTAAGAATAATTCTTAATTATTTTGAATGAATTCATTAAATTCAGTGATTTACTCATCCACTGAAGATTCATTAAGTCCTCCTTATGTCCCAGGCAGTGAACACAACGTCCCTGTGCTCGTGACCTCACTTTCTGGTGGCAAAGGGTCTATAAACAGAAAGGAAATGGAGAGTGGGACGTGTACCTGTCGGTTAGTGAGGGGCACTGGGGAGAAAAACTGAGTTGGGAAGGTGAGGCGGGGGGTAGGGGTGTTTTTAAGGCCTGTTAGGGTGGGCCTCATGAGAAGGTGGCATTTGAGACCTGAAGAAGGTGAGGGAGAAAGCCGTGCAGACCTCTGGGGGAAGGGTGTTCTGGCAGAGGAACAGCAAAGACCAGGGCAGGAGGGTGCTTGTGGCAGAAGTCCGGGCAAGGATAGGGGAGGCCAAGGGAGGGACAATCAGAGCGGGGAGAGGGTTGGGGCAGATCCTGTGGGGCCTTTGGGCTTTGACCATGAGCTGGGAGGGACAAGATGAGAACATCCATCTGTGTACTGGGGTGTCTCCAGCGTGCTGGGATGGGGGCTGGTCTCAGGGGACTCAGCAGAAGCCCAGCGCTGCTTCCCCTCCCACTGCTCCTGCCCCTGCCCTCCTGCCTGGGCTGGCTGCAGCCCCTGCCGCAGAAGCGACCAGACACAGCCCCTGGCAGAAAGAGACCGTCTCCTTCGCCTGTGCTTTTGGAGTGGAGGGATCCTTTTCCCTTCTCCCCACGCTGAGTGTGATGCTGTCACCTCCCCCTTAGCAGGCTCACTCTCTCCTCTGGGCTCCGAGGAAAGCTGTCTTGAGTTACTTCCCATTAAGGAGCCAGTGACAGTCTGACTATATGAGTGGAGCCTCCAGCAATGCTGGGGACAGCAGAGAAGAAATCGCCGTATCATCTACAGATGGGGAAAAGGAGGCTCCGAGAGGGGACAGGACCCGGGCACTGATGGGTGACTGGTTAATGGTTAGGCAGCCACTCCTGACTCCCACCTCACAGCCCCACCTGAATCTTCCCCAGGGCACTTCCACGGTCAGAGCTTGTTTCCTTTAAATCAGGGATCATTTCCTGTAAAGGGCAGAGAGGGAATATTTTTGGCTTTGAGGAAATACAGTCTCTGCTGAAACTACTCTCCTCGCCGTTGCATCACAAGAACAGCCACGGTCAAATGAATGAGCCTGGCTGTGTTCCAATAAAACTTTATTTATGGACGCTTGTGTTTGAAGTTCATATAATTTTCACACGTCATGAAATATTCTTCCTTTGATTTTTTCCAACCATTTAGAAATGCAGAAACCATTTTTAGCTTGCAGGGGTTACAAAAATAGGTTGGGACCCTAGTTTGTATGCATACTCCTGGTTTAAACCACAGAAGTCCCTAATGGTGGAATTTCAGGCTGGGTGGAGGAGAGATTGGGGCAGGAGGAAAGAGGAGGGAGAGGGGCTTCCCAGGCCCTCCCCCTACCCGCTACCCTGGATCCCGCCTGTGAGGGCCTCCCTTGGGCTGAATGTCCCTCTTTGGGCAACTCTGGGGGCCAGGGGTCACAGCTTGAGCCCTGCCCTTTGCTGAGCTGTTAATTTTTGATGGAGCCAGGAACTCTGCAGCCCAGCAGAGGGTCAACCCCAGGCCTCAGCACTGCAGAGGTGAGACCTGCAAAGGGGAGGCGCCGACTTCTCTTTCACCCCTACTCACTCCTGCGTGCCCCTCCCCAGTCTCTCCCTGGCCCTTTGTGTTTGTAAAACTACAGTTTGTTGAATGTCCTGTGCCTTATGGGTCTGAGTTTATGTAACTCACACAGGAGCTCCAGAGGCAAGACATAGTATGCCCATTTCACAGATGAGGGAATGGGGGCTCAGAAAAGTGAGCCCCTTGTCCAAGCTCACACAGCCTGGAGGGGAAGAGAAGGACTCAACCCAGGCCAGTTTGACTGCACAGCCCAGGGTCCCTAGCCTCCAGGCTCCCCTACCTCTACTCTCCGAGGACGGAGTGGGGGAACGAGAAGGAGGGCCAGGAGCAGGATGAAGAGCAGGGACCGGGCAATTCAAGACCTGAGAGCTGCCAAGGGAGTGTCCGTTCAGTCCGGCCTCCTTCCTCCCCTACCTCTCCTAAATTTCCCCTTAAAGGCTATAAAATGGAGGCTGGTGAAAATGAGCGATTGCTCCAAGTCCTGCAGCAAGCCGGCGGCAGACGTGGCCTGGATCCAGGCTCTGATTCCCAGTCTCGAGCTCCCCCACCCCACCACCCCGCCCACACCCACAGGGATGGTCGCCGAGTAGAGGAGGTGCCTCCCCAGGGAGCTCAGCCAGAGCCAGCTCCAAGGGGATGTTTTCCACTTCTCTTTCCAGCTGCCGGCCATCACTGGCCAGAGCCCCGTCCAGCTGCCCGCCCCCTGCTGCCACCTGACCTCCGAGGCTGTTCTGAACCATCAGGGGTGGAAAACAGCCCTGAAGGTCACTCATTAAACTCCCTGATGTGGCTTTTCCAAGAACGCAACAACTGGACTCTGTGTTCCCTCTGGGCAGGGACTGGCAACCTGGGGTCCAGCCTAGAGGACACGCTCTGTTCCTGGGGCCAGTGCCCAGGCCTGGGCAGCAGCAAAGTGGCTACTAGTGGTGGCAGGGCGAGGTGCTTGGGGTCTCTACACACCCAGGACCCTCCACGACCAGCAGGTGCAGAGCCCTTGAGTGGCAGAGGAGAGAGATGGAGGACAGGAGGGGCCTACCCCATGGTTAGTGCACAGGCAGTGTCTGTCTGTAGGTTGTTTAATGAGATCACGGCCCCTGAGCATGCCCTTCGGCAGTTCAGACAAGTGGCCACAACAGTCAGAGCCGACACTTAGAATATCCCCCCTGGCTGCAGTGTGGAGGGGGAGCAGTGAGCACAGGCAGGGAGACAGGTCAGGTATCTCCTGAGTGGTACAGATGAGAGGGGGTGGTGGTCTATGACAGCAGCAGTGGGGAGAGGGAGAAGGGACCAGAGCCCTCACATTCCTTCATTTTGTTGCTGGAGACCTCAGGCATCTACTATGTGTCAGCACGAGAGTCAGCATGTGATAGGGGACGATCTGGAGGGAGGAGAGGAAGGGATCAGAGAGGCATCCCCAAGGAACAGTATGTGCAAAGACCACAAGGCAAGAAAGAGCTTGACACATGGAAGAAACCACCATCAGGCCAGTGCAGAAGGAGCATAGTGGGTGAGGGAGAAGGGAGAAGGCGAGGGCTCTAGATTTGATCCTAAGAGTGATGAAGAACCATCAAAGTTTTTTGAAAAAACATTTTAATTCATTAATATTTCAAAATATATCTCTCAACTTTAAAAAATCTTTTAACTTTTAAAACACTTAACCTTTAAAAAATCAATAGTAATTCCTTGCTCTTGTCAAATATCCTGCCAGCGTTCAAACTTCTAATTGCTCATAAAGATGGTATTTCTTTATACACTTAAAAAACCAGGATCCAAATAAGGTCTACACATTGTGATTGATTTTGTCCTATATGCCTCTTTTTTTCTTAAACTTAAAAATCAATTGTATTGAGATATAATTATTCCAGAAATGCAAGGTTGGTTCAATACCTGAAAAATCAATCAATGTAATTCACCACATTTATAGAATAAAGGAGAAAATCATATGATCTTCTCAATATATGCAGACAAAGCATTCAACAAAAGTCAGTCCCTACTCGTGATAAAAACTCTCAATAAATTAGGAATAAAAATGAACTTCTTCACCTGATGAAAAGCATCTATGAAAAACCTACAACTAACATCATGCTTAGTGGTGAAAGACTGGATGAATGCTTTCCCCTAAGATCATGAACAAGGCAAGGATGTCCACTGCCACCAATTCTACTCAACATTGTACTGGGGGTCCTCACCATTGCAATAAGGCAAGAAAAAAAAAGGCACAAAGACAAGGATGGGAAAAGTAAAAACGTCTCTATTCACAGATAACGTTATTGTGACATAGAAAATCCTATGGTATTTACAAAAATATACTAGAATTAATGAATTTAGCGAGGTTGCAGAACACAAGTCCAGTGCACAAAAATCAACTGTATGTCTGTATACTTTGTTGTTATTGTTAGTGTTGTCAAGTTGATTCTGACTCCCAGTGACCCTGTGTACAGCAGAGCAGAACCCTGCCTGGTCTTTTTGTGCCATCTTCTCACCTTCTGGTGCTGTATCAGACAATGCTGTGCTGCCATTCGTAGGGTTTTCATGGCCAGTTTTTTCGGAAGTGGGTGGCCAGGTCCTTCTTCCTAGGCTGTCTTAGTCTGGAAGCTCTGCTGAAACCTGTCCACCATGGGTGACCCTGCTGACATTTGAAATACTGGTGGTATAGCTTTCAGCATCACAGCAACACACAGCTGCCACAGTATGACAACTGACAGATGGGTGGTGCAGTTCCCTAACTGGGAACGTACTCGGGCAGTGGTGGTGAGAATGTCGAATCTTAACCATTAGACCACTGGAGCTGACTATCTACATACTAGCAACAAACAATTGGAAAATGAAATTTTAAATGTCATTTACAATGGTATCAAAAAGCTTAAAATTCTTAGAAATCAATTTAATGAAAGAGAGCAAGACCTGTACACTGAAAACTATAACACATTGCTCAGACATCTGAGCCAAGATGGATCTTTTGACCTCCCATTGAAATTGAGGCCTTTTGTACCACCCATCAAAGATGCCCCAACCTGCCAGGTCTTCCTCCTCTCTAAACAGAAGACTTGGGTGTTTGCCTAAGAATAGGACTCCACTTGGCAAGTCATCCATGGTGACCAACAAAATATCCATCTCAAAGCTGGGCTCTGGAGCAGCCATACCTGTGACCCCAAGAAGCCCTGTCTCTTCTAGCACCAAAGGTGACCTTGTTCACACTGATGCCACAGACCTCAGACCTTTCCCATAAGAGCCACACATTCTCTCCCAAGTGGAGGCTGTCCAGCCCCGCGCAGTCCATTTGGAACACCTCCTCACCTGCAGGGACCTGAGGAGGCTCCAGCTCTTCTAGCTCTGCTAGTCTTTGTCCTTAGAAGATTCTTACCCGAGATTTCACATCAAAGAAAGGAGCCGTTTTGTGACACTCAAGGGCATGTATTTCAACACTATCTTAGAGATACGCTTCTGGTTTAAAATAAAAATTGAATTTAGCACAAATGACGTTCATCTCAAGATGTAGCCTCCTACACATTGACCTGACTGTTTGAGTTTCTTTCTCATTGGTCATGGAAATAGCAATTAATACTTCTGAATAAACAGTTTTAAGTTTTTTTAATGCTGGAAACTTTCAGAAGATATAAATAAATGGAGAGCTATACCATGATCATGGATTGAAAAACTCAATACTGTTAAGAAGTGCATTCTCCCCAAGCTGATATGCAGATTTATTGCAATTCCCAATCAAAATCCCAGCAGGCTTTTTATATAAACTGACAAGTTATTTCTACTATTTATATGGAAATGAGAAGGACCCAAAATAGCCAAAACAGTTTTGAAACAGAACAAAGTTGGAAGATATACGCTGACTTCGAGACTTACAATAAAGCTATAGTAATCAGGATGGTGTGGTATTGGCATAAGGATAAATAGATCAATGGCACCAATAGCGGTGCCACGCAAGCTCACTTACCTGAGAGGTGGTGTGTAGGCTCCCTGAGGAGCCCTGAGCCCGGTGTGGTGAAAGGCAAGGCTGTGTGGCTCAGCCCACGCCCCAGCCCTGGACCCTGGAAGCAGTCTGCAGGGTGAGGGCAGGGGCAGGGTGCGGAAGTCCGCCTGGCAGATGGAGGGTGCAGGTGGGAAGTGGCTCATCCAGGAGCCAGCAGTCCACCTTCACCTTGATCTCTGCCTCTGGGCCACCATCCACCCTGGGGCTCAGTGGGGGGCGCCCCTGCTGGCAGTTGGCCCCCTGTTTTCCTCTCAGGACAGCTGTGACCTCACTGCCTCTCATTGTACCAGTGCCTGTGTGCCAGGAAGGGACAGTTCCCTGGGCGGAGCCATTTCCACAGCAGGGAGTAAAGGTCCCCACTGCCTGTGGCTCTGGGACTGGGACCCTGGCTCCTCTATTAATTCAGCTCAAGCCTGAGCTAGAGCAGAGGGTTTGGGCCAGAGCTTCAGACACTGGGTTCTAGTCCTGCCTGCCACTTACATGCTGTGTGGCCTTGGGGAAGATACACCCTCTCTCTGTGCTGCAGGTTCCTGTCTGCAAAATGGGGATAACAGTAATAGCAACTTCATATAAGGTAGTCGTGAAGATTAAAGGAATGTACAGAGAATAAAAGAACGCTTGGTGATAACCAGAAGGTTTGGTTATGGCCCGGATCCACCCAGATGTCCTAGGGAATACGACCTTCCCTCTTCTTTCACCCCCGTGCCCCTCACCCATCCATCCCAGACTGGCTGGGGCTCACCCCTCACCCTGCCCTCTTTCCAAGGTCTGGGTAATGGGGCTTCTCTCTGGGGCCACCACTGACTTTGGGGAGCTTGGGGGAACGTCAGGCCTTACTGTCTCAGTTTCCCTCTCCACTTCCTCTGTAATAACTCCAAGGAGGTGGTCCTCACCCAGCCAGGCCCTCCCCAACTTTCTCAAAGGGCAGTGACATCTTAAAGGAAGAAGTGAGGATCGAGGACCGAGCAGAGTGGTAGGATGGAGACCTAGAGGAGACGGTCCAATGCTCTGCTCCCCCGGGGCAGCTCTGAGAGGAGGAAATGGAGCTGTAGGGGGAGGAACCTGCCCAGTGCTGCCCGACTGCTGCCGCGGATTGTTTTATGGCTGTTCCTCACTCGCTTCCTGCTGGTGTGGCAGGCCAGGGGCTCCTCGAGGCCCAGAGGCAGCCCAGTGAGCGAGCTAAAGGGGCCACTGCTCACAGCACCTCCTGGCAGGAAGCTGCCTCAAGTCACCCAGCCCCACGTGGCTCGTGGGCGCCCCCTCGCCATCACAGCCCCCTCAGGGGTGTGGATGCCACAGGCTGGGGGGCTCATAGTGATTTTAAGCTGTAGCTTTGCTTGTAAATTGGTTTGATATCTTTTCCCTCCTGAAGGACTCACAGCTCCTAAACTGACAGATATGCTTGAGCGACTAGACGGGAGTGCGAGGGGTGGGATGGGGGACCGGCTGGCAGAGGGACTGAGAGGGACAGTTAGCAGCCTTCACCCCTCTCCTCCGAAGGTCCCTCTCTCTGGCTGCTTCTCCGTTGCAGGAAGGGGCCTGCATCACCTATCCTCCCACTTTTTTCCACGATGGCTGAGTGGCACACCCAGTAGTGCCGCCAGGCCTGGGCTCCCACCTCCTGGGGGTTCAGGGCTGGGAGGACTTGGGAAGCTGCCCTCTGGGTGAGTCCTCACTCCGGCATTGCCCTGGACCTGTTGGGACCTGCTGTTTTACTGGGTTGTGGTTGCAGTGACTGGTGATCTGGGGCCTGTAAACCAGGCTGGGAAACTTCTGAGGCACAGAAGCTTCTGAAGGCCAGACGGGGGCCACAACTCCCTGTTTCTTTTTGCAAGAAGCTTCGCCTCTGTGAACCTCAACTTTCCCTGCCCAATGGGTTAGCAGTCGGCCAGTCTCGTATTCACTATTTACTGGGCGCCCTCGGGAGTCTGGTCAGGTGCCAGGCTCTGGGGAGACAGCCAGGAGCCAGCCCAGGACTGAGGATGAAACCTCGACCTTCTAGTGCCACCTCCGCTTCGTTTTTCTCATGGTACCATGGGTTCCAGCTCACCGGGACTACTGGGGGTAAGGGAGGAGCATTGAGGGCAGCAGAAAGGCCACCACGAGACAAAAGTATGCAGGAAACTCACCGCACCTAAGGAACTTTTATCCCCACTCCCACCTCAAAGCGCTTGACCGCTCCCCAAGGGCCAGGCGGCAAGTCTCTGGCAGGACGGCTGCGGTGACCCCGCCAGTCGCGCGGGTTCCAGCCACCGCCGAGCCCTAGGAGCCGCCGGCCCCCGGGCCACGGCGGGGAGACTCGCGCCGCGTGCACCCGCACCGTGCGCCCTCGGGAGGCTGTGCCGGCACCAGAAGGGAGGCAGGAGCGTGGAGGACTGGAGGAGGGACAGGGGAGGGGAGGACGAGGGAAAGGGGGAGGGGCAAGAAGGGAGGGCGAGCCGGGCCCCGCCCACCCGCAGGTGGCCGCGAACGCTGAGCGGCTCCGCTAGGGGGCCGGGCCCGGGGGCGGGGCCCGTCGCGCGCGTCCCCCACGTGTCCCGGGTCCCCGGCCCTGCCCCAGGCCCTGGGTTTATAATCCCGGAGGCCGGCCGCAACTAGCCCTGCTCCGCTGCCTGCCGCCGCCGCCTGTGTCGCGGTAAGGAGCCCCCGGCCCGGGAGAGGCCCAGGGTCCCCTTCCCACTCCCCAGCCTAGGACACCCTCTCCCCGGATCCCACCGAGAGCGAGCCGAGGAGGCGGAGGGGACCCGTGGGCTCGGGCAGAGGACGGACGCCCGGGCGCCTGCTGCTCAGACGCCTGGCGGCCGGATTCCTGGGTTCCTCGGGGCGCCGGGATGGGGCCGAGGCGCGAGTCCGGGGGTCTGTTGGGTTATTTGCCCCCTTTGTGGGCCGAGGACCTTTCTGGGTTTTCCTTCCCTGACCCAGCTTCCTCTGTGCCGCGAACCCCCCAAATGGAGACCTTGGGAGTCAGGAGAGGGTAGGGGTTCCCGATTCCCTCGCCCCTCTACCCCCACCCCGTCTCTGTCTCCGCCTCTTTTTCTCTGCGTGAAACCAGAGTTCCAACCCCCCCTCTGCCACGCCTCCGGTACTCTTGGGCGTAACGGCCCCTCCCACAGCCCCGAGCCTCAGTTTCCCCCGGCACGTGGGCTCCTGGCCCGGGCCACCCGCCCCAGTGTCTTGGGTGTGGCTGGGCTCCCTCCGCTGAGGGGCGTCAGTCGCGGGCTCTGCCTCCTGAAAGGGCTTTGCGCTCCCCGCCCAGGTGGGGCCGGTGGCCTCGCGGGCGCCGGGCCGTAGGAGGGGCTGCTCCGCAGGAAACGTCTGTTCGGGCTGCTGTTGCCTTTGGCCCCTGTGGCGGCTGCGCCCTACAGGGCGGAGGGGGGGGTGGTCATTGTGCAATGGAGGAAGCTCTTGTCTCCTGCGCTGGGGCTCGCTGAGGAAGTCCCAGTGACCCGAGGCCACCTCCGCGTCCCTCTTCGAAGTGAGCGCGCCGCCTCCGGAGCATCGCGGTCTGGCTGCACATCGCCGGCAGCAACAAACCCGTCCTTTCCCCCGGGAGGGACCAAATGGGCCCCGGGCCTTGATCCCTCCCCTCCCAGCCCGCGGCTGGTGACAGGAGAGGGCGGGTCCTGGAGGCCAGCAGACCGCAGCCTGGAAGGCAGGCACAACCGGGTGAGGCCTGGGGTCAGCCTCCCAGCTTTCCGGGCCTCAGTTTCTCCGTCTGCCATCCCGGCGCAGGCTCGAGGTCAGGAAACAGTAAGGCTGTGCAGGTCTCTGTAGACTGTTGAGAGCCGTGCGCGGTGCTCCGGTCCATTCACCTGCTGTGTCTGGAGAGTTGCTCACCAGGGACGTAGAGCAGGAGACAGGCCTCCTACCTTAGGTTCTGGGGTGGGGGGGTAGGGGGGACAGGAATTTTGATGATGGACAGAAACTGTAGGCGTCTCCATTCTAAACTCCCTCAGACCCAGTGCTGGGGGGCCTGGGGGTGGGGTGGGATCCTGTCCTGTGCTCTGTGCTGAGAAGTAATTCTGGCTCTGCTCAGTGGTAGTTAATGAGTGGCTGCAGGCCAGGCACGGGGTGGGTGGGGGAGGTGGGCCCCCACTCAGCAGTCTGAGCTCTCTGAGTCTCCCATGTGCCCCCATTAACTGCCTGCCTGCTCTGGGCTTGTGGGGTCAGCTGGCTCTGCTGGTAACGGCTTTCCCTGGCTCCGGGCCCCTGGAGCCTGACTCCTTGTGGGGGGCCAGGCCCAGACTCACCTGCTGTGCAAGCACTCCACCTGCCATGCCCCCTTTCATCTTCGCCCCCTGGGTCCCTGGGGGCAAGCCAGGACAGCCAGCTCCTTCCTCAGAGCTCTGGGCACACAGCCCCTAAAGTGAGAGCCTTGCCCGTGGGCACTCATATGCAAAGAGATAACCTCGCTGGAATTCAGGGTCCAAGGCTCTAATTTCTACTGTAACACTGGCAAAGTTGATCTTCCAGGCCTTGGCTCCCTCCTGTGGGGCAGGATCCCCCCCAGACTTGGGACAAGCCAGGCACCCATAGGCATTTCAATATTAGTAGTAGAATAAACAAATGGTGAATGCACCCTTTCCTCCATAAGCAAATGCTCTTAGGAGAGAGTCTGAGTGTCTGTCAGCAGGGCTTGGTGAGATCTAGTAGTCTCCCTACCACCTGCCTCAGGGTATTGACACTGAAACTAGAGACTCACCCTCTCTAAGCCAAGGCAGACACAGGAATGACCCCTAACCTTGGGTGGAGGAAGCTTGCTGGAGTGCTGGTGCCCCCAAGAGAGCCAGTGTTCCTGTTATGATTCTTAGGCCCCAGGAGTCCACAATGTGTAGCCCAGGGCCAGCCTCTTGCCCTCAGCTTCCTCATCTGTCTGTCGGGAAGGAAATCCCTCTCCTTTCTGTCTCTCACCAAAAACAAGCAGACGACGTGAGCCGACGCTGTCAAGCAAATGTTACAGCGGCACCTCCTGGTCAAAATGTGGAATTGCATCCTAGCTCTATTGGACAAGGGGGGGAGCGGCAGTCCCCTTGTCTGGGGCTGCAGTCCTAGAATGAGGAAGCCCCAAATTCAGGAGAATTCTATTGCCGAGGTGGAGCCAGGGTTTTTCAAAGCTGTGATGGACTCAGCTCAGCTGAGTTAGAATGTCAGGGAGGGGTTCCAGAGGAACATTCACTGGCTGTAGCCCTGACGTACAGAGAAGCAGAATACTGATGGGTGATGACTCGTTGGGGGCTTTGTCTTCTGGAAGGCGTGTAAGGTGAGGGGACACAGTCTGTGGTCTCCTGGAGGCTGGAGTATAGGGCACAGAGCGGTAAAGAGCAGGCCGTGTGCAGTCAGCCTGGGTTTCAGTCCCAGCTCTGCTGTCCCCTAGCTTGTGACCTGGGCAAGTCACTTCACTTTCTGAGCCTCAGATTCATCATCTGTAAATGGTGGTCATAACAGTCTCCACCTTGAAATGACGCACGTGTGGCACTGGACATAGTATCTGCTCTTGTCATCGTCCCAGCTTTGACCTTTTAGAGCCGTGTGAATTTTCTTGGTGTTGAGCAAGTGCCCGGGCTGGCCTGGTGCATTCACGGGAAGCTGGCAGGATGGCTCCGGCTGGGGCCACGGAGAATGTCCCCTGCCTTGCCAGCTAAGGCCGGGCTGGCAGGCATCTTGGCATGAGGCCCCTTCTTCCCTCCCCCCAGGTGTCCCTCTTCCGGTGAAGGGTGGCTGGGCTGGCACTGGGAGCTGGGGAAACCTGCCCTGGTCCCTTCCTGGAGGGGGTGGGGGCGAGGCTGGGACTCAGGGAGGCTGAGTACAGCCAGGATCTGCTGGACATCTCCGCTAGGCAGGCCGCCCGGTGTCCAGGGGTGTCAGAAGCGGAGGGCCTTTCAGATTGTGGTGTGGGTGGTGAGATCAAGGCCTGGAGAGTGAGGGACTTGCCCAGGGTCCGCCACGGCCGTGGTAACGAGAGGTTAGTGGGCACAGGCTTGCTGCCCGGCTCCCGCAGCATCTCACGGAATCCTCGCAGTCGCCCTCTGCGGGACGGGCTGTGCTCGCCTGCCCCCATTTTGCAGGTGAGCAGCTTACGCAGCTCAGGGCTGCAGGAGCCGGCCACTGTGCTTTGCCTGTAGTGAGTCCTCACTCCCTGGCCTGTGGCTGCTGTTTCTTCTCCTCTCCCTGTCTCTTCCTCCCCCAGTTGGAGGCCTCAGCTTGGTTTTGCACAGGCTCAGCCTCATCACCCAGCCCAGGGGCCTTGCTGGCTGAGGGAGGAGGGAGCTTCACCAGATGCTGAGAGGGCAGGAGCAACGCCAGTGTCAGATTGCATCATTTTCCCAGCCCGCTTGCCCTGGTAATCTCGGTGCACACACAGGCCCAAACACACCCACACATGTGCGTGCATGCAGGCACACACGTGCAGGCGTGCACACACGTTCACTCTCTCAGGTACACACTCCCAGGTGCATGCATTCTTTCACACCGCTCAGACCCGGAGGCTGAGGTCCTCCGTGGGCGCACGTGCACACAGCCTGCCAGGCAGGAGGGGCTCGCTAGTGTCTGGATGAGAGCATGCGTGGAATTCCAGACCTGCAGGGGATTTTAATCCTCTCTTTTTATAGGTGAGGAACTGACTTCTAGACAATAGAATCAGCAGCATTGTTCTGAGCGCCTGCCACATGCAAGGCAACGCGAGATGGTCCTTGTCCCCACAGAGCTCACAATCGGGGGTGCACACTTAGAGCACAGCATGACGTGTGCTATGATGGGCCACGTACGAGGCACGGGGGATCACTGAGGCAGAGCAGGGCAGGTGCAGGTGGTCTGCTCCACCCCCACTCCGGTGCCCACCCTCTTGGCTCCAGGTCCCTTTGGGAGGTGGCAGAGCAGGAGTGATTCCAAGAGCTGGGTGACTCTTGGGGCCACATCATCTGTCCCTTCTCGAGCCCACCCCAGGGTGTCTGAGCCACCTGCGGCTTCCCAGACCACACCTTGGCCCAGCACTTCCCTTCCCTGCACCTTGTACCCACGAGCAGTGGCTTACGGAGCCCAGCTGATCTGGGCTGGAATCCTGGCTCTGCTACTTACCAGCCAAGCAAGGCCTTGAGCAAGTTCTTTAACCCGAGCCTCAGTTTCTCTGTCTCTAAAATGGGAACAACACAAATGGGAGGGCTCAGCACATGATGGATGTGCTCATTATGGTGGTGGTGGGGCTGGTTCACAGGTGTAGACACCTGCCGGGACTCACCGAACTGGGTGCTCTAAATATAGGCAGTTTATTATATGTCACTTAGAACTCAATAGAGCTGTTTAAAAAATATGCAACAGGTTACTCGCCCCACGCCAGCACACCGCCAGCACCATTGTGTGAGCACTTATGCACACACACACGCGCGTGCGCGCACACACACACAGGGCTGGGAACACACACTCCGAGTGCTTCCTGGGCCAGGAGGCTGGCTCTGGGGCTCCTGGGCCTCCCCGAATCTCCTGCTCAGCGAGGTTTCTCAAAGAGGATTCTGGCGGCTGGAAAGGCCAGGCTCGATGCCACTGCTATCACCCGGGCTGCCGTGCCTGGCAGCTG
This sequence comes from Ceratotherium simum simum, assembly GCF_057802395.1. Taxonomy (NCBI): domain Eukaryota; kingdom Metazoa; phylum Chordata; class Mammalia; order Perissodactyla; family Rhinocerotidae; genus Ceratotherium; species Ceratotherium simum. Next base: position 6,657,801 of record NC_141928.1, on the reverse strand, counting down.
AGCAGATTCTGCTTTCGCAGAGTGGTTCGCCAAGCCCTGAAGACGGATTCTGGAAGCCGGGAACCCGCACCTGCAATCCTAGGTACTTCCTACCTCAAGTCCTTCTGCCTCTCTCCCACCTCCTTCCCTCCATCCTTGAGGGCCTGTTGCCTGGCTGTGGTTGCCATAGGCGCTGTCTGCTGCCCCAGAGTCAAGGTCTGGTGAGTCACCCACAGCCCAGGGGCAGGGCCTGGCAGGTGGCTGAATGCCCAGTGGAGGGGAGACTTGTGGGCATCCGTCAGAACCGGCCCCCGCCCTCGCTGTTCCAGGAAGTGTTTCGCTTTCCAAGTCCAAAGGGCAGAAAGGCATGTGAGCCTCGGGGCTGGCCGGTGGGCAGGCCTGGGAGGCCTCGGGGGCTACACAGAGGGGGTGTGTTCTCGTCACAGTCGGGCTCTGCTGCACAGGGTTGGGTGAGGGGACAGCGCTTCACCCCTCTGAACCTCCAGGCACATGGGGAGTTTCCAGTACACAGGAGCCCGCGTCATTGCCGTGGTGGTGGCCGGGTGCCCCATCTGGGCTCCCGTGGATCTGTGGAGGGGTGTCCATGGCCTTCCCCACTAGTGTTCAGTACAGGCCCTGACCTTGGTGAGACTCCCCTGTACACGCCCCCACCAGACAGAAGCATGCCCCTGTAAATGTGGGGTGCCGGGGCCATGCCCGCGGAGGCTGGAACCAGATGGCCTGGGTCCAAATCTGGCCCTGCCGCCTGCCGACCTTATGACCTCAAGCAAGTGACTCGCCTCTCTGACCCTCAGTTTCCTCCTCAGCAAAGTGGGTGTAATAATAGCGTCTGCTCTCAGGGCCACGTGGAGAGTGCTGGGGGAGGCAGGGCAAGCCCTAATGCAGCCTGAGGGTTCAGTACACAGGAGCCTGCTGGACAGAAGGAAGAACGGCTGCAAAGGCAAGGAGACAGGAGGCCCTGGTGCCTTCTGGAAGCTTCAGTGTAGCTGAGGAGAGGGATAGAGTGGAAATGGTACATCTGTCCCCGCTGCAGAGAGATCTGTCATCTGTACCCCCTGGTTACAGAGAGGTATTGTGCCTCTGCCTACCTCTCTCCTCTCTGGGCCTCAGTTTCTCCATCTGTGCCCTGGAGGAGTTGGTCTCTGAGCTCCTTCCAACTGAGCATGTTCAGAGCTGTCTTCACTGGGGTGCTCAGGTCTCCTGTGTTTTTCGGCACAGAGGTGCTTGCGTTTGAGAAGAGCCTGAAATCCCAGTGTGAAGGCTCCTGGAGGCCCCGGGTGGGAGAGACACAGGGGGTGGGGGCTCTGCCCCAAGCATCCTATTCCACCTGCAGGTGGGAGGCAACATTGCATGCTGGGAAGAGCCCAAGTTCTGGAGCCAGACACAGACACATGCTCTGTGACCTCGAGCCAGCTGCTGACCTCTCTGAGCCTGTCTCTGCCTCCCCAGTGGGCATGACACACCTTCTGCATGGGGGCCAGAGCGGGGGTGCAGGGTGATCCACGCGAAGCCCCCGGGGCCATGCCTGGCACTGACCGAGCTTAGCAGAGGGCGGTTCTGATTGGGGATGTCCGGGCTGCCAGAGGCCCAGGACCGAGGCCCCTCTGAGCCGTTCATCCTTCACATCCCGGCCTTGCTTCAAACAGCTCAGCCTCAGGCACCCTCTCCAGCTTGTGGGGAATTGTCTCCAAGACATGCCTACCCCCTGCCAGCCCCAAACTCTGCTGTCAGCAGTCCCAGGCCCCAGCATGGTGTGTGGGTGTGCACGCGTGTGCGGGGTCAGAGTTCCCTGGGGTGGCGGGGGTGTGGCTGCACGAAGAAACAGCTCCTCAGCTGGCAACGGGTGAACATCCTATTCCCAGCCCCCCGGTGGCAGCTTGTCCAAGGTGGGGCTGAGGGACAGCCAGGAGGGAGCTGGCGGCGGGGGCTGGCTCTGGGTCACTCGCGTTCTTGAACTCCCTCCAGACGAGATGTCCGGCAAAGGCTCCGTGGTTCTGGCCTACAGTGGCGGCCTGGACACCTCCTGCATTCTCGTGTGGCTGAAGGAACAAGGCTATGACGTCGTTGCCTACCTGGTGAGGAGGCGCCCGGTGTGTCTGTTTTTCTGTTGTCCTGCTGTCACTCCAGCCGGCCCTACTGCTCTTTGTCACTCGTCCAAGCCGGGCTTCCCCTTTCTAAGCCTGAACTGTAGGAAAATGCTTCTTATTGTACTGTCACTTTCTTCATCTGTAAAATGAGCGTCCTTGATGTCCCCAAGTCCGAGACGCCCCCCAGAGCACGGAGGAGGCCGGCTCTCATCCGGGTGACTGGAGGGCTTGGCAGTGCTGCTGGGCCAGCCAGCCTGGAGCCGGCCGTTGGCTTGGGCCTGCTGAGGGCCGAGAGGGACAGACAGTCTTCTCCTTTCCAGAAGTCCTTTGTCAGCCCCCAATAATTCAGCAAAGATTGTAGAATCCTGCCGTGGTTGGGCTGGAAGAGACCTTGGAGGTCACCTAGTTCTGGGATGGCAAATAGGTCACAGGCCATAGGTCATAGGTTAGGTATGATGCCACTCCCCCATTCAGCATCCATGGCTGAATCCCTAATCAAAGCGGCTCCATTTCTCATGAACCTGGATGTAGCCTCTGAATGTTTCTCCATGTGGCTGTGCTATTCAGGACTCCTGGTAGCAAATTCTAGAAAGCCAACTCATACCAGCTCAAGCAAAAAAACCGAAAAACAAGACAGTTCTTGGCTCATGTAACTTAGAAGTCTAGGGGTGGGATGGCTTCGGGCAAGGCTGGATCCAGGTGCTTATCCAGATCTGTCTTCGTCGCTACTTGGCTTCATTCTTGGCTTCCCCCAGTGACTCTGACAGGAGGGCCCAGGAGTATTCTCATTGGCCTGAGTCACTGCCCACCATGGTCACCAAGGCTGTGTCTTGGAGGGCTCTGACTGGCTATGCTTGGGTCATCGGCCTGCCCCTGCAGTGAACAGGACACGTGATTTGCTTCTTTCCATCCCTGTGGAAAGAGACCTCAGGAAGGAAGGTTCTGTTTCCAGAGGAAGTGAGGATGGCACTCTGGACACAAAAGTTCAGCTGTTGCCAAGCGTGGTTTGTTGGCTGTTACAGTCAATATACCATACAGAACAGCTCCCCGTCCCCTTGTCATTCAGGTGGAGGGTGAGGCCCAGGGAGGGCAAGTGCCTGGCTCACAGTCACCTGGTGGGTGAGGGCACAGCCTTGAGTGGATGCAAAGAGCCCGCGGTGTGTTCATCGAGTGGTCCAGACCCCGGGCCGATTTAAATCTCAGAAAGGCACCTGCAGCTAGGCTCTGGGGAGATTCCAGAGTCCGAGGAGCAGAGTGCCAGGCCAGGTTCTGGGCAGCAGGCCAGAGAGCAGCCAGCAGAAAACAGGTCAGTGTCTAGACAGGGGGCCGCGGAACCAGGTGTCTTGGGACGGCGCTGCACTTGGCTGGGGAGGCGAGCTGGGGGTTGGGCAGTCCCGAACAAGCCGGGCTTTGGGGGAGATTGGGAGAAGAGATAGATGGGTTCAAGGAAGCCTCGGACCTTCAAGGCAGTGACAGCTCGTGTTGCGTCCCAGCAGCCAGGGTACAAAGGGCCGGGCTCAGCCAGTCCTTCCACCCACACAGGCGGCTTCCCAGTCGCCCAGGCAGCTCCGAGTGTCAGCTCCTGGAAGTATCTCAGCTTCTCCCACCCTGATTTGTACGCGGTCTCCTTTTCCCTGTTACCTTGGCCCCTCCAGTGGAAACCACCTCCGTTTGGGGGCTGTTGTGGGTGGACGGTGCTTGTCCAGAGCTCACCCCGGGGGTGGGAGGCTGACATCCTTCTCCCGCTCATTTTTCTGCCCCCTGCACTGATTGGGCCTCTGCTTCTGCTCCTCAGGCCAACATCGGCCAGAAGGAAGACTTCGAGGAAGCCAGGAAGAAGGCGCTGAAGCTCGGGGCCAAAAAGGTACAAAGTAGGATGCAAGATTTGGGGCTGGAAGTGGGGTTTTGACATGGTGGCGGCAGCAGTGGGTGTTCCTGTCCCAGAGCTCCGTGTCCCCTGCACCCCTTCCAATCTGTCCTCTGGATTCCGGGAGTATGAGATCAATTCCTCCTGCTTTCAGTGAATGCCATCGTCTTCCTGCCTCCCCAGCCAGTCTTCCGCCCAGCCAGCCCACCTCCCCCCTCCTCATCCTTCTATCTCATCCCCACCCATCCCTCCATCCATCCATCTGCCCATCCCTCCTTTATCTCTCTGTCCATCCACCTATCCTTCCATCCATTCAACAGAACCAGAAAACTCCAGCTGAGTCCCGTGCGTTGATTGAGCATCGAATCCTGTGGCAGGCAGGCCCTGTGCTGGGTCTGGGGCCCATGTGGTTAACGGGGCCAGCATGGCCCCTGCTCACAGGGGCTCACAGTGAAAGTGTGAGCTGCTCCCGTGGGGAAGTCCCTGGCACCGTGCCCCTTCACTTAGGGGAGTTGGCAGGAGACGTGGCAGGAATGGTGTGAAAGGCCACCAGCCCACCTGTCCAGTCAGAACCAGTTCCCTCTAAAAGGCGCTTATGCAGGGTTCCCAGAACCTGAGACACGAGCCTGGCCCACAGGAAGGCTCAATTAGCATGTTAAAATGAACGTGTGACGGAGTGAGCACCCACGACCCCACGTCACATCACTGGCCACAGGCCTAAACCTGGATGTCCCTCCTCAGGGGCGTGTCCCCTCGAGTCTCGGAGAGGAGTTGTCTGAGCTAGAGACCGGAAAGTGGGGTAAGAATCGCTGGGTGTTGGAGATGTGAGTGGAGTCTCGGGCAACACACGAGGGGGGTTTTTGTGTGAAGAACCGGCCTCAGTTCACAGCTCCAGAGAAGCAGCTCTCAAATTTTTTTGCACTCAGGCCTCCACTACCCTCTTATTTATTTGGAATTTTTTATGCTTATTTTCTTGCATATAACATTCAGAAGTGGTTCCCATTGCTTTTCTTTTCATTTTCATTTTCTTTCATTTGCTTCATTTTTTAAAAAAAAATCATTTTCTTTTGAAATAGCTATAGGCTCACAGGAAGTTGCAGAAATGGTACAAAGAATCTTCTGACCCCTTTACACTCTAAAAAATTATTGAGGGCCCCAGAGAGCTCCTGTGAATTACGTCTATCGACACTGTCACGTTAGAAATAAAAGCCGAAATTTTAAAAATATTAATTCATTAAAAAATATTAAAAACAGTACATGTTAACATAAGTAACATTTTTACTTATGAAAAATAACTAGTTTCCAAAGCAGAAATATTTCGTGAGAGTGGCATTGGTTGACATTTTTGCAAAGCTCTTTAATGTCTGGTTTAACAGAAGACAGAGGGATTCTCACAGCCGTTTCTGCATCTGATCTATGATGTGTTGTTGGGGTTGAAATTAGGAAGGAAATTGGGCCTTACAGATGTACCACTGGAAGCAAGAGGAATATTTTTATAGCCTTTTCAGATAGTTGGGGACATTTTTTACTACACCAAGCTCAACAAGTGAGAGTTTCTTGAAAGATCAGTGTGATGGGGAATCTGAAACTACAGCAATGAGTTTTTCATGCATTAAAATCCACTGGTCCAGGGCCGTCCCGTTGGTGTAGTGGTTAAGTTCACATACTTCGCTTCGGTGGCCTGGGTTCTCGGGTTCGGATCCCGGGTGTGGACGTACACACTGCTCATCAAGCCATGCTGTGGCAGCATCCCACATACATAATAGAGGAAGATGGGCACAGATGTTAGCTCAGCGCCAATCTCCCTCAAGAAAAAAAAAGAAAAAGAAAAAAAGTCCACTGGTCCATCTTACACTTTGAGTGGATCTTTTTCCCACGCAAGATTGTGTAACATCATGCGTTGGTCATTTGAAAAACATTGTCTCATTGAGTTATATAGATCTTCCAAATGTTGATACGTTTCCTGATAAAATATCGAAACATCACATTTGTCAGTATCACCACTACTCACATCAGAAGTGTTAGGAAGCTGTCGAGCTCACAGTGTCAGATACAAGTTTTCCGTAATTCTGATTTTTGCTGGAAAGCTTGAATTTTATCATTGGCAACAAATACTCGGATTTCCCTGGAAGTGGCAGGGTCACTTCATTCATTTTTGTAAAACTATTGGCCAAAAACCCAAGTCTGAAGGACCACGTTTTGTCTGTCAGTCCTTCTTCCAAGTATAAAAAACGTTCTATGAAAAAAGTGGCTGGTTCAGCTTGCAACTCACCTTGGAATGCAGCAGAAGTATTTCTTGTGTATTTCACATTTTGTACTTAAGGGTTGAGATTTAACAGTCGTAATCATTTTTACTGCTTCTTCAAGACCATTCTTAAGAGAATTGGCGTTGTGGAAGCGAGGCGTGAAGAACAGAAGTGCAATGCGCAGTTTGGTGCCTCTGCCCTCACTGTTGCTGAGGCGCCAGCCCTTTCACCCATCATTGCTTTTGCATATTCAGTGTGAATGTCCACACAGTGAAAAAGGCACATAAGGCTGAATATCCTTACAAAAAATGTTTTCACTCAGAGTCCCCCGGAAAGGGTCTTGGGGACCCCCGTAGGTCTACATTTTGAAAACCATTCCTCATCCAACCATCAGGGTTTCTCAGACTCAGCACAATGGACGTGTGGCTGGCTGTCCTGTGCATTGCAGGATGTTTAGCAGCATCCCTGGCCTCTACCCATTAGAGGCAAGAACCGCCTCACCCAACCTGCCAGTTGTGACATCCTCCAGATATTACCAACTGCCCCTGGAGGACCAAATCATCACTGGCTTTTGTGGATCACATCTGTCTACTGCGCTAGATCTTAGGTGGCAACTGAGTTTCATCTCAGGCCCAGCATGCTGTGCTGGGAGGGGTTTAATAACCACATGTAGTTTCAACTGGATGGTGTATCAGGATTGATTAGCAATGTCTGCCATGAGTGCAGGAGGGAGAGTAACAGTTCTGTGTGCTGGATTGATTAGTGATGTCTTGTACAGATGCAGAAGGAAAAGCGGAGGTACAGCTTGCCAGGATTCATTAGCAGTGTCTGCCTTAGACACAGGCCATTTGAGCCCCTGGGGCTGTCTTCCGACTGGGCCCCGTCCTTGCCAAGGCTCCCTCCCACGGGCCCCTCTGCCCACAGGTGTTCATCGAGGACGTGAGCAGGGAGTTTGTGGAGGAGTTCATCTGGCCCGCCATCCAGTCCAGCGCCCTGTATGAGGACCGCTACCTCCTGGGCACCGCTCTCGCCAGACCCTGCATCGCCCGCAAACAGGTGGAGATTGCCCAGCGGGAGGGCGCCCAGTACGTGTCCCACGGCGCCACAGGAAAGGTGAGGCAGAGGAGGGATGGCACTCGGGGGCCGGGCGGAGGGAGGAGGAGGCAGAGGAGCCTGTGAAGGGGGACACAGGCACCCGGGCGATGGATGGCCCTCGAGTGCGTGTAGGTTTCCCCCACAGCTGTCCGGCGTGCAGCCAGCAGGCTGGCCTATCCGGTCTGAAGAAGGGGACCATAGTAGAGATAGTGAGTACCAGGGGTGACAGCCTCACCCTGAGCTCCGTGTGCGGTGAGTCCCCTGTGTGTGTTCCACACACAGTGGGAGTGATGTCACCCTGTTTGGCAAACTTGATGCTGAGGCTTGAGGACACTGCCAATGGCCAAGGTCACTGAACGTGTGTCACCGTGTGGTGTAGGGAAAGGGTCGGAAACCCCGAGTTAGCAGAGCGGGGTTTGAGTCCCAGCTCTGCCAGGTCCTACCTGTGTGCCCTTGGTTGAAGCCCTTCCCCTCCCGGACCCTCAGTTTCTTCATCTGCAGAATGGGGATAACACCCCGTCTTAGTTTCCCAGGGCTGCTGTGACTAAGCACCACAGCCTGGGCGGCTTAAACACCAGGAATGTGTCGTCTCACAGTTCTGGGGGCCAGAAGTCCAAAATCAAGATGTCAGCAGGGCCGTGCTCCCTCTGCGGGCACTAGGGAAGGAACCGTTCCAGGCCTCTCCTGGCTCTGGTAGCTCGGTGTCCCTCGGCGTGTAGGTGCTTCACCCCGACCCTCCATGTGCACATGGCCTTCTCCCCGTGCATCGTCACACCCTCTTCCCTCTGTGTCTGTCTGTTTCTGGGTCCAAACTTCTCCTTTTTATGAGAGCACCAGCCATACTGGATGAGGGCCCACCCGTGACCTCATCTTAACTTGGTTACCTCTGCCTGGCACAGACCCTACCTCCAGTAAGATCACATTCGGAGACCCTGGGAGCCAGGGCTTCATCTTCTGTGGGGGACACAATTCAGCCTATGACACACCCCTACTCCCGGCCCTCGTGTGTGCCAGCGCACCCTGATGGAGGACCCTGTGGGGTGTAAGGCAGGAAGGCCCCCAGCGTGCTGTCCTGAGGTGGCAGTGCCCAAGAAACAAGACTCTATCAATGCTGACGACTCTCAGGCAAGGTTACTGTAAAGGACCTTGAGTCATGAGTTCAGTGGGTGGACACCACGCGAACAGCCTGGTACAGGAGGTGGCTGCTTAACAGTCCCACATCAGCAGACTCTGAACCTCCCAAGTGACGGGGAGCTCACTACCTCACCAGCACACATGTGCTAACCAGACACTGGCCCCCTGCACTGGGTGACAGTGCTGGGAGGAGCAGGCCCTGGCTCGTTGTGACGTAGGGACACTCGCAACTAAGATTAAGTTGGAGGAGCCGTGACTTGAGGGTGGCCTTGCAAGCAGCCAGCCCACCAGGGTGGCGGTGGTTCGTGTCTTTGAAAGCTCACGCGTCCATTCATTCATTTGCTTGGGCACTGTGTCAGCAAGCTGGTACCGGGTGTCTGTAAAGGCTGGGCGCGTGCTGGGCATGGCAACAGTGTTGAACTTCTTGGTCCCCTTCTCCGCCCTGGGGGAGCCTGTGTCCCAGCAAGGGGGAGGAGAATGGACGCATGATGAGGCTGCTGGAGGGTCCATGCCAGGGGAACCGTGGGGGCAGCAGGCAAGGGACTGAAGGAAGGCTGTCTTACAGAGCACAGCCCTGAAGGATGAGTATAGGTAAATGAATAACGGGGCACGAGAAGAGTGTGCCAGGCAGAGGGAACAGCCTGTGCAAAGGCCTAGAGACAAGAGGCCTGTCTCGAAGCGTGGGGCAGGAGCTGTAGCCATGAGAGAGGCATCAGGGTCAGGGCTGGGCCGTGGCCATGCCACAGGGTTGGGCTTCATCCCGAGGGCAATAGATTAGGAGGTGTGGGAGGGCCCCAGGCTGGATAGGGGGTGGCCAGCGACTCCCCCAGTGGGATGTTGGGGGTTGTTCTGGACTGAAATGGTGGGCTCCTGTGGAAGAAGGGGACTGGCGAGTGTGTCTCACACACACAGGCCCTGGTGTTCACGAACAGCCCAGTTGAGCACGTTTTGAGCAGGATGATGGGAAGTCAGAGGGGGAGGGATGGGCATGTGCGTGGCGCCCTCCACTCGAGGGCGGTAGGAGAGGGTGCAGGAGACCCCAGAGGTTCGGGACTCAGGGCTAAGGGGCTCGTACAGCTGTGGTCACATCCTGGCTCCACTTTCACGCTGGGTGACTTCACCCCCATGAGTCATTTCCCCGTCTGTAGAATGGGGATAGAATAGAACCAGCTCATGGGGCAGTCTGGAGCAATGAGTAGGATAATTCCAATGAAGTGCTCAGCACGGCCTGGCACGCGGTGAACCCTCAATGGAAGGGAGGTGCCCTAATCGGACGATTATCAGAACTTACTGGAGGCTCCTGCGAGCAGAGAAAGGTCAGTGAGAATACATGTCAGCACAGAATAGAGAAGCTTCCGAGCCGTCTCATCTGCCCATGATGAGATGAGCTGGGCAGTGAGCTCGCTGTTCCAGGAGGTATTCAAGCCGAGGCCAGATCAGGAATCTGGAAGGGCTCCTGCCTGGAGGAGGTCCCTGCGCCAGTACCATCAGGACTAAGGAGGGTGCATTCAGGGCTGATGGAGTGAATGGGTGTTCTTGGGGTCCAGGGAGAGACCTCCCCCCACTAGCCCCGCACGCAGCTGGGAATAGCCAGCGGCAGCTGTGTGCGTTGTTCCATTTGGCCACCAGAGGGCACCAGAGGCTTGGGTTTGATGCCTCTGGGGCTGACCCTGGAGAGAAGCTGCTGGAGGGGGCCACGGCCACCCAGCGTCCTCTGTTCCCAAGTTGGGTCCTGCAGGGCTTTGGTTCTGAGAAGAACACCCTCTGCAGCCTTTCTGTGGCCCCTTGGGACTTAGGGATGTCCCTGCAGTTCACTACTCAGTGTCCAAAAGAGGGACAATCAGACCCGAAACACCTCTGGGGCCCTCCAAGACCAGCGGTGGGAAGGCCACAGGGGACCAGGATGGCGCGGGGAGGTGTCCCAGTGCTACCCTGGATCTACCCTCTCCTCTGGGGGTGGATGGGCAAGGCATACTCCTGGGCCTCAGTTTCCTCTTATTTACAGAACCTGGGGAAGCCCCCAAGACCCTCCAGAGATAACTTCCTAGAACAGGGAGGTGTGAGTTGGGGGACCGGGGAGGCCCAGTGTGGGTCCAGAGAAATGCAGTGTGGGCCAGAGAGGTGGCGGGGAGGGAGGGGCCGGCCGCCTGCAGGGCTTGTGGTCTGGTTGGCTGGGGTGGGCAGCACTGACTTCACATGTCAGGAGGTGGGCGTCCGGCGAGATGCCGTGTGGCCCCAGAAGGCAGAACCAGGGCGGTGTGGGGTGGGCCGTGGGAGGCTGGCAATTCCAGAGGCAGATCCCAGGACACTTGGCAGGACTTTCTGCAAGGGGTTCACAGTGAGGAAAAAGAGCTGAGGTGCACACAGATGGTGGGGGTCCCCTACAGGCGCAGAGAAGATCCCAGCACGGCCAGTCCTGAGGTCCTGGCCATTTGGATAACTCAGCCACTGGCCTTTCCCAGCTTCTGGCTCCTGAGTTGCGCGATGGGGAGAACCAGTGCCTCGGGGCTCCTTGTTCCAGCGTCACAGGTGTCACCGTCATGCATTCGTTCACTCACTCCACACACGGAGTATTTACCCAGCACTGGCTCTCCTCCACGCCCCAGGATGCGGGTACAGGACGGGCTCGCACAGGCACTCGGGGACCGTGATGCTGAGACGTCTGGGGGAGCAAGAGTTAGCAGTGACACGAAGAGGGAAGGGCACCCCAGGCTGCAGGAACAGCCTGTGCAAAGGCCTGGAGGCGAGTGGCAGCCGCCCTCCCGGGGCCCAGTCCGGGCAGCTCCCGGTGCAGAGGAAGAGCTGGGCTCCACCCTCCCCGTCCCCCCAGCCCCTGACCCCTCCCCGCCAGAGAGCTGCACAGAAGCTGGGGTGGCCCTCTCAGGGCCTCCTCCCTGCCCCCCCAGTTTTGGAAGAGGGGCCTGGAAATATGAGCCTGAGACTTGGGCAAGGGTGCAGGGGGGCAGGAGTTTTGTAAATGGCGCCATCTGTATGGCTAGCCGGGAAGCAGATGGGACGGCCCCCGCCCCCCGCCAGCTCCTCCAGTCCCGGTGGGCGCCGCAGCCGCACTTACACACACCTGCATGTGTATCAGCGCGTGGACACGTGGTGTGTGTGACAGCTACGTCCCTCCTCCCCTGCCCCGGGGAGCTGCCAGGGGCTGCCCTGGGGTTGGGGTCCTGAGGTTGGGGAGGGGAGGACTGGATGGGCCTTGGCTTTTGTCTGGGACAGGGTTTGAACCAAGTGAGCCTGCATGTTTGGCTTCTGCAAGGGTCTCTGGCTAGAAAACAGATGGGTGTCTGCACGCGGGTCGGGAAGGGCAGCGTGTGCCGGCGCTGTGTGCCTGTCCGAGGATGCAAAAGCCGCCGTTGAACGGGGGAAACATGAAGCCGTGGGGACAGAACCGCCAGGATATGCAACTCCACGTGCTTTACAAATCTAAAATGAGTCTGCTTTGTATGGTGGCTGCCACTGCTCCAGAGCTGCGCTGGCCATGCGTCCTTGGGCAATTGCTACCGCCTTGTGCCTCAGTTTCCCCATCCGTAAGATGGGCATAATAATAGAACCTGCCTCAGGGGGCTGCTGTAAGGATTCAGTGAGTTCGTTATGTAGGGAACTCAGACGAGTTTCGTGAACGGGACCTATTAGGATGGGAGTGTTGCCTGCTGGCTGTGTGACCCTGGGCAAATGACTTCACCTCTCTGAACCTCGCTTCCTTCATCTGTAAAATAGGGTTAAAAATCCCACTGGCCCCAGGTGGCTCTCTGGGGTGACAGCCAGCACACAGTGGGTGCTCACTAAAGGGACTGAATGGAGGGTGAGGGGGATCTGGTCCGGCGCCGCTCGTGGCCCCGGGAGGTATTGGAGAAGAGCAGCCTCAGCCGCTCGGCTCCCGGCTCTGCGGAGAGGGCTGGAACCTGTGTTTCTGCGTCGCCTGACAAGGCTCTGGAAAATAACACGTTGCTCCTGCGGCTGCCGGGATGCGCCGTGCAGTTTTCACAGTAGGCGAGAGGCCCCTCTGTTATTTCCGCAGCGCTTGAGTCTCTCCAGCCGCCGAGCTGATGGGAGCAGGCAGGACGCTGGCCACCATTGTCTCTCGGGGCCTGGGCTGGGCTGGCTGCTGCTTCCTCTTCCCCGTCGTCGGCTCCCCGGGGTGTCAGATGAGAGATGAGTCTCCGTTTTACAGGAGAGGACGCAGGCGCAGACAGACCGGACCACCCCCGCAAGGGCGGTGGGCAGGGGGCCAGTACCAGGCCAGGCTCTGTGCCTGCGTCCCCTTCCCTGGCCAGGCCTCTCAGTTTCCCTGTTTGTGCAGAGAGGAGCTGAGGAGCAAAGGGCCCTGAGTGATAGTCTGTATCCACCCCCTCTCCCAACCAGCCTTATATAGATGGGGAAACTGAGGCTCAGAGAGGAGACAGGAGTCCCGATTTTATGGACCTGGGGGGTCAAAGCACCATGAACTTGGTCTCTAGGTTGGCAGGGGGGAGGCCAGGCAGTGGGACCTTCAGGAAGAGGCTGAGGTGTGGGCAGCTCAGGGGCTGCCTGGAGAAGGACCCGGAGTCTCAGGGAGCCGGGCCTGCAGCCCTGCACACGCACGCACCCCCTGAAGTGAGCACATACGTGACGCCATGTGCACGCCCCAATGTGTTCCCAGGTACGTGCACCCTGCACCCCCCTACCTGCCCCACATGCACGCTCACACACCAGTGCACACATGAGTCCCCACAGTCACGACTAAGCACAGGCACGGACACAGGGGTGTCCTGTCCTGCATGCCCACACAGCTCCGCTCCCGACTCAGGGTCCTGGGTTTGAGTCCTGACTACACTTTTGGGGCAGGAACCGGTGTTTCCTCTCCAAGAAAACCCAGTTTTCATCCTTAAAACGGGCCAGTAATAGTCCCCAGCTCAGAAGGTTGTGAGGCTGGAGGTGAGCATGTGTGTGAGAGGAGAACCACCCAGGGGGCCTGTCTAAGCAGCCCTCAGGCTTCCTGTCGAAGGTCATGGCGCTGCCCCTGCCCCCAGCGCCCCCACCCCATTCGTGGCTCCTGACAATCACCGATTCTGTGTTTCAGGGGAATGACCAGATCCGGTTTGAGCTCACCTGCTACTCACTGGCCCCCCAGATTAAGGTAAGATGCTGCTCCTCCCCTCAGGGTGGGCGCCAGGGGCTGCGGCTCCTGGGAGGCAGGGCATGGGGTTCTGGGAGCTTCCGCAGGGCAGGGGCAGGGTGCACCTGCATCTTCTCTGGTGGGTGGTGCCCCTCTTTCCCACAGAGAGCCAGCGGCAGGGGCACAGCCCTCTCTCCCCCTGTTTGTCCTTCCCAGGGATGCTGCCCCGGGGCTGGGGTAGGTCGGGGCAGTGGACAGAAAGACGTGGCTGCCCTTCAGCCCATGTCCGTGTTCCCAGATCTGGCTTCCCGGGTGCGGGCTGGAACAGTTCTGGGGCCTGGTCAGCTGGTGTCTGGGCTGCTCATAGCCCTCCCGGCCCCGGTCAGGGCCACCTGGCTAAGGCCCTGGCTCCTCGCTGGCTGCCTTAGCCCAGACCCCCGACGTCTTGGATCCTTCCCTGGGATGGGAATCACAGGATCTTGGGGAATCAACCGCTGTGGCATGCCACTCAGGTGTGAGAGCCCTCACCAGGACCGCCCAGCCTGTGTCTGCTGCCCCTGCCCCTGCAGCCTGACCTTGGACCTGGGTCTGTGTCCGTCCTTCCATTCGTCCATTCCTTCCCTTATTCATTCCCTCAGTATTTACTGAGTGCACACTTGGTGCAGGCCTCGGGCCGCGCTCCAGGCCTACGGGGCTCAGGCCAAGCAGTAGAAATGTAGTGCAAGCCCCACAGGCAATAGACAAAGCAAGATAAAAAACAACTGACATCATTTTAATAATATATTTTACTGAATCTGTATCCAAAATGGTGTCATTCAACATGTCATCAGTATAAAAAAGTATTAATAAGATGTTTCACATTTTTTTTTTTTGTACTGAGTCTTCAAGATCTAGTGTATGCTTTACACTAGCACATCCCTGATGGGACCAGCCACGTGTCAGACCACGGTGGCCACGTGTGGCTCCTGGCTGCCATATTGGACGGCACAGGTGGCAGTCTGAACTCCTTTGAGGCCACTTCGGGTGAAGCTACAGAAGATGTGCCCCCTCCCAAGCCCCCAAGGGGCTCTAAGAGGCTTCCATTTTTTTTCTTTTAAGTGGAACATCTTTGTCCCTTTAACCTGCCAGCAGCTGCTTGCAGGGTGCGAGTGCCCTGGAGGTGAGCCAGAATGAGCTCTGATGATCTAGTTTGACCGCAAACACGGGGGGCTGAGAAGCCCTGAGACAGTGGCTGCCTGTTGACTTGCTGCGGGCCGGTGGGCGTGGGGACCCTCCCCTGACCCCTACTCTCTGTGTTCCCACAGCAGCTTGGGGGGCCAGAGTGTCCGGTTTCTGGGTCTTTGTCTGTGGAGGCCAAGCCCAGAGGCTGGGATGGGGTGGGGGCAGGGGCCCAAGCTGGTCTCTGGGAGCTGGGATGAGGCCAGAGGGTGATCCCGGTGCCCTGGTCCAGGGGCTGCTCGTTGTAGGGCTGGGGGAGCCCTTCTCCCCCCACCCCACCCCCATCACTCCACAGCCCAGAAATCAAACTGACTTCTCCATCTAGATGACGCTCCCACCCCCGAACTGGGCTGTTGCCATCAGAGGCAGGGGCCTGGCTGGCTCCAGGGCTGAGTGGGGGCTCTTGGGGACCTGTTCCTGGCACCCCCAGGCTGGAATGGGCTCGGTCCCCTCGGTCAGGCTCTGACACCTGACTCCCTTCCCCACCCAGAGCAGCTCTGAGGTGCGGAAGGAAGGGAAGCAAGAGAAGAAGTGGGTGGGGGCGTATATCATCTCCGGGCCCCACCATCCCAGAGCAGGGCCAGGCCGGGCAGCTGCAGCTCCAGGGACCGTGCCTTAGTCCCCAGGGGAGTCCTGGCCCTGTGACCAGGGTGCTAGCAAGGAACTGGAGGGCTGTTTAGTTCAAACCCTCAGGTCTCAGTTGGGGAGACTGAGGCCGAGAGAGGCAGGACCTGCCCAAGGAGACATGGCCATTCTACCATGGAGCTGGGGCCTCTCCACAGCCGCCCCCAGTGTGGCAGGCCACATTCCTCCCCTGACTGTTGGGGTCCTCTGCCCACCCCCCATGGACTGCATCCCCTCTGGGGACACAGCAGGAGACTCCCATGGTGGCCATCGGAGCCACAGGCCCCTTAACAGAGAGGCCAGCTCTGCAGCCTAAGGGCCAGGAGAAGCCAGCAGCCGGGCCCTCCCAGGGCTGACTCTGTGCCCCGTGTCCAGGTCATCGCTCCCTGGAGGATGCCCGAGTTCTACACCCGGTTCCAGGGCCGCAGCGATCTGATGGAGTACGCGAAGGTATGGCTGAGTCCACCACCACCCCAGCCCTTACCTGCTGCCCACCCGGGGCTGCCTCCTGGGGGCTGTCTGGGCCGGTGTCACGAGGCCAGGGCTGAGCCCCATGCCTGGGGGACTGAATCTCTTCCTGCGCTGCCCCCCGTGGCACCTGTCCCCTGGGCCGGCCTCACAGAGGTGTGGTCCCTGCCTGGGCTGGGCCTCTCCAAGGGGAGTCCCCAGTCCCTCGAGTCAGAGGGCGCCTGACCCCCTCTGCCTCCCGTTCTCCCGCCACCTCTGCTGTGTGTCACTCACTGGACAGCCGGGGATGTGAGCGAGGCCATTCTCTGCTCCTCAATTACCTGGCTGCTAATTGTCCCCAGCGCTCTCCTGGGAACAGGTAGGCGCTCCGAGGGGCAGGGGCAGACAAAGGCCTTTGTCACGCCAGCCCTTTTGAAGTACAAGTTGCAATAAAACATATTAGAAGTTTTGCATCAAGATCCTTAGCTGCACCCCGGGGTACCTTTCTTTTTAGCGACGTGATGGCAGCCCTTGACAAACAGCCTCAATCAATCAGACGGGGAAAGCAACGCGGTGCACACACCAGAAAATTGCTCAGGTTTTTAAATAGCAGTCGCCAGGGCTGGCTGCGAGCTCTCGCTGCAGCCGAGGTGCCGCGTGGTAGGGGACGCCGCGGGGACACAGCCCTGCCCCTGCCGCCAGCAGCCCATTAAGACCTGGAGTGCTCGGAGGAAGGATCTCCTCCACCATCTGTTGTTTTATTATTAAGAGGGGAGTTTACAAGAGCAGGCCCATATGTTGCCAAACAAATTCTCAAATAGCGGAGCTATTAAGGAAACTGGGTTGGCGAGGCTTTTTTCCCCCTCCGTCTCCTTGATACAGAATATGAAGCACGTTTCATCTTTAAGAATAATGAATCGGAGCCCCCGCCCCGTCTACATCCTCACGCCTGCAGTCGTGGTTCAAGAGAGGGCCGGGGCTGAGCCGTACGATGCCCTTCGTTTCCGTTGCACTCCCAGACAAAAGCCGCTCCTGGGTTTCCCAGCACACACGAGTTTCAGGAGTCGTGGGGGTCCTCCTTCCCAGATTGTGGGGACAAGGTGCTTCACGCAGCTTCTCTCTCGAATAACCTTTTGAACAAGAAAGTTTGCCCCGGAAGGACGAGTCTGGTCCTTCAGCCACCCACCCTCTCTCGGAGGCTGGTATCAGAATTGCATTCTGGGGAGTCTGCACATTCTAGGAGGGAGGCGGTGGTTCTGCACCCAGGAAATGACTAGAATAACTGAGCAGCAACGAGGCTTTGTCCAAAATTCAGAGCCAGGCAGGATGTCAATCAGCTGCGACGAAAATCAGTGGGGCTTTGAAAACTCTGCTTTCAAGACCCATAAGTCGCCAAGGCAGAAAGGTGCTGTAGGAGGCCCGTGAAAAACACGAACTCACTTCACTTTCTGTCTCCCCCCAAGTCCATCTTCCAAGGGAAAAACACTGAGGACCACCCCATCCTTATCTTGCCACCATAATTAATTTTTTTTTAAAAGCCAGCCTACAAGGTGGGGAGCTGCAAAGCAGGGTGGTCTCCTGTCTACACATTGAAGGTGGTTTAGTTTCCTGTGTGTGGCTGGGGGGACCTCAGGACAGAGGGGAGGGGAACATAGATCTCTTTGGTCAGAACTGTCACTATTTTTGGCATTTGTGTGCATCTCCCTGCCGAGCAGGGGCTGCCATCCCGGTCCTCCTTCCTTCTCTCCCTTTCTCTCCTTGCTCTGATGGAGGCCCAGCGGGAAAGGGGCAAGCAAGAGTGTTTCCAAACTACCCCCCAAAACAAGGCTCCAGGGAACCCGACGGCTGGTTTTCTCGGGCCCAGCCCGGGCTTCCTCTCTGCGGGGATTTCAGCCCGTCTTGCACGGGACCCTGGTCCCCACACCGGGCCCGCTCTACCAGGAGAGAGCACAGGGGGTGCGTGTGGGTTTGACTCTGGGGGGGACAAGTGGCCCCCCAACACTGAGCAGCCTCTAAATGAGGTGCTCCCATTTGCCTGTGGTTTAAATTGAAGACTACACAAACTCTAGATTAGATGTGAGCTGTTTCTTTTAAAGCGAGTCTCTTGATGAAGGTTGGAAAAAAAAGAACCCAGAGGGTTTTAGCCTAATTTATTTTGAAATAAATAAAGTGGTGATGAGGGAAACACAGTGGCTCCCTGGAGGAGGCGTCTAGAATCTTACAGTCTTGGGAGTGAGAGCAGAGCCCTGTCAGGAGGGATAGGGGAAGATGCCAGTGGATGCTGTTGAGGCTGGAGCCTCCCAGGTTCTGGGAGCCACGCAGGCCGAGGCTCTGAAAGGGGGCTTGGTGGGCAGAGTATCTGGTCTCCCTGGCTTAAAGGGGCCGGGCTGAGCCACTCAGCTGCCTTCTGTGCCCAGTTAGCACAAGGAGAAGCAGGCAGAATGCAGTGCCTGTGCTGGATTCTAACCAGGTGTCAGCCAGGGCAGCACGGGGCCACTCAGGGAACCAGCCTCATCTTTAATCCAAAAGGCTGAGTAAGGTGGGCCTTCAAAGTGGTCGCCAACAGCCTTTCAGGCGCAGGGTCTCCGGGGGCGATGGGTTTTCTCCTTGAACCATGGATGGATCATTTGGGAAGCAAAACATAGTCAGAACCAATGGGGAGGATGGGGCGATCTGCCCGAGTTGTCCCCTTTCAGGGTTGCAGAGGGATGTGTGTGGCGATTGTGCTGAACAGGAGGAGATGGGTGGTTTCCAGAAAGTGCCATGAGCTAGAGGCACTTGTGGGCATCTCTCCTTTCCTTGGGTCAACACGAAGCACCCGTGTGGGCACAGACACCCTGGGTGAGATCCTTGGTGAAAGTTTGGTCCATTCCAGCCCCCAGCTTACAGGGTCGTGGTTGGGACCAGTGAGCAGTGTTGGGAGACCCTCGGAGCAGTGCCTGGCGCACTCACAGTGCTTCAGGGGCCCTTGAAGTGTAGACTCAGAGAACCTTCTGGAAGGAAGCTCCAGGGTCAGCATTCG
The DNA here is from genome assembly GCF_057802395.1 of Ceratotherium simum simum. Classification (NCBI taxonomy): domain Eukaryota; kingdom Metazoa; phylum Chordata; class Mammalia; order Perissodactyla; family Rhinocerotidae; genus Ceratotherium; species Ceratotherium simum. The sequence continues at coordinate 6,638,951 of NC_141928.1, read as the reverse complement.
CTCTGCAACATATCAGACACACGGTCTGGTAGTTTCTGCATGGGCACGTCCAGCGATGGGGCCCTCACGCCCTCCCCAGGCAGGCTGGGGAGACAGACGAGGCCAGAGTCTTGACTGCATGGGGGCCAGAGTTTGAGGATGTCTGCGACCTTGGAAGAAAACCAGGGCCGCCGGTCCTGCCCCTCACGTCCAATTCAAGCTCCCTCACGCCTGCTCTGTGTCACTCTTGCCTCCAGCAACACGGAATCCCCATCCCCGTCACCCCCAAGAGCCCGTGGAGCATGGACGAGAACCTCATGCACATCAGGTAAGACATGACCCAGCTGTCCACCTCTGTCCGTCAGAGGGCACCTGCCTGTGCTGGGCCGGGGTGTCGTTTTGACCCGACACACGTGGTCCCTGCCCTTACGGAGCCTGGGGGGCCTCGGGGAGGACAGACCATCTCTTACTCAACTCATTCACAGCTCTCGTTGAAGCTGTGCTGAGTGCCGGGGGGGAGACAATGGGCGCCTGGCGTCAACTGGGTTATCAGGGAGGGCTTCCCTGAGGAGGTGGCATTCGCAGTTAAAACCTCAAGGATGAAGAGAGATAGCCAGGGTGTGGGGAAGAGCATTTAAAGCAGAAGGAACAGCATGTGCAAAGTCCCCCCAGATGTGGAGCTCGGGGCTGTGCCCCAGAAGACTGAAGGAAATGCCCCGGGCCCTTCCATGCAGCCTGCAGCTCCTGCAGGCAACCGTGGTGGGCCCAGAATGTTCCAGGCAGGGTTGGCAGCAGTTGTTGGGCAGAGAGAAAAGGACAGACTGGACTCGTGTTGGGGGGTGTGGGGAGTGTGCATGGCATAGCTGTGTCCCTCTGCCCTCCCCAACTGACCCCCGTCTTCCCTCTCCCCCTGCAGCTACGAGGCTGGGATCCTGGAGAACCCCAAGGTAATCCCCCATCTCCTCCAAGCCGCCGTCTGTGGTGGTGGCTGTTCCGCGCCGATGCCGGCTGATGTGTTTGTAGCCTAATTTGAAATTTCACGGGGGCCGGGCGTGGGGCTGGGGCCAAGCCCTGCCTGTGTTCCCCGACCCTCGCCACCGGGCCCCCTCGCCTGCCCACTCCGCGCTGCGTTTTAAGACCCCCCCTTCCCTGGCGCTCTTTTTCTAATTGCCACTGGGATGAATAGGGGAAGGAAATATTTCAGGGCGGCGGAGAGCGAGTGTGATTGTGAGACAATAAAGAAGCAATTAGGCGGATGAGGCGCTCGTGGGAGGGCCCAGCCTGTGCCCACCAGCTCTCAGGCCGCGACTGCCGCTGTCGGGGGAGGGGAGGTGGCACAGACTCGAGCCTCAGGACCCATTTGTCTGGTGTGTGCTCCGCGCCCGCCCGCGGCAGGCTGGCCTGATCCCCGTCCCCAGCCTCCTGGGCCTGCCGGGCTGGGCCTCGGCCCCGTTTGAAGTTTAGGATTTCTCTCCCTGGGGGGTTTCCCTTTGTGTCTCCCCCTGCCCACCGTGGGAGATGGGGGAGGCAGGGCGAAATCTATCCTGGGAAGAGAAAAATCTCTTTGTCCTGGAGGGAATGTGTCTCCATCCCCTGGCTCAGCCCCACACCGGGGCGGGCGGCTGGTTTGGGGGTGGGGTGGGCTGCCCGTCTGCTGTTAGGGAAGAAGAGTGCTGGGGGGTGCTCAGGCAGCTGAGCCTGGGGATCCTAGAAGGCCAGCTGGAGGGGAGGATGCCCGGGTGGCCTGGGGAGGGTGGGGAGAGCTGGAGCCCTGCCGGGCAGGGGTCCCAGGATGGCTCCCGCACAGGGGCCACGCTGGCGATAATATAACACGGACCAGTGACGGTTTCTGTGCCCAGGCCTGGGGTTAGCCTTCTCCCGGCTCACCTTCCTCGGCTCCCAGCTGTGAGCAGCCTCATTTTGTGGATAAGGAAACCGAGGTCAGGAGAAGTGACTTGCCCCAGGGCACCAGCTGCTCCATGAGAGTCACCCCATTGCGGGAGCTGGCCCTCTGGCCTCTGAGGTTCCCCCACTGCCCACGCCTGCTCCCCCTCCCTGCTCACTCCACTGGGCCCAGCCGTGTCACTCAAGAGAGCCCACACCCTTGCCCCCTGGGAACTGATGGCCCCACAGGGCTGCTGCCCGCTGGCCACAGGTTTTTCCAGTTCATGCTCCGCTGACCCCACCACACTCGGGCCAGCCACCCCTAATTAGCCAGTCAGTCAGCACCCAGGGGGCGGGAGAGGCTGAGCTGAGCAGAGTGGTTTGCAGGCGGGATGTCCTCCTGGCCTGCTGGGCCCGGAGCATGCTGGGAAACCTCTCCCACGCCTTCTCAAGCCGCCTGTGGCTCTCACCTCAGGACTGGGGCCAGCAGAGCCGAGGCCAGAGGGGAAGTCACCCCGCGAAGTGCTGGGGTACAGGTCGCTGTGTGACCATGAGCAGGTCTCCCCATCTCTCAGGGATCCTGTCTTATGAGGGCAGTGGATGGATAAGTACATGCTAGAGAGTGTCTTTTTAAGGATTCTGCCACCATCAAGGCAGGAGGGTTAATGCTCAGGTCCCAGAGATCCGAAACCCGGGTCTGAATCCTGACTGCCTCTATGGCTGTGCAACCGTGGGCCAGTCACCCAGCCTCTCTGGGCCTCTGATTCCTCATGCAGTGGGAAACCACAGCACTTCCCTCCTGGATCATCGAAAGCGCTTGGCCTGTCCCTGGCACAGAGCATGGCCTCAGTCATGGAGCCGGGGGTCCTGCTCACCATCCTCAGGCCGGCTAAGATTCTTTTGGGAGGAAGGGGCCAAGGTCCTCTCAGAATCACTCTCGCCAGGCAGGAAAGGCTGGGCGGGGTGTCAGTGGAGGGGAAGCATTCCCATGGAGAAGTGTGGGGTCGGGCCGAGGAACCCAGGAGCCGGCTTTCCCGGCCTGCCCTGTGGGCACCTGTGCCTGCCAGGGGCCTCCCCGCCACTATACATCCTTGCATCTCTGGATCTCGTGTGCGTGGGGGTAGGTGGTCCTCCTATCGTCACCCCTAGATCCCAGGAACGAGGAGGCAGCAGCTAGGGGCCGGGGTGCACCCTCCACAGTGGAGAAACGCTGCACCCCAGGAGCCGGGGAGACAGAGCTTACGGGAACCGGTGCCCCCTCCCCCTCTCCAAAAAAAGCCCGGAGACCCGCGGAAGGGAGGGTTTGCAGGCAGATGGCGGAGCCATTTTCTGCCTCCGTGAGGGCTGATTGAGGGGCAATGAGGCAGCTAATGCGAAGAAAGATAGAAATTTACTTGCTTTAACTTCATACGGCCTACAGTGAAAGAGTTCATTCAGTCGCCGGCCCGCCATATCTGATGGATGAATAAACCATTTGCAGCATCGATCATGCCTCTGCATCATGGTTTAGTTCATGGGCCATTTGCTTCCAATTTCTCCTTCCCGGCCCTGTTTCATGCTTTCTTTCGCCCTCTCCCCCCACCCCCCCTACTCCCTCTCTCTCTCTTTTTTCCTTCACTCTCTTCCCTCCCCCTCAACCCCCCTCCCATATGACATTGGAAGTGAGGCCTCCCACTGGGGTGGATAAATAGATGGTATTGATACTCGGCAACAAACTATTTGTCATTTGAACTGTGCTTTTAGGATGGAGAGTAAAAAGAAGGCAGGCTGAGCCACCTTGGAATGCAAAGCAAGTGTCACTTTATTTCTATTTAGCTATTTTATTTAATCGGCGCTGTCAGGGTGTCGGAAGCCGCCGACAGCTGTCTCTGACCTCCACCGCGGCGTCTCGGGGACGCTGTCCTGCGGGGTCTTCCCACCGCCTCTCTCCTTCTCGTCCTGTTTGGGACTCCGTTAAGAAGTGTGGTGGGAGAAGGTGACAAGCACCAGATTGAAAAGGAGGGTCAGACACTGCGCAGGTGGAGGTGGGAGGCGGTGGGCTTGGGTGGAGGAGTGGGGTCCCCAGCTCGGGCACCCTGGTTTGAGTTCAGCCTGGGCTGGGGGGTCCGTGAGCCGCCCCAGGCAGGTGGGGAAGGGGCTTCAGAGTTGTGTCAGTCACCCAGAAGTCCCAAGCCCTCTTTCACGGTGCCTGTTGGCTGAGGATGGCCTGGGGCCTGTCTGTGCCCAGGGAAGGCAGTGGTTGAAACCAGCCCTGACGTCCTCCCCGTGGCTGACGATGCTGGCCCTCTCTGGCCACATTCCCCACGCTGTTTCCCAGCACTCAGGCTGCTAAAGCAGCTGGGAAACAGTGTGGGGAGATGGAAAGAGCACTGGACAGGGAGTCCAGAGTGCGGGGCTGGCTCCCACAGCTGTGGGGATGGCAGTATGGTTTGGACAAGCTGCTTCCTTGGCCTTGGTTTCCTATCTGGTCCATGGAGGCATCAGGCTGGGGGTCCTTAACGACCTTCCTCTTCCTTGGGTGTATCTCTGAGGTCGGTTCTGGGTCCTTGTTCCTGCTGCACAAATGGAAACAGATGAAGGGAGGCAGCTGGCCCGAGTCACACAGCACTTTGGAGGTGTGGGGGCTCCATCTCAGGCCCCGTCTGAGCTCAGAAGTATTGCTGGCAGGGTCAGCTGTCCCAGTTTGCCCAGGACCGAGGGGTTTCTCGGGGTGTGGGAACCGGGATGGTTGGTCTCCCTAATGTAGATCCAGCAGGCAAAGTGACTGCAGATGGAGGGACAGAGGCATTTCTGGTGGCCCCACCTTTCCTGGAGGGGCTCTTTTCAGAGGGGAGCATCACCAGGAGGTTCTACCAGCTGTCCTTCCCACCTGCAGAGCAGGTGACAGCTGGCACCTGGCCTTCTGGACATTTCCTTGGGTGATTTTCACATCCAGCAAAAGACACAAAAACTGTCCATATGCTTAAATTGTAACAGAGTCGAGGGCAGGCATCATGTCCCCCATTTCACAGATGAGGAAACCGAGGCTCGAGGAGGTGGAGCAGCTTGCCCAAGGCCTTGCAGCCTGAGGTCTTGACTCCAGGCTCTGGGGGTCTTTTCCACCCCTCTAAAATCCAACACACATTTGCTGAGGGCCTCGGGGGGGGTCCCTGCCCTGTGCCATGGGGTCCATGCTGCACAGAACGGCCCGTCCCCCTCAGCCTCTATTTCTTCATCTGTAGATGGGCTAACAGCCCTTGACCTTCTTACCAAACAGGGCCGCTGCAAAGAAAAAGCAATTGCGGATGGAAAGTGACATGTGAATGTTTGCAGGGCTTTGAAAGCACAGATTTAAGGGACTACACATCCCAGGATGTGAGCAGGTGACACCACCAGCTGGGCCCAGGATGCCCACAGGAGGGACTTCAGCAGTCAGGCCCCAGAGGCCCCATCCCCACCGTGGCAAGGGTCCAAGCTGCAGCCTAGGGGGGCCGGGGCCTCAAGAGGTGGGAGGGAGTTCTAAGAGTTCCAGGCAGCCAGCGGCCCCTCCACCGCTGCATCAAGACGAGAGGCCCATTTCCCAACACGCCCAAGAAAAAATATACATAAAGGTTGATGTGTTTTCAAATGGGTTTTTGCTTGGCTCTTCTCTTTTCTCCCTGTGAGTGTTAACCTCGGGGACCCCGGGGAGGGCTCTGCCCGCTGGAGCACCTGCTGGGGTCACGCATAGTCATTACTTTGCGGTCAGCGCAGAATAAACCCCAATTCCCGGTGCCTGCGAGAGTGTGCGCACCCGCTCCCAGGCAGCCCGCCGAACGCCGCCTCGCTCCTCCGAAGTCGCACTTTTCCTGCCTGACTTGTTCCTCTCCTGCTATTCTACCTCCAGCTGTGGGGGCGTCGAAGGAAAAGATGAGATCAAGTTGAGGGGAAAAATTGTCTGATTTCTTGAGCCCTTTGTTTCCCAGGCCCCTGGCAAGCGGGGCTGGCTCCAGGCGGGGGGCTGGGAGGCTGCTGGACTGTGCCAGCCGGTGGCACATGCTGCAGCCCCCTGGTCCTGGAGAGGGGTGCAGATCTCTGCAGGAGCTGGGGTGCAGGGTGTCCAGGGGTGGCATGGCATGGCTTGGCCCAGGACACCCCATCCTCCAACCTCTTTCGTCTTTCATCAGAACCAAGCACCTCCAAACCTCTACACGAAGACCCAGGACCCGGCCAAAGCTCCCAACAGCCCTGACATCCTTGAGATCGAGTTTAAGCAAGGTAGGCACCCACCTCTTGTGGCTCGAGGCAGTGAACTCTGGGGCCCTGGCTCCTTTCCCCTCACCCAGGAGCCTGGGCACAAGCCCTCTGCATCCCTCTGCATTCCTGGAAGCCGGAGTTCAGACAGGGGCTTCAGGGGTTCCCAGCTATCCCCTTCCCCCATGGCATGACCCGTGGAAGCCTCCAGGCTTGAGAGGAAAGCACTTGACTGCTGGTCACATGGGCTCATGGGCACTGGGTCCAGAGCAAGAGCATTCCAGTCCCTAAGCAGTGACTTTGGGAAAGTCACTCCACTTTCCTGGGCCTCGGTTTCCTCATCTGTACACTGGAGTTAAAAGAGCACTGGTGTTTTCAGGGTGTAGAACGAGATCTGTATGGGAAGGATCCAGCACAGGGCCCGGCCCCGAGGAGGTGCTTGGTAAATGGCAGATCTTAAAGAGCCAGGCTCAGGCCCCTCAGCTAGTCCCACGTTAGCTGTTGGATGTCCTACCCACCCCTGCCCCCGAGTTCAAAGCTGCTGCCTCTCTTGCTCCCTTGGCAGTGGGGGTGTCGTGCTCTCCTCGTCTTCGCTGCTATCAGCAAGAAGCAATTGCTGGCCTGGCCTTTGTGCCCAGCCTCCAGCCTGGCACCAGGGCCACCTCTTGCCCTGGAGGACAGAGGGGAAGGCAAGGTGTGCCTGGTAATGGGGAGAGCAGGACCAGGCTCAGAGTGAGGGCTTGGGGTGTCCAAGGAGAGGACCTTTCCAGGAGGCTGCAGAAATCAGGGGGGCTTCCTAGAGGAGGTGGGGCTGGGCAGGAGCTGGAGGAACTGAGAGGGGGCATGAGGGCATCCCAAGCCCATGCAAAGAGGCTGGCCCCTCCATCCAGAAGGTGGCTGCCTGGGCTGGAGCAGGGAACAGAGAGAGAGCTCTGAAGCTTGGCTTTTCCCAGGGCGCCTCAGAGAACAAGGATCAGGGTCAGGGAAGCCGAGGTTCAGATCCCTGCTCTCTCTCGTGCTGGTGTGACCTTGACAACCATTTTCACCCCTCTGGGCCTCAGGCTCACTCACCTATAAAATGAGCCACAGAAATGATGTTCACAAGTGCCAAGTATGGTACGTGGAATGAGACTGTGAGAAATAGAGCCTGTTAGTACTTTAATAATCCGCCTCTTCCTGGCCTTTCCCAAGAGCCTGGCTAAGCCCGTGGGCATCTTCATTGCGTGCCCCCATCTGTTCAAATCCTTGAATTTCACACCACTTGGGAACCAAAGGGCCCGTGGTCTGAGGCCCCTACAGCCAGCTGGAGCTCTAAGTGCCCGCTCTGTCTGACCCAGGCCTGGTTCAAGGGCGGTGGACCTTTTCGGGCCTCATCGCTGAGAAGACGGTGGGGCGCACCCAGCAGCACCTCCAGCAGATCCCCCAGGAGCCCGAGTGAGGGTGGGAGGGAGGCGAGCAGGAGGCAGCGGAAGGTCCCGGACACAAGGCTCTGGCAGCCTTTCCTCCAGCAATAGGGTAGCCCGAGGGCTGAGCCAGAGAAGAGACGTGATCCATTTTAATGATCTGGGCACTGTCTGGAAAAAAAAAGTAGACAGGAGGAGCCCTCCCCCGACCACTCCCCATTCACCCTCTAGTTAATTTATTTGAAGTTTTAATCTAATTATTAACTATTTTAAAGGCTAAGAGGCTTTCTCTGGCAGCAGCACCAACAATGTCAGCTCCTCTCCAGGCAGGCCCCGTCCAAGGCAGAGGCCATAATAGGACTGGGGAGGGAGAGAAAGGGAGAGGGGAGAGGCGGGGGTGGCTAGAAGGGCTTAAGGTTCATTATTGGGCAGACTTACATTTAATAGCAATTTACAACCAAGTTATAAAACCCCTGGAAATGGGGGTTAAGAATGGCGGGGCTGACAGCGCCTTGAGTGAAGCCCTCCGAGCGGCGCCCTGCTAATAAAGACTCGAAAGCCGCTATTGAGCCCTGACTGGCACCCGATCGCCGGCGACATGGTAATGAGCCGGGCAGATGGGTGGGGGATTAGCCGCCAACTTTGAACAGCTTTTCTTTGTCACTGTTACAGCTCTCTTGTTAGCCCCCTAATACATTTATTGCTCATTTCACACCGCTCGAGAAAGTGCCCCTTGCTATTCAAAGTCAACCCCGAACCCACCCACAACCCCCCCTCCTGCCACCACCCCCCTCGACTGCGCCCTCCCTGCCCCGAGCCGCGGCCACCTCCCTCCTGCCCTCCTGCCACTCCAGCCCTGACGTCTCAGAATTCTCGGACCCCTCCAACACCTCGCCTGCTGGAGTGGGCACCGCTTCACCCCCATCAATCAGATGGCTGCGTGCGGGCCTGGGGTGCAGGGTTGGGGGTGCGGGGGTCCGCCTGACAGACGTGGCAGGGGCCTGTGAGTGTGTGTGTGTATGTGTGTGAGCTCAGGCGCACCTCGGCCAGGCGGCCCCCGGGTAACTGGTGGGACAGAAGGTGCTCCGGGGGTAAGACAATGGTGGAGCGTGAAATTCAATTAGTTCAGGGCCTGGTTCCAATTTCACAGCCCCTAAATGCAAAAGGGGCAAAGAGAATGGGAAGGGTGGGGGAGAGCGTTTTTATTGCGTTTTCCCTTTCATTCTGGGGGCGTTCTCGCCCCTTCTCTCCCCCCGGCAGGCCTCAACCTGCACAGGGCTTTGCAGGGAGTCACTTGGACTCCATATCTGTCACATCCATTTAAGGCGTTGCAGGAGGAGGGGAGGGCGGGGCGGCAGGCACAGGCTCCTCTGCGGAGCTCCAGAGCTCCAGCCCGCAGGCCCACTGCCCTCTCCTCCCGCCCTAGGGGTCCCCGTGAAGGTGACCAATGTCAAGGACGGCACCACCCACCACACGGCCTTGGAGCTCTTCCTGTACCTGAACGAAGTCGCGTGAGTGCCCGCAGCCCTGCTCGGCCTCCTGGGAAACCCCCACGTCGGGCGAGCACTGGCCCGGGCCATTGTGGCCGGTGGTCACAGCCCGAGGTGTAGGGACCGAGGAGGACAGGCCTGCGTCCTGCAGGCAGCCTTGGCACAGCCCCATAGGCACGGGGTCTCCTGATTGGCCCTCAGCCTCAGAAGGTAACAACCCCAGGGGGTCTGCAGCCCCCTAGGGATGGTCCAGCTGGAGCCTCCAAGCCCTCGCCTGGATCTGAGTCCAGGGTAGAAGGAAAGATGAGCAGTGGTTAGGGCTGGTGCCACACAAGGCCCCAGGACAGAGGGAACAAGTTGCAAATTGAACTCACTGTGTGACCTGGCAATCCCTTTCCTCTCTGGACCTCAGTTTCCCCACTTGTGCAATGGGCAGCTGGACCAGGTGACCTGGCTCAGATGTCCTCTGAGTCTTGGGTCCGGAGATGGTGCCTGATGCCCTGCATGTGGCTCTGGGTGGGCACAGCTATGCCCAAGCTGCGGCAGCCTGGTGGGTGGCATGTGACTCCAAGCCTGTGGCAGCATGTGACTCTGTTCTCCCCACAGGGGCAAGCACGGCGTGGGCCGCATCGACATCGTGGAGAACCGCTTCATCGGGATGAAGTCCCGAGGTGAGTCTGCTCTCCCACCTCGGGGCTGCTCCTCGGCTCCCAGAGACCCCAGGGACCCCTGAGATCCCTGTCCCATTCGGGTGCTACTCCACGCCATAGGGGTGACTTTGGGCAAGTCCCTTCTCCCCACCAGACTCAGTTTCCCCCCTGTGAAGTGAGGCCTTTTGCCACCAACTTCCTAGGGTATTATGAGAAGAGCCGTGCCACCAGCAGAGAGGAGCCTGGGGGTCCAGGGAAGGCTCAGAGGAGAGAGGAGGCCAGGGCCAGGCCCGGAGGTCCTCTCTGCGCCCTGGGCGGGTCGGCCAGGTTTGGCGGCGGGCCATCCAGGCCCGATTTCATGGTCATTAGGTCTGCATTGAGGAGGCCGGCCGGCCGGGCAGGGGAGAATCGTGCCGGGGGGGGGGGGGGGGCGGGGTGCTATGGGCTGCAAGGGCGCCGTGATCCCCCAGGGCCTGAGGGCCTGTCCCAGGATCAGGCATGGCACCCGGGGCCCGTTTTCCAGGGATGAGCAGGCCTCTGCCTCCGTATGGAGTGGCTGCCACTTTGGCTGGCCTCTAGGCTGCCTGGCCGTATCTGCCTCTGGCTGGGCCGGGAGGGAGGAGAGGTTGGTCTCTCTGTCTTCTCTTAGTAACCAGAGCCCCATGATGCCCTTTGTCAGTTACCCCCCTGGGCCATCTCGACCCCTCCCCTTCGGGACTCAGTTTCCGCATACAAGGGGATCTCATGTCCCTGTGCGTCTGGGATAAAGCAGTGCTGGTCTGTGATAAATGAATGTTCTTCGGAGCTCTCAGAGGGAGGGGGCAAGCTTTCAGCAGTTAGAGCCCCTGAACTGGGTACCTGAATTTTTGACTACCGGTGATGGTGTTGGGGCCCGCTGTTTTGGCAGGTGTTCAAATCGCTTTGCTTGGGGGGTCAATTTAAAAAAATAACAGAACCACTTAAAACCAGGCCAAGGTCGGGCCCTTTGTCCTCAGGACCTTTTTACTAAGATTCTAAAATCCAAAGGGAGCAGATTTCAGCTGTCAGAGAGGGGCGCTGGACCCGGAGGCAGGAGGCCCGGGTTCTCACCCCAGGGTTGCCTTGCCTTGCCCAACCACTTTGGGCTTGTCACCTCCAGGCCTCAGTTTCCCCAAGTGTAGTGTAGGCTGAGGGGTGGGAGTCAATCATTCTGGCTCTGACCTGTTCGGATTTCTCTCCAACAGCGCGGGGAGGAGGGGAGGGAAGCGGCCGCTTTGCCTCTTCCGTGTGGTTTTTTTCCTCCTCGAAGCAGCTATTATCCAAGAGAAACAACCTAATTGAAACTCCCTCGGGAAGGCCTTGTCGAGAACAATCTTACCAATTAGCTGCTCCTTTATCCTGGCTTACCTTTGTCTCTCACCTGTATTAACATCTGCTTAAACGTGCCTTTGTCTCTGTCTGCCCTTGGGAGCCAGCACAATGTAACCATCCACGGCAGACCTCAGAGGGACCTTGGGGAGCCAGAGACCACCACCCTCATTTTGCAGACGGGGACACCAAGGCTCAAAGTCACAGGCTCATTGGTGGCAGGGCCAGGACTGACCCCCCAACCCAGGGAGGCATGGAGTGGAGGGCTGAGAGCTTGAATTCTGGAGTTGGGGGTCCAGGTTCTAGCCCGTGTATAGCAGGGGATGCGCTCCGTGAATGGTGTGGGCCCCTGGGGGATGCTGAAAGGGCAGAGGCAGCCTCTGCCCTCTGGGAGCTGTCAGTGTGGCTCAGAGATGTCCACTACGGCACCTGCTGTTGTGCCCTTCCTGTGCCTGTGGTAGGCATCATTAATTGATTGTGGATGTGTCTCAGTGCTGCAGGCAGTCACTACCAGTTGATCAGGATTGGCACTTGCGGTGAAAATGAATTGCCTTCCCTTATTGGAAAGATAAGGACTGGCCTGGGGTCACCCTGTGAAATGGCATCCTGCTGGATAGGGACAGCAAACTTGAGCTGAAGGAGGTAGTGATACAGGCATGGACTGGGCCATTCTGGGAAGGCATCCTGGAGGAGATGGCAAGAGAATAGGCTTCAACTAGTAGAATGTAGAATCGAGAGGGTAGAGCAGGGGCATTCCAGGGCCGTGGGAGAGAATATAGGAGGCATCCCAGGTGGCTGCTTCGGTGGCGGGTTGTCTGGGGGCCGAGCCCCTGAAGACCTGGAGGAGGCACATTTAAGAGCCGGGGTAGAGGGTCCAGGCTTTGGTGCTGTATTTGAGTCTCCATCTTGGCTCCTTCACCGTTGGGAAAGCAACTTGGTCTCTCCGGGCCTTGACTTCCTCATCTGTGAAATGGGTTGCTGTGTGGATCAAATACATAGAGCTCTTGACCCATAGTGGGCGCTGTGCCTGGACAGAAGACTTTCTACCTTTTCCCCAGAACTGGGGGTGTCACCACCACTGAAGATCAGAGCCTCGAGGTTAGCAGTCTGTTCCGACTCCCTCAGCTTCTTACCCCCACGTCCCCCAGGAAAAGTTTCCTAGAACACAGCCTTCACTCGGCCCAGGTTCTGTGTGTGCCTGTGGGGGGCTGTCCCCGAAAAGCGCAGAATTTAGTCCGAGAGTTGTACAGTCTTTCAGGAAGACAACCAGGATTCTGACTCCAAGAACTTGCTGTGTGACCTTAGGCAAGTTGCTTTCCCTCTCTGCAGCTCCAGCTCTCAACGGTGGGGCAGACTGTTGATCTCGCCATCTCCCTCTGGAAGTTCGAACTTGCCTATTTTCTTGGGTTTGGGGGTGAGAAAAGAAAGTTGCTTGGTAATTTTCGGTTGATATCTTGTTTTTATTTCTCTACTCCCCGTAATTTGTTGTGAGAAAGAAAGCAGGGGCAATAAATGAGGGCATTGTGGATGCCCCCACGACGAGGTTTTCATTAAGTCGCCAGTGATGGGAGAAGCTGCTAATTGTCAATTACATTGAGGGCAGAGCAGGAAGGCACTATTGTCTGTATCTTGGTGTACAAGGAAAAATGTCATTTGTATTGATTTTACAAAGCTCGCAATTGAAATTCGTTAAGGGCTTGTTTTTTTTTCCAGGGGGCAGGGATGGATGGGTAGGGAGCTGGGCAGTGCTAGGCCCTGGGTCCGGGGTGGCCCGGTCAGCAGCGCAGGGGCCATGGGGTCAGGGGGCAGGGGCTGGGGAAGCTGCAGACGGAGTAGCTCTCCTGTATTGTGGCTGTTCACACTGTCATTATCACATTATCTTTTTAACTCCGGAGGGGGGCTAATTAAGTGAAGTAAATGAAATCAGTGGGGAGGAGAAGGGGGGGCCGGCAGGCACGAGGGCAGCCAGGAAGGAGCCAGGGCTTGTCCTTCCACTCACCTTCCCTCCTTCTCCAGCCGCTGGGTGACCCCTCTCCTCCCAGCCCTGCCCCTCCGGGTCTCACCCCTGCCCGCCGGCCTCTTTCTCCTCCTCCTCCATAGCCAAAGCTCTTCTTCCTCTCCCTCCACCCTTCCATCTCTCTCCCGCTCTCCCCCTCACTCTCACTTCCTCCTCACTTCTCCCCTTTCTGGCTAAGAAGGAACAAGGGCTGCCCACTCACTTATCCACCTGTCCAGGCCTCCCAGAGGATCTGCTCAGATGGAATGTTCCAGATGGAAAGTGGAGGGAGATCTGTGAAGCAAAGGTGTTAGCTCTCCCAGAGGCCTACCCTGATTCCCAGGGTGGGGCCTGCAGGGCACCAGGAAAAGAGAGGATGGCTAGAGACCCACAATGACTTGCCTCCCTGTCACCATGGCAACCGCCTCTATCCTTGGCCCTGGTACCTAAGAGGCGAGCCCTTGGGCCCCAGCCAGCCTCCCTTCCCCCGGCCTTTCCAAATCCGCCGCTCTGGGTACTGCCTTCCCAAAGGACCAGAGCCTCCGGTCCAGGTACCCTAACCCCCACTTCCACCCCCGACCCCCGGCTAAGTTGGTGGAACCCACTCAGTTCTGCCAAATTGCTCCATCTGGGCTAACTTGGCAGCCTCAGGAGCAGATGAGAAGAATTTAAGCAGCAGCATCTGTTTTGGTCTCCACCTCTTCCTCCTCAGTCCACTCTCCCCCCACCGCCCCACCCCGGCGCCCCCAGCTCCTCACTCTTCCCCCCGCCGCCCTGGCAGTAATTATGGTGTGATTGAAGCTGTTCCACAGAGAACCGCTGACACCTCTGTCTTTTTCCTGTAAACACGGGGAGATGAAAATAGACACTTGGAGCCGCTGTGCGTGTCATTCTGAAGATGTCTGTTGTCTCTTCCACGGCGACACCGAGACTCAGCTGTCATTTCCTCCTTCTTTTTGCGCAGTGGTTTGTATGCCGACTGTCAAAAGCCCCAAATCCATAGTCTTTTAGCATCAGGTTTCTGTCACTGGTTTTTTTAAAGTCATTTTTTTCCAGAAGAAATACACAGAAATCATCTGTACCCTCTAACCCCGTGGAGAGGAGAGGGAAGATCTTTAAAATACACACACACACACACACACACACAACAGCAGCAACCTGAAAACAAGCTTTTCAATCAGGCACAATTAACTTTAACACCTTCTAAGAAAAGGAGCAGGAATATTAATTGTGCTGGCGTGTTTCGTGGCTGTGGGTTTTCTTCTTGCCCACGACTCTTCCTCCGGTGCCGCGGAGGGTTGACAGCCACGAGGCTGGTTCTGAGGACTCAGGAGGGGCAGCTCTGCCCACCAGGCACTCTCTGCTCTTCCTGGGGAATGGCTGGGATGGGCCAGCAGGGCGGTGCTTGTGGGCAAGTCATCCTCTTCCTCGCTGGAGAGTATAGATGTCCTCCACACGCCCTGCACACCACCGGTGTTGTCCCCTCTCTGGACTGTTGGGAGGTGATGCTGGGGCTGTGGCTACCGTGTTCTAGAGACAAAACCGTCAGTATGCACACCACACCAAGTGGCCCGTGTGTCTGGGTACTTACCTTCAGGCGGGTCTCGGTGGACGTTAGAAGGTAGAGCAGCCGACACTTGCAACCTTCTCGGTTTTCCAGACAGGTTGCCTGGGGCTCAGAGAGGGGGCTGAGGCTGGCCGAGGTCACACAGCAAAGCTGAGCTGGCTACTGTCTGTAAAGGTATAAGTTGTGTGGGACTTCTGGTCTCCAGTCCCAGCCCTGCAAGTACACCTTGGACAGCGCCCCCAGCTGGCCCAGCCCAGGACGGGAAAGCAGGGAGGCCGCCAAGTTTCCTGGGAGCTGAAAATGAGGAGGGGTCCTGAGTGGCCCGCCCGGGATGGCACTGTTGCGACTGTCTGTGCCAACAGGAGGACAGGCTTTGAAAGTTTTGGGGTTTTTCCAAAAGGTGGCAAAGCTTATAATTAGAAGGCCCGTTTCCAATCCAGTAGATACTGAGTTCCTGGTACGAACCCGGGGAGGAGACCAGTTCACCGTTGTCAGTGTCTTACTTTACGTGGCTCTTGGGAAATTACTTTATTCTTGGTGATAAAGTTTCCAGGATAACTGAAAACTTGCTGCTCATGTTGTGGTTATTTCTGCCATTTTGGAGGCAGGTGTTTCCAAAGGTCTGCACATGTCTGTCTTTGTCAACAGACTGCTGAACCATCGGGCCTTCCCATGGCCTGGGCCCATCAGAGCCACTGTTTGTGGCACCATGCTGCCCCCACATGAGTGGCCTGACCCCCGTGCCGAGCTCTTGTGTCTGCTTCTCGTGGATTTTCCATGCCCCCGTTCTCGTCTGTCAGCAGTGGCTTTTCTCAGCCATCCAGCTGTCTCCACCCCCAGCAGTCTTCCTGCCCCTCTCTGGTCGTGGCTCCTAGCCACACTGCAGAGACGGAGGGTAGAGCCTGTTTGAACTGTATTTATAGGAGTAGCAATAGGCCACTGAAGGCCTGAGGGACTGCCCAGGGAGTTGAGGGTTTGGGCCTGGGGCGTAAATTTGGGACGTTGGTGTTTTCCTGCTGGGGAGGCCATTTCCCCCCAAAAGATCACAGCTGCATCAGGACAGCAGAGG
This sequence comes from Ceratotherium simum simum, assembly GCF_057802395.1. NCBI lineage: Eukaryota > Metazoa > Chordata > Mammalia > Perissodactyla > Rhinocerotidae > Ceratotherium > Ceratotherium simum. The sequence continues at coordinate 6,623,354 of NC_141928.1, read as the reverse complement.
TTGCCCAAGAGCTGTGAGCACACAAGTGACATGGGACAGGCTCTTTTGTGGCACATTGTAATCGTATCAGCGCCTGGTCTCTAGGTGGGGCTTTGACACACATCCCCTGACACCAGGACATCAGGGGTTTGCCGATGGGAGACTCACCCCAGAATAGCCCTTTTCTGCTTGGGCACACCGCGGAGCCATGGTGAGAACCCAGACTTTCCTCCTTGGCCATGGCACCTTGAACCTGCGTGGGCCCTTTCGTGCTCTGGCAAGCACTGGGTCACTTTGCCAAAGGCCCTGAGAGGCAACCTGGAGCAGAGATGGGAGATCCAGATGCTGGTCTGACTCGCCTTGGGCAAGGCACTTCCCTCCTGGGCCTCAGTCTTCCCATCTGTCAAACTGGTGTGTTGAACCAGCTCGGCATTTTAGGGTCTTCTTGGTGGAGCCCAGGGTTTGTAGAGGGGCCTCCGCTCCCCCCAGCAGGGCTTGGGCTGTCTACCTGTATGCTCAGCCTCTGCTTGGGACTGTGTTTGAATAATGGGTTTGCAGCTAAAAGTTGGAAGGACGTGAGAACACGGCACCGAGAGACCCTAAAGGGCCTTTCCTTCAAGCTCTGACATTCCCGTGATTCCCAGACATAAAGATCAAAGATTAGAGGAGTTTCAGAGGAGGAAATTTCTGGCTATTCACATAGACTCACATCAGACTCAGCCTTGCCCATGTCCCCTTTGGATTCGAAAACAATCTCCTTTCCGGTTTCTGGGGTTTTTTGAAAGCATTTTTTTAAATGGTGGTAAAATATATATAACATAACATCGACCATTTTAACCACTTTTAAGTGCACAGTTCTGTGGCATTAAGTGCATTCACGTTGTTGTGCAACCATCACCACCATTCATCCACAGAACTTTTTCATCTTCCCAAACTGAAACTCTGCACCTGTTAAATACAAACTCCCATTCCCCCTCCCCCTGCCCCTGGCACCCACCATGCTCCTTTCTGTCTCTAAGAATTTGACTATTCCAAGGACCTCATATAAGTGGAATTATACCGTAAGTGTTCTTTTGTGTCTAGCTTATTTCACTTAGCATAATGTTCTCCAGGTGCATCTATGTTGTAGCATGTGTCAGAATCTTCTTCCTTTTTAAGGCTGAATAATATTCCATGTGTGTATACAGCACATTCTGTTTATCCATCATCTGTTGATGGGCATTTGGGTTGCTTCCACCTTTTGGCTGTTGTGAATAATACTGCCATGAACGTGGGTGTACAGATCCTTTGTGTTTCACAAAGCAGCCAGTGTGGAAAGACGATGGTGGTAAACCTTCAGGATACCTGAAACCTTGCCCCTTTACCGCTGGAAGGGTATGTGGTGGGAAGAAAGGCATCTTTCAGGGTAGCACTGTGGGGACGGGGCAGTTACGGCCTCTCCTCCATCAGGAAAGTGGACCCAGGGCTGGTTTGCCCATGGTCAGCTCCACGTGTGCCCCCGAACTTTATTCAAGAGGCCACGCTGCTGGGGCAAGAGGGAGTCTGGCCATGTGCACGTCGGCAGTTCTGCTGCCCGGCGCCTCAGTGTCTTCAGATCTAGCGTGGCACTGCCAATCAGACCTTCCTCCTGGGACCACGCTCAGCGCGGGGCCGGGCGCCTCCACGTCACTTTGGAGACCATCTGATCCAAGCAGGTTGTTTGACAAATGGAGGGACTGGGCCTGCGGTGTGAAGAGGGGGCTTGAGCAAGACCATCTTCGCACAACCTTCCCGGTGTAGGCCCCCATCACCAGCTGACCCACAGGGCAGTGAGCGACAGCAGCAGTCAGGGACTCGGGGGCCTGGACTCAGTTCCCACCTCCACCTCAGGCGTGTCCTTTCTCCTCCCGGGCTCAGTTTCCCCATCTGTAGAGTGGGGTCAGCACAGGCGATTGCAACCCCTCCACCACTGCACCAGTCGGGATTTATCTGCAGAGACGTGGCTGCAGGGGAGCTGCTGGCCGAAGGTGGCATGTGTGTGCACACGTGTACATGTGTGTGCACAGCCGTCCCCTCCGCTGGCTCCCTGGTGGAAGGGAGGAAGGGATATTTGGGGCCCTGAGCTCCACTGTAGTCGGTTTAATTACAGGTTTTCAGCCACAGGCTGGTGGGCATGCGTTGGGAAGGAGGGGGGAGAGGCTCCAAAACCCTGTCATTTTCCACCGTCTGAGGGCCTCTTCAAAGGGGGGCATCTAGACATTTTCTCCACAAGCCACAGAGTGGACTGTCGTGGCCCCAGCATGAACATAATGACAGATGAGTTTTGCAGCAAGCTGGGAGTGAATGGGTCCGACCGGCTTGTCTCCTGTCAGACGAGTCATTATTATTTTTTTTTTTTTTGTCATTTGCTGACAGTTTGGGTTTCACACGTTTCTCTCTTTTTTCTCCTTTTCCCCCTGCCTGGAAAAATGGCTAGGTATCTACGAGACCCCAGCGGGGACGATCCTTTACCACGCTCATTTAGACATCGAGGCCTTCACCATGGATCGGGAAGTGCGCAAAATCAAACAAGGCCTGGGCCTGAAATTCGCGGAGCTGGTGTACACAGGTGCGTAGGCTCTGCCGCTGTCCCCTGCCCCCTACTGCACGGCACCCTCCTTGGTCCCGCCTCGCCCGCCGCCATCTTCGTGACAGAGCCTGAAAGATGTAGGTTGAAAGGGGTCGAGTGAGGGCAGGGGACGAGGGAGTGAGGAGGGGATGCTGGGACCTACCTTGTTCACAACGTGTCGGGGGAGATGCGCCAGTCTCCCCAAGGTGTCCGGATGCCTCTGTCACCCGCCGTCTCCATGACTCCAGCAAGGCCACGGAAGCATCGCGTGTCATCCGTAGGGCAGCCAACCTCTGTCCTGCACATGCCGGGTGCTGGGCACTGTGAGGGGACATGAGGGATCCCAGGGGGTCCCAACATTCCCAGGAGAGCTGCGGTCAGCTCCTTTTACAGATGAGGAAACTGAGGCTCAGAGCAGAAGGAGTTTGTACAAAGTTACACAACCAGAAGTGGCCTAGCTGGGTTTGACCCCAGGCCAGGCTGTCTCCAGGCAGAACCTGGAACGACTACATGGACTGCCTCAAGCAAGGGAAAGCCTGGGCCAGCCCCGGTGGCCTAGTGGTTAAGTTCTGCATGCTCCGCTTCGGCAGCCCAGGTTCGGTTCCCAGACATGGATGTACACTGCTCTGTTAGCAGCCATACTGTGCTGGCAGCTCAAATATTAGAAAATGGAGGAAGATTGGCACGGATATTAGCTCAGGGTGAATCTTGCAAAAAAAAAAAAAAAAAATAGGGCCGGCCCCATGGCTTAGCGGTTAAGTGCTCGCGCTCTGCTGCTGGTGGCCTGGGTTCGGATCCTGGGCGCGCACGAACGCACCGCTTCTCCGGCCATGCTGAGGCCGTGTCCCACATACAGCAACTATAAGGATGTGCAACTATGACATAGAACTATCTACTGGGGCTTTGGGGGTAAAAAAAAGGAGGAGGGGGCCGGCCCTGTGGCTTGGTGGTTAAGTGCGCGCGCTGCAATGCTGGTGGCCCGGGTTCGGATCCCGGGTGCGCATCGAGGCACCACTTCTCTGTCCATCCTGAGGCCGAGTCCCACGTACAGCGACTGGAAGGATGTGCAGCTATGACATACAACTATCTACTGGGGCTTTAGGGGGAAAAAATAAAATAAATAAAATCTTTAAAAAAAAAAAAAAAAAAAAAAAGGAGGAGGATTGGCAATAGATGTTAGCTCGGAGCCGGTCTTCCTCAGCAAAAAGAGGAGGATTAGCAGGGTTGTTAGCTCAGGGCTGATCTTCCTCACAAAAAAAAAAAAAAAAAAAGCAAGAGTAAGCCTCCCTTGACCAAGACCTCAGCTCCAGGCCCGGGCACTGCACTGCAGGAGCCAGATCTTAAGTGGGAAATCACCAGGACGGTCCCATGCCCCGCCCACTCGTGGACTGACTGGTGGGTGACGTTAGCATGTGGTATGGGTGGGTCCCCATTTTACAGGTGAGGAGACTGAGTGTCCGTGCCTTACCTGTTGTCACCGAGCTGGAATCCAGGCCTCCTGGCTCCAGATCCGTCCCTCATCTTGTATAACAGGGGTCCCTAAATCCAGACCGTTGCCCGTTTTTGCTCAGCCCATGAGCTAAGAATAGTTTTTACATTTTCAAATGGTTGGGGAAAATTTTTTAAAATAATACTATTTCATGATATGTGAAAATTGTAGGAAATTCAAATTTCAGTGTCCATAAATAGTTTTTTGGGCATGGCCACACTCATTCGTTTACAGATTGTCTGTGGCCACTTTCGAGCTCCAATGGCAGAGTTGAGTAGTTGCAACCGAATGACCTGCAGACCTTAAAATATTTGCTATCTGGGGGCTGCCCGGTGGCATAGTGGTTAAGTTCCAGTGCTCTGCTTCAGTGGCCCAGGGTTCGCAGGTTCAGATCCCAGGTTCGGACCTACGTACCACTTGTCAAGCCATGCTGTGGCGGCGTCCCACATATAAAGTGGAGGAAGATGGGCATGGATGTTAGCCCAGGGCCAATCTTCCTCAGCAAAAAGAGGAGGATTGGCAACTGATGCTAGCTGAGAGCTAATATTCCTCACTAATAAAACAAATAAATAAAATTTGCTATCTGGCCTTTTCCAGAAAACTGCTGACCCTGCTCCATAATATTCACATCTCCGAGGCCAGCCCCGTGGCCTAGTGGTTGAGTTTGGTGCGTTCCACTTCAGCAGCCCTGGTTCACAGATTCAGATCCCAGGCAAGGACCTACACCACTCATTAGCCATGCTGTGGTGGCGACCCACATACAAAATAGAGGAAGATTGGCACAGATGTTAGCTCAGGGTGAATCTTTCTCAAGCAAAACAAAAAGAGAGAGGAAGATTGGCCATAGATGTTAGCTCAGGGCAAATCTTCCTCAGCAAAAAATAAAAAAATTTTCATGTCTTCCTGATGAGAAATTACATCAAACGGCCTCTCTGAGTTGCTGGGGGGAGCAGGCTGTTGCCTAAGGCGGACCTTGATATATCTGTGGGGGCCTGGCATCAGGGGGACCCGGGTAAAGTTCATATTAATAACTACATGGGGTAAGCCTCCATTGCCCTCGCCTCTTCCCTTCTCCTCCACTCTGAGGGTTTGTTCCCTTTGAAACCTCCTAATCACTGTAACTCATCTTGGGATTTAGAGGGCTTGGTGGTTATTGGCTGGCGTTATTTCTCCCTCCTATTGTTCCCAGCAGCTTGGAAGCCAAGTCCCCCTTCCCAGGTACAGACAGGTGTTTAAATACCATTGTCTCCTGCAGGCTCTTGCTCTGTGGGGTTTCGACGCTGAAAGGTGGATTTGGGTTACAAAATGGGAGAGTCATTAAGCCATGGCAGGCTGCGAAGCAGAGGAGAGCACCTGCCCGGGGCTGCTCCTGCTCCGGGGAGGGGGTGGTCGTTCGTGGAGGCTAAGCTGGGAGCACACGGCCAGCCTCCCCCCCAGGATAGAATGGCACCACCTCTCTTGCTGTGGGGCCCTGAGCGGGGCGCTGGTGGGCAGTCCCTAATCGGAGCTGCACAGAGGTGAGAAACCGAGTCCCAGAGGGGTGAAGACTCTTATCCGAGGTTTCACGGCTGGTGAGCGGGGCTTTGAGCCCGGGACAGGCCAGCTTCAGAGGCCAAGTTCTCAGCCACTCCGGTACGTCCCTGGGGGGCAGGAAGGTGGGCTGGGACGTTAGCGAGGGGTGATCAAGGGGCCTGACAACATGCACAGGGGAGCCTGGTGTCTCGGCATGGCCTGGCCCTCGCTGCAGGCTCGGTGCCTCTGCACCAGGCTGCCTGGGTTGCGTTACTGCTTTGTCACCCACCGAGCCCTCTAAATCCCAAAATGAGTCACAGTGATTAGGACGTTTCAAAGGGAACGAACCCTTAGAGTGGAGGAGAAGGGGAAGACATGAGGGGACTGGAGGCTTACACAGGTGGTTATTATTGATTAATTACCTTTACCCGGCTGCCCCTGACATCCAGGCCCCCCTAGATGTCAGCATTGACCTCGGGCAGCAGCCTGTCCCCCTACTGCTCGGAGGGGCTGTTTGATGTGATTTCTCACATTAGGGATACAGAGATGTCATAGGCTAGGAGTTAGCGTGAACAAGTTACTTGTTCCTGTGCCTCAGTTTCCTGATCTGAAGGGTGGGGATGATAATTCCGCCTGTCTCGTAGTGAGGACTAAATGCATGAATATGTGTAAAGTATCTAGAACAGTGCCTGGCGTGGAGGAGCTCTGTTCCAGCAGGCGTTAAGTAAGTACAAATGCCTGGCAAGGTTTCTGAGCGTGGAGGCAGAAGACTGGGGCCCTGCCTCTGGCCAGGTTTATGATCCTGGGTAGGTCTATCTCTTCCCTGAGCCTCAGTTTCCCCTCCTGTAAAATAAAGGGCACGAGGCCAGGTATCTTCCCAGTAGCTGTCCAGCTCCTCAGTGGTAGAGCCTGCCACCCTGCTGTGGCACTTGGCTTCCTCAGAGCCCCTGTGGTCTTGGGGCACAGATGGGGAAACTGAGGCACGGGGAAGCTCTCCTGTCTCAGCCCCAGTTCTAGATGCCCTGGCGACTGTGACCGCTGTCCATCTCCCTCTCCTCTTGCCCCATCCCCAGATTTCCTGAACTGCCTGGATGTGGTTTGTACAGACGCCCTCCGTCCAGGAGCAGCCTCTCTCCTGAGAGACCCTGGAGGGGCCTGATGGAGCATCTCATTTAGGGGCATAGCTCACCTCCTCTCCCCTCGCCCCAGTCTCTTCAGCAGTAAAGTGGGTATAATGCACAGAGTTGTCGTCTCGATTAGTGCAGAGTGTGGCCCAGCCCCAGGCCCCACCCACAGTGCGTCCACATGCCTGGGGCGTGCACAGTCTCCCCCATGCAGCACGCCAGGCTCACTGTCCCCACCCCAGGCTGGGTCTGCTGGGAAGAGAAATCTGAGTGGAAGACCCCCGTGGGGTGGAGGTGAGAGATCCCGAGATAAGCCCAGGCCAGGTGCTCCCACAGGGGTCTCTGTCCCCCTGTCGCGGCTCCATCTCCCACCTGTCTTCAGCCTGAGAACTTAATGGTCTAATTGTGCTGACTTAGCAGAAGCACAGCCGAGCCCAGGACACTGGGGCATGGCAGGGGACGGGGGGGCGGTCAGTGTCCCCTCCCACGGGGGTCTGGGCTAGAGTCAGGAGCACTCGGTCAGACCTGGGCTGTTCAGAATCTCGCTGTGTGGCTTTGGACAGGCTCTTTCCCTCTCTGGGTGTCTGTCTCCCTGGATATAGTGAGGGCTGGCAGAGGTCATCGTGTTCAAATCGGAATGCAGAATGCTCAGCGCTCTGCCTGCATCGTCTCATTGAATCTGCACTGCCCCCTGGAGAGCAGTTAGTAATATTATCTCATTGTGCAAACGAGGTAACTGAGGCACGAAGAGGATACGTTGCTTGACAAGGTGGGGCCGGGATGTAAGCTCAAATGGCCGGACACCGGAGAGTGAAGACCCAACGTCTTCTCACCCTGCCCGGCCCTCCCCCACCTCTGCAAGCCAGCAGACCCCAGCCCCGAGCAGGCCTGCTCCTCTTTCCCACGGAGAGCCTCAGCAGGTGCCCCTGGAGGCCTGGGCCTCCAACAATAGCCGCAGGCCCGGGGCTGACCCTGCCCTTTATCAGGGCAGGAGATCGCGCACCATCTGGCCCCGCAGCTGCCCAGGTGGGCTCACCTTCCCAGCTCCGTTTCAGAGAAACCCAACCCCTAGCGCTGTCCCTCCCCCACCCCTGGCCCTGGCCTGCCTGCCGGCCCCTCGCTCCTCCCCTCCCACAGCAGAGACTAGGGAGGAGACGGCTGTCCACAGGTCTGAGCCTGCCGGCTCCGGCACCGGGGCAGACGGGGACTGAGCACGCAGCCTTCCCTGGCCTTAGGGGTCTGGAAGAGGAGGGAGGGAGGAGGCGGCAGGAGGTAGCACATTTCTCAGGCACCTCCTGCCCGGGCAGGTTGTTCAGCCACAGACAGGAAAACTCCAAGATTATCATACGAAGCAGAGTCCTTACAACTTGGGCCAACTGAAGCCAGATCTAGGCCCCTCACTGACAGCCTGTGTCGCCTTGGAGAAGTTTCTCCAATTCCCTGAGCCGCACTTCCTCACCCAGAAAAGAGAGGCTGAGACAGTTTTTCTCATGGGGCTGTTTATGAGGATTCAAAGAGCTAAGCTGTCCAGGTAAAGAATTTAGCACAATGCCGGTGCTTACTATGTAAAAATAGAATATTTGTGGATGAAAATATGAGCAGTATCTAGAAGACAGGTCACTGATTTCCAAGGGGCCTGCCCATCCTGAGGGGTGGGGCTCTTCCCGGCTCTCGGCTGGGACACCAGTGTCCACAGCAGCCCCGGAGCCCAGGGCCTCCACACGCAATAAGCCCACTAGTCCTGGGGGGGGATACTGTTTCATCCTCACTCAACAGATTGGGAAACTGAGGCACAGGGGAAGACGGCCATGCACACATGGTCTTCCTGACCCCAAATCATCACCCAGCTGCCCGTGCTGGGCACCCCTATCGCTCAGCCCCGGGTGACACGGCCTGAGTATTGCCTGAGGTCTTCTGCTGACGACTGTCTGCTGCCCTCATAAAACTGAGCTCCCTGTGGGCGAGGGACAGGAGTCCCTTCACCACTGTGTCCCCAGCCCCTGGCTCGGGTCTGGCATAACACAGTGGGTTAGCTCCCCTCCTGACCATTGGAAGGTGACTGCATTGCAGGGACAGGGACGCCCCTTACCCAGGAGACCTGCAAAGTTACAGGACAGGTACACGGGCTTGTTCCTTGCTGGGGTCGTTTACAAGTGGGCGTTGTGCTCAAACTCAGCAGTGAACAGGCAGACGCAGGCCTGCCCTCCCAGGCTCATGGTCTGCCACGCCGGGGCGAGGCACAGGGTGCCCTTCCTGAGCCCCGGTCCTCCCCGTGCCCTGGCCCGAGGCAGGCAGCACGTGGGCCTCCCTAGCGGCCTCATTTTTTCCTCCCCGCAGGTTTCTGGCACAGCCCTGAGTGTGAATTTGTCCGCCACTGCATCGCCAAGTCCCAGGAGCGCGTGGAAGGGACAGTGCAGGTGTCTGTCTTCAAGGGCCAGGTGTACATCCTCGGCCGGGAGTCTCCACTGTCCCTCTACAATGAGGAGCTGGTAAGGTGGGTGCCCCACATCTGCCCACAGCTGGGCACAGACCCTCCTGTCCAGAGTCTCTTCTGACTTCTCCACAAAGACGGGCCTGAGCACGTGCTCAGCTGAAGAGTGTCGACACCACCTCTGCCCTCGTGGAACTTACGGGCTGGACAGGGAGAAAGGCACCAGCCCAGTGATCACCCTGAGGTAGAATCAGGAGAGGTGACACTGGGCTGCGAGGAGGCGCAGGAAACCCTGGCTGGGTGTTGTGGGGCCAGCCGGTGGCACAAGTGGTTAAGTGCACGTGCTGCGCTTTGCCGGCCTGGGGTTCTCGGGTTCGAATCCTGGGCACGCACCGACACACCACTTGTCAAGCCATGCTGTGGCGGTGTCCCATATAAAGTAGAGGAAGATGGGCATGGATGTCAGCCCAGGGCCAATCTTCCTCAGCAAAAAAAAAAAAGAGGAGGATTGGCATTGGATGTTAGCTCAGAGCTAATCTTCCTCCCCCCCAAAAAAAACCAACTCTGGCTGGGTGTAGTAACTGGGTGTGACTTTCCTGAGGAAGTCATCTTTGAGCTGGTCACCAAAAGAAAGGCATTAACCAGATGGAGAGGGTCAGGGAGGGTTTTCAGGGCCAGTATGACATGTGCAGAGGTTCTGAGCCTTGGAAGAGCCCAGAACATCCCAGGCACTATAAGAACACCGGGGGCAAGGGGCCTGGAGCCAGATCATAAAGGGAAGGACTTGATCAGACCTGTGGTTTTTGAGGGTCCTTCTGGCCGTTCTGGAGAATGGATCTGAGCAAGGTGGGAGCTGGCAAGAGTGGATACAGGGGCACCCCGTGGGACATGCTGGTGGCTCGGGCCAGGTTGATGGTTCTGGGAATAGAGAGAAGCAGACAGATTTGGCAGATACTTGGGAGGTGGGATCAAAAGGGCTTAGATGTGGAGGGAGATGGAAGGGTCCAGAATCACCCTGGGTTTCTTTGGCATAAGCAGCTGGGTACATCAGTGGCAATCACTTGAGTGGAGGGAATGTTCTTGAGGAAAGATCACGCGTTTGGGTTTGGACCTCAGGAGGCTGAGTTTTCTTTGCAGTAGGCTGCTGGACACTCGGGTCTGGAGTTGAGGAGAGACGTGAGTTGAAAACCCTGGACGGTGGTAGACATCTCGATGTTCCCTGAGGCCAAGAGCAGACTGCCTGGGAAAGGCGAGCCTGAGATGAGGAGGGGGCCAAGGAGGGAACCCCGAGGAGCTTCCTCACTGACGGGCCAGGCCGGGGGCGCTGAGGACACCAAGAGAGTGGGACAGCCCTGGGGGCCAGGTCACAGGGCACGGTTGCCTGGTAGCTACACCTGTGTTTTCATCGTGAATGAGAGCGGCCTTGACTGAGGAGCAAGGCCTCTCTTTGGAGGTCACCTGGCCAAACAAGCAGTGGGGACAGACCCTGTGGGGCAGACAGCCCACCTGACTCAGGTCCCAGGCCCAGCTCAGCTCAGGCTGAGGCCGGCTCTCCCCTGGCAGAGGCCGGCTGGGAATTAAGGCACGAGTTGTGTTTGGCAGTCAATATTTTTTTTCTGTCTCCCTTCTCTCTGCCGTGTTGAGTTTCTCCCCCCTTCCATCTTTCTAAACACTTTATAAGCCATAAATATAACCGAATCAGTTTAGATCAGTCGGGGTAAATGTCAAATTATCTTCTCTCTTTCTCTCTCTGGCTCTTTCTTCCCTCCCCCTCCAAATCAACAGCCTCTAATAATCTGTCCAACCCTTCATTAAGCCTTACAGTCTCACTCAGGGAGATTAAATGAATAAAGTAAAAAGGGAAGGGGGAAAAAAAGAGAGAAAAGCAGGAGCATTTATTCTCACTGTGTCTCCGACCATTTCTCTTTTCTTTTTGATTTCTACATCGCTGACTTGAAAGCCCTTGAGTGACAGCGTCACAGGGACCAGCGAGGAAGCCGCGAGAGGTAGCAGAACTGGAAATGCCGCGGCACAGTAGGTAGAAAGTAACGTAATTATAGAGCAGGTCAGAGCCACTCGAATGAACAAAAATAAAAGCACAGAGGTTTTCTGTAGACCGTCAGGGGAGGTAAAAAAAAAAAATCATTGTAAACTCTTTTTCCACCACACCCCCCCCACCACCCCAGGGCACAATTTTAAAAGGAAGTTTTTCAGTGCCTGAGAAACACCTCTGGGAACTCTTTGGCAACCTCGTGGGACAAGTTTGTCCCTGGCTATGGGCCTCCCTTTGCAGGGGCTGCTGGGACGGTCTGGGGGGCCCGGGTGGGGGAAGGGAGTGAGAGTTTGTTGTGACACGTGAGAGATGGAGGCGAAAGGAGAGATGCACGTGGTGGGGGTGCTTTCTCCCTGGGCTGAGCACAGCGTCCCTTCCAGAGGGGACAGGGCCATGCAGACAGTGGGAGTGAGGCCAGTGTCCACGTCTGTTGGATGGCTTTGGGTGGGGGTCATGTTAAGCATCGTTTATCACCCCGAGCAAGATCTGTAAAAGCGATTTGAGGAGGCTTTTAGTTTCGTGCAGCCTTTCCTCTGCCCGGTGAGGCAGCCCCTCTGAAGTCTGGCATCTTCTCCCTTGCGGGGAACTTGCTGGTCAGCTCCTGGGGGCTTCAGCCTCCTGCGCTGTGGAGGGGCCAGCGGAGGTGGAGAGAGGGGAGGGGTGGGAGCGTGGGAGTCCCACGTGCCCCGTGAAGGTCAGGGCGAGGATGTGGTGGGAGGGCAACGGAGCCCAAGTCCTGAAGAAGCTGTGGGGCAGCCAGACACAGAGCCCCCACTTGTTGTTGTAAAGAGTCCACAGTCCACAGAGAGCCAGTCAGAGGCACAGCCTCAGGGTCTCAGAAAAACGGCAGATCCCCTCTGCCCTCCCCTCCCCAATCCCACCTCTCTGGAGAAGGCTCCTGAGGGGACAGGCCACCTTCTTGTCATCGAGAACCTTGAGACTGCCTTGTCCCGAGGCTGGAGTTCTGCAGACATGAAGACAAGGGGCTGATTCAGGCCAGGACCCGACCAGGGGCCCGTGAGAAACAGAGGGACCCCTCCCCCCCGGAGGCGTGGAGGGCGGCCGTGTGGAGTCAGATCCGAGACCACAGTGCCCGAACCTGTCCTCAAAAAGCTTATCACGGTCGTAATTAACAAAGGCAGATGGGTGATTGATTGCTTCTGTCTGCCCCCCATGAGCCCTGTTCTTTTCTTTCTCGTTTCCTCTGCACCTGGCACAGCGCCTGGCAAGCAGTAGGTGCTCAATAAATACCTGAATAAATGAATGACTGAGTGAACAAATGATGTAATAGTGAGTGCTTACTGTGTACCGGGTGCCAGCTGCATGATTTCACATGGAGACAATAATAACATTGATAGGCCTATTTCGCGAGTGCGAGACTGAAGCTCCAAGAGCAGGAATATTTTCCCTAAGCTCTGTGGTGGGGAGGGGCGGGGGCCTCCGATGCACCCCCCGGGGTGGCCGGACCTGAATGACTGCAGTTGGGAAGGGTTTTGAAGGACAGCTGAGTGAGACAGCCCCACAGATGAAGGCTGTCGAATCTGGACGATGGAAACTGCAGATGGGGAGAGAAGTCTGCTGGGCTGAGTACAGCAGCGGTGGCCCGGGCGCTGTTCACCACCAGCTGGCGTGGGGTCGGTGCTGGGTTTGAGGCTGGATTAGGCAGGGTGTCACTGGTTGACAAACAAGGTGAAAGGTGACAGTGGACCAATCTTGCTGTGAATGCTGGGGACCTCCCTGCATTGAGAGCTTGAGGGACGCTCATCCGAGGCTGTTCCGGTGTGCACCCCATGGCCTCCCAGGCCTTCAGGCCACTGGACATCATCAGCCGTGCCTGGATTCTCCTCTCAGAGCCCCCAGAGCCCCAAGGGCAGAGCTGGCTCCTGTGTGTCCTCTGCTGACAGACGCGGTGCTCTGGTTCGTGGGAGCATCTTGCCGGCCTGCACTGGCTGAGCCAGGACTCACCTTGCCCGTCTGTGGAGCAGGAATGCGGCTCCCTGCTCTCCAGGCCCAGGCACAGGGCCTGGCCCAGAGTAGGACTCCCAAACTGGACGGGAATGGAGTGAAAAGGCAAAGTGCAGGGAGGGTTTGGAGCAACACAGGGAAATGGCTGTGTCTGTGAGGCTGGGCTGTTCCTGGCCCCAGAGGCACCTCGGATGCCAGGGGCAAGGCTGGTGGGTGCTGACAGGCTTCTGCTCTCTCCTCGCAGCATGAATGTCCAGGGCGATTACGAGCCACTCGATGCCACTGGCTTCATCAACATCAACTCCCTCAGGTGAGAAGCTCCGGGCCATGGCAGGTCCTCAGACCCCCCAGGGGTGAGGAGCAGGCTCTGATGGGACTGGGACCACTCTGACCGCTGCCCTGCCCCAGACAAGCCCCACCTTCCCGTCCCTCCACCCATAGCATCTTCAGTGCTGCGTTGGACCCAGCCTGCTCCCATCCTCAGCGGGGCCAGAAGGCACACTTGTGACAGCCAAAAGGGTCCTAGGCACTAGGGTTCCAGGTTCCTGGGTCCTGCCCTTTGCGTCTGACATTCACTCCCACCCTCTCCGGTTGCAGGGACTCCACTGGGAGCCCCTTTCTAGGCAGGTCGGAAAGAGACAGGGCCGAGAGGTTGAAGGAGCCTCAGAAGGTCCCTGGCCAGCTCCCACCTTCATGTCACCATACCTGAGCTGCAGGTCTAGCTGGAAACCATCCATGGCCCAGTGGGGTGGCACACATCCTCTGAAGCCATTCAGAACTGGGTTCAGGGCCGGCTCCGTGGCTTGGCGGTTAAGTGCGCGTGCTCTGATGCTGGCGGCCCGGGTTCGGATCCCGGGCACGCCCCAAGGCACCACTTCTCAGTCCAACCCGAGGCCGAGTCCCATGTACAGCAACGAGAAGGATGTGAACCTATGACATACAGCTGTCTACTGGGGCTTTGGGGGGAAAAAATGAATAAATAAAATCTTTAAAAAAAATAAAAATAAAAAAAAAAGAACTGGGTTCAAATCCTCACTCTGCAGTGTGGTCTCAGACCCCTTCCGAACACCTGGGAATCACAAGCGGGGCTGTTAACCGTACCTGCCTCACAGGTGCAGTGAAAGTTTGATATGAGTCTATGGAAATCAAGCAAGCAGCCCAGACTCTGGCCTGCAGGAAGAACGCAGTGCCTGGCAACAAGTGGGCAGCCTGGGCATGGCCCTGTGGCTGGTATGCATGAGGGCAAACGGGCATTTACTAGCAGCAGCCACCATAGACTAACCACTTCCAGGCACTCTCCTAGGTTGTCTCATTTCTTATACAAATTTGCAACTCCAGAAACATGCCCAGAGTGGTTAAGTAACTTGCCCATGGTCACACAGCTAGGAAGACATGGAGCTGAGTCCAGAGGGCCTGTCTGTCCAGCTCTGGGTTCTTAATCACCAACTTCCTTCTCGTGGGGCTTGGGTCAGGAAGAAGGCATGAGTCTCCCTCCTCTCCCTGACACGTGCCCTGGGCACAGAGCCACCATTTTCTTCTAGAGCCAGCATCCTGTCCCTGGAGCCAAGACTGGGAGAGACCTCGAATCCAGTCCGACTGCCCTGGGCACTCTCCTCCTCCCCTCCTCTTGGGTCCTCTGTTTGAATTTTATGACTCTATAAACCCTTTTAAACGACTCCGAACACGAGCACACACCGGGTTTTCATAATGGCCTCTTCATTTCTCCCATTGCCAGTTAAACGCTTTGTCTTCAACAATGACAAGCAATGTTTTCCCCCTAAGATAAATTAATTACATTATCCCGATTGGAGGGCGGGAAAGGGAATAGAGGAGGAAAAAAGACAACTTCACACACGTCTTAACAAACAGCTGCCCCCTCCGCCCCGGCTCTGCCTGAATTAATTGAACGGAGTGCATGTTTTTATTGTTAATTTACATTTTTCTTTGTTTTGAATCTGGTTTACAGGCTGAAGGAATATCATCGCCTCCAGAGCAAGGTCACCACCAAATAGACCAGCGGACAATGAGGAGCTGGGCCTCCTCACTTTGCCCATCTCCCGAGCACGGGCGCTAATTGTTGTGATAATTTGTAATTGTGACTTCTCCCAGGCTGGCAGCATCGCGGGGGTGCCAGGCCCCAGCTTTGTTCCCTGGTCTCCTGTAGCCTGCAAAAGTGGTCAGCGAGGGGACGGGTGGGGGGGCGGCTGCAGTGGGGAGCTTGAAAATGACAATTAAAAAAAAAAAAAAGATACGTTAGTCTTTTGTTTGTTTATTTCTGCGGAGATGGGGTAAGAGAGAGTGTGTGTGTGTGTGTGTGTGTGTGTAGCGAATCATGCTTTTCTTAGACCAACCTTTGTGTTTTCTGATTTAAGTGCTCCCAAGGCCACCTTTTGCCAGAGAACCTGTTTATCTGGAAGAATCGACCCCTCTCTCCTCCAGCAAAAAACCAAATCCAGAAGTGCCCACCTGGGTCAGACCCTAGTCCAGCAGCCTGTCGTTTTGTCACCCACTGTGGCCCTGTGGCACGTGCCAGGGAAACCAAGGAGGATTTAGGTGACATATTTGGGAGCCATCCTGCTAGCAGTGCACAGGGAACTCCCGGCCACATGAGGCTTCCCCACCATGGCTGAGTGGCCTGAAGTAGCCTTACTTATGGAGGAGGAAGAACCCTGACTAAGAAGAGAAGCGCGAGCAAAGAGCAGACACAGAATTTAGGGGCGCTTGGCGGGGAGTCCACCCTGCTACAAGGATCTCATCATTGCCCCTCCACGAACCGGGGCCCAGAGTAGCCACGTGTGTACTGGGACTCCTCCCCTGTGGTCATATCTGATTGGACCATGGCTGGTCACCTGACCTGAGCTGGGCCAATCAGAAGCTCACTCCCAGGAACCTGGGCTGGTGGGATGGCCGGAAGTGAGGAAAATTAAACAGGCCTGGTGGGATGCCCTGTGCCTGGAAAAGCAGAGAGGGAAGAGATGGGAAGAGTGGGTCTTGGGTTTATAATCCCAGTTCCCAGCCTGGTGGGCCTCATGGAAGCTGGTGGCATTTCTTAACCTGGGTTCTCTGAGACACCCACCCTGGTGTGCTCATAACCAACTACCATTTAGGGCCTAAGCTTGGTGAGGAGTTTCTGCCACTTGCAACCAAAAGTGTCTTTCCTGGGAAGACTTGAGGGGCAGTTGCTCTGGGCCCTGCCCTGGTTCTGACCTTCACTACACGGCCTTTGTCAATTAGGGTTTCTTTTCTTTTTTTTTTTTTTTTGCTGAGGAAGATTCACCCTGAGTTAACATCTGTTGCCAATCTTCCTCTATTTTGTATGTGAGCCACTGCCACAGCATGGACACTGATAGACGAGTGGTGTAGGTCTGCGTCCAGGAAACAAACCCGGGCCACCGAAGCGGAGTGCGCCAACCTTAACCACTAGGCCACCGGCACTGGCCCGAGGGTTTCTTTCAAAGCAAGTTTTGTCTTTAAAACTTCTTTTTCTCTGATTATAGAAGTTATAAACAAATTCTCAGTGACTATTAACTTTATGCCAGACACTTTGCTGCACACTTTATTCACATTATCTCATTGAATCTTCAAAACAACACTGAGAACTACAACTACCTCCATTTTGCAGAGGAGGCAATGGAGATGCAGAGAAATTGATTTGCCAGTGTTCACTCAGCAGTGACAGAACCAGGGACCAAACCCTGGCCTGGCTGACCACCAAAGTTGTGTGTTTATGTCCTTAACCATCGTGATAGGCTACATCTTACTAAAAAAATTAAAATGCTATAGAAATAACTATCATCCATCATCTTACCATCCCATTACAAACACTGCTTATACTTAGTGTATTTATTTTCAGTCGTATTTTTCTATGCTTATGAATATTTTTAAAGTTATTTAGGTTAAAGTATTTTAAAAGCAGGTGTTGTAGGGCCTGGCCTGGTGATGTAATGGTCAGGTGCATGCACTCCACTTCGGTGGCCCAGGGTTTGCAGGTTCAGAACCCCGGGCATGCACCGATGCACCGCTTGTCAAGCCATGCTGTGCTGGCATCCCATATAAAGTAGAGGAAGATGGGCACAGATGTTAGCCCAGGACCAGTCTTCCTCAGCAAAAAGTGGAGGATTGGCAGCAGATGTTAGCTCAGGGCTGATCTTCCTCACAAAACAAAAAAAGCAGGCGTTGTACCCTGTGTTAAAAATTTTAACATGTCATAAACAGTTTCCTGCATCTTAGAAACTCTTCTTAAACACTTTCAACAACTACATAATATTTCATTATATTGATACTCCCTAACTTGCTTAACCTTTCCCCATTTATAGGTTTAGTTTTTTCCACATTCTAAATTATTTTCCTGCCTTTTGTTGGATTTAATTGAATGTTTTTGATATTCGTTTATTAGCTATACAGTCACGTGTCGCTTAACAACAGGGATACATTCTGGAAAATGTGTCATTAGGTGATTTCGTTGTGTGAACATCACAGAGTGTACTTACACAAACTTAGGTGGTGTAGCCTACAACACACCTAGGCTTTATGGTACTAATCTTATGGGACGGATGTTGTACATGCAGTCCATCATTCACCAAGACGTCATTGCGAGGCTCATGACTGTAATTCTTTTTGCCTTTTTAGTGGTTTCTCTAGGGTTTACAATATATATCTTTAGTTTACCACAGTCTACCTTCAATTAATAATATACCACCTCATGTGTAATATGAGAATCTTACAACAGTACACCCTTACAACATTTCACTTTGTGCTTTTGTTGTCATATATATTACTTCTACAAAGGCCCACAATATGTTGCTATTATTTTTGCTTTAGATAGTCAAACATCATCTTGAAAAGACCAAAAATAAGAAAAGAATGCGTTTTCTATTTATCCTTGTGTAGGATTGGTAATGTTTCTTTCATAAATGTTTGATAGAATTCACCAGTGAAGCCGTCCGGGCCTGGAATTTTCTTGGTGGGATGCTTTTAAAGTATAAATTCAGTTTCTTTGATTTATGTAGCGTTATTCATGTCGTCTGTTTCCTCTTGGGTCAACTTTGGGTAATTTGTGCCTTTTGAGGAGTTTTCCCATTTCATTTAGTTTGTTAGTTTTATTGGCATAAAGCTTTTCATATTTCCTTATTATCCTTTTAACGTCTGTAGGATTGATGGCGATGTCCCTCTTTCGTTACCCACTTTGGTAATTTGTGTTCTTGCTTTTTCTTCATCAATGTAACTAAAAACATCATTTTTTGTTCTCTCTTTTTTTGTCTGCTTTTAAGACTTTCTCTTTATTCCTGATTTTCAGCAATCTGGTTATGAGGTGCCCTGGTATGGTTTTCTTATGTTTATTCTACTTGGGGTTCGTTGAGCTTGAACCTGTGGATTGTTATCAAATTTAGAACATTATTGGCAGTTTTTTCCTCAAACTTGTCTCTCCCCTTCTCCTTTCTGGCACTCTGATTATATGTATTGTAGACCACTTGATTGTTCCAAAGGTCACTAAGACTCAGTTCCTTCCTCTGTGTTGAGTCCATTTTCTCTGGGAGCTTCCTTTCCTGCAGTATCTGTTGCTATGTCTTCAAGTTCACTATCTTTTCTTCTGCACTATCTAATCTGCTGTTAATCTCACCAGCTGTATTTTCCATTTCAGAGATTTTTGTCATCACTACATGGGTCATTTTTCTATATCCTATTTCTCTCATCAATCATGCTTATGTTTTCCTTTACATCCTTGAGCATACAGAGCATATTCATAATGGCTGCTTTCATGTCCTTTTCTACTAATTCCATCATCTCTGTTACAGCTTGGTCTGCTCCTACTGAAAGATTTTTTCACCTAGTTATGGGTCACATTTTCTATTTCTTTGTATAACTCAAATTTTTAAAATTTGACACAGAGCATTGTAACCTTACATTGTTGAATGCTGAGTTTTCTTGTATTCCCTTGAAGAGTACTGGATTTCTTTTGGAAGGTAGTTCAGTTACTTGTGGATTAGTTTGATCCTTTCCAGATTTGTTTTTAAGCTCTTTAGGGCAAGTTCATGTTTTATTCTAGGGATAATTTGGCTCCACTTCTAAGGTGTGGCATTTCTAGGGTTTCTATTTAATGTCTCATATTCAGTAAGGTCTCTCTACTCTAGCTGGAGAAGATTTGAACAATTCCTCATCCTGTATGAGATTCTCAGGAATTTTTCTTTCCTTTAAAGTTGTTCTTGTGGAGACTCATGGGATTTCACTCTATGCTTGAGGAGACTGGCATCTGCCAAAGACTCAACTGCACACCTATGCAGATGGCTGGAGTTCTTTCTCTTAGTAGCTCCCTCCTCAGTCTCATAAATTCCAGCTGCCTTGGCCTCCCCAAACCCCATCTGTCTTCTCAGCTCAGCAAGATCCCTGGACTCTGTTTCCCCTCTCCATTCTCTCATTCAGTTTGGGAATTACTTCCGGGCAGAAAGCTAGGCAGAAGTGGGACTCCCCTTGTTTGCTTCCCTTTTTTCACAGTCCTTCTGCCTGCTGTTGAATGTCTGAAGATAGTTAGTCCCTGTGTTTTGTTCAACGTTCTGTTGTTTACAGTGGGAGTATAATTCTAGACCCATTTACTCCTTTGTGGACAGGAGTGGAAGTTGACTTTTTTCAATAAAACAATAACATAATCCAAATACCCCTAGGCCACTCTGGCCTGATATCTCTTTAACATAAGTCACATAGTTTCTCATCCTTGCTGAACCCACCCACCCCCACCCCCACCATGGCTCTTATCTCACTCAGTATAAAATCCACAGTCCTTACTACAGCCAGCACCAACTACCAGACATGGAAGTGAGACCACATGGGAACCTCCAGCTCCAGTCATGCCATAAGTTGAGAGCAGCTGCCTGAAAGATCCCCCATGAGACCAGCAGAAGAATCATCAGACTGACAACCTAGAGGCTCACGAGAACAAATAAATAAAGTTTTTGTTTTATTGCGTTAACTTTGGGTTATTTGTTATGCAGCAACAGATAATTGGTACACTTACTGTGGCCTACAAATCCCTTCATGATCTGGCTCCCTGCTACCTCCCTTCCCAACTTCCCTTCACTCTCCCTCTCACTCTGCTCTGGCCTACTCTTACTTGCACTTCCCCAAACAGGCCAAGCTCTGCCTGGAGCCTCCTCCCCCAGAGAGCCACAAGGCTCTCTTTTTATAGAACCCCAACCTGGCACTTACTATACCCTTTGCCCCACCTTTCTCTTCTCCATAGCACATGTCGCCACCTGACAAAGTATGCATTGATTTGCTTTGTGTGTCTAATAATTTTTTATCAGATGCTGGGCGTTGTTGAGTGTTTCTCCCACTAGACAGGGAGCTCCATGTGGGCAGTTACTGGGTCTGTCTTGTTCACAGCTGCATCCCAGATGCCAAAACCATGCCCGGATGCTCAAATGAATATTGAGCATCAAAAACCAGGTGCTCAATGAATATTTGTTGAATAAGTGAATATCTATCCAGTCTTCAATAGCCCAGAAGCCACATCCAAGGAACTTCAGGAACACACACTCCCCCCGTCCCCCATTTCAGGGGCTGCCCCTATTCTGGAAGCCCAATGAGTGGTGTCTAGGCATTCAGGAGCCATTTTAATCCAATTCTCATGCCACAGCCCAGGATCTGCCTTCACTCACCTCCTTGTCCCTCCTGTCACTCCACTCCAGCCACTGACCACAACATTGACATGCTACTGCCCCTGCTCTCAAGACCACTGACCCTGGCTCCACTGAGAAATGGGTAGGAAACCACTGCCTTAGGGTATCCATAGTAGGGCTGCTTGGACACCAACATATCAGGAATCTTAGCTTTTCATATACACAGCCCCTCTCCTCCTGGGCACGCAGGTGTGGCCAAATGGTCTCGGTTGGTAATGGTTTCAACCAACAGCCCCCAACTGCCACTAGAACCACCTTGTCCTCCAGCTGTCAGATCCTATTGAAGGGGTTAGCTCATTGGGACTGACTCTATCTTCTCTCAGGGTAGATTCTGTCCTTGGGAGACCCCAGATTCCCCACCCCCTCGTAATAAGACTTCCATGAAGTTGCCCCCAGACCACCACAGAAGTCTGGATATGTCTGAATCAGGTCACTTCCAACACAGGAGATCTTTCTCTAGGCATGTTCTTAGCTCTCAAGTCAATCAGGAATTGCAAATAGATATGGGGATGTAGATGGGGTATTGGTATCTTACACCACTGGTTACCCGGGCTCAGCCAGAGTGTCCTAGTAGAGTGACATTGAAAATTACAGAAATTTTGGAAAATAATTAGGAAAAAATTCATTTCCGAATCCAACATGTTACCCAAGATGTTCTGGTTAATATTTTTATATGTTTCCTGCTAGTCATTTTTGCATATACAGTCATGCGTGTAATTTGTTTACATTGTATACCCGCACATTTGTTTCATTTTTTCACTTAACATAGTAACATAATTAATTTTCCACATTGTTGATAGGTTTCACAACAAACTTGAGTTGTATACTTTAAATGGGTGAATCTTGGGGGTGGGGGAGGGCAAAAGGGGTAAAAGGAGGACATTTGTATGGTGACGGATGGAAACTAGACTTTAGGTGGTGAGCATGATGCAGTCTATACAGAAGTCGAAACATAATGATTTACACCTGAAATTTGTATAAGGTTATAAACCAGTGTGACCTCAATAAAAAAAAAAAGGTGAATTTTGTATGAGATGTAAATTATATCTTAATAAAACTGTTAAAAAAATATTTTTTTTTAATGTAATGGGGTTGGGGGTGAGATGGACAGTGTTAAAGAACGGATTGAGAAGAGTGTGGGCTAGGAAAGCGCTGGGCTGGAGCCAGCCTCTGGGAAGGGGTGGGGAGGCATCTGGCCAGAGTGGAGCAAAGGATTCTCGCAAGGTGACTGTGGGCAAGCAGGTGGGATGGGGGGAGCCCCAGCTCAGGGACCAGATTTGGGCTACCCGTACTAAATCCTGGCTACTTCCCCTGTCACTGTGAGAGCTTGGGCGAGGACTGTGAGAGCTTGGGTGAGGACTTTACCGCCCAGAGCCTCAGCCTCTCCATCTGCAGGATGGGATCATAATGGGCCCTTCCCCCCAGGGATATTGGAGGCTCCACTGAGGCACACAGTGGGCTCCGTCAGGGACGGAGCCTGATCTCAATCATTGCTCCACAAGAGAGGCTCTGCAGCATCACAGAAGCTGGTAGAGGCAAATAAAAACTGCCCTTCACGTGCGCCCTGGGTGGACAGTTGGAAAGGAAACTTTCTTCTCCTCCGTTATGCCGTGGGAGCCTCACAACCATCATGGTGAGGGAAGGAGGGGGTGGGAGAACCCCCATTTTATAGGTGAGGCTGCATAGACCTGGGTTTGACTCGTGCCTCTGCCACCTCCTACCCATGACCTGGGGTGATTTCTTTAGTATTTCAGTGTCCTCGGCTATAAAATCAGGATAGTAATAGTGCCCAGCGGCAGAGGCATTTTATTATACAGCAGCTGTGGGTCTCAGGGCTCCTGGCCTCCGACCATGGTTTCTCAGCCATGCAACAAGCCCACAAGGGAACAGGCGCTCCCTTGACGTGAGTTTGGCCTGTGTGACAATTCGATTTTTTGTTATAAAGTCACAAATTGGCGATTGGGTGCATTTTATTTATCGGCAGCCGCTGCCTCTGAGCTGATGAGCCCTGGATTGTGACAAGGGCCACTTTCTTGGCCTTCAAGGTTGAGGACCACATCCTCCAGTTTTCCCTAAAAGCCCAGCCCTGGACATTCCTGGGATGGGATCCATCTACCTTGTAGACCGCAGGCACCCCGCGAGCAGTGACCGTGTCCACTGTGCCCACCGCTCTGTCACCTGGCGCTCAGCACAGGGCTTGCGGATGAGAGGTTCTCTCCATGAAGTGGTGTTGAATGAACGGATTCTCCCGTCCCATCTTGGTTATCATTTTATTGTTGTTTCTAAATGCCCCCCTCTCCTTCCCCCAGCTCCTGGCTGGGCGATGGAAGGTTTCTCGTGTCTGGGGATGCTGAGAAGTCGGGTGCAGGGAGCCTGGGCCTCAGCAGGACAGGCCAGCAAGGACCCCAGGCCCCTCTCACCTTCTGGGGCTGGGGAGACAAGGAGCAGTCCAAGCCGCCAGCCAGCCAGCGTGGCCCCACCATCCAGGCCCCTCCTGCCTCCCAGAAGAAGTAAAATATTCCTGTTCGAAGGCAGAAGATGGGGTTGGTTTTTGTTGAGGCACAACATATGTACACACAAACATGCATATACACATGTACACACACATACACATGCATACACACACACGCACATACACACACGTACACTAAAGTACATAAATCTTAAGTGGCAGCTCGCTAAGTTTTTCTCTGTGTCCACCTGTGTAAGCACCACTCAGATGAAGATACAGAACATTTCAGTGCCCCAGAAGGTTCCCTGGTGCCGTGGTGTGACTGAAATCATAGGGTTAAGAAAGGAGAATGCCTTCCTTCTTTTCAAAAAGGTACGGTGGCATGATGGGCAAACAAGAAAGTGGGCAAACAGCTTGAAGCCACCTGGGCTGCCCCTGTCACAGCGCTGACGGTAGGGACCACCGAGTGCTTCTTGCTTGTCTGATGAGAGCTCTGGGCTGTGCCTGGCTCCTGCTCTGCCGGATTCCCTGAATGAATGAAAGAATGAGTGAATGAATGAAGGAGGCTGCACCTGCCTCTGTTCTCTCACTCGCAGCTGATTTCCGCTGAGATATTCCGGCTCACACCTGGGCAATGTGTTCAGCCCCCTGCTATGGTGGGTGTGGCGTGGTGGGGTGGGCAGGGACGGGGCAGACACAGCCTCCGCCCTCCCAGAGCAGCCCCCAGGGCCCAGGTCTGGTGGTCCCCTCTCCATTTCAAGTGCTCCAGTGCCCGCATAGACGGAGAAGGAGCAGACCTCAGGCGGTGCCAGCAGGCTGGTCTGCCTGGGGAGGGGGCCAAAGTTTCAGGGGGCAAAGGTGGAGTTAAGATCTTGTCACCTGCTGCCCCAAAGCTGGCACTGCCCACCCAAGTGCTGACATCAGGGTGCCAACCTCCCCTTGCAGCCTCACCTCCTGCTTCTCCCCACTCCCCATGGCCTGGCCGGACGTCACCTCTCAAGGGTCTGCGCAGGTCGTCCTTTCCCACTTTCCCACTTTGCTCACGTAAAACGCTGCTCTCCCCAGCTGCCCCTCTTGAAAGCATCGAGGATATGGAAAAAGGTTTAGAGCCCAACCCAAATCGGCCACCTGATGGGGCCGCTGTGCCCTTCACCTGGATCCCCAAGCGCCCAGGGCCGCGGGGAGGAGGCTGCAGGGCCCCGCGGCGCAGGCTGGGCACAGAGCTGCTCTGCACGCCTCTCAGGCTGGGGAAAGGGCTCGCCTGGGGTCAGCGCAATCGATATCTCATCTGCCGCTCTCCTAGCGGAAGTGATGGCTATTGGAACGCGGTAATGGGTGTTGTCTAGTGGAAGAGACTAATCTTCCCAGCTGTGGAGGGCTCTGCAGGTGGCCTGCGCACGGCTCACTCCTGCCTCTGGCTGTCCAGGCATTTTTAAAGCCACAACAGCCTCACTGCCTGCTGGCGTCCACCCTGGTTACCCTGCAGCTTCCTGGCACAAAGCCTCAGAGGTGACACTAACCCAGTCCTTGTAAGCACAGATGGGGAGACTGAAGACAGTGATTTGCCCAAAGTCACACACTTAGAAGGGGGCAGAACTAAATTCTAGTCTCCAGGCTCCTCGTCCAGTACTACACAGAATGCTGGCTGTGCCAAACCCATGGCCATGGGCCATACTTAGCCCTTAGGTATCTCCAGGTTTTCTATTGCCTGGCTCAATGCTTCTTGAAAAAAAAAAACTAGAATTCAAATGCTATCGATGTTGGCCACAGTCCCTACTACTCCCTAATGTCTCACACTCAGCCAGCTTCCCTCATTTCATCACTGCCTGACCTTGGGTCAGTAAAACTGAGGTCTTGGCATAGCGAGGAGATGAGGAAGAGAACCAGCCTCTTCCCCTGGAGAAGCGAGGTCACTGCTCAATCCTCCTTATCCTGGCTCACAGGCCATGGAGGCCCGATGGGCTGTGAGCCCCATGACAGCAACGGCTGCGTCTGTCTTGCCCACTGCTGTGGATGATGCTCAGTGCACGTTCAGAAAATATTAACTGAGCCGCTTCTATATGCCGGGCCCTGGGACACATCACCACTAACACAAAGCCCTTTGTTTTAACAGCTTCATGTGCGCCTCTGAGAACTCGGCTGTAAGTGCTGACCCTCCAGTGGTGGAATCCCACACGCCTGTTACCCCGGCAGCTGACGTCATGAGAAGTTGCTGGAGTGACTCTACTACCAGCTTCTTATGTGACATTAGGCAGGTCCCTTAGCATTTTCGGTCTTTCGTTTCCCCAAATGTAAAACAAAGGGCTTAGATTTAATGACCTCCAGGTCCCCTTTCTTTCCAAATGCCCTTTTTACAGCTTGTGAGGCTGCGAAAGCCCCTTCAGCGTTCTCCTCATGAAGCTCCAAGGGTCCCAGCTGGTGACGGCCTGGAGAGCTCAGCAGGGACAAGCCACGGAATTTCAGATGTGGTTCCAGCCCACCTGTCTGAGTTCTGGACCGGCTCAGGCGGGCCAATCCAAAAGGACTCTGGGCTGGTTTCCTTCGTGACTTTTGAAATGGCCGAGCAGTGTTTGCTCTGGGGGTGGGATGTTTCTTGATAAACAGGTGGATTCCTGAGTGGGGCCTCTCTGAGTCTGGGGCCCAGAAATCCACCTGTGTAAGAAGCTACCTGAGTAACTGATGCCCGCAGAAATTGGAAAACCGCAGGCCTGGAGAGAGGGAGGCCGATCGCATCCATCAAAGGGGAGGCCTGATACATAGGCTCCACGGTGGTTCCTGTTGCCCCTCCCTTCTCTGTGGGATCTGGGCGGGGCCGAGCACCTGCATGTTTAGCCAGGACTATGCAGACTCGGCCCACACTGGCCACACTCTCCAGCCTCCCTGGGGAAGATGGCCAGAGCTGCCAGGGCCTTTGAGAGCTCCCTGCAGGGCCACAGCAACACTGGGGAGCACAGCGGTCACAACTCCAGTCAGGACTCAGGCTGACCTGGATGTGAAGCCAATCACTTCAGCTCTGTCTCAGTTTTCCTCACCTGTAAAATGGGCCCAACAATAGTGCTTATGTTCTGGGGCTGTCCCGAGGAATAAATCATGCACATAAAGAGCTTACAACAGGGCAGGCATCTCATAACTATTCAACAAAAGAGAACTGTTGTTCTACTATTACTAGTTATCACAATTCCGCCAGCCCCTCCCCCACGCCCTGACCCTGGGGTGGGGGCAGACACCAATTGTGACTAATCATGACATTAGCCACCCCCCCTGGGCTCACAGGAACCCAGCCGGCCACTCAGTTAAGACGGTAATGAAGCGGCTGTGAAACAGGAGGCCTTTCCATCTGGGACCCGGGCTGACCCCACTCCTGCCTGAGGTTTGAGAAATTGCTGTGTGGACTCTGCCCCCCACCCCCATTCCAAGCCCCCACCGGCTGTTTATCCCTGGTGTGATCATTTATTTATGTCCGTGTTACACACGCACAGGCCCTGCTCTCACCTCCCATTTGTCTTCACTGGTCTTCCCCTGGGCTTCGCCCTGCCCCTGCCAGGCCCCGATCATGAAGACAGATGTCCCGGGCTGTGGCTCCAACTGAGGCAGCCCCAGCCCTTTGGCATCGCTCAGAGGATGGAGGGGGGTAGCGATGACAGAGGTGGGGGTGCGGGGCCCCTCCTCCCTTCTCGGGGTGAGAGGAGCCCGAGGGCAACGTTCTATAGCTGTGGGCAAGAGATTATGAGCCCCTAGAAAAGCTCTGGAAAAAAACACATGTGGGTTTCGGTCCCAGTCACTCCTGCCACTCACTCTGTGACTTCCCCTCGGGAACAGGTTCACTTCCTTTATTCAACAGGGACTTATGGCTCGTGTCCTGGGAACTCAGCACTGTTCCGGGTCCTGAGGACACGAGGGGAAGGAAACACACAATCTCCCCCATGCACCAGAAGGCCGTTGTGGGGAGTCAACGGGATATGAGGTGGGGGGCGTGTGGGCAGGGGAGGCAGGGAGGCCTCTCCAAGGAGGGTGAGCAGGGCCAGCCATGTGAGAAGTGCACAAAAGGGCATTCCAGGGAGAGGGAACAGCATGATTAAGACCTCAGGTTGCAGGAGCCAAAAGGGTTGAGTGGGCTCAGGGGAGAGAGGATGAGGCCTGGGGAGGCGAGTGCAGCCAGGTCATCCAGGGCCTCAGGGGCCTTACGTTTATTCTAAGAGCATGGGGAAGCAACAGGTGTCTCACGTGGTTGAGAAGAGCCAGGTCCAGAGGCAGCTGGGTTACCCCCAAACCCAGGAGTCCTGTTCTCAGGATCCAGGCCCCTCAGCCCCATTCTCTCTGCCCTCCCGTGCCCAGGACTCGTGGAGACCGATGGCCCTGCTCCTGGGAGCGGCTGGCCCCATGCACCCTGGAAAGCCCCTGAGGGGAGGTGTCTCACCAGGGAGTGGGGTCCCTGCTCCCCCTGAGCCCTCCCAACAAGGGGGCTTTGTCTGGCAGCTCTGAGGACCCCAGTGCTCCTCCCCAGGCCCCCTGCAGCGGCCTGCGAGCCGCTCTGAAAGGCGGCTTTATCTGTGTCCGGGGCCAGATTGCCGGGAAGCCGGCGCCGGGGCTGGCACTCGGGCCAGGCGGCTGCCGCAGCCCTGACTCTTGGGGCCGCAAGGGTGCAGAGAGAGGCCGCAGACAAAAGGGTGCCCTGGAGGGGAAGCCCGTCAAAGCCCCGCCCCAGAGGAAGACAAGAGGACTACACAGGCACCCCGTCGCCCCACCCCGCGCCACCGCGGCAATCTGCTCACTTACTTGCAGTGGTCACTGACACAGCCTTTGTGCAGCCCCCGCCCTGTGGGAGAAGGGAGGCAGGTAAGGCCACGCTGCCTGTAACCGGATCCCCTGGGCCTGCTCCCCGTTCCCTTTCTCTGGTCCTGGGAAGCATGGGAGAGGGCAAACAAACCAAGGAGGGCAGCTTTCCAAATGAAAAGGAGCTTCCAGAAAATCTACGCCCTAAGTCACCACTGAGCAGACTGGAGACAATGAGAATCAGAAAGAAGAAAATTCAGAAAGGGAAATGTTCTCTGGGCAGACTCTTCCTGGGTGTGTGGGGTGGTGTCCCCCGAGCCGGGTCTCTGTCACCCCTGTTTAGCCCTGGTTAGCACTGATAATGGCAACCAAGATGTGAGTGGAGTGCCTGCTTAGGGAGTATCTCTAATGCCCACAAGACCCTTTGTGGCAGGGGGCAGCAGCCCTGTTTTACAGGTGTGGAAGCAAAGGCCCAGAGACGTTAAACTAGCTGCCCAAAGCCGCCCAGCTGGTGAGAGGCAGAGCCAAGATTCAAACCCAGGAACATCTGATAGCAGAGCCCAGGGCCTGAGTGCCAGGCCTCCTTGCTGGGCTGGGTCTGCCCGCCTGCCGACAGCGGGTGTGCAGAAGTCCTGCGTCAGCTCCATCCCCGGCCGTGGGCGCCCCAGACCAGACAGAAGGATTGGGAGGAACACCCAGTCATCCCCCCACAGCCTGCAGGGGACCAACCTACTATTATTCCCTACTTACTGTTTTTCCTTTGAGGGACTCTGCTCTCTCTCTGTTAAAAAGTGAATAATACTATTAAACGTACCCCTAAAAATGGTTAAGATGGTAAATTTTATGTTATGTGTATTTTACCAGAATTAAAAAAAAATTTTAATGCTCAAACATAAAAGAAGAGAAGTGAGTTTCGGGAATATTAAAGATGCATTGAAGACAAATCAACACCAGCCCAAGTGTCCGTGACACAATAGGAAGGGATGGGAGAGAATTGAAATGATGACACATTTATCACAACGGGGTCCAATGTAATTACATGCAAAACCCTAAATCATCTGTGGGCACCAGGTGTACCTGTTGCTTTTGGGAAACACCAATCATTGTACAAATGGGGCGACTGAGGCCCCGAGAGAAGAAAGGGAACCCCTGGATGCAGGGCCGGTCACGGCACAGCTCGGGCTGGAACCCGGGCCGGCCTCCTCTGGCTGCACCTCACCCCGGGGGGCTGTGCAGGGTCCAGCAAGGACGGTTAATGCTGCCAGGAAAGCAGAGGGGCAGACGCCCCCGTGCCCTGCACTGCGTCTGTGCCCTCGGCCCATCTGTGTTGGGCACAAGGGACCCGGCAGGAGGGTTGTTGCGGCTGGAGAAGCCCGGAGGCCGGAGAGCTGAGGCTGCCCCAAGGGGAGGTGGGTAGTAATACCCGCTGCTCCACCCCAGGCGCTGCTAAACCTTTAACACTCCCAGAGGTCAGGATGGGGAAACTGAGGCTCAGAGAGGCAAAGTCACTTGCCCACCTCCACATAGCTAGTCAGGGGCAGAGATAGGACTCGAACCCAAGTCTGTCAGACTCCATGAACTGCGAGGTGAGTGCCTGGGAAGATCGTGGGGGCTGGGGAGCGGTGCTGGGAGGGAAGCTCAGGCTTCATCATCTCCACCACACCCATCACACCCATCACACCCCATCACACCCATCACACCGGCCTCCCCTCCAGCCCCACGCAAGCCATCTCCCACACTGACAACAGTGTGAGCTTCCTGGAACACAAATTGCATCATGTCATCCCCTCCCCTGCCCTGAGCTGAGACCCTCCTGGAGCTCCGGAAGGCGGGAAGCTGGTCCCTGGCCAACTCTGGAGCTTTGCCTCCACCTGTTCAGATCCCCTTGGATTTCATCCCCCAGCCAGGCTGACCCATTTGCAGTGCCTCAAAGGCTCTGCCACCAGTAAGCTGGGCCACCTGGGCCAGGTCTGAGCCCAGTGTTCCCCACTGTCAGGTAGGGCCATGAACCCCACCCCTTCAGAGTCTGCTGAGCCAGGACGGGGTGTGGAGAGTTCAGTACAAACTGTAAAGTGCTGTGCCCCATTATATGATGACAAAGAGAGCAGACAAACCCAGGCTGGCCAGGGGATGCTGGACATCCAGCCATTTGGATCACGGCCTCTCGCTCCCCTAACATCCCTTCCTCACCTCCCCCTTGCCCCTGTCCCCACTGTCCCCACTGTCCCCAGGGGAGGCAGATCCACCCCTAGATTTACTAGGGCATGTTAAGAACATGGTTTGAAGCCATCTCTGAGGTCACAAGGTCATGGCAGTTTCCCATCGATCTATTTGGCCCTCCCTTGGCTGGAGCCCTTTGCCCTGCCAGCCCCCAGGGCCATATCAAACTTCAGCAGACTCCCCCCACCTCGCTGCTCTCGAGCCGGCCCCAGGGAGCCAAAACACAGGGCAGAGCTTCACAACACTGCCCCTGGGTGATTTACCAGCTGGGCTGCCCAACCCCTGACCTCAGGAGGAGAGGTAATGCATCTCCCTGGTTTAGCTGGATCAACTGTGCGGTGAAAAACAGCCCCTTGTGGGCTAGCTAGGACGGCAGAGAAGGACTCCCTCCCCCGGAACCCTGCTGTGACAACCGCTGAGCTGTGTGAACACATGGGCTCGGGACATCTCTGGGCTTGTCCTCTGTCCACCGACATGTCTCAGGCACAAGCCTGCAGGAGCTGGGATTTCTGAATCCAGCTGCCCAGGTTTCAGATGGGGAAACTGAGGCTTAGGGGGCTCCTCAAGGTCACAGAGCAAGGTCAAGGAGGCCTCCGGTTTCCTCACAGGGCACTCTCTCTGCTCAAGTCTTCCACATTCTGTGGGCAAGGGTGGCAGTCATGGTATTTGGGGTGTTGCTGGCACCTCAAAAGGCCAAGCTCGTCTCTCCCAGTGCCTTGGAGCTGGACCACAGTGGACTCCACATGCCACCAAGGTGGAGCTCCCTGCCTTTGACTCCATGTGCGGCAGAAACCAGACCTTCAGGACAGTCTTCTGGCTCGGCTGAGGCATCCCAGCAAGGGCAGAGGCCGGAGGCACGATCTGTGCTCAGACCCCCTCGCTCCCCGGAAAGCACAGCGGCCTTTCTTCAGGAAGGAAGGTTACCCAGAGCTGGGGGCCCTGAGTCCAGATCTTCCTCAGTCCTCGTGTGACCCGCCTGCCCACCCCCGTCCAGCCAGCACAGCAGGGAGAGCAGGCGGTTCTGCAACCTCCCTACTCAAAGCGGCATCCACGGACCAACAGGGGCACCTGGGAACTTGCTAGAAAGGCAGAATCAGGGCCCATTTCCCCAGAACCACCCACCAGAATCTGCATTTTAACAAGGTCCCCAGCCAGTTCACATTCATGTTAAGGTGTGAGAAGCGTTGGAATACAGGACCTCCTGGAGTTAAATAAGGTGTGTGTGTGTGTGTGTGTGTGTGCACGCACACGCATGTACACTTTAAGATCTGTACCCTAAATAAAGAGCCTAGAGACGAACAAAGAAGGAAGGGAGGGAGGGAGTTAGGGAGGGAAGGATACTCTGCCTGTGTCCAAAAAGTATTTGAAGTAACTTCAGAACAGCACGTGGCAACTCACTTAAAGAAAAAGAAACAAAAGAGATCCCACCTGAAAGAAGCGGAGGGAGGCGGGGGCCGGGACAGGGACGGGAGGTGGGTTGGGCCAGACCCCAGTCACTCAGGATCTTGGGCCACTGCAGGATTTTGGACAGGGAGTGACATGTTCCAATTTATGCTTTGGAAAGATGGTCACTTGAAAAGAGCTGCTGCCTTTGCTCTAAATGCTACCCGAGTCGGTGAGGTTTTATACGAGTGATGACGAAGATCGGGGAAGGAGAGAGGGGATGTCTGACACTTGGAAGGAGGCCGCAGTGGTCCCAGTGCCTGGATAGATAACAGAAGACAGAGGACAGGGGAGGGAGGGAGGCTGGGATGGAAAACTAGGGCTGGTGATCGTCGTGCTCTCCACTGGAATGTTTTAAAATTTAGGTGTAAGTTACATACAGTAAACTGCGCAAATCTTCAGTATATGGCTTGATGAATTTTTACTACTGAGTACGCCCACATAACCACTGCTGCAGTCCAGATGTAGAAAAATCCAGCATCCCAGAAGCTCCCTTATGCCCCCCTCCCAGTCATTCTCCCTCCAGGGGTGTATTAGTTACCTGTTGCTGCCTAACTCACAACCACAAACTTAGCAGCTTGAAACAGCATCCGTTTATGATCTTACAGCTTCAGTGAGCTGGGAGTCTGGACACAGCCGGATGGGTCCTCTGCTCAGGGGCGCCCAAGGCTGCAGTCAAGGCGTCAGCAGGGCTCGTTCCTCTCTGGAGCTCAGGGCTGCCTTCCATGATCTCACGGTTGTTGGCAGAGTTCAGTTCCTTGCAGCTGTAGCTCTGTGGTCCCTGTTTTCTTGCTTGCTGTCAGCTGGGGGCTGGTCCTCCCTTGTGGCCTTCTCACAGGCAGTTCACATCACAGAAGCTTGCTTCTTCAAGCCAGCAGGAGAGTCTCTCTTTTTAAGGTTTTCACCTGATTAAGTCCGGCCTACCCTTTGCATGAACTCAAAATCCAACTGATTTGGGACCTTAATTACATCTGCAGAACTCCTTTACCTTTGCCATATTCTTTCAGCTAAAAGCAAATCACTGGGCCCACCCACAGTCAAGGGAAGGGGATTATACAGGGTGTAAACACCGGGCAGTAGGAATTGTGGGGGGATCACCCTAGGGTCTGTCTGCCTCCAATGGTAATGACTATTCTGACCTCTATCACCGTCTATTAGAACTTCCCATAAATGGAGTCACATAGTATCTCTTTGCGTCAGGCTCCTGTCACTCAACACTGTCAATGAGATTTATTCACGTTGTTGCCTGTATCAGTAATTTGTTACTTTTCACTGCTGTGTGGTATTTCATTACACAAATGCACCACGAATGCAACAGCCTCTGTTGATGGATATTTGGGGCGTTCCCCATTTCTGGCTATTAAAATAGAGCTGCTAGCATGTGGGATTCTGGATTGGATTCTAGGACAGTAAAAGGACACTAACGGAAAACCTGGTGAAATCAGATTAAAGTCTGTAGTTTAATAACATTATACCAATGTTACTTTCTTAGTTTTGACAAACATGACATAGTTACATGTAAGAGGTGAATGGAAAGTGGGTGAAGGGGATAGAGGAGCTCTCTGTACTTTTACGTAGATCTAAAATTATTCCAAAATCAAAATTGTATTTAAGGAGCAAATAAATAAAGTTGCTAGCAGACATCTGCTACTGGCCATGGTGGAGTAATGGGTCCACGACTAGCCCTCCCACGTAAACATCCATAAAACTGGACACAATATACAGGGTAGTACAAGACTACAATCCCTGAGAGAAGAGAAACCCGGGAGGTGAGCCCCATAGTCACTAGCTCTCTTCCTGGGGCCAGTTTCCCAACCACAGATCATAGAGCTGGGGTCCAAGCTGAGCACAGCCATCCCACTGAGCTGGGGAGGCAGAGGTCAGAATTTGGAGCTGCTGACGCAGCTGAAATCTGTGGGGCCAGAGAAGAGGGTGCTGCAACAGGGTGGTTTCTAAGCAAGTCATTGGTCCAGGTCTAGGCTGCACACACTGGTGACAGGACTACTTGGGTCTTTCCAGAGAGCAGCTGCTAAGGGGTAGGGAGTGAAACAGAGATACTGAAAGTCAAGCAGTGCTGGAGGACTTTGGAGTTCTGGTCCAGCCAGAGAGGAGAGACCTCATTACATGGGCATCCAGCTTTGATATTAGAAGAGTCTCACCTTAGGAATAAGGTCCATTCCCACTCCCTAGAGTAGCCTACATACTCTAATAATGCCTAAAACCAAGCCCTGACAAGATCACAGGGGAAGAAAAATTTGGAGTTTAAATCCTGCCAGGTTAGAGGGAGTTGAACCTTGGGCTATCCACAGATCTGCTCTAGCAAGGCACAACACCAAGCATGCATAAGTCCAAGGTGATCAGCCAGTAATTAAATAAGAATTTATTTAAGAAATTCTGCTTAATTCTGCTTAAATCCTGCTCCAATAAGAACCAATAGTCTTCCTAAGAAGATAACAGAATCCAGATTCTCTACTATGTATCATTGCAACGTCCAGTATACAATCGAAAATTACTAGAAACACAGGAGTAAAGCTCCTACACACATTCTCGTACATTACTTTCATAGGCACTCGTCTGTTATTACTTAGAAGTGGAATTGCTGGGTCTCCTTGTCGTTTTGCTAAAATCATTCATTCTGCTGCCTGAGATGTTAAGAGGAATGAGCCCAAAAACCAGCCCGTTCCCCAGTCTTCAGACTATTTTAGTGCAGCTACAAGGGGCAATCGATACCCAGCACCTACTGCAACTTTGGGCTCCCCGGCCTGTGGGTTTTCACCAGGAGAAGGCCAGGTGGGGCCTCCAACAGCCTGCATCCCCCTAACACATCTTGTTGTTCCCTTAGCGTGGGCTGGAGCTGGTGCCCTTCAGTGAAGCCCAATCTTTTTTTTATTATTCTAAATCTCTCCTATGTCACCAGAGTTGGGCCAGGGAGAAGGAAAATAAAATCACATGTCATTCATTTGGACAAGCTACCCTTAGAAAAAGAAAACCTGTGATCACTTACCTGTGTCGGGGGAAGAGGGAGAATCTCCCTCTGCCCTTTTCCTTAAGGTTCTTCTGGCTGGCCAAATAATCAACAAGACAGGTTAACAGGAGAAAATAATACCAAGTTTAATAACATGTATACATGGGAGAAAGCAGGGACACTGCGTTTCTCAACACAATAGCAGAAATTCTCGTCTTAAATACCATGTCCAACCAAAGACAAGGAGGATATTGGGGGTGGGGGAGTCAGTTACAGGAGATTATCACTAAAGCACAGTAAACAAGAGTAAGGTTTATTATGCAGTTTTAAGGCCTCACCTTCCACATTGATAAGTCTCTAGAAATGAGGTCATCCCCCCTCTTCCCAATACAGAGAGGGAGATACCTTTACAAATGGAGACTTCGCTTGTAAATGATTGTCTGGTAACTCCTTGCAGGGCCATCCAGAGCATGTGGCCAGAGAGTCAGAACTTCCGATAAGATGGGCTTGTTGGTGCCTTTTCTATTGTAACCTCTATCCTACATTATCTTTATAGCAGTCATGATAATAACTCCTTCCTGAAACAGATCTTTTGTTTTAAATTCTTTAGGCAGTTAGGGAGGGGAAACTCAAATATTCTTCCTGAGTTCTCTGAGTCCTTATTGTCTTCAGCTCGAAATAATCCGCATACCACAGTGGTGCTTCCTGGGGTAGCTTGCCCTGAGCACCATCACCTGCAAGCTCTGCGTGTATCCTTCCACCACCACCCCCCAACAACCCCCCTCCACCCCCTCCACCCCCCCCACCCCCCGTCTCACCCACACTGGATGGTGGCCATTGGAGCCCATCACAGTCAGGATCATCTCAGCAACCAGGGTGACAGGGACCAATGGGAGAGAGTTTGGCTGGGGCACAGGGCGCTCTCCACACAGTAGGCACTGGTGGGCTGTGTACCAAGTGTTGGGCTAGCCCTGGGGGAAACCAGAAGGGACAGAACGAAATAAGATCTGGCCCCAATTCTAAAGGGGAGAACAGCTGGTGCAGAGCAGGCGTTAATAAATATGCATTGAATGAACGAGGCTGGAGAAGCCGCCTCGTTCCCTGCCCCCGTTGCTGGGATGGAGAAGGAGGGAAAGGAAGGCGGTGGAAGGTCCAGGTTCGGTCTAGCCTCAGCCATTCTGTGAACTTCCACTCCACTAGGCTCCACGGATGCCGTGGTGAACAAACTGAGTTTCTACGCCTGTGGAGCCCATGCTCAGGGGGCAGGGGAGCAGATCATAGACCTGGAAACAAACAGGTACGTGTATACAAAGTCAGACGACGATGAGGGCTAGTAAGAAATATGAAGCAGAGCAAAAAGGTAGATGGTCATGGGGAGGCGCTACTTTTTTACATTTCTTTCGTTGGGTCTTTCTCTCTTATAATCACTCCACGGCAGTGAATGCTGAAATTGTCCTCCCCTCCTGCAGCCACTGCACTACTTAGTAATTGAAAATAGCGTTTAAACCATCTACCTGCTTCCATGTTCGAGTCCTGAAGAATGACAATACCTGCTCACAGGCTGCAGGCCACCTTTTGGTTATCTGCACCTCCTGTGAGTTCTACGCATAGGAGCACCATCTGTTGTATTTGCATACATGATTGAATTTTTAAGTTTTTAATTGTGGTAAATACATATAATGTAAAATTTACCATCTTAGCATTTTAAGCATACAGTTCAGTGACATAAAGTACATTCCCATTGTTGTGCAACCATCACGACTGTCCATCTTTTCGTCTTGCTAAACTGAAACTCTGTGCCCATTAAACACTAACTCCCTCTTCCGCCCTCTCCCCTCAGGCTGGGAAGGGGCTATGTTAAACAGGGCAGTGAGGGAAGCCCTTCTGAAGTGCTGACACTTGGGGAGTGACCTGAGCTAGCCCTGCAGATGGGGAGGGGGAGGGGTATTCAAAGCAGCAGGTGCAAAGGCCCTGAGGCAAGAGTAGGGTCATGGGTTCAAGGAGCAGCAAGGAAGCCAGTGTTGCTGGTGGGGGTTGGGGGTAGAGGAGAGATGAGGAGAGAGAAGAGGGAGGAGGGCAGGTAGAGAAGAGAGGTGGGGGGCAGATCATGTAGAGTCTTGTGGGCAGAGAAGAAGAGTTTGGCTTTTGCTCTGAGATGAAAGGCACCAGAGGCTTTTGGACAGAGGTCTGTCACGGTCCCCCGTCCCCTCAATGGCATGGTCTCCAATGGCTGCTGAGTGAAGAGCCTGAGGAGGGGGCTCAGTCTGGAGGGGGCTCAGTCTGGAGGCTGTTAGGAGACTACTGCCCAGGTCCAGAAGATACATGACGGGGGCTTGGGCCGAGGGCGGTAGGGTGGAGGTGGTGGCCACTGTCGGAGTCGGGGCACATTCTGAAAGTGGAGCCACAGGATTAGCTGACGGACTGGACATGGGGGTGGGAGGAA
The DNA here is from genome assembly GCF_057802395.1 of Ceratotherium simum simum. Lineage (NCBI taxonomy): Eukaryota > Metazoa > Chordata > Mammalia > Perissodactyla > Rhinocerotidae > Ceratotherium > Ceratotherium simum. The sequence goes on along the minus strand of NC_141928.1, from coordinate 6,586,245 downwards.
GGGAGGAGCCAAGAGGGTCCAGGTCCCGGGCCTGTTGAATTCTGTGATTCTCGACTTTCTCTTACAGCAAGTACATGTTACTACTGTGATGAGAAAGAAAGAAGATGTATCTTTTACTCAAGTGGGAAAATGCATTCTCTTTGTTGAAAGCGCTCCTGAGTGGAGGGCGTTCTGGGAGGCGCCATCTTGCCCTCGGGGCCCCTCGCAGAGGGTCTATCCACCCTAAGGAACCTGACGCAGGGCGAGTCGGACCCTGCCTCCTGCACGTGGTCGGTCTCTTATCCTTCTTGCTCATTCTCCCCGTTGCATACGCCCTTCCTGTCCTCCAGCCCCTGACCAGGGCCTAGGAAGAGGGCCCAGAACAGGGGGCCAGGGTGGGAGTGAGGATGAGCGGCAGCAAGAAAGCTTTGGTGAGTTGAATGAAATTCTTGCTTTTGGTGAAAAGAGCATCTTTCTCCTCCATCAGCTGGATTCCCTAACCAGACCAGGTTCCCCTCCACAGCCAGGTCCTCCCGGGCGAGGACTGCCTTCCTGGGCGTCTCCCTTCAGCCCTGTCTCTGTTAGCACCAGTGTTTACCATCATGACGTGGAGAACTGGGCCCTTGCCTGGTCTCATGCCTGTGCACAGCCTCGTGTGGGCTCCCTGGCTCTTGCTGTGTCCCCTCCCACCTCTCTGGGCTGCACCCCTCCTCAGAGCCTTTTCACTACTCTTCTGCTGCCCAGACATCTCCTGTCCTTCCCTCTCTGCCCCCCGAGGCTCTCAGTGTCCCGTAGCTCTCCTCCCTGCCCTGCCCCTCAGCAACCCCACCCACAGGGCCTCCTCCCCCAGGCAGTCTTCCTGACCCTCCACCAAGGGGCCCTGCAGGCTCGGGCAGCTTCTCCACAGAGTGGGGGTCATGACTGTAATTAATGATTACCTCTGGGATTTTTTTTTTTTTTTAAGATTTTATTTATTTATTTTTCCCCCCAAAGCCCCAGTAGATAGTTGTGTGTCACAGCTGCACATCCTTCTAGTTGCTGTATGTGGGACGCGGCCTCAGCATGGCCGGAGAAGCAGTGCGTCGGTGCGAGCCCGGGATCCGAACCCGGGTCGCCAGCAGTGGAGCGCGCTCACTCAACCACCAAGCCACAGGGCCGGCCCCTATCTCTGGGATTTTTAATTACCATCTGTCCCCCTGCGAGCTGTGAGCTTCTTGGTCACCTCAGTACTTTCAGCCCCTAGCGGAATGCCAGGCCCATAATTGGGGCTCAAAAAATACTTAAATTAAATGGTATATAAATCATACAGAGATGAGTACATCTGGAAAAGGGCCACACAGGAGCTAGCTTGCAAAATGGGCTTTGAAAGTGGATAAAATGTCAATAAGCAAAGATGAAAAGATGGAAGTTTCCAAGGAGAGAACTCACCATGAACACAGGAATGGTGGTAGGAAAGTGTACATCAACTTCAGTGACTCAAAGCTGCATGCACAGCAAAATAAAATATCTTTAACCTTTCTCTAAAAAAAATACTTATTAAATGAATGACCGTCCAGCTGGCCAGATGGATAATTGGGTGGGTGTGTGGGTGGATGGATGAATGGATGGATGGATGGGTGGATGGATGGGTGGATGGATGGATGGGTGGATGGATGGGTGGATGGATGGATGGATGGATGGATGGATGGATGGATGGATGGATGAATGGATGGATGGATGTATGGGTGGGTGGATGGATGGATGGATGGATGGATGGATGGATGGATGGATGGATGGGTAGGTGGGTGAGTGGATGGATGGATGGATGGGTAGATGGATGGATGGATGGAGGGGTGGATAGATGGATGGGTGGACAATGGGTTAAATCATATCCCCTCCTTTTAAGGAAGCAGAAACAAAGGCCTGGAGAGAAAGGGGGACTGATAAAGACGGCTGCACTGAATTGAGGCTAAGGAAAGCTGTTTTAACTCCAGACCACATCCACTATCTACCCTTGTGTCACCATTGCCTGTCTGCCATGCTCCTCCCTGCTCCCAGGACCCCTGCCTCCTCCCCAGCATCCCCCCTTCCAGCACTTCCTTGCTAACTACTTTTTACCAAACCTGGAGCAGAAGCCCTGGGCATGAGGGTGGCCAGGAGACAGGCCCTTTGTCCCAGCTCAGCCCAGGTGTGGGCTCCCTCCTCCCCACTCCCTCTGCCATCTCTCTCGGTGACTTTTGTCCTTGGATCGTCTGCGTGACCAGAAGAGGTTTCATTCTCTGGCGACTGGGCGGCCATTAGGAAGAGGCAGACACATTACCCTCTCACGGCACAATGGTTGGCTAATTCAGTGATTCTATTTCACCTGAAGACTTTCTTTGCAGCGGAGCCTCCCCTTCAGAGCAGGGCGGGCCCCATCTGTCGGACAGTTTGCCCCAATGTCTCCGGCCATTATGCCTCCACTCGGAGGAGTGCATGGTGCGTGTGCAAGCGAGCGAGCGCGTGTGTCTGTCTGAACTCTCTGCCTCTTGTCTCTTTATCATTCTTCTAGGGCTGAACAGAACTTGCTTCAAAGAGTGATGTCAGATGTGTGCAAAACAGACCAATAAAACCTAATGCACTCACTCCCCTTTGTCCGCACAACTCTCCTACGGAACATTTCCCACTCAGAAAGCCACTTAAAACACATCAGCAGTAACTCCACAAAACAGCCACTTGTTGGCTAATTGTGCTAAGCAGCTGCCACCAGGGCTGGGGGAGGGGGCGAGGGGCTCTCTGGGAGGAGGCCCTCTGCTCCCAGCCCGAGCCCAGCTCCAGGGGGAGGGTGCCCAGCCGGGCATCGCGTCCCTCCCCTGCCTCTGCACCCGGAGACCCCTGCTAGGAGCACTCACAGCGGGCTGGAGAAGAATGCAGGCCTAGGGCCAGCAGGGCAGGATTCTCTCCCAGCTCCCCACCAACTTGCAATGGGAACCAGGGGGTCACTGCCCAGCTCTAGGCCTCAGTTTCCCCGTACATCCCTTGAGCAGTTTGGACTGTGACCTCTAAGGTCTCTTTCAGCTTCCAAAGGCTGCCTGGTGTGGTGCTCCAGGAGCCGTGGACAGACTTAGGTTCAAATCCTGGCTCTGCTACAGACTGGCTGTGTGACCTGTGGCCTCACACTCTCTGAGCATTACTTTCCTTGTGGGGAAAATGGAGAGTTGCAGTGCCTGCCCTCAGCAGGTGCTGCGAGAATTCACAGAGGGTACCTGTGTGGATCTTGGGGTCGGTGAGCTCAGGCCCTCCCCCACCCTCAGGAGTTCACAGTCTGAAGCATGAGGGCTGCTCGGACCATAACAGCGCCCCCAGACCCAGTCTCAGGAATCAGAGCAGGTTAAACTGAGACCCGAAGGATAAGAACCGAGCCAGCACAGGGTATGGGCAGAAGTGGGTGGGATCCCAGTTAGCAGGAACAGTATATGCAAAGGCCCTGAGGCAGGGCTGAATTGGAGGACCAGAAAAGAGCTCAGAGGAAAGGCTGGAGAAGTGGCAGGAACCTGGCCAGAAGGACACTGCAGGCCACAGTAAGGAGCTTAGCTTTATCCTGAGGGCGATAGGAAGCCAGGGAAGGGATGAGAGCAGCAAGGGGTTCTCACTAGATTTCTCTTTTTCAGAGACCCCTCTTGGTTTCCAGCTGAAGAAGGAGTTGGGGGGCGGGGTCAAGAGCAGAAGCAGGGAGCTCTCCCTCCACTGCTCCCACGGCCCAAGCAGGCACCGGCTGGGTGGCCAAAGTGCAAGATCCTCCCTCGGACGGAAAAAGGGAGGGCTGACGTTCCCTGCTCTGGTTCCTGGGGACCCCTCGCTCGCTGGCCCCACTGGTGTGGCCACTGCCCACCCCGGAGAGGCAGGAGTTAAGCACTGCAGCCTTGCAGAAATCAGAGGATTACAGGTTTGCCAGTGGCCTGTCCCTTCTGTCACCCAGACACCGACGCACCCTGATATCTCTGGGCTCAACTGTCATGCCGTGCACTGTATCAGGACTCCATTAGGAAGGCCCGGGCAGTGGCTCACAGCTGACAGACCTGTGGTCCAAGGACGGTTAGTCCTCACCCCCTGCGCCTGCGCTCGAGGACAGCTCTGTCCGCTGATGATGCTGCAGCCTCCTCCTGCCCCTTCTCCAGAGGCGGGGGGGCCATGGGCACGCTGGCACACGTGGGCTCAGGGGTCTGAGCAGCACAAGTTGAAGCCCAGCTCTGCCCTTCCTGCTGCTGGACCTCGGATGCAATGCTGAAACCCTCCCAGCCTTGATTTTCCCATCTGCTCACTGAAGGCAGCGAGGGCACCCTCCCCAGAGGGGCATGGAGAGGTCTCAGCAAGACACAAGGCTTCAGGAAAGCACTCAACAACCTGGAGCCACTGTCACATTCTCTGCTCCCTGAGCCCTGTCTTTCCACACTGCAAGGTGCGGGTTATTTTTATTACCTCATTGTCCGCCTCTGCCCGTTTTCCTTTTGGCCTCATCTTTGGAAGCTCCAAGTCAAAGTGAACCGTCGGGCAAAATAACTTGCTCTTCCCAGGTTTCTGGTGTAATTACCACCCCTTCAACGTTGCTTCTTATGCCTCCTCTATTTATTCTTTATAAACTTTATTTTAAGTGTCTTTTGTGCGTGTGATTTCAGAGGGAAAAAAATCTTGCAAATGAAAATAACTTAATTGCTTTTTCTGATTTTCAAAGTAACACATGCTCATTATGGAAAACACCCAGACAATACAGAGAGGTAGAGAGAAGAGAAACAATGCGATGGTTTTGAAGCGGCCTCAAGTGGCTTGCAGCAGAGTTGGAATAAGAAGGCCCCCTCTTTATAAAACTGGGGTGCTCCCCTTGCCCCCCAGCCTTCACTCGTCCACGTCCTGCCCACCTTTAAACCCAGCTCAAGCTCTTGCTCCCCACAAAGTCTCCCTAGCCCTCTGCAGCCCAGGGCACTCTCTCCTTCCACTGAGCTCAGTGCTTTTCATTTCAACAAACACTCGTTGCGCATCAGTTTTGGGCCAAGACACGTGATCCAGCTGTATGGACTCACCCACTTCTGCCTGCGGTTAACCAGTGTTACATTATTTTATTGCCCTGCATCTAGACCTCTCCTCCCCAGCCTGAACTGTCAGCTCCTTGGGGGCAGATCCACAGCTTCTGTCTCTTTGTAACTCCGTCTGCAGCATCTATTGCTCCCAAGTGGGACTTTCTGGGCACCTGCAGGAAGGGTGGCTGCGTGGATGGCACGTGCTGGACACCAGGCCAACCCTTTTGCACACATGATCTCATCTGATCCTCACATTGACCGTGGGAGGTGGGTGTCGTTATTACTCCCACTTTGCAGATGAGGAAACTGAGTTCAGACAGGGTCGGAAGCTTATCCAAGGAACCACAGCTGTTGAGCTGAGAGCCAGGATTTGAACCTGAGTCTCTGAGGCTGAGGCCTGAGCTCCAAGCTCCAACATGGAGGACTGCCTCTTTGCACAACTCAGTGATACAGGGCAGGTGATAAATGCTCTCAGCAAGGTATGCCCAGCACAGGAAAGACAGTACCATCATCCATAGGGGCCTAGGAAGGCTCCCTGGAGGAGGTGATGCTTGACTGAGTTTTGAAGGATACATAGGAGTCAGCCAGGTGGGAAACAAGCAGAAAGCATTGGGAGAGGAGGGAACAGTCTCTGGGATGGGCCAAAGGTGTGAGTCAGTGGGGGCAGGAGAACCACAGGCCATTCTGAGTGGCGCGGGGTGCACGGGGGGAAAGGTGGGAGGTGAGGTGAGTGGGTGGTCAGCTGGCCGCACCGTGACAGGCCTTGCGCACTCTGCGCAGGCATTTGGACTTGAGCTTTAGGCCAACGGTTCAAAATGAGCTCCTTGGAATTCTATGGGTTCCTCAGAGACTCCCCGGCAACCTGGAGAAAGAAAAACCAAAGGGAGGTGGCCCCGGCGAGGGCCCTGCTCCCAGCCCCACCCGGGTCTCAGACAGGGGAGCTGCGCTGTCATTGGCTGTACGGTTAGATTTCAGTATAAGATTTCACTTGAAAGGTTCTACAGCAAACATGTCTGAAACCGCTCCTGCAGGTTGGGGGACGTTTTCAGCCAGGAGTGACATGACCAGATTTTTATGATTCGTTTGTTCTTCAAAAACCTTGGCTGAGCCCCACCCTCCACCCTCCCTGCCGCAGGCTCTCGGGAGGGTGTGTTCACCAGTTCCTGTCTCAGGATGCTGTGCCCTGGCCTGGGGCCGGGATCCCTGGGTCCTAGTCCCAGCTCTACCTGTAACCTAAACAAGTGCCCCCTCTCTGGGTCCCAGGATTCTGGCCCTCAACCCTGGACTTGATCTGTGCTTATGGCCACAGACTGGGCGTAAACTTACCCCCAGCCAGTTGTCCTAAGGGCAGATGCCCACTCCCGATGGGGCAGAGGCTGGCTAAGGCAGAGCCTCCCAGATTGGACAGAGAGCCGTGATAAGCACAGGAGCCCCCGCCAGTACCAGTACCAGCCCTTCCTCTGTGACAAGCACCCCACACAGAGAGTCTTGCTGAATCTTCACAACCACCCATTTCACAGGTGGAAGAATTGAGGCTCAGCAGTGAGGTCGGCTGCCAAAGACACGGCAGCTAAACAGTGGAGGCAGGACACAAACCCAGGGCCTGTGGCTCTGGAGCCTGTGCTCCCAACCATCCTCGCAGGGGGCTTTCCAGCAGAAGGCAGGGAAGACAGGCCTGCAGTAGCTGTGGACGCCCGCCTGAGGACCTTGAGGCTGTGGTGCTCCTAAGTGCGCTGGCGTGGGCGCCCATCTCCTCAGGTAGGCCAGGAGGCATTTCTAAGGAAGAGGGAGGATGAAGGTTGTGCTGGAGGAAGGGGAAGGAGTGGGTGTTAGTGCTGGAGTGTGGACAGCTCGGAGCTGGGGTCTGGTCCTGCCTGGTTCCCGCCTTCAGACACTCCTGACTTCACTGTGGGGCCCTGGGACCTGCAGGCTGAGACCCACAGGTCCCCGCCCTGGGTCCATCCTGGCCTCTGCAGGAGAATCTGCTGAGCTCGACATCTGGGGCTCCACAGAGAGGCACCTCTGCTGTCCCTCCTTCCTGATTCTGCGCCCTAGCTCTGAGGTGGCCCGATGGATGTCCTTAACTGTAAGCAGTCACTTGCAGTCCCAGGATGTGGGCACTGGAGGCTGCCCAGGATGTCTGTGCTGGGAGATGGGGAGCTCTTCCCTCCTGGCCTCCTGCTCTGCCTCTGGGGGTCCTCTTTCCCTCACAGCACCTCCAACAAGAGCCCCAGTCCCGTCCTCAGCTCCCACCGTAGAGTCGCTCCCACCAGCATCTACGCGTTTTATGGCCTCTCCTGGAGATGGCTGGGCTAGGGGGTCCCAGAGAGGCCTGTGCTCCCCTACATCTCTGCTCCTCACCCCCACCCCCAGAAGACCTCCACATTCCTCTTCCTCTGCTCTGCGGGGCACCCGCTGACATCTCGGGCCCCTGCCGGGACTCTCGTCCAGCCCCAGCACCAGAAGGCTGCTGTGTGGTATGACCCGGTGGTCCGGTAAGTCTGACCCTGCAGCACACTATCGTGCAGTCCTGGTGGTGGACTAAGCTAAGTGGTCACCCACACGGGGCACCACGATCGAGGAGCCGCTCTGCCTCACAGCTGTGCACTCTCCACGGAGCAGGTGGTTGCTGGCGCTTTTATGGAATATCCCCTCCACACAGGCAGTTCATTGATCTTCCCGGTTCACATTTTTCTTTTTAAAGGGAAAAAAGTTCTTGAAACACTTTTTCTAGTGGAATGCTCATTTTGAGTCATGTTCCCCAGATATGCAAGTTTACATAAAGTCAATACTTCTGTTAATAACTGCCCATTTTCATGTATCATGAAAAATATGCACTGTGTTTATGTGGCTAAGGCTCACTTTTGCAGCGCGGTGAGGAGGCTGGGAGAGTGACTTCTGCAGTTTTTCATTAATTCGTTCATTAGGCAAATATGTGTTGAGTTCCCATTGTGTGCCAGGCCCTGTGCTGTGTCCTCAGGATATAACTTTCAAAAAGGCAGATGAAGGCCTTGGCCTCGGGAACTCACAAGCTGGTGGTGGAATTAGCCTCAGGACAGGGCAAGCCGCATGGGGGGGATACGAAGAGGGGTGTGTACCTTACAGCCTCAGGGAGATGAGGAGGGCATCCCTGAGGAGGTTAGGCCTGGCTGAAACCTGGAGGAGAAGGAATGTTAACCATACCAAGAGGCGGGGAAGGGTGTTGTGGGCGGAGGGAAAAGCATGTGCGAAGACTGGGAGGTAAAAGAACACTAGACCTGTCTGGGAAACTGAAGGATCAGTGTGGCTGGAGGGGGAGGCACTCAGCCAGGGGGACAGGAGAGAGGGGGGACAGGAGAGAGATGAGGGACAGGAGAGAGATGAGGCAGAAGATGAAGGTGAGGATCAGGCCTTGCAGGACCCTTGGGCAGAGTTCAGGAGTGTGGAGGCCACTGAGGAGGATTATGCAAATGAATGGCCCAATCTGATGAGCACTTAGAAAAATCTCTTTTCAGGATCAGAAGGGCCTGAGTTCCAATCCCAGTTCTGCACTCTCTACGAAGTGCAGAAGGTCACCGAGTGACCTCGGGTGAATCGCTCAAGATCTTTGAACCTCAGTTTCCCCAGCTGTAAGACAAGGACAATCATAGTTTCTACCACCGAGAGATGTGGGAAGGAGTCAGCCAGACGCCGTGTGAAGCTGTCAGCCCGGCGCCCCACGAGGCTCGGTGGACGGGAGCCGCCAGGTGGCAGCTTCTTGTCTGATCGTTCGCTGCCGTATCTTCACACCTGGAAAATAACAGACCCTCAGTAAATACGCGTCGAGTGACGGAGAAGTGGACGGTGGATTGGAGGGACAAGCAGGGATCAACCAGGGAGCCCTCTTGACAATGAAGCCAAGAGATAAGAAAAGTCGCTAAATCAGTAATCCAAATGCCGCGTGTGGGCACAAGGAGTTGAGTAATTTACATGCATTACCCACCCCCCCAGGTGAGGGCAACGGGGCTCAGAGGGGGTCAATCAGCTGCCCAAGGTCACGAAGAGAGAGAGCGCTGAGGCCGGGATTTGCATCCAGGCCCTGGACTCTGTGCCTTTGAGGTACACCCACGACGCCAGGATGCCATGTTCTGCAGGGATCGTACTCGCCCTGTTGGCCTCCCACGTGTGGCTAAGTGGCATGCAGGCGTAGGAGAGGACAGGTGGGCACAGAATTCGGTGGTTCCAGAAAGGGCCTGGTCCCGAGGGCCTTCAGTCTGTCAACAGCTATTTATCAAACATCTACTATGTACACCACCCCAAGATGCAACAATGAGCAGGAAGCACACAGTGGTCCTACATGGGGCTTTGGGCTGGTGCAGGTTACAGGCCTCCGACCAAGAATTACTAGTGGTGGAGCCCTGTGGAGGACAGTCACTGGCAGCAACGGTGATTCAACTATTGGAGCACGTATTTCTGTGTCCATTTCCCTCACCTGGGATCCACCACACAGGCCTCACCTGCCCACCAGCTGAAGGGTTAAGGCCTGCCCAGCCCGGGGGCCTGCAGGACCCTGCTGCAGGGCTGCAGCCAGCACCCACTCTGATTGGTTGTACCTGTTCCACATGGCAGTTCGATATTTTGTATATTACCCCCACGCGCAGGCGCTATGAGAGTTTTGAACGGGGTCGGCCTGATGGCGGGCAGGGCAGGGGGGTGAGCTGGGAAGGCTCCTCGAAGAGAGGACATTTCAGTGCTACCTGAGGCTGACTGAGGGTTAGGTGGGTGAAGAGAGAGAGGCAGGGAGCAGCCAGGAGGAAGGAGCCACCGCTGCAGAGGCCCAGAGCAGGAAGAAGCTGCGAGTGGAGGGAGAGAATTCCCGACGAAGCTGGAGGGCAGGGGAGGACTGGATCTGCCGGACCTCATGGGCCAAGGGGACAGATTTGGTTTTTATCCCAAAGCCAATGAGCCAGAAGGGGTTCTATGCAAGGGGGGGCCCTGGCTTGGTGGGAGGGGCCAGAGGGGGCAGTGAGGTGAGTAGGAAGGGAAGCTGTGGCCTTGTTGGGGCAGAGGTGGTGGAGATAGTCAAGACCAAAGTCATGGAAGAGGGATGGAGAGGGATGGAGAGAGAGAGACAGGACAAGTGAGAGGTGACAGGCTCCGCTTCTCCACTTGTCCCCGCCCATCAGGGTCCTGGGGCCTGATGCTCAGACACCATTCCTTGGAGCCCCAGAGTCCCCCAAGGAGAACTTTCTGGAGCCTGCTGCAGCTTCTGAGGCTCTTGCCTGGCAGAGCGGGCAGGTGTGAGCACAGCAGCCTCCAGGCCCGGCTCCCCGGAGCGCCAATTCCGAAAATTCCGGAGAGACCCAACGAGAAGGTTGGAAAATGGGCACCTCTGTGCCTCTCTGTGTCTATTGCAGGGTTTGGAAATAGCTGAGATGAAAGGAGAACTGCAGGGAGGGGTGCCCGCCGGGCAGAGGAGAGGACGAAGGAAGCTGCTGCCACTGCTGCGCTCGGGAGGTGGAAAAGACAAACGTCAAAATGGACACACGCAGAAAGACCAGTGTGGTGTGGCCTCAGAGTGTGGGGTGCGAGTGTGTGTGTGTGTGTGAGTGTGTGTGTGTGTGAGGCAGTCTTCGAGGAGCAATTCGAAAGCGTCCAGCCCCTTGGCCCATCTGAACACCCCCCTTCTCTCTTCACCCCCCGACCACGAAAAAAAAAAAAGAGAGAGGGAGAGCGAGAGAAAGAAGGAAAACAAAATATCTACAGTTGTCGAGACAAGAGCAGAAAAATAGAGGCAAACATCCGTAATTTTCTCTGTGGGGCTTTGCGGTAATTGAGCCATTTGGATAAAAATAAAGGCAGCAGGCCCCTTAGGTAAGAAGAGCTTTTGCAATCTAAGAAGCTTGAATTATGCGTCTTGTGTCACTTGAAATCCCCCGTGCTCCCCCTTCCATGGGCGACCCAAACCACTTTCCCTTTTCTTATTATTTTTTTAAGTACCCTGTCAAATGTCGTCTGTAGAGCAGAGAATTTCAGCTGTCACAACTAATTTCAATTTTTCCATGTGCTTCTCCCGCTTTGGTGTCCTGGGGGAGGGGCCTGGCTGAGCCCCCTCTCCCTCCATCTTGAATCCACTCACTCTTTTGATTTATCATTATTGTTATTATTTCAAAACCAGATTTACATCGTAAATTTGTTTGGGGAGTGTTTAAGGACTGCGGTTTGCGCCTGTGGGAGGCTGGGCCTGGCCCTGTCGGTTTCCAGCTTCCCTCCCCCTACCGCACCCCCCAATGGACACCCCCACCCTTACCACCCGGAGCCCCCATGACTCCCACCACTCTCTTCTTGGTCCCCCACCACCGACTCCAACTATCCACTAGGGAAAATTCAGACCTCGGACACAACATCGATTCTCGAGTTTCTCTCAGAACCACGGGAACCGCATCAGTCCCCCCAGTGAGAGGGGGTTCCTGGTGGAGGGGAGGGCCAGAGGGGGCAAGTATCATTGACTGGGCCCACTCCCCACTCTCCTCCATCTTTCTCATCTTTTCTCTCGCCTTTCTTTCCTTCCCAATTCATGCATTAACTCAATGGGCGTTGATCCAGGGCCCCCTCCTATGTGCGGTCCTGCCAGCATGCTGGGCACACCAGGATGAGGAAGGCACAATCCTTGCCCTTGAGGAGATGATAGCCTGGCAGAGTCGGGGAGACAAAGAGGCAGACAGATTGGTACAAGGGGTTGGATGTGCTGGCCGCTGGTTGTGCAAGGACAGTGGGGCACAGCCGAGGGACGTCACTTTCAGCTCGGCTACTATGAGGCCTTTGCCAGGGAGCGGTGCCTGAGCTGACTTGTTGATGCAAATGGACGCTTGCCTGCTGGACAGCTTGGGGAAAGGAGTTCTAGGCAGAGGGAATAGGAAGGGCAAAGGCTGATGTTATAAGTTGAATTGTGTCCCCCCAGATTTGTATGCTGAAGTCGTAAGCCCCCGTACCTTTAGAATATGACCTTATTTGGAAATAGGACCATTGCAGATGTAATTAGTTAAGATGAGGTCATACTGGAGTAACAGAGGACCCTGATTCAATATAACCAGACAGAGAGACACAGCGGGAGGAGGCAGAGGGAGAAGGCAACTCCACGTGAAGATGAAGGCAGAGATTGGCATGATGCTTCTACAAGCCAAAGAGCACCAACGATCGCCAGCAAACCAACCGAAGCTGGGGAGAAGTCTAGAACAGGTTCTCTCTCACAGCCCTCAGACGGCCAACCCTGCGGATACCTTGATCTCAGACTTCTAGACTCCAGAACGGGGAGACAGTTAATTTCTGTCTTTTAAGCCACCCTCCTGGGGTCCTTTATCGCAGCAGCCCTGGGAAACTAACATGCGTGGAGACGCAAAACAACATATGCTGAGAAATGCTGGCAATTCAGCAAGGTGGGTGCTTGGGCTTGAAAGCGGTGGGGCTGGAGTAGAGCAGGGCCAGATCCTGCAGCATGGGGGACACTATGGAGTAGGTGAGGAGTCGGGGAGGACGTGGGAACATTTTAAGCAGGAAGGAGATGAAAGGGAACCAGCTCTGTTAAATGCACAGCCTGGTTACAGAGAAAGCACTAGAGGGGCGCAGCGTCTTTTTCTTCCCATTCCCTAGCTCTTCCTCCCCCTTCCGCACGCACCCTGGGGGGCAGGCCTGGCTTTGTTCACCAGCGGGTTCTGGGCCCCGGGACAAGCCTGTCCCTGGAGGGCCACAACCAGGGTTTGTTGAGTGAAGAAACAGGCCAGCCAGCTCCTGGTTCCTCAGCTCTTCCCCTACTGATCCCCTTGGTTACAGAACACTGTTTAAATGAGGGAGCTGAGCGACAATATGTCCCCTCTGGGACGCCACGCACTGTCTAGTCTGTGTGTGAAAGCAGAGCTGCAGAAGGAGAAGCGGCCGCCTTGGGGCAGGCATCACCAAATGAGGACCGTCGTGGATGGGGTGGAGGCTCAGCCCTGTGTTTCTCAATCCCTTCTCTTCCTTCTTCGTCCTCCCAGGTTCCCGATGAGAGCTGTTTGATTTTCTCCTGTGTTGCCCTGCCTTCTTCTCCTGCCCCTGCTGTTCCTGGGATAGAGCAAGGAAGAGCCTAGAAAAGGCCAGGACCCTTCTCGTGGAGTGGGAGGACCTGAGGCACAGAGAGGTTACACGACCCACCCAAAGTCACAAGCTGGTAGGAGGCGGAGTCAGGGAATGGAACCTGGGAAGTTTGGGCTGGAGCCCTCGCTCTCAACATACACGGCCCCCACGAGGGCCCTGGTGGGCGCTCAATACCTATTTAATTCAGCACTCGCTTCCAGAAAGGCAGTGTAGCCTGCTGGCTAAGGGCATGCTCCCTGGAGTCAGAGTGCCCACAGCTGAATCCCAGCTCTACCCTCTCCCAGCTGGACAACTGGACCACTCAGAGCTTCGATTTCCTCAGTGCAAAATTGGAATACTCATGGTTCCTACCAGTGGCAAATACTGGCTGCTGTCCACCAAACTGTTGCCCTTTTCCCCCTAGGTGCACAGCTAGACTACATTTCCCAGGCTCCCCTGAAGGCCCCATGTGACTGAGTGCTGGCCAATGGAATGTAGGAGGAAGTGATGTCACCACATCTAGGCCTGGCTCCTAAAACCTCCTGCGCCATTCTTCCTGCTCTCTACCCTGGGCCCACGAATGACTGTGTGAAGCAGAGTCCCCACCCAACACCCCACCTCCCATTGGCCTGTGATATGAGCAGGACATGAGCTCTTATCGTGGGGTTATTTGTTAACATAGTCTGCTCTTACGAACACAGTCCCCATCGGCTCTCATGAGGCTAAAGAGTGAATCTCTCCCGATGTGCTCAGCACGGGGCTTACGCTTAGTAAGCCCCAGTTAACGGTTTATCATCATTGTTCCATAGTTCCCTCCAGCTAGAGTGTGAGCTCCAAGGGCCTGGCACATCCTGGGTCTCCTAAATCCATGCCGGATGTCTTGTGTGCCTGTGTCTGGCGTTTGGGCCAGGGTTCCCATCCCAGGCCTTCAGTCTCTAAGAGCTGGGCCCCCTGTTGTTCTGTCAGGGATACCTCAGGCTGGTGGCTCCTGGCCTGTGTAGGCTTCCTCCTCCCTGTAGCTGTAGACTCAGCCCTGCCTCCACCCACAGCGAGACAGATGTGCCAGCACCCACTGAGGGATCCCCTGGCCTGTGGCCATGCCTCAGACTGCTGGTTCAGAGTTCTTATGTCTGTACAAGGGGCACCAATGTCACACAGCATGGCACCTGCTAGCCAGCTCTGCCGTCCTAACATTTAGGAGCTCCTTAAGGGAGCTGTGTGACTTTGGACATGCACTTTAACCCCTCTGAGCCTCAGTGTCCTGCTCCACCACTCCTAGGCCCAGCCTCCTGGTTATGGTGCACAGAGTAAGTGTTCAACCAATGTTATGGGGTCAAGGTTCTGCCCATCCTTCTCACCCCAGCAGAAACTGGGAGGATGAGTCTTGAGTGCCGAGGAACTGCTTCTGAGATAAGGCAGCACCGGGGCAGACCCAGGGGGAGCCAGCCCCACAAAGCCTTGTGCTCTATGCCAGGGCTGGAAGTCATTCGGCTAGGAAATCGCTTGTCCACAAGCCCGAGCCCACTCATGGGGCTGCGCTACCATGAGGGAAATTGCCCTAAATGTGAATCCACGTCTGGGCCTGGGGAAAGCAATTTTGATGCTCAGGAGCAGATAGCGGTAGCCCTTCTGTACACAATGTTTTCAGGTTGTCTGCCTTCCAATCACTCCTAAATGATATGTTTTATTTGGTGTGACTGCTCACAGGGGCCCTGCTCCACCCGGCGCTGGCAGCCGAAGCACAACATTTAACATCACATCTGTTTTTCATTTGTAATGAACAAAACGGGTTTTAAATTCCCACAGCCGGCTCACCCAGCATGGAGGACCAGCTCTCTCCAGGATCGCTTTGGGCCACTGACAGGCCTGGCACTGAGCAGACACCAGCATGGCTCAGAGGCTTCAGGGAGGGATGGACAAGAGCGCCCGGGTGGCTGGGAAGCAGTGCTTCATGCGGCAGGTCTGGGTTCGAATGCTGACTCTCTCCCTTCCTGGCTATGGGACCCTGGCGCATCGTTTGGCCTCTCTGAACCTCATTTCCTCATCTGTGGAGGAGATGATAAGGTCCTTGGCAACCAGTGGTTACTCTGGTCCTGATTTTCCCCAGCAAGGAACCAGTAGGCAGAGTTCTTGGTTTGCCGCATCCCTGCCCGTGACAATGGCCTCAAAAGTCAGCTTCTATGTTTATACAGACTTGTTCATAGCAGCATTATTCACAACAGCCAAAAGGTGGAAACAACCCAAGTGTCCATGGACAGATGGATGCATAAACAAAATGTGGCCTATCCATAAATGGAATATTATTCAATCTTAAAAAGGAAGGAAATTCTGACACAGTTACAACATGGATGAACCTGGAGGACATTATACTAAGTGAAATAAGCCAGTCACAGAAGGACAAATATTGTAGGATTCCACTTATATGAGGTCCCTAGAGTAGTCAAATTAATACAGACAGAAAGTAGAATGGTGGTCGCCAGAGGCTGGGGAAAAGGAAGAATGGGGAGCTGGTGTTTAATGGAGACAGAGTTTTGGTTTTGCAAAATGAAAAAAATTCTAGAGATGGATGGTGGTGATGGTTGCACAACAATGTGAATGTATTTAATGCCACTGAACTGTACACTTGAAATGGTTAAAATGGTAATTTTTTTTTTTTTGCTGAGGAAGATTCACCCTGAGGTAACATCTGTTGCTAATCTTCCTCTCTTTGCTTGAGGAAGATTCAACCTGAGCTAACATCTGTGCCAATCTTCCTCTATTTTGTATGTGGGTTGCCGCCACAGCATGGCTGACCAGTGGTGTAGGTTTGTGCCCGGGATCTGAACCCACGAACCTGGGCCGCCGAAGCGGACCGCGCTGAACTTAACCACTAGGCCATGGGGCTGGCCCCAAATGGTAAATTTTATGTTATGTATATTTTACCAAAATTTCTTAAAATTTTGAAATTAAAATGAAAAAATTGGCTTCTAAAGAAAACAATCTAAAAAGGAAGAAAAGAGAACAACAAATACATACCATTAGGAGTGGGATACATTGGGCCGGCTCCGTGGCTTAGCGGTTAAGTGCGCGCGCTCTGATGCTGGCGGCCTGGGTTCGGATCCCGGGAGCGCCCCGAGGCACCACTTCTCCGTCCAACGTGAGGCCGAGTCCCACGTACAGCAACTAAAAAAGGATGTGAACCTATGACATACAACTGTCTGCTGGGGCTTTGGGGGGAAAAAAACTGAATAAATAAAATCTTTAAAAT
Organism: Ceratotherium simum simum; assembly: GCF_057802395.1. NCBI lineage: Eukaryota > Metazoa > Chordata > Mammalia > Perissodactyla > Rhinocerotidae > Ceratotherium > Ceratotherium simum. The sequence continues at coordinate 6,569,916 of NC_141928.1, read as the reverse complement.
AAAAAAAAAAAAAGGAGTGGGATACAACCAAGGAGGAGATTTCAAAAATTAGTAGCAGATTCCATGTATAGATCTAGGCTAATAACATCAAAAACCTAGATAAAATGAATGATTTACAATTTCCAAGAAATTGTAAAATTACTAAAATTTACTTTAAAAGACATAGAAAAACCAAATAATACATTAACTGTGGAAGAGACAGACAATTTTCTCAAAGAATTCTCTCCCAAAGAAAGTCCCCAAGCCCTGATAGTTTTACATCTGGATTATTTCAGACATTCATGAAACAGGTAATCTCGAGATTCAGACTTTTCCACAGCAGAGAAAAGAATGAAAGCCTCCCAACTTATCTTATGAAATTTGCATAACCTTATCGCCGAGCAGTAACACAGATAGCACAGGAAAAAAAACCACAGACTACTTCTCTTAGGAATATAGATATAAAAGTCGTGAATTAAGTTCCAGCAATTTTAATCCACCATATATTATTTTCACAAATAATAAAAATCAGGGTTTGGCACCAGCCATTCCTAACTTTCCTTAATAACTTGCCATGTGTGTAAATCAGGAATTCATCTTCAAAAAATGTTCCAGTACTTTTATGTAGAAAGCAGGGGAGGAATATAAACATGCGAACTTGAAGTTTCTGTGACAGTCTATCTCGTGTAGAAGGAGGCGCTGTGTGGAGGCGCCATACAGTTCAGAGATAAAGGCAAGGCCGCCGAGATAAACCAGAAAACAGACTTGTAGGCTGCCTTTTTTGTAGGCGTTGGATGCTGACTTCCTGAGAAAAGGGGGAGGTTGTGTGGACTGGGCTGTCACAGAGAAGTCTTCGTCTATTTACCTACACATTTATTTATTCACCCGTGAAACATAGTTGGGCACCCACTCTTCTTCCTTCCCTGAAAATAATTACTGAGAATTTACTGTGTCCCAGGCACACGACTACAATGTGAACAGGAGAGGCAGAGCCCCTGCCCTCACAGAGCTCCCAGCCGGGTGCCAGAGGCAGGGTCCTGAGGCTGGGCACCAAGAGGGTCCCCAGGGACCGAAGCCCCCACTCCTAGCCCATCAGGAAGGTCCAGTTTGGTTGGGAGACAAACGTGGGAGTGAACATGGAAAGCACATCTTGGAGTGTGACCTTGGTCTGCTCCCTGCTTTCGTGACCCTGGGCAGGCACTGGAATAGTCGCAGACTGCCAAGGATGGGAAGAGGGAAGTTCCGGGATGTGTCAGGGGACAGGCCGGTCCTTGTCCACTGATGTGTGGCCCCACATGTGCAACACGGAGCTGTCACAGAACTGCTCCAGCCTGTGTCCGAGGCCTCTCATTGTCCCCGGGGGAGTCTAACAGCAGGACTGAGCTCCACAGAGACAGGGAGCGCGGAGTTCAAACCCCGACTCCATCACTGAGCAGCCGCTGTTCGGCGGGCCCCTACTCACACAAGCTTGTCCACGGGCTTCCTTCCTCTCTCTGCTGGGCAGAGCGTGCTCAGCCACGTGAAAGGCAAACCAGAAACCAAAGAGGGGCGGGAGGTAGGGCAGTTCTGAGGTGTGCCCCACACAGTTGGTCAGAGGACCCCCAGAAAAATGGAGCTTCGGTTGCCCCATTCCAGTGACTGTTACTGCAGAACAAACCACCCCAAAACTTAGCAGCACAAAACAACCATTTTCTTATGCCTGCAGGGGCTCAGCTCTGCTGGGGGGTTGACTGAAGCGTCTACACATGGCTTTTCCATGTGGCTTGCGCTTCCTCACTGCATGGCAGCCTTGGGCAGTCAAACTTCCTACGTGGCAGCTCAGGGCTCTAAAAGCAAGCATCCCAGCGGACTAGGCAGGAAGCTGCATTGCCTTTCATGACATCACCTCAGAAGTCACCTAGTGTCACTTCTGCTTTATAGATTGGCTGACGTAGTCACAAGCCCACCTAGATTCAAGGGAAGGGGCATAGACCTCACTTCTTCACGGAAATCTGTGGCCATTTTTAAAATCACCCAACCCAGCTGCTCGGAGATCCTCTACCAGCTCTCCTCCCACCCCGGTCTCAGTGCCCTCTCCCCAAGACTACTTGCACCCAGATCCTTGTCTCAGCATTCATTTCTGGGGGATCTCAGCTACTTACTAACTGTGTCAGTCTCTGGCCTCTCCAAGCCTCAGTTTCCTCATCTATAAATGTGGATGCTAATGGACCCTCTGCCCAGACTCAGTATGAGGATTAAATGAGACAGTAAGCGTAAAGTACATGCAGCAGAGTGTCCGGCATGGAAGAAATCCTCTGTGGAGGTGACAACTATTTTTATGAGCTTGGCCAGAGCCAGCCCTTTTAGCCCCCATCCCCACTCAAAAGAAACTGACGATGCTCCACTTGCAGTCCTGGGTCCCAGATCTCCCCTGCGGCATACTGGCCCCTCCCTTGAGGATGAGAGCATGTGGCCAACTCAGAGGGAGGTTAAGATTATGGTTTGGGAATATGGCAGCCTGTGAGCAATTGCCTTTTCCAAAGATAGCTGCAACAGTCTCCCATCCCAGTGTTTATCACAAGATGACTTTGACGCTCCCCCCATCAAGCAGTGCTGCCTGTGTCCCCACCCCTTGCATCTGAGTGGGTTTTTGTTACAGTAGCAACCAACAGAAGAGGGCAGAGGTGATTTTCCAGGCAAGTTCAAAAAGGCAATGCAGTGTCCGCTTTGTGAGCCACTATGTCAGCAGTCTAACTGCCCTGAGGCCACCACGTTGTGAGGAAGCTCAATTTAGCCATGTGAGGAGACCACATGGAGAGGACCTGAGACTTCATGATGGGAGAGGGATGCTCAGTTATCCCCCAGTGGTCCCAGACCACTGCCCCCAACAGTGGCTTCTGCCCCCGCCCCTGCTGTTCCAGCTCATCATCTTCTGACTTCAGCCCCATGCACAAGACCCTCAAGCCAGAAACATCTAGCTGAGGCGTCCCCAAATCCCTGACCTGCAAATGATGAGCAAAACTAAATAGTTGTTTTAAAGCAGTAATCTTTGGGGCAATTTGTTATTTAGCAAGAGTAACCAGCACACAGAATGAGGGGCCACTCTGTAGCAGGGAAACTGGTTAACAAATCTCCCCCTTAGCTTGCTGCTGTCTCTCACTGAGAGTCAGGCCTGCAGGAAGTGATGGCAGGTCAGCCCTCATATGCCGTGGTTTCCCAGCCTGGCACCTCAATGCTATATGGTCCCTAAAAGCATGGCTTTATGGCATCCAAAGGGTTAATGTGTGCTGGATCATTCGACACCCCTATAATGTCTTAGTAAGAGCCAGACACCAGGGCTTAGCAGCCTGGACCACCTCCACCCAGGCTTTCCAAAGAGAATCCCCTCGGCCCCTCGGTGCTTCCGCGTGATTGGTGGGGAGGCTGCTGCAGAGCCAGGCGTTGGCAGAATCGACCTGTTCCTCTTGAAGGATGGTGCTATCTGTCTGGACCTTTGCCAGGACTGACCGGCCCTCAGGGCACCTCCATCCGCTCTCAGAACCCTCAGGCTGCAGAGACAGGCCTGGCTGGGACAGGAGCACTTCCTGCTGCGTGCTGCATGAACTGTCCTCACCCTGGTCTCTGCCACAGAGTGGAAGGGCTCAGTCCCTGGGGCCTGCCCTGGGCCCCATTGGTGATGCCAGTCCTAATAACAGGCACTTCTGAGCTTCCTCTGACCATTTGCTGGAGTGCTTGGAACAGAGCCCACATGCATCCCGCAGAGCAGCCCTGTACACACCCACTTTCCAGAGGACACTGGGCTCAGTCAGAGACTTAAGGGACTTGCTCAAGGTGACTCAGTTACTAAGTGACGGAGCTGGGATTGGGTCTGGGTCTGACTCCAAAGCCCGTGCTCCGAGCCCCTGGGCAGCACGGCCACAGCCTGGGTGGGGCATCCGGCAGAGGTTCCCAACCCTGCTCAGGACCCTCCGGGTTCCTGAGGTTTCACGCCACAGCGCTCCCAGCACCTCTTTTCTCTGCCCTGTCTTCCTTTCCCCTCCTTCTCCTTCCCTCCCTCCCCCACTCCCACCACCCCCCTCACATCCTGAGAAGGTAAGGGAGTCTGAGTGAGCACAGAAGAATGCTACCAGATGGTATAACATTGTAGTTAAAGGTTGAGGCTGTGGAGTCCGACAGACATGGCCTTGAAATCCAGCTCTGCAACATATTAACCTTGGGCGAGTTCCTTGAGCGATCTGCGCCTCAGCTTCCTCATCGGTAAAATGGGAATAGTTAATAGTACTCAACTCATAAGGTCATAAGGCTTCAATTAGATAACACAGACAAAGGGTTTAACACTAGGCTGCCCCAGCTCGATAAATATTACCTGACGTGATCACCATGATGACTTGTAAGGATGAGGGCAAATGAAAGGCACTCAGCAAATGTTAATTTCTATCCTTCCTTTATCTGACCTATAATACATTTTTCACACTGTTGAATATCTTCACTATGCACTAAACAATAAGACCTTTTTAAAAATTGATTTTTAATTACACAAGCAATGCACAAATACATACTACTTCTTTAAAAAATTACATTATAGGTTAGACTAAAATCTCTTGACTGTCCTGCAGGCTCCCCATCCCTGCGTCCCTTCCCCCACTCTCCAGAGGGAACCTCTGTTATCATGTTGCTGCACCTGCCTCAGATCTGTGCATTTGCACGCACAGGTACTTATCCTCTGAAATAAACCGAGTGGTTTGTGTGTGCAATGCATCCGATTCGTGTTTACATAAAGGGATCAGACTGATCGTATTCTTCCACTTGCTTTTTTAACTCAATAACACTCTTTCGATTTACTAATGTCAGCGAGAAAGGAAGGACAGGGAGATCTCAGGCCTGGAAGCTGCGCAAATGTCGTTATGATCTTATGACCGAAAGCCTGCAACTCATAAACTACTTGTTAGTCCCCTGGGGCACTTGACTTTGGTGCTTTGCCCTTGTTCTCCCTGCGGCTTACCTATTTTATCTTTGCAAACAAACCACAGTTGTTCTGTTTCTGAATCACCTGCAAGCCTCAGGTTCTAAAAGAGGAAAACACCCTTCTCTCCACTGAGCTGGGCCAGACTATCCATCAACTCTGGCCAGTGGGAGGCAGACTCGCTGTGAGTTGCGTTTGCTTCTTTTTTACGAGATTATGAAAAGACACCTCAAAAGACAGCTCGGAAGCTGCGAGGCCCAGGCCTGTTGTCAAGACCTCTTTTCTTGAGCCCCAAGTCTTTGGAAGCTATGATAATCGACAAGAAAAACCAGAAAGGCACGTGTCACCTCGAAGAGTGGAACATGCATCTGACCATTACGAAAGCAGCCTGTGATTCAACCGTGGAATCAGACCCTGGCCCTGCACAGTGGGGTGAGGGAGGATAAGCCACAACTTGGCCTTTAGAGTTTTTTAATCCTTGGGGCAATCCCAACCACTGACTTGGTCTTAGAGGTGAAACGCCCTTACCCAGAAGTGACATTTTCGTGAAAAAGTAGCCAGGTTACTTCCTGCTGCCACAGGGATGGAATTTTCTTTGGAAGCTTCACATTTTTCCCACTTCATAGCAGCCTTGTTCTAGTGAAGTAGTCATTGTTTATCACCCCGGCCTCAGGTCCAGAGCTGAGCCAAGCACAACAGCAGAAAACTGGTGTTCCTAAGATGAACGAGGAACAGACAGACACAGGACACCTATGTGAGTGGGGGACAGGAGCCTGCCTGCCTCTCGTCCATTCCAGATACATCCAGCCTCAGCTCGCTTCACATCACATAGACACACACACACACACACACACACACACACACACACACACACAGTTTTAACTATATTTCTACTTTGGGGGACCAAAAGCCATGAAATTTTAGAATCTCCAGAAATCTCTGGGTAACAAATAGAGCACATTTTCTGACAGTAACTGCTCTACCTACAATCACTGGCACGTCCTTTTCCTTCATAACTAGCAATGCGGCCCCCACGCCCAGACAATTCACTGCTACCACCGCCACCCCAGCCCATTTCTATCTGCCGACTCACGTGTCTTTCCAGTCACAGACATCAATTGTAGGCTTTCTTTATGGTTTGCTTATTATCTTGTGTCGCTTGCAACTCTTCCCTAGATTTCATTTCCAGCCCATATTCTAGCTTTTTCCTGATATCACGCCCTCCTCTTGAGAACGAATTGTTGAAAGCAACGGCCTTTCAGAGACCCTGGCCTCAATAATCCATTCACAGCAAGAGCCTTTGTTGCATGGATGGATGGATGGATGGATGGATGGACGGATGGATGCGTGGATGGGTGGGTGGATGGATGGGTGGATGGCTAGGTGGATGGGTGAAGGGATGGGTGGGTGGGGGAAAGGAAGAAAGTTTAGTGCAACTATCGCTATTAGTAATTTTTTATTCTCTATGCAGAAGGAAAGGAAGCAGTTTCACAGGCAATTAAATGATTTTGTATTGGTCCGACCGGGAAGAAGATAAGTCTGTCCAATGATTAGGTAAGGATGAGGGAATATAGATGAGTCCAACAGGGGAAACATATTCTTGAATGCTGTGTGAACATGATCCATTTGAATTCATCCTCTTTCATCAAATCTGCTTCTTCTCCCACATCCTCGAACTGTTTTTGTGTCACTATTTGTAGTGGACAAGAGTTGTTTATTTCCACTGCATCCATTTTTCTTTTGCCAACAGCTATGTTTTCCTTGGTGAATTGATCCCTTCACTCACACACAAGATCTTTGGCTCCGAGATCTCTGAGATCTCAGAACTCTATGGCTGAGATCTATGGGTCAAGTCCCTCCCCTAAAAGATGGCTCATGTCATCTTTTTTTCCCCAACATATTATTACAAAATTTTCAAACACAGAGCAAAATTGAAAGAATTTAATAGTGAACACCCATTAACCCACCACCTAGATTCTACTATTTACGTTTACTACACTCACTTTATCTCATGTCTATCCATCTATTTGTCCCTCCATCAAGCAATTAATCCATCTTATTTTGGGTGCACTTGGGAGGAAACTGCAGACACCATTACACTTCCTCCTAAATATGTATCATTAACCAGAGTCCAATATTTGTTTACATGTTTTTTCTTAGATTGTAAAATTTATGTACAATAAAATACACAAATCTTGACATTTGCTGAGTTTTATATACACTGTGTAGCCCAAATTCCTATCAATATGTAGAACATTACCATCACCCCAGAAAGTTCCCTCATACCCAATCTCCACCCTCAACTTTCAGAGGCAACTACAATTCTGATTTTTCCACTTGGGTTGTTTCCAGTTTCAGGCCATTATAAAGCTGCTGTGAAAATTATTGTACAACTTTTTTGGTGGACAGATGTTTTCATTTCTCTTGGGTAAATACATAGGAGTGGAATTGCTGGATTACAGAGTGAGTATATTTTTAGTTTATTAAGAATCTTCCACTTCTTTTTTTCTAAGTGGTTGTACCATTGTACCTTCCCAAGAACAATGTGTGAAAGTTCCAGTTGCTCCATAACATTGTCAACACTTGGTGTTGTCAGTCTCTTTAGTTTTAGCCATTCAGGTGAGTGTGTAGTGGTTTTAATTTGCATTCGCATAATGATTAATAATGCTGAGCACATTTTCTTGTTCTTATTGACCATTTATTCCCCTTCCTTTGTGATGTGCCCAAATTTTTTTTTTGCCCATTTCTTTGGATCATTTGTCTTTTTATTATTGAGTTGTAGGAGTTTTTTATATACCATAGATACTAGTCCTTTGTCATATATACATTTTGCAAATATTTTCTCCTAGTCTATGGCTGCTTTTCTAATTTTTTAGAGAGTTTATTTGAGCAAAAATCGATTCCAATTGAGTAGTGCCAAACGGAAAGTGGTTAGGAGCTCTCTCGTCTTTCTATTTTCTTAATGCTGTGTTTTATGAGCACGTAATCAGGGCCTACATAATCACCAAAGCCCATTGCCATGACCACAAGATTATTTCAGGCATGGGTACATGACCCACACAAGCCAACAAGTCATTTTCTAGGAATATTGGGACAAAAACAGACACTCTCTGTGGCTGGACATGAGCCTGAGGGGATGTGACATCTATCACTGTCATCATCCATCCTGCCACATTGTGCAGAGCCCCAATCTGAGGATGGATTCAAGCCAGGGAAGCAGAGTCCAGAGACAGAGAGAGAAACCAGGTCTCTGTGACACTGTGTGAGTCCCCATGTCAGACTCCAGGTCAGTCAAACTGTTGTCCACATAGATCCCACATTTTCTTGCTTTTATACATTTGCTCATGCTGTTCCCTTCATCACGGATGCCCTTCTGCCACATCTCCAAATTCCACGTGGCCCATCTGAGATGCCACCTTCTCCATCAAATTTTCTCTGATCTCTCTCATTTTTTCTGTGCTGGTCCTGAAGTGACTTCCTTCTCTTCTGGGTGCTGAATATTATTGATGTCTCTTAGCATATATTATTTATAACCATGTATTATTATGATGCTGATGCATTATTTTTAACAAAACTTGTGAGCTCCTTTGTGCCTGGATCCACATCTGATCTTGGTATTACTCACATAATATGGCCTCTTAGAATATTTTCTGGTAGAGATCTCTGCAGGCAGGAGCACAGAGAACTTTAATTTTCTATATGAAGCATTCCTATTCATAAAAGCAAGTATTGCTTTTGTATTCAGAAAAAAGTAAAGCCTTAAAAACTCATTGAATCGGGGGATGGCCCCGTGGCGCAGCGGTTAAGTTTGCATGCTCCACTTCGGCAGCCCAGGGTTCAAGGGTTCGGATCCCAGGCACAGACCTATGCACTGCTTGTCAAGCCATGCTGTGGTGGCGTCCCATATAAAGTAGAGGAAGATGGGCACAGATATTAGCCCAGGGCCAATCTTCCTCAGCAAAAAGAGGAGGATTGGCAAGAGATGTTAGCTCAGGGTTAATCTTCCTCAAAAAAAAAAAAAAAAAAAAAGCCCTCATTGAACGAATGAGTGAAAAACTGAGTGTATTTAGTAGCATTAATTCCACTCCCAGATTTCTCCAGAGACACAATCAATGCTATATCCCCCTTCCCACTTGCCCCCTTACTTTTTACTTTGCTTAATTCCCCCTCCTGAAAGCCCAAAGCAACAATCAGAGATGGCTAAGGGATCCAGACTGGTGCATAAGCAGGGTGAGCTTTTATGGGTCTGTTTTTTCTGACCCACCATGATTTCTGACCAAGTCATTCCAATCTTCCCAGGACTTTCCTGGTTTTAGCACCAGAAGTCCCACATTCTGGGAAACCCTTCATGCCCAAGCAAATCTGAATGGTTGATCACCCTCCCCACTCTCCCAAAACCCACCAATCTTATTTTGTTACATGGAACAGAAACCTTCGTTGGTTTCTGTGATAGGCAGAATCCTAAGATGGCAAAGCTTCTGTCCCTGGTGTAGCCACCCTGTATAAATGTAGATGAAACCTATGTATATGGTGGGATATCATTAGGTTACCTGTGATTAGGCTACTAATCAGGTGACTTTGTGTTAATCAAAGGAGAGATTATCCTGGGTGGGCCTGACCTAATCAGGTGAGCCCTTAAAAGAAGATGAATTGTCGGAGAGATGCGCTCCTGCTGGTCATGCACATCCAGCCTCTGTGAGGTCTACAGCCACAAAGAAATGAATTTGAAAACCACTTGAGCTTGGACGCCCAAGCCTCAGATAAGACCTCAGCCCCAGCTTGATTTCAGGCTTTTGAGACCCCAGTGAGACAGCCCAGCTTCACAGTGACATGATTTCTGACCTTCAGAACTGTGAGATAATACATTCACTTTAAGCTGCTAAATTTGTGGCCATTTGTTACGCAACAACAGAAAACTGATACAAGCCCATAAAGGGCACTCTTCCTTATAAGAGAAAGCTAGGTGGCCTCAACCTGTCTGAGCCTTGGTGTGCTTATCTACAGAATGGGGAGGCAGTGCCCATCTCCTAGGAGTGTTGTGAACATTGAGTGAGGCGACGTATATCAAGTGTTCAGAAAGGGAAAGCACTTGGTAAATAGGAGAGGAGGGAGGCGAGAGAGCGTTTCCGCACATATTCCTAGGTAACCCACTCCCTCCACTGTCAAGCAGATCCTGTCTTCCCTGGCTCTCAGCTGAGCACCTGCAAAACTTGAACAGCCAAGGTCGAAGGTCAGTTCTTGGCTGTGCTATGCCTTGACTCCCTTCCTTTGATGAATAAAGCTCTTCCTATCTCAAGTGGCAACTATTTTCCTAGAATTAAAGAAGGACCAAGCCCCAAATAGTCAGTCCTGGCTTGGGGAGTGTGGGCCATAGGACAATTCCTGTTGCTAAAGGGATGTACGACATTTGGTGAGATTCTATCTCAGGATCTCCCTGTAAATAATTACAGAGAAGCCTGCACATCGGACACCATAACCATGCTGGCTGAGGGTGAAATATGACCTTCTCTTTCTATCAATGAGCCAATCATTATTTTCTGAGTCCTCACTACCTACCAAGGGCTGAGGGGCATGGACATATGCCCTCAAGGGACTTATCTTCCTGAAGAGCTAGTATGTGCTCATCCTATGAAAAGAACACAAATTAAAATTCAATTTTATTGAAAGGTCAAAGAGATATTTGCAAACCCATATTCATAGCAACATTATTCACAATAGCCAAAAGATGGAAGCAACCCAAGTGTCCATCAACAGATGAATGCATAAACAAAATGTGGTATATACATACAATGGAATATTATTCAGCCTTAAAAAGCAAGGAAATTCCAACACATGTTACAACATGGATGAACCTTGAGGACACTATGCTAAGTGAAATAAGCCAGTCACAAAAGGACAAATATTGAACAATTCCATTTATATGAGGTACCTAGAGCAGTCAAATTCCCAGAGAGAAAGTAGAATGCTAGTTGCCAGGTCCTGGGAGAGGGGGAAACAGAGAGTTAGTATTAATGGGGACAGAATTTCAGCTTGGAAAGATGATGAAGTTGTGGTGATGGTTGCACAGCAATACGAACGCACTTAATGCCACTAAACTATACACTTAAAAATGGTGACTTTACGTTATGTATATTTTACCACAGTTTAAAAATTAAATTTTAAAGTTTATTTAAAATTTTTTTAACTCATTAGATTTCAAAAAGTAAAAATTCTCATAATACCAACTGTCAGCAAGGATGAGGAGTAACAAGCACTCATCTGGTGGGATGTGTGCCCCACTTTGGAGATGTTGTCCGCCTTGGAGAGCAAATCTAGCAAAGCTAAGGCGGCATGTTCCCTACTCACCCTCAGCCCCCGGCAACTTCAGCCCTCTGTCTGTATCCTAGAGAATCTGGCACACAAGACACCAGGAGACAAGTTCAAGAAGACTTGTTGTAACATCATTTGTAACAAAGAAAAAATGGAAACGATCTAAATGGTTATCCACAGGAGGAAAATACATAATTTCTGGTTTATTCATATAGTGGAATAGTGGAGTGAAAATAAGTGAAATATGGCTACATATGTGACCTTGGATAAACCTCAAATATACATGTGAGGTCAAAAAAAAAAAAAAAGACTCAAATTACAGAAGGATACATAGAGCTTGACACCATTTATATAATGTTTAAAAGCATTCAATATATATACACAGGAGAGCAACCACTAAAAAACCATACAGAAGAATATAGCCAAAAAGCCAACAGATAAATTAAAATGGAATATTAAAAAATTTTTCAAATAATCCAAAATAAGGCAGAAAGGGGAAACAAGTGAACAAAAAACAGAGAGGACAAACAGAAAACAAACAATAAATTGGTAGCCCTGCATCAAACCAAATCAATAATTACATTAAATCAATTGGTCCAAACACACCAATTAAAAGACAGAGATTGTCAGGTTGGATTTTTTTAAATTCACAGTTTAAAATCTTTAAGCAACAACAACAAAACACAAACAAAGCCCTCCAGGCTCAGATGACTTCACTAGCAAATTCTACAAAACATTTAAGGAAGTAATAAGACCAATTCTGCAGAAGCTCTTCCAGAAAATGGAAGAGAAAGTAATACCTCCCAACTCATTTTATGAGGTCAGCATTACCCTGATACCAAACCGGACAAATACATTACAAGGAAAAAAAACTACAGACCAATACCCCTCATAAATGCAAAAGCACTCAACAAAATATTAGCAAATTGAATCCAGCAAAAAGGATAAAAATTCACCAAAAGGGATAATCGTCATGACCAAGTGAGGTTTATCATTGGAAAGAAAGGCTGATTCAACTTTTGAAGATCAATCAATGTTATTCACCATATGAACAGACTAAAGAATAAAAATCTTATCATCATCTCAATAGATATGGAAAAAGCATTTGTCAAAATTCAACACTCATTCATGATAACAATTCTCAGTAATTAAGAATAGAAGGGAAATTCCTTAACTTGATAAAGGGTGTCTACAAGAAATACATAGTTAACATCATACATAAGGGTAAAAGACTAAATGCCTTCCTCCCAAGATCAGAAACATTTCAATGATGTCTATTCTCACCACTCCTATTTGATATTGTACTGGAGGTCCAGTTACTGCAATAGACAAGAAAAAGTAGTAAAAGGCATACATATTGGAAAGGAAAAAATAAAACTGTCTCTGTTTGCAGATGACATGATTGTCTATATAGAAAATCTCAAGAAATCTACCCCCCCAAAATTACTAGAACTAATAAGTGAGTTTAAGAAGGTTTAGAGATAAAAGTTCAATATCAAAAATCAATTAATTTCTATATACCAGTAACAAACAATTGAAAATCAAAATTTTGAAAGAGTACCATTTACAATAGCGCACACACAAAAAATGAAATATTTAGGTGTACACCTAACAAAATATGTTCGGGATCTTTATCCTGAAAACTACAGAACACTGATGAAAGAAATCAAAGACGACCAAAATAAATACAGAAATACACACTGTTAATGGATTGGAAGACTTGCTATTGTTAAGATATCAATTTTCCCCTAACTAATCTATAGATTCAACACAATCTCAATCAAATTCTCAACAGGATTTTTTTTGTAGATATCAGCAAGCTAATTTTAAAATTTATACGCTAAGACAAGGGAACTTAAAAAGCCAAAACAATTTTGATAAAGAACAAAGTTGGAGGACTTACACTACCTAATTTTAAGATTTACTGTAAAGCTACAGTAATCAAGACAGCAAGGTGTTGGTGAAAAGACAGGCATATATGTCAATGGGACAGTATAGAGAACGCAGAAATAGATCTGTACCTACGTGATTAATTAATATTTTGGCATAAGTACAAAGGCAATTCCATGGAGAAAGGATTGTCCCTTTTACAATTAGTGCTGAAACAAGTAGACGTTCTCAGGAAAACAAAATTAATTCCACCATACTGCACATCTTATGCAAAAATTAACTCAAAATGGATCATACACTTAAATATAAAACTTAAAACAATAAAACTTCTAGAAGAAAACATAGGAGAAAATCTTTGTGACTTGGGACTAGGCATTTCTTTCATTAGATAAAACACCAAAAGTATAATCCACAAAAGAATAAATTGGGCTTCATCAAAATTAAGAACTTCTGCTCTTCAAAATGAAAAGACGAGCCACAGACTGAAAGAAAAAATTAGCAAATCACATATCTTATTAAAAACTTGTATACAGAGCGTACAAAGAACTCTCAACACTTTCTATAGGCTAAATGCTGGTGTCCCCCAAAATTCATATGTTGAAATCCTAATGCGCAATGTGATTGTATTAGGAGGCGGGGCCTTTGAGAGGTGACTGGAGCATGACAGCAGAGCCCTCATGAATGGGATTAGTGCCCTTATAAAACAGACCTTAAAGAGATCCCTCAACCTTTCCAGCACGTGAGGCCACAGCAAAAGATGCCAGTTACGAACCAGGAAGAGGGCCCTCACCAGAACGTGACCGTGTTGGCATCTTGATCTTGGACCACCCAGCCTCCAGAATTGTAAGAGATAAATATTTGTTGTTTATAAGCCACCCAGTTTGCGATAATTTGTTATAGCAGGCCGAACAGACTAAGACAACACTCGATAATAAGAAAATGACCTAATTTTTTAAATGGGCAAAAGTTTTGAACAGACAGTTCACCAAAGAAGATATATGAATGGCAAATAAGCAAATGAGAAGGTATTCAACATCATTAACTATTAAAAAAATACAAATTATAACCACATGGTATGCTACATACCTATTAGAATGGCTAAAATTAAAAAGGCTGACCATATCAAACATGTACGGAAGAAAGTGGAACTTGATGTGAAGAAACTGGAACTTTCACAACTGCTGATATGAGTGCAAAATGGTACAAGCACTTTGGAAAACAGGCTTGCAGTTTCTTAAAAAGTTAAATGTACATTTACCATATGATCCAGTCATTCTACTAGGTATTCACCCAGGAGAAATAATAGCATATGTCCATATTAAGACTTATATTCATAGCAACTTTATTTATAATAGCCCCAAATTGGAAAACTGTCCATATGTCCAGCAAAAGGTAAATAGATAAACAAATTGTGGTATACCCATTCGATGTAATACTATTTGGCAATAAAAAGGAATGAACTATTGATACACAGTACAACATGGATGAATCTCAAAATAATTATGCTGTGTAGAAGAACTCAGACAAAAAAAGTACATATTGCATGTTTTCACTTACATAAAATTCTAGAAAACCCAAACTAATCTATAGTGTCAGAAAGCAGATCTGGTTGTCAGTGGATTGGTAGGGAGGAGAAGAGGGAAGGCTGGGGAACTACGGAGCGGCAGCATGGAGGAATCACAAGGGGGTATGAGGAAATTTTTTGAGGGGGTTGTATACATTCATGATCTTGATGGTAGTGATGGCTTCAGGAATGTGTTATGTATGTATTATGTATAACAATATATAAAACAGTGTCAAAGTATACACCTTAAATACGTGCAGTTTGTTGTACATCAAGTTTGCATTAATAAATCTGTTTAAAAGAATACTGGATGCTAGAAGACAATGAGTGATGCCTTCAATGCTCTAAAGGAGAATTATTTACAATCCAGAGTTCTATAACTAGCTAAACTGCTAATGGTGAGGGCAGAATAAAGATTGTTTTGGCCAAGCACTGTCCTAGAAAGTTTACCTGCATGTACTCTCATAGGAACTTACTTGAGGATGTAGTACTACTCCAGGAAGAGTGGTGTGGCATGAGGCCAGGGATAAGATGCGTCTGATGGTAGGACGCGTAGTGCCTTCTAATGACCAGACCACTTAACACTGCTCCAGGAGTGTCTTTATTCCTTGGTCAGTGCTGGAGATTCTTAATAACTCTCCTTTATTTTTAGATTTCACGCTGAAACCCTCTAGTCTGCACTTGAAACTCCAGTGGACGCTTGACATTGGAAAAGGTCTGGTCTGGGGACTTGGGAAAATCTGAAGATGGAGAACACCCCACTCACAAAGAGTTACTGCTATGAATTATTGTTGCCTCAGAGATAAAAACAGTGCAGATCCTGGGATGGGAATACGAGGCTTTCCCAAATTACAAATGACCAGATGCCAAGGATCTTTAGGGCAGTTAATGAGTACTGGAAACCACCCATGCTATAGCCTTTAGGGCAAAAGTCTACTGTACAACATTCCCCATACATATTTTTTTTTCTCTTGATTTCTTCGAAAAATCATATCACCGTTCCAAAATATTTGCTGTTTCTCCCTGGTGGTGGATTATATTTCTCTGCCACTTGTTCAATGCTCAACCACTTGGCTTCCTTTGGCCAGTTAAATGTGAGGAAAAGTAATGCATGTCACTCGAGGCAGAAGCTTCAAAAGATAGTTCATGCTCTGCCACACTCTCTTTTCTCTTTGTCTCCATAATGCTTAATGTGGGGGACAGAGGCTGTTCTATCAGCTTTAGCTGAAAAGTGAAGACACGAAGCAGACGCACAGCCCACCAGCAACATTCACGCAGCATGAATGCTCATGATCATGTGAGAAATGACCTTTATTGTTGTAAGCACTGAGATTTTGAAGATTGTTACCGAAGCCATTTCTGATTGGCTTACTGATTCCATTTCACTTGAGAGTGGCTTCTAGTTTGTAATATCTAAAGAGGAGGCATTTCGATGTGACGAGTAATGTACCTTCGAATCCCAGGCTGGGATGGCTTATTTGGTTGACAGTCTCATATGCAAAGCTAGTCACAACCAGAATAGGCGGATTTTTCTTTTCCCTCTGAGAATCTTTTCCTATCCAATTTGGGCAAAATCATTCTCATTCACTCATTTCACAAACATTGAGAGCCAACAAAATTCGAGGCATTGTGCTAGGTGTTGGGGAGAGCAATGAACCAGGTAAAGGCAGTGCCTGTGTCAGTAGACATTTTACTTGAGTGGGAAAGACAGACAATAAACAAATAATTACACTGATTTAAAAGCAATTTTGATAAATGCTCAGATGATGAAGTCCAGGGCAAGTGTAGAACACATAACAGTGCACTTGACTGGGTCTGGGTCATCTTCCTCTTCTGTGCCCCCAGAAATAAGTGAGTTGCCAAAAGTTATTCAACCAGTAAAAGAGGGAGAACCAGACCCTGTCTTTCTACTTTGGCATTCTGTGGTCTTTGGACCAAACCTTGGAATGTGCCTTATATGTGAGCCTATAATCCTTTTTTCACTACTTATACTCAGAGGAAGAGCCTGCTGGAATTTGGATGAATCGACATACCCATCTCAGATTTAAAAAAAATATTCAAAACAAGTATCACTGACATTGGGTCAGTAGAACCACCCTGTTCCTGAAGGTTCCTGATGCTATGTCCTTGATTTTTACAAGCATAGCTAAGTTAAAACACTCAATGCACCCAGGCTGGGCCACAAATAGATGTGTGGGCGTATGTTGGTCCTGCTTCACCATAGCACTTCAACAGTAATAGCAACACAGCCAACTGGGTGCTTTCCTACAAGGGTTGAAACATTTTGTCTGAATGTGATAATCTTCAATATTGCCAAATTCTTTTATTTTACCATAGTCCAGGAATTATTCCAATTTGGCATCATTCAATTCAAAGTAAGTTCCTTTACATCTACTATGTGCCAAAGCTCCCTTCACATCTACTATGTGCCAAATTCTAGGGACACAGGGAAAAATAAGACTCAGTCTCTGCTCTAAAGGAACTCACAGTCTAGTAGTGAAGTCATTAACAAATGAAGAACTGCTCTTTGATTATTGGCCAGTGACTCTTCATACTTCTTCCCCAAACCCAAAGCTCTCCTAGGACGCTCACCCAAGGATCATCAAGAGAAGTCACACTGGATTTTACTTCTTCATTTCCCTTTCTTAGCCCTCATCCTCCTTCACGACTTCGAGATGGGCTTGACAACACGACTCTCCATTAAAATCCAACTCCTTGGCACCACAGGTCTTGGGAAATATTAATCATGGGGGCAATCTTGTTAATCCAAAGATGGGCACCCCGATTTGGACCTGCCTCTAACAAAATTTGTGTCGAAGCCCCTAAGCCTTGTTTCTTTCCCGGGGGGTTTTGTTTCCTCATTTGTAAGATCCACTTCAAAGGCTCAAGTGTGTTCCAGCGCTAAGATTCCTTTTCTTGCTTTGATACATCTATACCTAGTCATTACCATTCAAAAAAAGTTACTTCGGCATTCCAAAAAGCCCTCTTGCAATACGGTTTTGACCCAGCAGGCACGGAAGCAATGATGCTCCTGCAGTATTTCCTGTTTCCCCGGAGTCCCAGAGTTCGTGAAGGAATGTGTAAGAGGACACCATGCTGGCTTTCCAGGGGGAGCGTCCTTCCTGAGCGGTGTCGCCAGGCAACCCCAGGTGTGGCGTTAGCCCATCCTCGTGCAAACTGATTACCGGGCAAGAACTCGGGCCCGGACTCCCTGCAAAGCTGGGGCACTGACATTTTGTGGTGCTGTCCCTTGCCCTCCAGCCTCCCTCTGGGTCCTCATGGTGCCATGTCAAGGCGCTCAGTCCCAATATTCCAAACCAATGGCCATTTCTAGAAGGGCCGCCAGGGTCAGGCTGTTAGTAACCCAGGACTGCCCGTGTGCTGTCTTGGCAAAGCCACGTCGCTCTTCTCTGGGTTTCCAGAAGGCCGACAGCCGGACACCTCGGGCCACACCCGAGGCTCCAGGGCCTCTCACAACATCATCGACGCCCCCGGACCACGTCGCGTCTGGGAATGCCGGGTCGCGACCTGCCCCTCCGGACCGGACACCGGCCTCCCGCGCCGGTCCCGCCTCCGGCCGAGGCCCCGCCCACCACTTCCGGCCGGACCGCAGTCACGTGCCCGGACCCCGCCCCGCAGACGCGGCTCCCCCGGCGTCCAGCGTCCCGCTTCCCTTCCGCCGGAAGTGGGGCGGCTTTCCCTTTCCGGCTACGGGTCCCCGAGCGGAGCGGGAGGCCGGGCGGGGGAGCCGAGCGGCGGCGGCGGCGGCGGCGGCGGCGGGGGCGGTAATGGCGGAGCTGGTGCAGGGCCAGAGCGCTCCGGTGGGGATGAAGGCCGAGGGCTTCGTGGACGCCCTGCACCGGGTCCGGCAGGTACGGGCGCGGCCGGCTGGCGGGAGCAGGGGAGCCCGAGGCGGGGCCGGGCCGGGCCCGAGGGGGAGGAGGGGTCGGGCCTGGGGGCGGGAGGCGGGCTGGCTGACGCCTCAGCCGGGCTCCGCCGTCCCTTGGGGCTCCTGCAGCGGGAGGAGCCGCGGGATGAGGCGCCGGCGCGAGGCCCAGGCCCAGCCCGTCGGGCGGGTCGCCCAGGTGCCGGCAGCGGCTGGGAAAGGGTTTGCCCAGGACGCCTGGCCGCGTCGCGCCTCCGCGCCCGGCTGGACCCGCGGGGCAGCCAGCGTGGGGTTGAGAGGTTGGAGCGGGGAGGGGGCTGGAGAGCTCACGGTGAGGACCCGAGTGTAGACAGGAGGCAGCAGTCTGAGGCCCAGTAGCTTCTGAAAACTGGGAAAACATCCTCTTTGGACTTCCTATATTTCGAGGGTGCTCTTTGGAGAGGGGAGAGAGGGAGATGTTAAATAGGTGGGGGTGGTCCACAAGACGTAGAAATTCCTTATGGGCAATAGCTTTTCCTCTCTCCGGGAGAATGTGATATGCACTCGTTCCAGCGGTGACACTTTGCCATCTGACAATGTCGTGCATTTTGTCAGAGTTAGATAAACTGAATTTTAAGAGGTTGCAAGCTTCCCTGGAGAATGAATATAGGACCTGCCAGAAATACTCTTTGGTTTCTGGCGTGGTGCTTAGAACAGAACGTGTCCTTGAATTATGTGTAAAACTTACTGACATGTTAGCTCTGACACTTGAGTTTCTTCTACTAAGTGTCTTATACTCCTCATCTCTTCCCGTTTAATTGTAGGCGTACTAACTGAAACTTTAAAGGTTGGGCTATAACGAATTACTGCTTGATTCCTAACAGAAAGCCGCAGGACTGATTGTATTAGAAGAAGGTCACCACTCGATCGCTTGAAGATATGGTCTTTACATCTCTTTCCAGTATTCCAGGGGAGGGAACCCTACCTGTTTTCCAGATACTGACTTTTCATTTTAATACTGACGCGACTATAGATGTTATATTGGATCCCAGAACTTTCTAAACCTGTGGTTCCTCCTAAAATTTTATGTGATGACTTGTTACTTACTGCCTAGGCGCCAACCAAAACAGTAGTGAGTATCCATCTTACTTAGTCTTCAGAGCCAACCAGTGGCTGTAATGGATGAACATGCCGTCCAGCTCCCCTTCCACCACTCTGCCTGCCAGCGTGTTACACTGCTCTCCTCTACAGTACAGGGTCCTGAACCGTGTTTCTCAGTGGCTACTAATATGTAATGGCTTTCGCCCTGTGCTGATGTGTGACAATCACCTTGTTGGCCTTCTGTATCCAGGAAGAATTATAGTCACTACCCTAAAGAGCTCAGATCCTCAGTTTGCAGAAGGCCTGTAGTTGAACGTAAAATGAATTTTGAACCATTGAGAAGACTTTTCTGCTTCTCTTGAGCCTGTGGTTGAACTGGTATTCTTGGACAACCTGCTCAAGAGGGAGAGAGACTCTCTGTTAAATGCTCACCTAATGTGGATTGTTGCAGCAGTGGTGGTTACTACTAGCAGAGAACTTCATTGGAAATGTTCCCAGCTCTGAAATGCACCATTGACTGGAGCAGTAATAAGCCCAATGGAGACAGTGCTGTAAGTGTACTACTTCTGAATATTATCCTCTAGAGGTTGACGCTATCTCCAAGGATTTGATGACCTTTAAAAACTAAAGAAAAAAACAGGTTTGTGGGTAATTTTAGGTTTATTTATAGATTTGCACTGGGCAAGAATGGAAATAGTTAGAAATCTGAAGTATTGTATACTCATAGTAAAGCTTACTTCAAAGGATCTCATATTATTTGGGAATCTGGGTGATGATGGTTCTACTTCTCCACTGTATACAGAGCATGTTGCAGAGATGTGATTTTCCTCCCAGTAACTGGAAATAAAAGACGGTGTATTTCTTTATTTGAATGATTGCAAAGCTTTCCCCCTCTTATGTGTCCTCATAAACAGTCTGTAAGGCCCTCATAAGTTTGTCAGGGAGCAGTAAACTGTCTGGTGCTCAGTTTATCTAGAAGATCACGAAAGAGTCTGTGTTGACTCTGCTGGGATTTGAACCTGCAGATTCTATTAAGTCTGGTATGTGGAGTCTAGCACCGAATCCACCGAACTTCCCTTGTGGCATCTGGAGGCCTCCTTGTATATTCTTGGGACTCTTTCCAACGAAGTGAGCTCGTTGTTGCTGTTAGTTCACTCTGAGAATGGTATTCTTAGGTTGAAAGGAAGTCTTTGAAGATATATAAAATTTAAAGTTTTTCCCAGCAGTGTGAAGTCCAGTGAGTTGACAGTGTTTGGTACAAGCGGATAATACAGCCATTCTGTAGGGAAGTACACAAGTAGAAATGTGATCTGATTCAGTCCCATTGATGATGATCTAAAACTGCTGGGTGTTGAAAAAACATCACATCCAGTTCTCCCAGGTCATTGGCTGGTTGGCAAAAATAAAGTATTTCTTCAGCTAGTTGTATAGAGAGGGGAGGATCCTAATAAGGATGGGATGTGGACTCAAAGCCAGAATATGTTATCCTGTTCCACGGCCACACTGCACCTCTACCCTGACTGTCTGTCTAGCTTACAAGGGGACCTCGTGGAGATGATGGATGAGTAGATACAAATCTGTTTTGCTTTTCTAAAAATATAAAAATGTTCCCAGAAACCCCACTGCTGATAGTGTTAGTAGCGTCTGTCATTAAGTGGACGCATTTGTGTGTTAACAGGACAGTGTGGCACCACCGCCTGTTAGAGATTCCCAGCAGTGTTCCACAAGCTGGACAAACTCGACCAGTCATCACCTAAATAGAAGTTCTCTTGTCAAACTGCTCATGCTTTTTAGGACTTTAAGCTCCTATTTTGATCTAGACCCAGTGGGTGCCTCTGCATTGTGTAACGACAGAGTATTCTATTCACATAAATGCAGTGTAATTGGTGCCGCGTGGAGCTGGGCATCATGGTGATTCTGCACCCAAATAATTGTGATAAGCTGCTGTAGAATCAGTAGAAAGTCACCTTTTAACAGATTTTTAGGTCTAGAACCTATTCTTTACCAGCACTTTTTTTGGGAAATTTTGGTGAATGTGGGGCCTCAAAAATTCCACAGTCCCCCAGAAAATGCTTCCCAGTGCTGCTGGTACACACTTTGAGCCTGAGCAGTAAGTGATTTGGCACGTGTGCTGTAGACAAGCACTGAATTTCCTTTAAGAGCATGTACATCTACCATTGACAGCGCAAGCCTGTGTTCATTGGCAATTGGGTACTCCTTGAGAGACACTGCCTTTGCTCACTTAGTAGATGATAATTCTGACACATGGCAAAATCAAGTGTGCTGAATGCTCAATCAATTTAAGGTGTACTCCACTGAGACTGTCAGACATGCCCAGTGGTTGAGTAGCTCACGTCATCATTTCACAAGGGACTAACTCCTGCGTGTACATTCATTTAGCTTTCTCAAACATGAAGAAAACCAGCGTCTGCAGGAAACCTATGGGCTGCTCCTGTATCTTTGTTATTTTTTAGTGAGGAAGATTCGCACTGAGCTAACATCTGTTGCCAATCTTCCTCTTCCCCCCGCCCCAAAGCCCCAGTAGATAGTTGCATGTCATAGATGCACATCCTTCTAGTTGCTGTACGTGGGACGCGGCCTCAGCATGGCTGGAGAAGTGGTGCATCAGTGCGCGCCTGGGATCCGAACCCGGGCCACCAGCAGCGGAGCGCGCACACTCAACCGCTAAGCCACGGGGCCGGCCCCCCCCCCTTTTTTTTTTTTTAAATGTGAGCTGCCACCACAGCATGGCCACTGACAGACAAGTAGTGTAGATCTGTGCCTGGGAACCAAACCCTGGGCCACGGAAGCAGAGCACACTGAACTTAACCACTAGGCCATCAGGGCTGGCCCTGTATCTTTGTTTTGGTGGGACCTAGTAGAGTACCCTGCAAAGAGTGAGTCCTTGTTAAGGGGTTTTGGTGATGTGACTGAGCCCATCTGGGTCACTGCACATTGATGGAAACGCTGAACTTCATGTTTGGTACTGAAAAGTAGATAGTAAATGAACAGTATGTTCCATTGTGTGCCTCTAAGGCTTTTCTCATTTTCAGTTGAGACGTCTTTATCTTTCTTTTAAAATCTGATAGCCCGTGTGTCTCATGTGTCTACAAAAGACACAAATTTGCCTAGACCAGAGTTCTCAAATCGGTGGCCCGTAGGCTGGAGAAGGCTCACAGTGGGCCTGCAGGCATCCTTTGTTTGACCCATAGTGCCAAACACTTAAAAACAGAATGATTTCATAAAACTAAGATTTCTAGCTTCTCTGGAAGTGCTCCGGCCACCCTGCTCCCGCATGCTGTGTGGCAGTGTTTGGCAGGGGCCGGGGAGGAGCTGCCCCTGTGCACAGGGCATTGACTCGCTGCGTTGCCTTCGTTCCCACCACTTGGCTGTTTTGCACTGCTCATTGCACTGCCCCCAAAAATTCGACAGCTTTTTTTCCTGATCCTTTTCCAAATTGTGAGCCTATCATCTTCAGTTTTTATTTGGAATTTCTAGTGGAAAGAGCTCTGATTGGAGGGTTAGGAGACCTGAGTCTCCTGCAAGTAGCTGCGTGACCTGGGGCCAGGTGGGCCTTTCCAGCATTTGATCCACAGGCTGTTAATAGAGCTTCCTTGGAAAAGGGCTCAGGGGCAAATCAGTTTGGGGACTACAGGGTTAAGTAAAGGTGAATTGGCTTCTTTACTGCAGGACTTCTCAGAGCCTTTAATATGTTTCTGTGCGTTAGCTCCTTCAAGGGTTTGGCACATGCATTATAAATATCCTAAAGTTATGTTACTTCATACCTTCTTTTCATAAAACCAGATCACGTTCTGTGGATCAGACTTCAGGAAATGTTGAGCTAGATCATCTCAGTGGTCACTTCAAGCACGCAGTCAGAGCTTCCGTCTAGCTGGATCTGAAAAAAAAAAACTGGACGAGTTTTTGTTCTTTTGCTTTCTAATATGTTATATTGGGTGTGTATTCAAACTCCCCTCTCCCCAGCTTTTCTGTGCAATCCTTTTACTCTGTTAAGAATCACCCCTCTTGAAAATGTTTTGCATTTGGAGTTTTTTGTAAAGACCCTTGGGAGAGAGTAGCCACTACTTCTTTTGGAGGCGTGAACTGCACTTATATCCTAACTCCAGATGATAACGAATCACTTGCAAGACTGAGACTGGAAGTAGTGATGTGGTTCGGATAACCTGCTGTTATTTGAGGATCTGCCGAGCTCAAGGCCTCTTGCTGGATGCTGGGCCAGGGCAAAGATAAGTAAGTTTGCAGCTGGTGTTATCTTTTTGTGGAATTAGAGCCTCACAACAGCCAGGTGAATTAGTCAGGACAAGGATTATAATTCTCATCTTATACTTGAAAATAATGAGCCAAAGGGAGATAAAGCAATTTTCTCAGAGGCACACAAATAGTTAATATATGCAGTAGTTCTTGGACCCATGTGTTCTGCGTTCTAAGGACTTAGTTCCTTCACAGAGGTAGTTGGGTGGTTTTCCATCTCAGTGAGACGTCTGCAGCAGAGTCTTTGAACAAAGCATTGAAGGGGTGCTGGTGGAATTTGATGGAAAGTAGGGGAGAAAACCAATGGACACATCATATTTAGGGCCTTCCCTAAAGGGGAGGACCCCAGCTGGGACAGTATCTCAGCTCAGAGTCTCAGCTGGTTGTCTTGGCGTTTCGCCTGCAGGAGGAGCTGCTTTATATCCACTTGAAATTTAGCAAGCGTTTAATGAGCACCTTGTGTGTGTCGAGCACTGTGCTGTGCATTGGGGCGGTTGTTCTTTAACTTTTTTGGAACATGGACCTTTTTAAGACTCTTGAAAACTTTGAACCTCTCCTCAGAAATATTTAAATAGTTTTGTATGTAGTTTCAGAAGGTTCATGAATTCTCTAAACCTAAATCCTGGAGCTCCCAGTTAAGGAACCTTTGTCCCAGGGATACCAAGATGGTTGAGACAGGTCTGCAGGTCCACTCTTCAAAGAGCTCCCTCTGGTAGGGAGACAGTATAACCAGTAACCTCCTCAGTGAGGGTACAGTATTCAGAGGTAGTTTATAAAGTGCTTTGCAAACACAGATATGGGAGTATGTAATTCTCCCTAACTGTGGGTGGCATGAAGTTGTCAGGAAAAAGCTACTAAGAAGAGCCGATATCTTGTTTGATTGGCATATAGAATTCCTTGTTTTGGTTAATGCCAGTAACTAGGGCAGGATCAGCTGGGGCCCCATCTCTGATAACAACAATAGCTACCATTCATTGAGCCCGTGTTTTGCTGGATGCCAGGCAAGGTCTCTCGTATATGTTCTCTCTTTTGGTGGTCACAAAATCCCCAGAGGGTGGTGTGGTGAAGTGCTTATTAAGACTTTGGATTCTGACTAAATGAGTTCACGTTCTGATTCTGCCACTTACTGGCTTAGTGACTTTGGACAAGTTATCTGACTTTAAGCCTCAGTTTCCTTATCTGTAAATTGGAGATCATCGATGGTAGTAATAGTTTTGTTGTTTTTTTTTTAATAGCTAATATTAGAAATTAGGTTACCCTTGGGAGGTGGGGGTGGGAGGTGGGTAGTGCCTGAAGGGAGCATGAGGCAGTCTTCTGAGGTGCTGGTAATGTTCTGTTTCTTGATCTGGATGCTAGTTACACAGGGATTTTAGTGTGTGTAAATTCCGCAAGCTGTAAACCTATCCATGTACTTTTCTGTATCATTATTATTACTATTATTATTCAATAAAAGGTTAAAATAGTCAGGATTTCTTGTTCCTTACCGTGTGCCTGGCATTGTTCTGGGTGCTTTACATTGTTATCTCGTTATCCCCTTGGGTTCAATTTCAGGCAGACTGGCTCCATATCCCACAGTGATGAGACTAGTAGCTGCTCCTTTCTAAGGTCACTGTGAAGATTGCGTGAGGGCACCCTCAGGCCCTTAGCAAGGGCGCAGTAAGTTTGATGTCCTCCTGTCTTCATTGCAGCCAGGTAGGTAGTGGGATGGAGAGCTGGGACTCGCCACTGTGCATCATGACTCCAGACCCTGCCCTCTGGGACTTGGACTGAGCCGCTAGGCTCGACTGCTCCGGCCACATACTCTTTCTTCCTGCTGTGGGGAGTAGAGACTGTCAGTCCAGCGGGGCATTCTCCAGAGCCCAGGCAGGGCCCCTCTGGGTGACTGAAGGGCAGAGGTTCTGGGGAAGCAAGTTGGGTTCCTGCTCCCTCGGTGGTGGCGTGAGCTTTCACCTCTGCTTGCTGGATCCGTGAGGATTGACAGTAGCTGTATTTCATAGCGTGGACACTGTGTGGGTGACTTGCTGGCATTCAGATGGCTTTGCTTTTTAATATTTA
The DNA here is from genome assembly GCF_057802395.1 of Ceratotherium simum simum. NCBI lineage: Eukaryota > Metazoa > Chordata > Mammalia > Perissodactyla > Rhinocerotidae > Ceratotherium > Ceratotherium simum. The sequence goes on along the minus strand of NC_141928.1, from coordinate 6,543,939 downwards.
GTGTAAAGTTCTAATTAGTGTAAAGTTGTGGGGATTTTCAGAGCTTACTATTTGGATTTATAAGGTGAACTACTTTGTTTATTAAACCTATCCTCAGAATTTTAGTCCTAAAAATGTGCACTGGGAATAATTAATTGCCGCGTTTCCTGACATTAGTGATTTGTGATGACCTTTATGATTTTTGCCATGTCAGTGAACCCTTAATATTCTATTTGCTTAATGTTTTTAAATCATTCTGCAATTTAGGTTTATTTAGAATATATTTAAAAAGGAAACTAAATCACTATCATAAGTGAAAAACTTTGCCATGCATAGGAGGTAACTGTAGGAAATATATATATATGTCTGTGTATGTTTTAAAATATTCACCCATGCATCTCCTGAAATCATCTTGTATACTCCTGTTTGGAAAACACTGGCTTAGTCCGTGCCTGCATTTTACAGATGAGTACACCAAGGAACAAGGCCACTGAGGTCTTGCCAAAGGTCACACACTGGAAGAGCTGGCTGGAAAACCAGGACTCTTGTCTGACTCCTGGTCCAGTGCTCCCTTCCTCCGAGTTTCCACTAACTACTGGCAGTGGAGGTTCAGTGTCTATGACGTTCATTTATATTTCATCTCTTACTGTGCTTAAAATAGCACAGGTAGTGAGATAGCCCACTCTCCTCCCCACCTCCCCCCAAAAAGGGGGGAAAAGTGACTCAAGTGGTAGAAAATCAGTAGCAGAGTCTCAAGGTCATGCTTTCAGATAAGGACTGGAGTGGCCTTGGTTTTGTTGGAATATCCTGGCCTCAGTGACTCTGTTTTTCTGACCTACACCATTATTAACTGAGAATGTACCGCACTTCCCTTAAGCAGCTACTGTTCAGAATGATCAGTTACAATATGAGGAATTGCTTGAGCTCTCTGTACTGGAAATCATTAGGTTTTAAGTCCTCGAGAAGTGACAAATTTAAGAAAGTATCCGGAGGAGGAGTGGGAGGTGGCTTAGTGCTGTGGTGAATAGCATAGACTCAAGTCAGGCAGACGTGGGCTTAAATACTGTTTCTACTGCTTATAAGTTGTGTGACTTTGGGCAGCTCACTTAGCTTCTCTGAGCCTCACTTTTCCTTGTCTTAAAGTGGAAATAATAATACCAAACTCCTAGAGAATCATCATGAGGAACAAATGAGATAGCATCTTTAAAATGCTCTTAGTAGAGTGCCTAGCACATAGTAAACACTCATTAAATTTTAACTCATTTTTTTAGTAGACATTTAAAATTATTTCTTGGAACAAGGTTACATTTGTATGAATAAAGAAATATATTGTTTCTTTACAGTATATTGTAGCCTATAATGTAATATCCACGTAAATTATGACATAATTGTATATCACAATGTTAAAATCATATCTAACGTTTGTTTAGCCAGGGTTCAAATGCAGCCTGTTAACTTCAGAGCTACGCCTCATAACCATTATTCTATACTGCTTCTCTCTTAGTGGACGTTTTCCAAATTATAGATAACTGAAGCAAACATGACTTAAGAACAAGTCTGAAAGCCTCAGTCACATTTTAGAAGGATGCTCATTGATTCAGTCAAAATTAGGAACAGGAAACTATTATAACACTTTTAGCATACTGGCTTTGGGAAAAAATGACATGCCAGCAACTTATAAAGCATAGTTTATAAATTATAAGGAAGGCCAAGTCTCAGGAATAACATTTTAGCTACTTTGGAAGGAAAGAAAAAGATCTGGAAGCTGAGAGGCATCGTCAGAAGGGAGCAGGGCGAGTGCCTCTTGTGGAGAGCTTAGGTGTAGGGGCCTGGCTTTGAGGGTGACTTTACATGCACACTGTCGAGGGAGTCTACTGAAATCATAAGCCTGTGTACCCCATTCTTTTGTGTTTTGGGGTCATCTTCACTGTCTACTGGGAACATTTTGGTCAGTCTTTAAAAAACTAGGTCAGTGGTCTTGAAAACCCTGCGTCAGCCATGTCCTGCTCAGTGTCTTGTGGCAGGTGAGAGGATCTCCGTGGGGCGCAAGGCACTGCAGTGTCCTCACCTTTCAGCGCACCTGCTTGAGCAGCTGGTTCCTTAAAGGCGGCTTGTGCATCGTAAGTGAGTAGCCAGCCTCCACAAGCTTATCCACAACAAGTGTGGAGAGCAGGATTGCAAGTCAGTGGTAGAATGCTCTTAGGCAAGATTTGTACAGTGTCTTGTTTTAGAGCAGATGGCCGCTTGCCCTGAGACTTAGATGTAGGAGGTGAGTTTCCATCAGCAGTCTGTCTTTGTATTTTAATTATTTACTTAAAATAATGTTTTTAAACAAGCAGCTGTCCAGGCTGCCATCATCTCTAGCCTAGGCAGGGGTCGGCAAACTTTCTCTTTAAAGGTCCAGATAGGAAATGATCTGTATACGCTTTGCACACCCTGAGGTCTCTGCAACTCCTCAACCAAGACAAATGCATGTGGGTGTTCTAATAAAACTTTATTTACCAAAGCAGGTGGTTCACCAGCCATAGTTTGCTGACCCTTGGCCTAGCATATCTGCTAAATGGTCTTCCTATTCTTGTCCCCTTAGAATCTATTTTCTTTGTCAGGGGGGATCTTTTAAAAACAAAAATCAGCATGTTACTCTCCTTACTACAACTTTTAGTAGCTTCCCATCACCCTTCCTGTAAAATCTAATCCCTTACCCTGACACGTAAGACCCTGTGTGAACTGGCTCTTGCCAACCTCTTGGAACACATCTAGTTCCTTCTACTCTGGGGACATTAACTTCTGTCTTCCAGGCTCATACCTACCAAGCTTGCTCCTGCCTCAGGGCCTTTGTACAGGCTGTTCCCTCTGCCTGGAACGCTCTTCCTCAGATTTTTGTATAGCCAGCTTCTCCTCATCATTGAGGTCTCAGATCACATGTTGCCTCACAGTGGCCTTCCTGGATCCCCCGTTTAAAGTGGCTCTCCTAAGCACTGTGTGTCATTATCTGCTCTTATTAGCATCGAGCGTATCACCAGCTGAAAAGATCAGTTGACTGACTGACTGACTTGTTTACCTCTGACTCCCCACCAGCTGCTGAGTCTCAGAGAGCAGGGGCCTGGTGGTTCTTGGTCATCACAGGAACCCCAGTGCCTAGAACAGAGCCCAACACGTAGTAGGTGCTCAGCATTTGTGGGTGAATTGCCTTGTTTAAAGCCCTGCTACCTGTGAAGGGCTTTCTAGTTCACAGAGCCCCTCTGTGTTCAGAGTCTGTTATCTTTTCAAAAACTGAGAAGCGTGTGGTATTATACCCAGAGGATCTTATGCAGAGAGGAAAGCGACTTGCCCAACGTCACAAAACTAGTAAGTGGAAGGGACTGAGACCTGACCCCAGGATACCCGACATTTAAATCCTGCCTTGGGTTGTCGGTATCATGATTGTCTTTGGTTGTTTAAGGTAATTTATCTTTATGTTGGTCCCAGAAGGTCTCAGACTGCTGGGCACATTTGGACAAGCTCAGAGAACTACCATGATAGACTTTGCTCTATGGGACGGCTGTGCTAGCGGCTGCTTCATCCAGCCACTCGTTCAACTTCACTCAGGGGCTAGCATCACGAGCAGTTGCTGTAAATATGCCTTTGATTAAATGAAAGAGTTGATTTATTATGAAGAGCACATTTAATTTCCTAATGAGAACAAAGTAAATAAGTTCCAGATAGCATTTGTTTCTGGGGAAAAAAATTGCAATAGTTATATTCTGTTCTTTAACTGCTAATAAATATTACGAGTTGAAAAAGCTCTCAGAAATTACTTCGCTTTCGCCGGTGCAGGAATCCTGCCGAAATAGTCCAGACGGACGGTCATCCCCCCTGCTGTGTAGACTTCCAGTGAAGAGCATCTTATTGTTTTATATCTCTGTGGGTCACAGCTCACTTTATAGATGTTGAAGTTGATAGGGTGGCTGTATTCCTCAAGAGTTGTAACATTTGAGCAAACACGGCCTTTTCAATGTTGTTGGGGAATGTATTTCTTAAGGGAATCCTGTGATAAAACCTTTTGAACAAAGTTCTTCATATCGTTGGCCTGCTTTTTTCTTTAAAATGCAGTATTCTTGTATATTAAGTGATAACTTAAAAATACTAATTTGCTTGTAGAAGACAAATTTTTGGAAGTATTATTTCTAAAGACCCATTATTATTAAGACCAAAGGAAAACTCAGTTTCCGGTCAAAAGTGCTGGTGCTGTCACGACATTGCCTTGTGTTAATGTAGGTCAGGGGGAGAAATAGGATGACGGCCCTTTAAAGAGGACTTTTGTCTTTCTCCCTCACATAGAGCCATGAGTTGTTACTGAGTGTTTAAATCTGATTCTCTCTGTAGATTGCTGCTAAAATTGATTCAATTCCTCACTTGAATAATTCTACACCTCTAGTGGACCCCTCAGTGTATGGATATGGAGTACAAAAACGGCCCTTGGATGATGGAGGTAAGTTGCTGTAAATATCTTTGCCTTTCAGCTGGTGGTGAACCTGCCAGTTAAGTTGGAGTCTGTGTCGGCCATTGTCTTACAGGCGCTCTCTGGTGTCACTCTTGCAAGAGGAGTGGTTGAGGGGAAGTATTTAGGATGATTTTCCTCAGCAGTTCTCCAGCATTTGAGTCCATATTTGCCTTAATAATACAGGAATCTTTTCAGCTGGGCTATAAGGTAAAGACTTGGCCGTTGAGCATCAGCTTGGAAATAATTGGACCAATTTGAGAGTTTTGTTTGATTTAACCCTCTGTTATTCCAGTGCACAGGTGGGAATCGAAGTTCCCATTTTTTTCCAAAGTAAAGCTAAGATTTGCTGCGTGGCTCTGAGGAAGCTGTGGCTACATCTTGACCTTAAAGACAGGGAAGGGGGGTGGTGACCTTTCTGCAGTCTGTCTGCTGGGTTTTTCACCATACCCATTTATGACAGGCACTTTCTAGAAGCATCCATTTTTCTTTCATTCATTAATTTGTTTGCTATTTTTTTGGCTTGTTTATATATCCTATTCCATCCCTCCCCAAATTTGAGACCACTTAGAGGTGCCTATCATCAGCACCTTGGCGAACAGTATCTATCAGATGTGTTTCTGCAGAGAACTTGGACTTCCTTTATCATATTTTGTCTCCTGCAAAGTATGACTATAAAAGGGATTCTGAAATATACTCGATTGTATATGAATATGCATGTAGTGGGCAGGCCAGTGTCTGTCTTTCTGTCCTTCTGTCAGTCTGCATATGCACCCAACCATGTATGTATGTACATATTTCTGTAATATATTATTAAGTGGAAAAAATCAAGGTGTACAACAGTATATATTGTGCAATCTCCTTTTCCAAAAAAGTGCGTGTTTTTATGTATATAGGAAAAATGTAATTCAGCATGACTGATTTCTCTGGTCTCTTTGGGCATTCTAAAAGAGATCACCATTGTTTTTAGATGCAGAACCTTTTTGGCATAATTGTATAGATTCACACTGAAGATTTTAAAGGAACAGCACTCGTTTGGGTGTAAAACTTCTTGTCTCTTCAAAAAAACTGTTTATGTTTATGATCACACACATGGAAAATCTACCCCAGGGCCATTAGAAGTAATGTGACCATTTAAACTGCTGCTCCAAAATGGTACCCTGTGATCTTTTTATATTTCACTGGTGTTAGTGATTTCTTAGACCAAATATGACTGATTGTGTTATCTGCATTTTCGTCTTAGTGAAAGGCTGTGATGTGAAGGAACCTTTTTACCTTTTCAAGGCACTCATGCCACGGTTCCTCTTATGGGACATCCATATAAAAATAGCAGTAAACTGTCTGGCTCTGAGCACGTATCTCGTTAATGGACAGTCTGGCCCACTGTTTCCAGAAATGAAGATCAATACGTTTCACAACTACCAGCCTTGTTTTCACCCACGGCATGGAGTTGAAGTGTAAAACTTGTGCATGCAGGGACTAGGTGTTCACTGTGTCCTTTGCGTAAGGAACTCCTAAATATCTGCAAATGGGGCCTCGGGCGTTTTACAGACTTTTTCTCCCATTAATCCTTTGCACACCCATTTGAAAGAAGTTAGTAAAAGGCTCTGAACTTATTGATAAAGAGACCTAGGGAGCCGGCAGATGTAGCTAGTAAGTCACCAGTAGGTTCAGAATCTCACTTGAAACTCCAGTTCATTGTTATATTGTGTATTTTCATCTCTTTTTTGAGAGCTGTAATTTTTTGCATGTCTGCCTTCTGGGGACTCAGTCCTTGTAATCAGAAAATGAACATGGTTTCTCGTTTTCCTCCCCCTAAATATTAAGCCTGCTTGTAGTGGAAAAGAACTGAGAAAGAACCTTTCTGTGTCCTGCCAGGTCCCCCATGTTTCGTAACAACAACAGACTGTATTTGAAGAACAAGAAATTTCCGTCAAGCTTTTTATATTCTGTATTACTGTTTGATGAAGTTAATCCTCTCTTCTGTTGAGCACCGTTTAAATAACAGAATTACGCAAATTGTTTGTTTTTCTCCAAACTGGTCTCCACATGTAGACTCTGAGATTTGCTGTTGAGCTTAGCGAGAACCCTGGGCATTTGGGGCCTCGTTTGTCAGTTGTCTTCTGATGGGGATCAGGTCGCTGAGCCTGCTCTGTTCTCTTGAATAAGTATGTGAATAAACAGATCCCGTCAAGAGAAGTGATGTTCTGTATACCCGACAGCTTTCTAAGTGTCACAGTCTTGCTGTTTGTGAGATGAAAATTTAGAAAAGTAGACGAGCAACAAGCAGGAATTCTGAGATTTTTTTCTTAGCAATAAAGATTTCCAAAGGCTTTGCAGTTTTTTGTTTGTTTGCTTTGGCTTAGGTTTTTTTGACAGAAGTTCACCAGATCACTTCTTTAGCAATATGAACTTTCTAACTTCTCTGTGAAGTCAGGTTCTTTAACCTTTGGGAGGTTAAAGTTCAGTCCCCTGGAAGTTTTTGGAAGTGTTATTTGGGTCTATTTAAAAGTACTTCAACTCTTAAGTCAACCAGAAAGAACCTTAACGTCAAGTTTATTCAGGTCATTGAGATTTGCAAAAAAGTGTATAAATGGGAGGATTAAAAATGCTAGGCAGTAAAACAAGGGAACAGATTTGTTCCTGATGTAGCAGGGGCTTTGAGTATTTTGTGTTCCAAGGCAGTTTTGAGCCGTCAGTCAGACTGCCGGTTCGTGAGCCCGCCTGGAACCTAGCAAGAGGTGTTTTGGGCTCAGCTTTCAGAGGCTGCCTTGGTTCCCCGAGCTGGGAAGAGCAGTCTGTCCACTCGCTGCCCTCCGGCTCGGGGTCAGGTTGTGTTAACCATCAGCATCTTCAGTCTTGGCACCTACGCCTTCTAACAGTCTTTGAGGTGCACCCTACCAACTGGGGCAGCCCCGTGCCGGGCTCCGGTGTGACGGCTTTTCCGTCCAGGACTTCATGCTGCAGCCGGAGCCTCTTGTGGAGCCAGTCTGACCGGATCCACTCCTCTGCTCTGAGACCTGTAGCAGCTTCCAGTAACCAGGACGGTCCAGCCGTTCTTCACCTGGCGTTGCCCACCTCTTCCTGCTCTCACTTCCCCCTTCTGCACTCTGCCACAGTCTAGTCATCTGTTTCTTCTCTTTGCTCTTCCAGAAACACGTCCCCCATCCCACCTCTCTACCTGGCTAACTCCTGCAGGTCTGAGGTCTCAGAATTGATGGATACGACTTCCTTCTAGAAACTTGTCCTCATCTTCATCTTTTGATTTTCTTCAGTGCCTGCTCGGGTGCCACCTAGCCTCTTTATTGTCTGTGGTCCCCTTTTCTCCTTCCTCCCTCCCCCTTCCTCCCTTTTTCACACACCCACCTCACCAGGCAATAATAAATCCCATTCTGCTCTGAACTTCTGAAGCGGTTCCTTTGTCCCCTTCTTCGGGCACATATCTCTCCTGCTTTATTCAGCAGATACCAGGGTACATGGTGTCCCTCTCCTGCTCGAGTCTGTGTGCTGTGATCATAGGGATGGTTCCTTATTTCTCTACCTACCCTGTGTAGTGAGTGAATAAATGCTGGGTGCTAAAGTTCTCCCTCTTCGTATCCTATGATTAACGTTTAGAAAATCTCGCAAAAAGTCAGCTCCAAATTTAAGAGAATAGTAGTAGCTAAATGGTTTAGAACAAATTTAAAATTAATCTAAATCAGGTGTTGGCAAGCTTTTTCTTAAAGGACCACATCGTAAATATTTTAGGCTTTCAGGCCGTGTGGTCTCTGTCTAACCTACTCAGCTCTGCCATTGGAGTTTGACGGCAGCATCAACAACGTGTAAACAAGTGAGTATGGCTGTGTTCCAATAACTTGTCGTTTACAGAAACAGGCAGCTGGCCCTCAGGTGTAGTTTGCCAGCCTCTGGTCTAAAATCAGCCTTGTCAAATGATTAACACTTTTCTTAATCTTCAGTCAGGGCGGTGCACAGAGGCCCCCCCCCCCCCGCCCCCAGCCCCGTTCCTTAAACAGATCTCCCTGTCTCAGGTTCCACTATCTGACTGCCTGAGAAAGCAAACGGTTTCTAATGTTTAACCCAGAGCTGGTTGGCAGTTGGGAAGGTCGCTCTTCTTATCGTCGCTCTGTATTTTGAGGGGCAAGGAGAGCATCCTCTCCAGTTTGCTGCCCCAGGAGAATCTTAGGTAATCATGCCCCCTTGAACTTTTTTAGCTGACTCAAACAGGCCTCACTGTCCCTGCCCTCTCTAAAGGGTGGCATCCAAAACCAGAACTTTGGGTGAAGAAAGCACTGTTCTGCCATTACTGGGTGCAGAGGGCACACAAGTGACTTTGAAAATATGCCTGCCTTTTCTAGCAGAACCTTTGATGTGTATGTAGTACTTTTTAATATAGTAGCACACTTGCTAATGTTATCTTGATGATGTTCTTGTAGGGTGAGGAAAAAGAGTTCTTGGGTGTACTATGCAGTGAATTATTTACAGGAAGATTGGAAGAGAATATTTTTATGGTCCTTTCCCAGTTTTGTTTCAGCACTTGTGGCGTAGAGCAAAGAGCAAAGGGGAAAAAGGAGTGAGGGGGAAGAGTCTTTAAAAGTCCAGACTCTCAGAGAGGGAAGAGGGAGGACAGGGGCCCGTGCTAGGTAGTGGTGAGGGCCAGGGTTCTTGCTGCTGAATGGCCTGGGCATCTGGACCACTGCCCGTGGCTCGCAGCGCCTCAGGCAGGAGGCTGCAATTACCAGAGTCTCTACTTTGGAAAGAGAGAAAATGAATCTCAGAGATGCTGATACTTTCCCTGAATGGAGGGTAACAATGGGTGCTACGGGGATTGAAAAGCCAAGACTAAAACTCAATTTAGAAGGGAGAGATTGGCCTTTTACGAAGAAGGTAAAGTACGTGAGGGATGTTCTTGAGCAGTAGTCTTCAGGCTGGGGTGAGTGAAGACTTCCCAGGGGTTGGGTGGGCATGGACAGGTTTAAAGAAATCCCCTTCCACTGCTTCCAATTCTGTGCACCTTCTTCCCTACGATGGAGCTCTGAGAGGCGTGTCTGGGCTGAAGGCCTATGCTCTTTCCCATGTCCCTTTTCACATTCCCCTTCTTTGGTTTATGCTGGTATATCACCTGGGGTGGTAGAGTCCTCAGACGCCTTAAAAAGGTGAGTCCAGAATTCTGGGTGGGGAATCTCATGGCAGCAAAGCATGAGAGTCTTGGTGAGAAATGTTGAGGGGACGGGATCTGGTTTCGATTTTATCCAGGTGACAACCCATGGCAAAGGCCCATGCAGTCCCCTCTTCCTCTCCATCCGTCCATCTGTTTTAGGAGTACAAGTCAGAAGTGAGTGGTAGTCACGTGCGTGCATATTAACACATGCGTGTGAGCTGGAAAAAGGAAGTACAGTTTTTTTTCCTGGCAAAGTATGATATGACTGATTGGGTTGACAATTGGCTTAGCCAGCTCAGTAAAATAGACATTCTCCACAAAAATGAAGGAGCTAGATCTGCAGCAGCAATGTTACAACGAGATCTAACTGGAGCTCATATACAGTACCTGTTGTCTCCTTCGCAGCTGTTAACCTAGGGGGAAAATTCAGATGTCAAATTAAAAGGGGATTCATAGTTTTTTCAAAATTCTTTTAGGAAACGTGACCCAAAGTGGCTTACTACCCTGGCTGGTTGTGAGAACCAGCCAAGGAGCTTTTAAAAACACACCTAATGGTACAGCCTTTCTAGGAAACTTAGAAAACTAAACATGCACTTCCCGTTCAGCCCACAGTTACACTCCTGGGCATTTAACCCTGAGAAAGAAAACTTATGTTCACACAAAAACCTGTGCACAAATCTTCTTAGCAGCTTTATTTGTAATAGCCCCAAACTGAAAACAGCCCAGATGTCCTTCAGCAGGTGAATGGTTAACAAACTGGGACATCCACACCGTAGACTAGTACTCAGTGATAAAAAAGGAACATACTATTGATACAACAACCTGGTTGGATCTCCAGGGAATTATACCTAGTGAAAAAAGCCAGTCCCGAAAGGTTACATATTGTATCATCCCATTTATATATTTTTCGAATGGAGAATAGATCAGTGATTGCTGGGGTTTAGAGATGGAGGGGGGGTGAAGGGGCCTGTACAGAATAAGGAAAGATCACTGCTGAAAGGAATCCTGGAGCCTGTCCTTATCACACACATGTCTGGAGAGTGGTAGAAGGAAGACTTGAACCTGGATCTCTGTCTCAGCTGCTGTAATAGTATGTGCTTGAAAATACGGACTCCACAGTCTGGCGGATTAGGGTTTGAATCCCAGCTCTGCCAGTTGTTAGCTGTGTGACTTTGGGCAGGTTGCCTAACCTTTCTGAGCTTCTGTTTCCTCACCTTTAAAATGGAGATAATGCCTACCTCATGAGATTACCATAAGGATTATAACAAGTTATTTTCAACTTTTAAAATACCTAACTCACAATATGGAACTCATATTTCCATCAGAACTAGGTAGTACACACGTACTGTTAGAACATGTGTAATTGAAATAAAAGCTTTATGAAATACATACCCTTACTATATATGATACACTGTTTTCTATTTCATGTATTAATAAATCTGATCATGACCCCTAAATTGATTTCATGACCACTGGATTAAATGAAAGTGAGGCTAAATGCTGTAAATAAGTATCGTAGGCTGACTTTTCCTCTTAATTTTACTGCAGTGCTCCTCGGGTCAGGCCTCCGGCAGGCACCTGAACTGGGGAGGGGTGCAGGTGGGGTTCCTAACATCTCTGCACCTTGGAGACTAAGTCAGGTTGCTGGTCATCACGGAGCTTTCTGCTTTCCTGCTAGACTTCACGCTTCCTGAGGGCAAAGATGACCTTGCTCACCATTTCATCCCTGGGACCTGGCACAGTGCCCACACTTGAAAGGCGCCAATCTGTGGGATGAAGAATGACCAAAAGGGTTAGCATCACAGAATTAACAGTGATAGTGTTGAAACTCCCAAGATAAAGGGCAGGGAACCACAATGGGTGTGGATTCCACGTGGGCACAGGCACTTGCCGGTGCAGTTTTCTGAGAGCCCGGGTGTGGTGCACCTTCCTCGCTGTCACATGGGACTGGTGATAGCAGCCTCTGCCTCCCGGGGCTCGGGGAGGACTCAGTGGGTTTGTGCAGGGGAGGTGTCTAGAAAAACACCTAGTGAAGCTGGTGGTGGTGGTGGTCTTTTCCAAGTACAAAAGAATCGTAGACTGCAAGTCAGAGTGACATTATTGAGATAAATGTGAATTTACTCTCACTTCAAAAAAATAATAATTTGCAAAATTAGTAACAGATTACTTGTCTAGGGACTTGCAGCTGAACTCAGCATGTCAGTGTTCTGTGGCTCTGGGGCGAGGGTGGCTGCCTCAGAACACAGGAAGCCTTTGTATTGTCCTTGGGAGAAAAGCTTTTTAAGATGCTGTGAAGACTGCAGAAACCACTGCGGCTGACTGTCCTACTGACCGTGACTGGGGCCTGGAGGGCGTCGGTCAGCCAGAGGAGACCAGCACCCAAGGAAGGGCGCAAGAGGACTGTTTTCACAGTCTGAAGAGGAAGGTTTGGTTTGTTTACTTGTTTTTCCAGTCACATAAAACTGCTGGCATTTTCTCCCAACCGCCTTCCTCGCCTGCCCCTGGTCTGCTGCCCTGCCAGGCTGTGGTGTCTGTGCCGTTACGAGGAGTAATGGGACTTTTGTTCCTTGGGCTTTTTTGAGGGAGAGATGAGGGTTAACTATTAAAATTGTTCCATATTATAAAGTTGGGTATGTTCCCCAGTGATATTTTGTTAGCATTTCTTTTGGAGGAAGAAAAATGAAGACTTTTTTCTCCTCACTAATGGGAAAAAATGTGTCCGGCCGCCTTATTTTTTTCAAAGATCATTATTGAAATTGGCAGAGTATTACTCTTCAGAAAGAATTTCTTATATTGTAGCATGAATATTTTTCTATAGGACGCTTGGTTTTCCATAGCCCAGGCGGCTTCCCATTATATGGTGTGCAAGATAACTGAGAACTGCACCCGTGCGTCTGTTTACGCGTGTGTGCCAGAAGAGAGCTGCGGTGAACTTCTGAGGCAAGATGAAGCGTTGTCGACCAACGTACACCATTAGCGGAAAATGGGACTGATTTTATTCAGCATTTTTCCCTTTTTACAGTAAAATGACTGTAGTTACCATTAAATTGAACTTGATAGGTGTTCCTGTAGGCCTCCCTCATCTGACCCCTCTTCATCACGAAGACTGAGGAGCGGCCCCCGTTCGTGGAGTCGGACATTATCAGTTTGCTGTATGAGTGCTCAGTGCCCGTCATCTGACTGCTGGTGTTCATTTTTAGGCACCAAATGGGCATATTTCCGCAAGGAATGGGACTTGTAGTCACCCGTGTCAGCCTGGGCTGCAGCAGTTACATGGAGGAGGGAGATGATTTGTTCCTCTTACGAGTCCACCGACTCAGAGAGTTGACCTGGATTTGAATTTGATTTCATTCTTCAGTGGTGTGGTCTCAGCAGTCCATCTGTTTGTGGGATGGTGGTGTGCACTCTTATTTTCGATCTTTGTAAGCACCTCCACTTGTCAGCAGAGCAGTTGGCTGTCAGCAGTGATACTGTGTTCATGGCACCTGTGACGTGTACTTAGCTAAGAAAAAGGGTTTTCCTTCTCTTGCGATGAGCACAAAATTTCAGATGGCTTTTGACCAGAAGCCCTCTAAATGTTCTCATGAAGTTCTTTATGGCAGTGTTGCCCTTTACTCTGTTTCTGTGGCTTTTCTGGCTGAAGTATGCAAAGATCATCATCAGCCTTTTGACATCTTTTACCAAACAGCACAAGCAGGCCAGGAGCCACGGTCTGGCCATGTTGCCCTGTTTGGGGAAAAGGCACCTCTCCTCTGTGTTCTCGTCATTTCAAGACATTTTAGTTCCTCTGTCTTCAGTGGATTCTTTATCCCAAGAGAGGAGTTCTGACGGTAAGCAAGGACGCTGAGCTTGACTCTCAAATAGGAGCAGCTCACCAAACCCAACGGCACTCGGTCGTGGACGTCCTCCTTTGGCGTATTCTTTCATACCCACGGCCTTAGGTGGTGGGTGTTCCTCTCTCACGACGTCTAGGGGCTGTGTGTGACGAGGATTCCTTTACTAAGCTGGTAGTTGTCCAGTTTTCACATGGAGTGGGAATCGTGAACACTGCCTGTCCCAAGCGTCGTATTCAGACTAGAAACACAAAAAGAAAATTTTTAAAGTCAATAAAAAACAATTCTCTTATCCCTGAGATAAGCAGATTAATAGTATATGATGTCAATATTTTGGCTGCAGACCATTATCTTGCTATTTTTTTTTTTTTTTTTTTTTTTATTCATTTTTTTCCCCCCAAAGCCCCAGTAGATAGTTGTATGTCATAGGTTCACATCCTTCTAGTTGCTGTACGTGGGACTCGGCCTCGCGTTGGACGGAGAAGTGGTGCCTCGGGGCGCGCCCGGGATCCGAACCCGGGCCGCCAGCATCAGAGCGTGCGCACTTAACCGCTAAGCCACGGAGCCGGCCCATATCTTGCTATTGATCCAGAAGAAATATGGTATTGACTCAGGTGCTTCGTTTACCTTTTGCTAGTGTTGTTTCTCTGTGCTTTTTCTTCTCCTTTTAAAATATCATGATCTGGTTTCTTTTCTCTGTTTTGTTTTTTTTTTTTACCAGTTCCTGTCCCGTCAGAGAATGACAGGGTTAAGTTCAAGCAGAAAGGAGCAGTTGGAGTCCTGTATTTCAGATGTTAAATCATTTCACTCTTTGTTCTGAAGTTGATGTAATTGATCCTTCCCCACTTATCTCATACCTGTCCTTCTTATAACTTTCCCCAGAGATATATTTTTGAATGCTCTTGTTAGCATATTGTAAGATTCATTCAGTTCTTGGTAATATGTTGAGGATTTATACTTTTTCATTGTCTGCTAACTGTGTTTCCTGGGCTGCATTTTCCAAAAGAGAAACACCACAGCATCATTTTTGCTGATGGCTGGTGAAGGAGACACTCATCAATGGCTGAAAGAGGAGAAACTGGAACAAAAAGCGTAGCTAAAGTGGTTTTGTGGGAATGTGATTACAGAGTTGGTTTTCATAATAAGAGGCTGTTTGGCACTGTTGTCTCTGTGAAATGGGCCTGAAAGGCTGTTGCTCGTTCTTAGCGTCCACTGCATGTAGACTGCTACCCTGGGTCAGTGAAGAGCTCAAGGAGGGAGGAGGCTAGATCCTCTCCTTGAGATGTTGATGCTCTTGGGAGGGAAGGGAGGATGGGGGGATGCCCCGTGGCTGGCAGAACATATGTGCGTGTTCTTAGTGACTGCAGCTGCCGGGGAGCAGTCCTTAACAATGCTTCCAGCTTGGAGGTTAAATCTTCTCATTTGTTTTAAAAAGAGAAAGAAGGAACCCTGGCTATCTTTACATTGAGTTTGGATTCAGAGCAGGAGGGAGAGGGAAAGTGAGAGGGATTTAGGCAGGCAGGATTTTCTCCCAGGCCTCTCAGCATGTGGACACGCAGATCAATTTCTTATCCTGCGTTCAGCTGGACACTGGGTTAGAGACTGTGTTGAACAAGACGTCCCCTCCTGTTTCATATCATATAACGCATTCATTTCAGCCACTGAGCCTAAATTACTGTTTGCTTTCTTTCTGCCTTTCTTTTTTTTCCCCCTGAAATGGTAAGAACTCGTGTAAGGGTCAAGTTAGTTTATCCGTGCTAATGCTTTGATTTGTCTTTTCTCTTTCTCTTTGCCACAGTAGGTAACCAGTTAGGGGCCTTGGTACATCAAAGGTAAGCAGTGGGTTATGTTTTATTATTTATTGATCATTTCTAATTGTTTATTGATCTGCCATCTGTACTAGAGTGTTAGAAAGTCAGAGGTTGAGAGTATGAAAAACCATGGGCTAGATTTCTTTGACTCAAGTTTTTTGTAGCCCTTTCCAAGACAGTGTAAGCTCAAAGGGTAAACTAATATGAGGTATTAAAAATCAGCCATTATTGTATGTAAACCTAGAAGACTTCTAGCATGTTAGAACTGCTCTTTCTGCCCACGTACATTTAATTTAAAAGGAGAGGACGTGAAATTTTCCCTCCTGGTTTGATGGTTTTCCCAGGATTTGTACTTTTTTTAATGAATCCTTCGCCTCTTCCTTTGAAAAGGTGTCTGAAGAAGTGTGAGTTGTCGGGCTTTCACAAGATCGAGCTTTTGGTACTCAAGAGACTCAGGCCTGGGAGGCCAGAAGCCTGAGGTCCACCCCTGCTGTAGTGATGGGGACTTGCTAGTGGACCTTGGATAGCTGCCCAGTTGATTTCCTGCCTGAGTTTCCCCTCACAGCCTTCCCTTAAACATTGAGGATTTAGAGAGATACAAAGACCTGGGCTTTAAAAAGACTAGTCTGTAAGATAGGATATTTATGGTCACAATGTTATCCTTCAAAAAGGATAAAATATACAGGGAACTATGCCACAGCTTCTCTTCTGTAATGGATGACATTTTGTGCTGTGCATCCGTTACTGTAACATCCTTAACCTTTGCCGGCAGTGATACAATTATATCCTCTTGTATTCTACATAAATGTTTGGGAGTTTCTAGAAATCACCAGGCATCAGTTAACCAAAAGATTCCTCCTGGTTTGTTACCTCTTTGTTTTTTAGTGACTTCATTTAAATAAGGTGGTTGTTAGTATCAAGTGTAACTTTCCTATAAAGCCATAATTAGTCAGGATTTGACTTTCCAAAATGCTTATACTTTGTGCATTAGATGCATGTCGGCCTTGCATTTACAACAGAGCTTCGTCTCCCAGGAGCTCCAAAGCAGTTCATCTTACTACGTTTCTTCCTCCAAGAAGGTCTTCCGGAATTGTTCCTGAGGGCTGAGGAACTGCCTGAGTTTTCGTGACATTTTGTATTGTGATAGTGTTGAACCCCTTCTAGTAGATTTCCCAGTAATATTTTCTGAGAGTAGACAGCCTGTGCTACGTATGTGAGCAGCAGCCTCGTGGCTACACATCCAGAAACACCTCCCAACAGGGCCCCCGTCTGTCTGAGCGTGTATTAAGCCATCCGAGGCTTGGCATCACCCTCCACAGTGTTACTGACGAAGAACCCCAGAAGTGCCTGAATTCAGGGAGAACTCGAATATCCCCAGAGGTAGAGAGAATCCCTGCGCACGTATAAACCTGGGGATGTAAACTCCAGGAGAACTCTGCTTGTTCCCGTCAGAATCATCCAGTGGCGAGTGCTGTTTATGCTGTTGCATTACTTCTGAGTGCTGCAGTTTCCCTAAAAACATGCACTTTATTCAGTCCTTTCCCTGATGGGTAAAAAATCCAGCTGTGTGAGAGATGTTTAAAAATGCTTACCTTTTTTTTTTTTTTAAACTACTTGCATTTAGCTTCCTCCTAAGGTACATGTTAGATTTAATTGCTTTCTGGGGTGTTGGGCAAGTGGATATTGTCCACACTATACTATATGGCCAATGTGAAGGTTGGTGTGAAAGAGCTAGTGCAGTAGTTGTTTTAAAAAAAAAGGCAGATAATGGATGGGCTAGCGTTTAACAGAAGGACCTTGCAGAGGAAGTGAGGTAACTGCTCCGTCCTGGTCACCACTCCTGAGGCCTCCGTCAGATACTGGTTCTGTTTAGGGCTATGTCTCACCTAAAAGACATAGATAAATTAGAGGGCGGCCAGAAAACCGTAAAAAGATTGGGAAAGAAGGAATGTTGAGGAAAAGTTGAACATCTCTTCATCTAGAGAAGAGACCAAAATAAAAATCTAAGCATTCTCCAAGCCCCCAAGGATCTTTACATGGTCAGCAGTACTGAGACTAGCTGTATGAAGAAAAGGCGGTGTTAGTGGAGTTGATGGTTTCATGAAGAACTAGAGGTTTTTCCTCGGACACAAGGCGAGGGGAGGCTTGGGTGTTTTCAAGGAATTAATGCCCCAGGGGTTCATAGATGATGCTCTTTGTACATGGTTGTAGACTTGTTGGCCAAATTGGCGTGATTATTATTTTAAGCCTTTATCTTCCAACATTGCCAATATGGGAAATGTGGGGAACCTAAAATGGCTGCAAAATTCTTTATTCTGTATGTCTTTCCAAAATGTTCTTTGTTTTTAGGGCAGTAATAACAGAAGAATTCAAAGTGCCTGATAAAATGGTTGGATTTAGTGAGTATCTGCATTATCCACTTACCCCTGCTTCCCGTCTGTTCTTTTCCTTTTGCTCTCTCGCTGTGAGCGTCTCTTGTAGTAGACTGCTTTGCACACCGTGTCTTCTAGAGCCCCAAAGCTCTGCAGGTTTCTCTCCAGGCCACGCTCCCCCCACTCCTCCTTTCCTCACTTCAGCTGGAGTACCCTGTATCTGTCTGCTGCGTTTCACATACGATTTCTGTGGGCTCATTGAGGCCAAGCTGACTGGTGGTGCTCTGAGTCCAGTGTAAATGTTTGTTGAATTAATTAAGTCATTCGTGCATGGTTAAACATGGAATGGGGGTGCATACTCTGACACTGTTCAATTTGTTTCAGTTATCGGCAGGGGAGGTGAGCAGATATCACGGATTCAAGCAGAATCTGGTTGCAAAATTCAGATTGCTTCAGGTAAGGGCTTTTTTTTTCATAGATCTCAGTTTGGTAGAAATCAGTATTTTGCAAAGTTTTCCAGATTTGATACCTTTGCTTGTTGCTTAGAAATTTGGGGGCTTGGGTGAGTATATGTGATTGTTGTTTTCCTTGCACTTCTGGAGCTGGACTCCCAGAGGAAAACCAGAAAGACCAGGGCAGAAGCGGGCCCAGAAGTGAGGCCACCCACTGGCCTCTCGGGGAGACCCTCCGCAGTTCTGTGGCCCAGCACGGCCCCTCCCAAACACCTGCCGCTCTAGGACCTCTGTTTTCTGCACCAGAATGTTATTCCAGACATAGTGGGGCCTGGAGGAGTCCTTGGGCTTTGGGCTCGCTCCTGGGGATTGCTCACTGGCTGTCCTGGATTAGACCAGCCCTGCCCTGTGAGGGGAAGAGGCCAGCTGGGGGTTCCGGCTAAAGTAGCACATGTTAAACACAGTTCAGGGCCTTTCCTAGCTTGGTCCATTTTGACCATGCAATATGGACAGAGACAGATTGAGGAAGAAGAATTTTTATTTTATTTACAGTTTTATCATCTAATTTGAGTTTGACCTCTTTTCACAGTGGAGAGGAGGAGGTTTAGAGGACATTCAACTATAGAAATGTTCGTCATTTAAAAAGATACTTATTACAGTGTCTTGAAGGCAGTAACTGCTGTTAGGTATTTCTCTCTCATTTTTTTTTTTGAGTAAGAATTTTAAGAGGTGGCTTTTTAGGAACAAAGTAAAGCGTCACATGTGGTGTTAAAAAGAAAGATTTTCCTCTCTTGTCAAATGGCCTGGAACCAGTTCCCCCTAGATGGCACTGATTTCTCGGGATATTCGTGTGGTAATTGGTGATAATCCTAATGTACATATAAATAAGTTCCTTGCTACTGTACCTCAGAGCTATTTGCAAACAAATGACCATTAAACCAGTCTCCAAATGGAGAAACTGAGGAATAGTAGGTTGAGTGACTCCAACACTTACTTGCCCACAAGTGGGTCAGAAATGAAGCTGAGACTGGTAATTAGGACCAGCTCAGAAACCCCTGCCGCGTCCTCCCACCTTCCCCTGCAGGACTCACTTCTACTTTGAGAATCTAGGGTGGAGCTACCAGCTTCATGTTCTCTCCCTAAGTGGAAGCAAACTGTCTTTTTCTGGGAGCCTGGGCTTCTGCAGGGCTGGCGCAGGAACCAGCCTGGAGAGACAGCCTGTACACAGAGGCAGAGGTACACGGTTGCCCGATGCCCACCAACACACCTCATCTTCTTGATTCTTCTTATAGAGAGTTCTGGGATTCCAGAGAGGCCCTGTGTACTTACCGGAACCCCAGAAAGTATTGAGTAAGTTTATTTTATTTACTTTTTCCTTTCACTCTTCTTCCTCCTTCCCCAAATGGGGAGAAATGGAAGGGCAAAACTGTTACTGAACGCTGTCGATCTATGCTGCAGTCTGGGCACCGAGCAGATGCTTCTGTAGAGAAGGATCTGGGAGGTTGCCACGCCAGGGGAGTTTTTCTGTTACCTTAAGCACAGAAGGTATCACCTTTTTTTCAAACCCTACAGAATTTCTCACAACTGTCATAACATCTCCTTCATAAACCAGGTTCCCACCCTGCCTGAATGCTCTAATCAACTTACTTCTTCCTTGTTAATGTCTCCTTCACCTGAGCAGGTCTGGATTAGTAAGCCTGTCACTTTGTGAACCATTGAGAATCCTGGTACCAGGTCTTTGCCTGGGGCTGATCCCATTGCTCTTCTGATGTTTGTGAACCAAATGCACTGATTCTTTGTGGCCATGGCTCCACTCAGAGAGCCGTGTGGATCGGCCAGAGCTTGTCTTGACTTTTGAGGCCCTTGCAACAGCCTTAAGACTAGCGTTGCTTTCCTACCCTGGTATACGCACACTCAGAGCCTTGTACCACCTGCAGGCAGGCCTCAGACATCCAAGAACCTCCTGGAGAAAGGGGATGTACTAACTTAGAGTCTGCTCACTTTGCTCTCTCAATCTACTGAAGAGCGTTGCATTTGGGGACAGGGGTGCTGAGATTATGTCTGGCTCAATAGTTAGGGCTGTTTTATTGTTTCCATTTCTCAGGGAGTCTAGATGAGTTTAAATTTTCTTGTTCTGCCGTAACGTTGCAAGCAGTGAACCAGAATAAATAGCACTGGCAGGTGTGCATTATAGGGCAAGCGGGATGGTTTTGCTGCAGTCAAGGCATTTTTCTTCCAACACAGGTTAATCTAGTACATAAGCAAAATATTAAAAAGCCAGCGTAACTGAGAAGATACACGAGGCTGATTCTATACACAAAGGCTCAAGACTGCAAAAGGCAGCCTCTGTTTCCTGCCTTTCTCTTCTTTCTTCCTACTCTTCTAACCTTTCCTGCTTCCTGTTCTACCCAAGCAGTCGAGGCAATGGGGTTATAACTTTAGGAGGAAACAGTTTCATCTGCTTCAGTGCGCAGTACAGCCAGTCTGTTTAGTAGCTGAATTCTTCCCTATTAGAGGAAACAAAAAATAGATGGTACGTGGTGATTTACAGAGTAAATACCTCAGATAACGGCCAGGGGAGATTCTGGTGCAGAAAAGGAAATCGGCCGACAGATGAGCACAGTAGGCTGGGTGCACTGTTGCAGCACTGCAGCTCCTCTCCCCGCCTTAGAGACCCAGCACCAAACAGCGTCACAGGTGAGATACAGGGTCCTGAACCTCGGACGTGAAAAGTGCAAAGCAGGGGTATGTGACTGTACAGCTGGGGCAGAGCTCTGCTGCCTCCTTCTCCCACCCACTGAAACCAAACGGGCCATTCGTAGCCTGAGCTAAAAGTCAGACTAGTCTGGTTGGTTATGGAAAAGAAATTTGGAGTTTGGGAATTCAAATGATGACTACTAACCCCTGCTTTCTTTCTTCCCCTCTTTCTCGTTGCTCTCTCCTGCCCTTATTTAACAAATGTCTGTGGAGGGTATACTCTGTGAGAAGGGTTATGCTGAATTGGGGAACAGAGATATGCAAAGGGATCAAAGGTGGTCTTTGCCACCAGAGCAGCTGACATTCTAAGAGGAGATGAGACGTATTTGTGGAGTGAATACGAGGCACAAGTACAGGCAGAGGGCATTCTTGGAGGGGGCTGTGTTGGAACGTTGGGATTACAGTGTGTGTTGCTTTTAAATTCCAGCCCAGTAGCGTGACGGATGGCAGAGGCCTCCCGGGTTGTGGGGGCAGGAGCTGGAGCTGGATGGAGGGCTGTCTTGACTCCTTCATGCTTTTCCCCCGGTGCTATTTCCTTTTCCTGGGTACCTAGATCATTCATTTAATGCTGCTTCTCTTCCCTCCCAAAGACAAGCCAAACGGCTCTTGGGGCAGATTGTAGACCGCTGTCGGAATGGACCTGGCTTTCATAACGACATAGACGGCAACAGCACCATCCAGGAGATTCTCATCCCTGCTTCTAAAGTTGGTCTGGTCATTGGCAAAGGAGGGGAGACAATAAAGCAGTTGCAGGTAGGTGAGCCCCTAGCAGAGCAGCCCTTAAGCAGGCCTTCATCTTCCTCCGTCTGCCCGGTTTGGGAGATCTTGTCATAACTGACGTCCCCCGGCTGGGCTGGCTGTGCATCCCGCAGTGCAAAGCTCCCCTCAGGACCTCTGCCCAGGTGGTTCCACGGTTCCTCCATTGGACAGAGATGTTCTGAACATTTGCTTTGGCCGGGCCTGGTGCCAGGTATGTTGCCAGGTCCTGGGGCCCCATGAACTGGCAACAGCCATTGTGGCAGTGAAGCTCTGTTAGGATCGCCTTGACCATCACACAACATCTCAGATAGCAATACTGTGTGCAGAGCGGGGGCTCTGAGCCACCAGCACTGCCCCTCGTTGGTTGTATGATCTTAACGTGTTCACGTAGTTTTTGAAGCCTGGGAGTCCTCGTCTGTACAGGCGGGGAAGTGCCGGCCTCACCGTTGTAGTGAAGGTGAAATCATAGCCGTTATTGTGTGTTTATGTGAGACCCTTAGCACAGAGCCGGTTACTGAGTAAATGATACGTGAGCATGAGCTGCTGCTGGCTCCAGAGTCCTTCGTCTGAAACGTGGGCCAAACATGTTCCCGGATTTAACACTCCCAGCAGGTTCCGGGGCTGCACCCTGTTAATCAAACGCGTGTTTCTATGGCTAAACGTGATGCTCACAGTGAGAGAAGGATGAGAAATACGCTCGCATGAGTCCAGGTTAGTTGTGCTGTGAAATTAGTCACAAACCCAGTTTTTATTTCAGAGCTTTTGGGCTTTTGAAGTTGCAGTCAGGGGTTGTGATGTGCCTGTGTGCCCTCTCCTGGCCCGGTCCACTGACTGTGAAAGGCACTCTAGTGTGGACTCTAAGAGTTCAGGGTTTGGAATCCCAGAATCCAGATTTTGGTCCCTTACTCATCAGCCCTGGAACCGTGGACAGCTTATCTCAGAGACTCTTCCTCCGTGAACTAGGGAAATGGTAGCCCTTCCCTCTCCTGGCTGTGCCTAAGCTCCAACCAGATGATGCTACATAGAGTACCTAGCTCCATGCCTAGCATTTCGTAGAGGTAGCTTATTTAATAGTTAGATATTCTAGGGACCAGAAAAGGAGGAGAGTTTTGGGAAATGATTTTCTGTATCACACTTGGACACTCTCTGGCGTGGCCTGTGTGTCAGCATTCTCAGCCCAGCTGCGTGGGCCGGGTGAGAGGGCAGTGCTGTGTGGTAGGTGGGACTTGCCTTACTGTGGACACCTTCTGGCCTCGTGCAGCTTCTTGTGCCACCCTGTGTTCTTGTTCATGACAGTGCTGTGCTGCTGTGTGCCCCCACAGGAGCGGACAGGTGTGAAAATGCTCATGATCCAAGATGGCCCATTGCCTACGGGAGCAGACAAGCCTCTTCGCATCACTGGAGACCCCTTTAAAGTACAGGTAGGAGAAAAACCGTGGGTCAGGCAGGTCCTGGGTGTGGGGTGCCACTTGGTAGTAACTTGTAGAGCTTTAATGTCATTGAAGAAGTTACAAAACTGGATGTTCCTTTTTGAAGGTAAGCTGTTTTCCCAAGCCAAGTTTGATGATGAAAAGAATCTCGGGTTGTGCTGCCTGATACCAGAGCCGCTAGCCACATGTGGCATTTAAATCAATTCAAATTAAATAGAAATTGAGTTCCTCATTTACACTGGCCGTATTTTGAGTGCTCAAGAGCCGTATGAGGACAGTGCATATACAGAACATCTTCATAAGTGAAGAAGGTTTTGCTGGACAGCGTAGTACTGATCAGATGCAGTTTTCGATTTGTTGACCTGTGATGCAGGCTCTGTTTGGCTTTTATTTGCCTGTTCTGTCTCCCGGCCCATTTTTGTAAGACCTCAAGCTGAGGTGGGAAGTGAGCAAAGGGGCCAGCACCACACGGGGCACATGTGTGCCCTCATAGCAAGTGTCCTGTGTCCTGGGCTCCCAGCCACAGAGGACAGCCCCGGTTGCTGAAAGCAGTCAGGGGCTTAGTTGTAAATCACCTGGGATGGTTCTACCCTCCAGCTCCTCCTGTGAGCAGGAGTGTGAGTGGGCGGTGGCTCTAGGTTTGTGTCTGTCCCCGGGAAATATGCATGCTCTCTCTGTCACCTGCTGCAGCCTGCCTCACCTCCGCTGCATTTAGAGTAGCCCAGGGTGGCGCACCTGGTCCCTCAGCAACAGCTGCTCCACCGGGGGAGCTTTGGGGCTTTGATCTAGTGGAGGTTACCAGTCTCCGGCAGAATACTTCACCCAATTCTTGACGCTGTCATTCGGCTGACCTCAAACTGATATCATTGGTAGTTTTTTTTTGTCAGATACATATGTAAAATAATGGTCTTAAAACAGGATTGAGAGCCTGGGATTAAAATGGTTTCTTTCCTTAGGCTCCAGTCATGATGCAGCCCCTCACCCCCTGCAGGCCAGGGCCCCCGAGTGCCTCCTCCCCAGAGTTGCTAAACCCTCTGGAGGTGAACAGGTGGGCTTTTTAAAAGTCACATTGCGTGATCTTTCCTCACTTTGCTCGTACAGTCCAGCCTCTGGACTCCACGCTGTGACGGTGTAGAACTCTTCGGGAAGGAGCTGGAGAGCCAGTGTGCTGGAGCGCTGTGCTGGACTGCAGAGTGCCTGCCTCCCGGCGGCCCTCCCACTACCTTCTCTACTGGGGCCTTTGGTTTTATCTTTTGTAGAAAAAAATAACTGACCAAAGAGCTTATTTCATTGATGTTTCATGAATTTGTAGGAAATAACTATAACAAAAGGTTTTCCGTATTTTTTTATTACAAAACTTTCGTGTGTTGGGGCCGACCTGGTGGCATAGTGGCTAAGATCGTGCGCTCCACTTCAGTGGCCCGGGGTTTGCAGGTTCGGATCCCAGGCACGGACCTACACACTGCTTGTCAAGCCATGCTGTGGCGGCGTCCCACATAAAATAGAGGAAGATGGGCACAGATGTTAGCCCAGGGCCAGTCTTCCTCAGCAAAAAGAGGAGGATTGGCCACAGATGTTAGCTCAGGGCTAATCTTGCTTGCCAAAAAAAAAAAACCTACGTGTATTCCACATTTTTTATTTGGTAAAAGCTGTTTGCTGTGTTTAGGGTAAATTGTTGTTTGCTTTCTCTCCCTACCTTTTTATTATGAAAACCTTCAAACATACAGAAAAGTTGAAAAGATAGTACAGTGAACATTGTATTCCCTCATCCTTCCTATCATTTTGCCATTTGTGTGTGTTTCATTCTTTATCTTTTTGCTTTACCATGTGTAAGTGGCAGATATGACTCTCCACCCCTAAATCCTGCAGCATATGTCTCCTAAGAATCAGAACTTTGTTCTACAAAACCACGCCTAAGAAAATTAACAGTAATCACACAACATCATTAATAGCCAGTCCGTGTTCAGATTTCTTCACATGTCCTGAGACTCTAACTGCTGTTTTGGTTTGGTGTGATTTGATTTTTCCAGAACCAGGACTCACTCTAGGTTCCCACATTCCCTTGAGTTGTCATGTACGGTTGATCATTAGTGCAGATTCACCTGGGGCAGTGCTGGGTGTGGGCAGGCACACGTGTGGGGTGCGCTGACGTAAGGGCTTTCTTTGGGGAGAGGACGCTGACTGTGCCTTGGAGACCGTCAGCTTCCGGGGGTGGGTAGTCTTGCCGGTCGGTGATTGAGACATTGGAGCTCTGAGTGCTGGAAGGTATTTTCAGGCTCCCAGCTTCTCTTTCCCGCTCACCTCCCTGGAGCTCCTCTGCGGAGGGACAGCTTGGTCGTATCTTCTTTTTCATGGAACCTGCCCACTGTCAGAGCTCTCAGAAAACCCGCCCCTCGCTAGAAAGAAACACCACACCAGAAATGCCTCGGGGTGATCGTAACCAGGTTCTGACCGAGCACGAATGTGTTGACCCAGCTGTGGCTTAAAAGAGGGGGTACCCTTATCTGTGTGGACATTCTGGGCGATGTGAAGAACATGTCATTTAAGATTTGATGATGTACAACCCTCACCAGCAGCCTGCCTCTCTCCCATAATATAATATCCAGGGTGAGTTCTCCCACAGCTGAGCGCCTTCTGAGTCTTTAAGCCCAACTCAAGAGGGTTAGATTTTGAAATTTTACTTGGTGTCATGTCTTTTTTAAGGATTTTGTTTTCCATAATGCCTTTTATTTCTGTTTACGCAGCAAGCAAGAGAAATGGTATTAGAGATCATCCGAGAAAAAGACCAAGCCGACTTCCGAGGTATACGCGGTGACTTCAGCTCCCGAATGGGAGGAGGCAGTATAGAGGTAGGCTCGACCGGCGGGTCAGTAGGCAGATGAGGTTAGGTTTGTGATTGGAGGTCACACCTCTCTAACCTTGAGCAAGTTATTTAATTTTCTTCTCATCTGTGAGACTCTCCAAATACAGTCACTTCCCTGGGTGGCATGAGGAAGGCCTGGGATAGTCAGCTGTACTGAGGGAGCCAGCTGCATCCCCCTGGTTTTGAGGCTGTGTTTCAGAGCTTCTGCCACCGCCCAGTGAAGACCAAAATTCAGGTTTTCTTGGTGATCCATGTTGTGATTATGTCAAACTAGGAAGCCTGTTTTATTGATGAGGTGGAATGGGATTAAAATCAATGCATTAGAATGAAAGTTCGATCTATGCTGCAACATGAATGGACCTTGCAAACATTATGCTTAGTAAAATAAGCCAGATACAGAAGGACAAATCTTGTATGATTCCACTTAGATGAGATCTCTGGAATAGGAGAATTCACAGAGATAGCAAGTAGAATGGGGTGACCGGGGGCTGGGGAAGGAGAAGTTACTGCCTCAGGGATGCAGTTTTTATTGGGGATGATGTAAAGGTTTGGGGTACAGATATCGGCAATGTTTTCACGACGTGAATGTAATTAATGCCGCTGAATTGTATGCTTAAGAATGGTTAAAATGATAAATATTGTGTATATTTTACACAATAAAAAAATGAAGAAAAAAACATTTTAAAGAACCATTAGCATAATCTGTGTGTGTGGTATATTTGTTTATTTCATAGAATTTGGGAGATAAATTTGCCATTTTTAATCTTTTTATCTATCTGTAAGGTTTATTCCTGCTTCATTTTTATAACTATTTTGATCAAATCTCAGACTTATGGACAGGAATGCAATCATCAACCATAATATTTTTCCTAATAGCAAAAAAGACACTTATTGTGTCCTTTGCAGGGATGCACTGCAATACAAATCAACTTCTTTGTCAAAAAATGATGTATCCTTTAAGAAAAGACAGGTGTGCAAAAAGCTCTGACGAGGTTTTGTGTATCTGTGCTTAGGTGTCTGTGCCCAGGTTTGCTGTTGGGATTGTAATAGGAAGAAATGGGGAAATGATCAAAAAGATCCAGAATGATGCCGGTGTGAGGATTCAGTTCAAACCAG
Organism: Ceratotherium simum simum; assembly: GCF_057802395.1. NCBI lineage: Eukaryota > Metazoa > Chordata > Mammalia > Perissodactyla > Rhinocerotidae > Ceratotherium > Ceratotherium simum. The sequence goes on along the minus strand of NC_141928.1, from coordinate 6,516,929 downwards.
GTTGGTCTTGATGATTCTCAAAAATCCTTAGCATTATAAAGAATTGTAAAATACCTACAAAAATAGGGACTTTGTAGTTAGCCCATGTATTCTATTACCAAGTTACCAATCTAAGTTTCTCCTCTGGGCCCTTGTTTCTGTCCTTGAACAGGCTGGCTTGTCACCCTTCTCATGCCAGAACACTGGCCCAGGGGGGTCCAGGCCTTTTTTTTTTCCTTAGATGAGTAAAATTGGGGGAAATCAACATAGCATTTCCAGCTTTTAATTTTACCACCTAAGGACTTAAAAAAAAACCCTCCTATTTTGATTTCATAAAAGTAAAGATAACTTAAAACCATAAAAAAAGGACAGACATCTTAGAATAAAAGATAATTTTTTAAATTTTACAAATTTACCTTTATGAGCAAAATTGTCTACGTTGTCTTTATTTTCCTCATGTCTCTGAAGACGGGAAGACATTATGATGGGCTAAGTTTTGGAAACTATTGCCATAGCTCAACTCTATCTTCCTTGGTTTTTTTTTCTTTTAAGTTTAGTTTATTTAATGATACCTTTTTTAAATGGCTATAATTGCAAAAGAAATGAATATTGACATGAACCATGCAAAAAAAAATGTAGCCGTATATGTTTCCCCATCCAAAAGATTCTCCGAATCTGGTGATGTTCTTATTAACCTATTGCCCCTCTGGCACTGGTAGGAATAGTGATTGCAAATCAGATTGACCTTGGTTTCTTTCTAGAGCTGGGCTTTTTCTCATCCCATCTCTCACCCTGTTCCGCAGATGACGGTATCAGTCCAGAGAGAGCTGCGCAGGTCATGGGCCCCCCAGATCGGTGTCAGCACGCAGCGCATGTCATCAACGAGCTTATTCTTACAGCCCAGGTGGGTCTGGCTCTCGAGTTCAGATATCTCACCCGCAAAAGCAGAGAGCGCCACACGGGGCTCTTGGGGCAGCACCAAGGAGCAGTCATCCCTCTCGAGTCACGTTATTGGAAAGCAGCGCTCTTGTCAGCTGTCTCCCTCTAGATTTATAGCCAGTCGCTTCTCTACGTCTACCTCTTCCCTGCCTTCATTTTTTTTTTTCTGCGAATTTATTACTCTCCTGCCTCTATTATCCCAGAATCTAGATTTTCATTACACAGAAAGTTCCTGACTATTTAAACTGGGGAAGCAGAATGCAGATTGCCAAGTTTCAAACAATCGAGTATACTTAGTATAAAATTGTATTAAGTAAAATCTAATCTTAGCTTTCGAAAGCACTTTGGGGTCCTCCAAAGTCTTAAAGGTGTCTTCACGCACTTGGTTCATGTACGTCTTTGTCTGGAATGTGAGGAAGCTTGTGTAACATTGTTAGCACCTCCATCTGCCCCACTGTGAGTTGCTCTGGGGAACCGCCATAGCTGATGGTAGGTTGGCGTGTCCCCTGGTTGTGTAGGACTGAGGAAAAGTTTGAGAACAGTTGTAGCTAAAGGAAGAAGCAAGACAGTGGGAATTGTAGATCCAGCTCTGCCATCAGCCACGTGACCTTGGACAAGCCTTTGAACCTCCCTAGGCCTAGTTTTCTCAGCAGCAAACCTACGGGTTTGCACCAGGTGGTGCTCCCCCCATGACCCCCTGAGTCCTTTGGGGGTACATGCTGAAGTCACCCCAGATCTACTGAACCAGAATATCCAAGAGGGGGGCTTGGGTTTCACCCGGAGTCCCAGGCAGTTCTTAGGATTTGACAGATTCAGGAAAGAGTCAGAATGATCTCTGACATCCTCCCAAGTGGTAAGAATTTATGAACCAGAACTGCAAAGGCTGCAAGATGTTTAGGAGAGAGCCTTGTCTTCCAGAGTCTGCGGCATACCCAGCAAGTTGGCACTGTGTGTGTGTATGTTAACGTAAGTCCCTAAAATTACCTTGTTTACTTGTCATTTGCCTCTCATAAAAGCCGAGTGCGGGAGAAAAGCACTCCAATTATCTCAGTTTTCTGCTGGTTTAGAGTCTGGGTAAACGTTCAGTTTACTCTTAATCGACACGAGCAGGCTTGGCAAACATTTCTTCACCATGTTGAATGCCTGTTCGGAACAGCTTCTCCCTTCCTGAAGGTACTCGTGGCTTGAGCAAGTCTGCCCTCAACATTTAAAAGACCTTAAATACTGCTGCCCCAGTGACTCAGAGGACAAATGCTGGAGATTTGTTGTCCTTGAATGAAAAGGATCTTCCTTCTGTTAGGTGTTGGACGTGGGCTTTGCTCTCTGCTCGGGGAGCAGTTTGAGAATGAGTCAGAGACTTCTTCAGCCCCAGACCGTGGGCCAGAGCACCGGGCTTGTTCCCTCCCTCTTTGAGGGAGTGGGACAACCAGTTTTTCTTTAAAATTCCTTTTATCGTTTTTGCTGGTTGGATTGCAGTGTGTTTTGACTCATACAGCACTGTCTGGATTACTCTGTATCAGCCTGGTCAGAGGAGGGTCAGAAGGCATACATTGCCACTCGTGTGTCACTTTCAAATGCCTGTAACTCTTTAGCATCTAATGTCCGGCTTCTGGTAGACCCAGCACGCATTAGCCACAGGAAAGGGCAGGCTCAACGTTGAGAAGAAAACCAACTCCCGATGCCTGTAGATTAGGGCCCAGTAATTAAAACACAAGGGAAAAGGGCATTGGGCTTCAGACTTGGGAGTTGATATCTGACTGCCTGTTTTAGTCAGGTCTCTTTGTGCTGTTCTGTAACCACATGCCTTTATCTGCACACGTCCTCTTTGAATGCGCCTGTGATTTGTGCTAATTCTGGTTTTAAAGAGCACTTCAGAATCTGAAATGTGGAAGGGTGCTCAGGTTCTCCTGTGTGGCGTTGATTACATCCTGTCACTTAGCCTCCTCCCGAGACATGAAAAGCGGTGCTGGTGGCAGTGGCAGAAATCGTCACTTGAGCTTTGCTTCCTTCCCAGGAAAGAGATGGCTTTGGAGGCCTCGCACTGGCCAGAGGAAGGGGCCGTGGCCGTGGTGATTGGAGCGTGGGAACCCCTGGTGGTGTCCAGGAGATAACGTACACAGTGCCAGCCGATAAGTGTGGCCTTGTCATAGGCAAAGGTAAGAGGCAGCTGCTGGGGTTTTACCTCCCCCCTCAGGCTGTTTTACCTGGGAGCAGACAGGCCACATGTAATACTTTAGAGCATGAGACTAAGCCTGTTTGCTGCACTTGACGGTGGCATCAGCTGCCTTCTGCAGGAACCCTGGTTTGCATGGGTCTCCTCATGAATGGGGGCAGAGCGAGTTTTTCGTTATCGAGTATGGACAGACGGTAAGTAAGACCTGCCTGTCGGAGCAGCTTAGGATGTTGAGAAGGTGCCCTGCACAAGATGAGGGCCCCTGAATGTTTGTCCGTCGACCGATTAGTCATTAACTTGCCTCCAAGGAACTTAGAGGGGCGGTTAAGATAATTTCCTCAGGTGAAGGTTGTTTTCTGACAAGCGTGGCACTTTTTTCTCTTACTGGATTTGGATATTTGGTCTTTATTGACACAACATGTGAAAATGGTTTATATAAAATAAATAAAAATTGATTTGTTCGTTTCTGGGCATTTTAGAAAATTCTACGTTAGGTAGAAATTCCTGTTAATGGCTAATGTGGCTCCTTCCTGTCCTTCAGTGAGGAGCAAGGGAGAGAGCAGGCAGATTTCTAAGCCATCGTTGCTGGTTCCCTTGGGCTGGCCTTGGGACCAAGAAAGGCTGCTGAGAGCAGGACTGTGGCCCTTCCTGGCTGCGGGCTCAGCCTCTCTGTGTGCTGGCCGCAGCCTCGTGCCGGCTTTTGTATTTGACAACATGGAGGATATAAATACAGTTTTCTCCCCAGAGTTTCTCTAGTTTCTTTGATCAGCAGTCACTTCTTAGCTGGCGGAGGGTGCTGGGATTCCACAGGACATGATGTGGGAAGGTCCCCAGGGACAGAAAGCTGAGGCTGCCGTGGCACATCCTCATGAGCTGGGCAGGGTGGGAGCTCCCCCGACCCTCTCGTTCCCCTCCCAGAGCCTGCACTCGGCCCTCCAGTGGACAGTGTGTGTCTCATACTCTTTCGGATTATTACCCTCTCAGAAGTGCTAGGAACCGTGTGGGTTTGTTTTAATTTTCTGGCACGGTGTACAGGCCGATGAGTCTTTCATGGATGTTGTTAGCTGCCCGAGTGCTGTGACAGGTCAGACTACCACTCAGACCGTCAGCTCGACTGCCGTGAGACTAACTGCGGTGGGTTGAGAGTGAGATCTAGGTTTCTCTGCCTTTTGAGCACCATTTTGTCAACAAGGTTTTCATTTGGTTGTGTGTCTCCTCTGGACGCTGGCAGAGCCTCGCTGTCTTCACTGCGACAGTTCTTCATAGTTGGTGAAATCTTGCTGCTCACAGGACAGCCCCTCCTAGCTGCCCTCTACAAAGTCATCCTGAGCGATTCCCCGAGGAAGTGACAGCAGAACGAAGCAGTAACTGATACCATGTCCTGGTGGTCCAGTAGCAGCCTCAAACATCCCAGGAGAAGTTTTGTTGGGGTGGGAAGGTCTTTCTATACTCCGCCCGCAAGGGCTGGGTAGGAGGAACTCCTCCTCCTTGGGAAAGGCGCGTGGGTGAGGGAGAGGGGAGAGGGAGCCACACACAGTCAGGCCCATTCCCCCAGCTCCAGCCCCTGGACAGACGCTGCACCTCCCCGGGCCCCTGCTGGATTTCCATGATAAATACAGCAATGGTGACACATAGTGCGGCCAGCCCTGCTCTTGTCAGCCAGGCCTTTTAGCAGGTTTGATTAATTGCTTTACAATTTCACGTCCAGCCGGGGGGCCACTGGTGGGTCGCTTCTGCCCCCCATCAGGTGGAAGAATGGAGCAGGCTGCTGAATGAGTCTATAGACAGCCACCATGTGCCAAGCTGGTGACCTCATTTTGAAGGAAGATGAACTTAAATTAACTCCTTCCGGCCCCGTGCAGTTTTGTGCTGCCTCCTCACCTCATTAGCATGCTCCCAAGGCCGCGGGGAAGAGGGTGTGTGGGGCTGCCTGTCCCAGTGCCCAGTGGTGGGGGTTGTCTGGGCCTGCGGGCTTCTCTGGCTCAGGCGCACGCGCCCTTTTGTGCTCTTGCTCCAGAACCAAGTGGTGTCCAGGCAGAGGCTGGGAGGATTCCTTCGAGGGCTGGGAGCGCGGTGGAGAGGCCTCCGTTTATTCTTCGCTCTTCCCCAAAAACACTGTTGCCTAGGAGTGGAGCTGCTCACTTTTCATGATGCGAAGAAGATAAAATGCACCATCTATGAGGAAAGGGCAGTAGTTACAGACCGGGGCTTGCTGCACTGGCCGGTGCTGTCCCAGAGACAAGCGTGGTTGCTCAAAGGAGAACGTGTGGGGACGCTTTCCTTAAGCTGTAGCAGAACTTGAAGAAGATCGTGAGCACAAGACCTAGGTCTGCTTGGTTTTCTTAATTTGCTTTTAAATTTAAAACCACCCTAAGCTAAACTGACATATGCCCCAAGCTGATGTTGATCGAAGCTTCCTCCGAGTGCCGTCCATCTCCTGCTTTCCTTCCCACAGTGAACGGGCCGCGCGCTGCCTTCGGGAAGGACAGCTGGCCGCGGGCTCGTCTCCGCTTCTTGACCCGGCGAGTTGTCCTTCAGGATGCGATCGGAGCAGCCTCTGCCTGCTTAGTGTCCCCTTATCTCCTCCGCGATGGGTTGTGCAGACGTGGGGGTTCCAGCAGCGGGGGTGGAGGCAAGGTGGGAGTGGAAAGATTGTGGGCGTGATACAGTGAAATGACAAATGTGTTGTGACTCTGGGCAGGGAGGGGTGACAGAAGCTGGCCTTTCGTCTTTCGTTTTGATCGTTGGGGCTCCCTGGCACCCTGCAACAGATTTTTCCACAGATTGTCCTTTTCCAGTTTTGCAGAACTCTGTGCTCCAAGGTTTCGTTGTATTCTGGCTCCCCCCAGTTGAGCAGAGCTGTTCTGTAAGTTCTGAGAAATCTCAAAAGAAGAATCAAACCATTGTTGCAGTGGTGGAGCTTTTGTTACGCAAATTTCATTAAGAGACTGGGACTCTCACAGGTTTTTCAAAGAGTGCAACTAAATTTTCATTAGCCCCGCACTCCATACAGGCCTCTGTGACCCCCATTCTCGGGCTGCCTGTCTAGACCTGTCCTGCCCACGGAGGAGGCAGGGACTTGAGAAGTGACAGGATGGGATATCAAAGGCCTGAGTGGGTTCTGGGCATTGTTGGGGCCTGCGGCCGTCCGTTTCACCTGTGGAGGGGGGGAGACCAGTGTGGTGGCCCACGCGGGGGATGTAGGCCCCCATTGTGCCCTGGAGGGGCCATCAGGTTGCCATTCTTGTGCTGAGAAGGATGGAGTGCCTTCCCTGAGCTAAGGCCTCTGGCTGGGGTGGCTGTACGTTGAGCTGGCCCCCAAAGGCCAAGCTCCCTTGCATGCTACTGGGCCACTCCAGGCCTCCTCAGAGGATGTTGAGATGGGGACCAGCAGGTACCACCTGGTGTCTCTGGCCTCAGCCTGGCTCAGAGAGCAAGACCAGCTTCACTTCACACAGCTGGTTTTGCAAATGCGAGAGCCCTGGTTTCTGTTTGACCAATATAAAATAAATAGGACTTCTCTGCTCTAGGCAAGTGCTGTGTGCAGACAGTACCCTTCCCGCCTCCTCTCGAGCAGAGGACTGCAGGACCTTTGGGCTTGTCACAGTCACCACTCATTCTTGTCTGGTGCCTTCCTGCCTACAGGGGGCGAGAACATCAAAAGCATCAACCAGCAGTCGGGAGCCCACGTGGAGCTTCAGCGGAACCCGCCTCCCAACACCGACCCCAACCTTCGCATATTCACCATCAGGGGGATCCCTCAGCAGATCGAGGTGGCCAGACATCTCATAGATGAGAAAGTTGGCGTACGTACAAGGTCCTTTCCCCACCTGGCTTAATACTAGCTGGAGTTTCTATTGGATGTCCAAGGTACCTGTTTCTCCCCAGAACCTTGTACTTCCTGTGCCTTTCAGTCCTCACACCGTGTGAGGACGACCCCTCCCACTTTGCCGAGGGGCAGGTCGGGGCCCAGGGATCCCAGGGCTGGGCCCAGATGCGATGAAGGAAGCCTGGCAGAACACCCCAGGGCCACTGCAGCTCAGGCCCCAGAGCCGGGTCCCCAAAGGCTTAGATGAGCAGCTGGGGCAGCAGCCGTCCCCCAGCGCTGTGCTGGACTCCGCTGGCAGTGCCCTGGCAGCCAGCCCGCAGGCAGCATTCATTGACTCTGGCTTTAGTTTCAGGCGCCTCAAAGCAGATAAAGAAAGGGAGTGTTGATGGAGGACAGATTGGCCACTGCTCACCTCAGAGGGGACGTAGAAGGGCAGAAAGAGCCGTGGGCCAGCCTAAATTGACGGGAGAGTCAAGCAGGTTGGTCCCTACGCCCAGGGTGACGTGCTAGGGCAGGTGTGGTGGTGCCAGTGTCGGCTGTGTGGTGGTATTGGTCACTTGGGGCAGAAGCCCTTTCTGCACGTCAGTCCACTGTGGGGCAGGAAGGCTAGTGTGAGTGCCGTAGGTATCTTGACTTCACTGGACTCTGTCTCCCGAAAGCTGTGGTTTGCCTTGGGGGGGACCTGGGCAGGGGGAGGGTGCAGCCAGCAGGAAGTGAGAGTTCCTTCTGCCCGCGACAGGGTACCGGTCTTGGAGCACCTGGAGCCTTCGGACAGAGCCCCTTCAGCCAGCCGCCTGCCGCGCCTCATCAAAAGTGAGTCTTCTGCGTCGGTCTTAACTGGAAGAGTTCCCTCCCTCCCAGGAGGTCCTGCTTTCCAGCTACTTCTAGAGCGTGCCAGACAAAAAGCCTGCCGTTCTGGGTGTGGGCAGGACTCATGTCTTCACCTCTCACCAGTGATCCCTCCGCCTATCTGTAGCTCACTGACCAGTGCTGGGGGTGAGGGCCTTCCCAGAGGGCAGAGGGTCTCTGGTCCCTGCCAGCATCCCCGAGGGGAGCTCACCACCCTGGGCTGGGGCTGGGACAGGGGGCCGGGGAGCGGGGGGTTGCAATAGGCTTTCTGTTGTTGGGTCCTCAGCCCAGTGTCTTCATTTGTCTTCACTTTTTTCAGCACCTTTCCTCCAAGGAGCTCAGGGTGCTTCCCCAACCTCGCTGCTAAAGTGAACGGGAACCCGCACAGCACGCCGGTGAGGTAGGTGACCTGCTCTGACTGCGCCCAGCTCTCATCAGGGGCCGCAGGACCACGGTCGGCACCTGGCCACGGCCAGCAGGACCAGTGTGCTTGCCTGAGGGGGTGGGGGTGAGCAGTGAAGAGAGATGTGGGAGGGATGAGGAGGGGGCCGCAGGTGAGGAGGGGTGTGACCTGCCCCGGAACCAGTGACTCTCCTGTCCTCCACAGCGGTCCTCCAGCCTTTCTGACCCAGGGCTGGGGAAGCACCTACCAGGCATGGCAGCAGCCCACACAGCAGGTCCCAAGTAAGTGACTCCGGAGGAGGTGGGACTATACACGCCCCCCACGGAAAGGCCCAGGGCTGGTGGGCCTGAAACACCCTCGTTCCAGCTCTTGGCCAACAGGCCGGGGACCCCGGGGATGTCGGGCAGCCTCCTTGGGTGTTGGGAGCCACTGGTAGGCCCTGCCCTGGGTGCATGTACGCAGAGGGGGCTTCTGTGGAGATGGCGTGGCCTCCAGCTAGGTGGGACGGAGAGGACTGGCTCTCCGCGCCCACCTTTCTTTCCCATCTGCTCTGTCCTTCTCAGAGCTGTGGGCTTCTGTCACTTCTGTTCCTCACGACTGGGGGCCCACCAAGGGTGTGGTTTGGCCTCAGCCCCTCCTGCCCGACTCTGCCCCCTCTGGCCCTGCCCACAGCCCTGCCCCTCACCTTCTGCCTTCCCAAGCATCCCCATCCTTGCTGGGTGCCCTTCCCGCTCACCTCCTCTGGCCTCAAGGTGACCATCTCTCTCTCTTCTCTCCAGCGCTGGCTTAGAAAGGGACTCTTTCTGTCTCCTGAACTTTTCAGAAAGCACAGTTAGAGAGTTAGCTTTGCCGAGTGATGCTTCTCCAAGAAAACTGATGGTAAAAGAGAAAGTCCTTGTTGGAATCAAACCCACTCTCCGCTCTCCGGCCCCCACATTGGCTTCAGGAGTCATTCTTGAGTTTTATTGCTGGTAGAGCCCGTCTTGCACAGCCTTCAAAACAAAACAAAACCTTACCTTCGGTTACCTTGGCCCTCTGAAGTGCCAGCCTGCGTGTGTTTGGAAAGTTCTTCAGTGTTTCTGCAGATTGTCCTCACAGCATGCCAGGCTGCAGACCAAGCATTGCAGCTTTGCTCCCAGGGGACTGAGCCGGGGCTGGGGTTCTTCCCTGTCCCCTGGAGCAGAGTGCTGGCTGTGAAACTCTGCCCTGGGACTCCTGGTCACCTTCACAGCTGGAGCAGCACCCGGCCAAGGCTGGAGGCCAAGTGCTGTATGGCCTTAGGCCGTGCCCCCTGCTCTGGGGCCTGTTTTGTCGTCTGTGGAATGAAGGGTTTGGATTTGACTCTAGAGTACTTGCGAGCTCTGAAATTGCAGGTGGTATATTTTCCTTTTCTTCCCCAGTGTTTTCTTATGAAACATCTTAAACGTGCAGTATATTTTAAAGAACTTCACGTGAACCGCTGCACACCACCTAGATTCTCCCGTTCCCATTGCACTGCACCCACTTTGTTCCAGAGCCTGGCTGTGTTGTGTTTCCTCCTGTTCTGATCGGAGGGCGCCTCAGGATATGAGGTGACGCAGGTGTTCACATCTGCCCGTTATCCAGGACAGAGGACCTGTGAGAAGCCCTAGCCTGTGGGGAGTACATGACTTTACGCTGAGGGCCTGAGGGACACGTCCCTCTCCCTGGGGGCTTAGTTCTGCAGGGGCTGGATGCTGCTGCCTGCCACAGGCCCCGAGGCCAGGAGGGGTTGGCGGAGGCGTGCGGGGTGAGCCAGAGAGAACCCAGCAGTAGATGCCTGGTTTCCGGCCACTGTCTGCAGCTTCATCTTGCCGTGTCGAGCGTTGTCCGTTTATCCAGGGGGTTGGGAATTGAGAATTGGTTTTGGTCAGTGACGTCTTGTTTGGAAGAAAAATCCTGCTTGCCCACGCCCCCTGCAGCTGAGGGAAGAGTTCTTGCTGCCACATTCCTCTCTCCTGGCCCTCCCCAAAACCAGGTCATCCTGTTTTTAGCCTCCTGGTCTGAGTCCCTTCCTGCCCCAGTGGGAGGAGGAGGGGGTCTTCTCCCCCTTTCTGCCCCACTCCCGCTCGTTTCTTTCCCCAGCCCTACACACAGACTGTCCTCATCCCCACGCCCCTCCTCAGTCTTTAGTAAAGTCACTAGTGGGGACGACATTTTGCTGTGAAATGTGTTTACTAGCACGTTTTTCCTGCCTGCTGCAGACTGATTCCAGCAGAAGGAAAGACAGAGAAGGGGCTTAGCAGGCGGACACGCACGCAGCCCTGACCTCAGCAGAAGGACAGGTCCCGCCTTGTCGCTGTGCTGTCTTCTAACCCTCTTTATGCCCCGGGGCAGGATGCCGCTCTGCTGCCCCCACCCCCAGTCTTCACTGCTGATGCCAGGAGAGAACACCCCGGGTTATGCACGGAAGAGGGGGCGGGAACTACCCCACACACATCCTCCCCCCTCTGCTCCTACCCCAGAAAGGCATGAGGCTTGATTGGGATCAGGGGCGTGCTATGGCTGTCACCCCTGTATTGCGTGCAGCTCGTCTTTGTCATCCTCTTGAGCACAGTCTCTGGGCAGTTTTCTGTGTCTTTCCTACAGTTCTGCTTGTCCAGAGGGAAAGCCAGCAGTCTTTGAACAGGAGGGCCAGCTGAAGAGTGTGGTCAGCGCCATTTGGGTTCTTTGTCCCGTTTGAAGGCCAATCTAGGGAGCGTCAGACAGCAGTCACTCCAGCCCTCGGGGCTCTGCTCACCCACAGTGCGAGTCCCCGTCTGAAGGGGGTCAGGCTATTCCCGAGAGTTGCTCTTGAGAGGCGACAGTATGCCCAGCCCAGCCGCACAGGATCGTAGGTGCGCTCCTGCCCTCGGCCTGGGCGGACGTCCTCTCAAATGTTGATATGTCTCCTCTCCCGGCCAGCCTGCTGCCACCTTCTTCCTGGCCCCAGGGCCTGGAGCGGGCTGTGGAGCAGTGTGCGCCCAGGGGCAAGTGAGTGAGTGCAGAGAGCAGGGCCTGGAGTCGCGGGCTGGGGGCCTGAAGGCCTCACTGCTTTTGTGTTCTTCGCACAGGCCAGCAGAGCCAGCCGCAGAGCAGCCAGCCTGACTACAGCAAGGCCTGGGAAGACTATTACAAAAAACAGAGTGAGTGCGATGCAGGGCCCCAATCACAGAGCCCCCAGGCCTATAGACATAATTGTCCATGTTCCGTGTCACCTTTGTTTTCTTTCACATTTTCCCTGTGTGCCTTGATCTCGACGCCTGTCTTTGTCTTCCTCTGTCGCCTATGTGTGTCAGAGGACACGGGGTGTAGTCCTTTGCCATCCCCACCCCCACTCACTTTTCTCCCCCTTCTGGACTCCAGAGGACCTGGAGGGAGGTATGGCACGTAGACACGGGGACGGCTGTCCGGCCCTGGCCAGGACTCAGAGCAGCCGGGCGTCCCGTTCCCCGACTGTCTTGCTGCTGCCCGGCTCTTCTGGCCATTTCAGGGCAGGGGAAGAGGAAGGAGATGGTGCAGCTCAGGCAGGGAGCCCAGAGTTGGAATGGGTGCTGAGGTGTTTTTCTCCTGAATTAAGCTCTTTTTCTTAAGTGTGCCAGAAACTAAAACAGCCTTTTTAAAAAGAAGGAAAAAGCCTAATGATGACAACCAGAAACCCCCAAGTGAATCATTTAAAGTTAGTACTGAGTCCTCTGTGTATATTCCAAATCTCCTGACCCGGAGACTTGGGTGCTGGTGGGGGAGACGGCTCACGCGGCTTGAGCTGGAAGGGTGTGACTTGCTGGTTGAAGAGCTCAGGTCAAAAGCTTGGTGTTGGGTCTCATCACCGGGTCGCTAGCCATTCTGGGGGCTGGGGTGGGGGTCAGGGAAGTCATTGTCACCTGGACTACCTGGTCCGAGTCCTGATGCCGTCTTTTCCAGACCCAGGCTCACGCATCCAGGCCGGGCACCCTGCTCCCTCTCCCTGTCTGCCTCTGTTGGGCACTGGAAGCCGACCGGGCAGGCAGGCAGATGCGGAGAACAGGACTCTGACGGAGAAGATGCACGTGAAGGTCCTGTGGGGGTGGAGCAGGGGCCGGGCCACAGGGTTAACACCACTTCTTACAGCGCACCCGCCTCCCCCACGTCCAGAGGGAGAGCCCTGGGCACTTGTGCAGATGCCCCTGAGTCCTGGGACGCGATCCCTTCCAGCCGACAGTGTCCTTCGCCTCCCCTAAGTGTGTCGCTGCTCCCACTGACCCCAGCTTTTCCTTTGTCCATCAGGTCATGCCGCCAGTGCCGCTCCTCAGACCAGCTCCCCGCCGGACTACACGATGGCCTGGGCGGAGTATTACAGACAACAGGTCGCTTTCTACGGGCAGACACTAGGGCAGGCGCAGGCCCACAGCCAGGTCTGTAGCCAGTCACCCGCACTGCTGAGACTTCCAGGACCAGCCCTGACCCTCCCTTCCCTGCCCCCGTGTGTGCCTGATCCCGGGCAAGAGCGCTGGCCCTGGAGGAGTAGTCGGGCCCCTGCGTTGCTCAGCATGGCCTGTCTGCTGAAGCCCCGCTGCAGCCAGCCCAGCCCCTCCTCGCCCCAGAGAGGACAGGTTGGGGCCAAGTGGGTGAGGAATTGGTTGGGCAGCCCCGACGAGGAAGTGCCTGGTCTTCCCTCGTCCAGGCCCCAGATGGCAGTGCTGAGTGGCACTCAGCTTCTCCCCCTGGGCCTCCGTTTCCCCAGCTGTAAATGAGAGTGCCAAGCTTAGATGACTCTGGGCAAGCTTGGCACTGCCAGTAGGGACTGTGGCAGTCACGCCCCTCCACTCCTGAAGAGGGTAGTGGGCCAGGCTGTCACCCTTGGCCTCAGTCAGCAGTGAGGGGCAGCAGGAGGAGTGAGAGTCCTTGCCTTCTGAAGGCTGGGCAGGGCAGAGCAGAAACCTGGGGGACTCTGTCCAGACAGAGGCCAAAAACGGCTTTCTTGTTAACACAGAGAAGAGGGCCAGAGCTCCTGCAGGGCGTCTTTCAGGTGCATTTTCCAAGTGACCTGATGCCAGTCAGGTTCCCGTGATGGTGTGTCGGTCACCACAGGCCCTGGACCAGAGCTGGTTGGTCATCTCACAGCCACACTCTCTGGCTCTCTGGGCCTGGGCCCAGTGGAAACAGGTGTCAGGGCTGGTGGGTGACCAAGGAGACGTGTCGCTAGCTCGCTCCCCTCTCCCCGCCCATTGTACCCTGGAGAAAGAGACGCGCCAGGACCTCCTGTTCAAGGGAGGTTTTGTCTGGGCCAGATCCCGTGATGTGAGGCAGGGAAGGTGCTGAGACACTGGCCTGTTTGTGTGTGTCTTCGCCCGTAGTGGAGCCAGAGGGGAGTCACCTCCTCGCGACAGCGCCCAGACACAAGACACAACTGAGAACTTGCTGCCACAGGCTAACCTCTCTCCCCCTTCCTCCACAGGAGCAGTAGGACGGTGACCTGCGGCTCTTCTTTTCCCCGAAATCCTTGTGAGCAAAAATCTGTTTGTAACAGAGGTTTTTAGATTTGCAAACCTTTTCATGAAAAACCTTTGTTTTGTTCTGTGAAACACTATATTTAGATTAACAGAATTTTTCTAAAAATCGGGAAAATTAGTTACTAAAAATTGCTGATAATTTTTGTTTCATTATTTTTGTTTGTTATTTCAAATGTGTAAGCTCTGGGATTCTTTTTGGAGCAATACCTGCAAATTCAGGCACCAGAATGTGCCTCAGAGCAGTGACATTTCAACATGGTGTGTTTGTTTTGTTTTGGTTTTTTGCGTGTCTTTTTATTTACAGTTTTTTCTGTTGCAACGGAAAGTGGCTTGGAAGTCTTAGGTGGTTATGTAACAAATTCTTTTAAAAAATTTTTAAACAGTATTTAAATATTCTTAAATGTGTAAATTCATAAAATGTTATACTTCTAATTTCTTGTATCTTGGCTGTCTGGTTTTATTGCATTTTTTTAAAAAACTGAACTATTATGTATTGTAATTAATTATGTGAATTCTGAATTGAGACAGGTAATTGTATTGCTGTCCAGCAGGGGTTGGGAGGGGGCGTTTTATAGGGTTTGTATAATTTCTAGAGTTCTGGAGGGGTAATATAAAAATGTCTTCATGTGTTTCGCATATGTTTGTTCATGTCTCCATTACCAGTTGCAAGTGTGTATCTAAGACCTCCAAGCTTGTTTTAAAAACAAAACAAAAAACCTTTCTCTATTCTCTCAGAAATATAAATACTGTTATTTTTAATATTAAAAAGAAATTCGATATAACTTTTAACAAATACTGTGGAACATTAAACCGCATAAAAATGTAACTATTTTTTAATTCCAAGGTGTTTTTTGCTTTTTTCTTTTAAATGTTTTCTTAATATTTGTCGAATTAACTAGATGAATAAATAAATCTAGTATTAACCACAATATGAATTAAATAATTTTGATTTAATAAAAGGGATAATATGATTTCCAATGTTTACTGTAGTGTATCTTGTACAGATAACATGTATTTTTAAAGGAAAGAAAAACGGAATTGAAGCTATTTTTTCTTGCATCTTTAATTGACCTGAGGGACATTCCGTTTGAAACGTACTGAAGTTACAGTCTCGGTTTTTTCTCCGTATTTTCGTTATAATGCTTGAAATGTCTAACTATTAAAAAAGGCAATTGGAAAATGTTATGCATGTTGTTTTAAAAAAAAAAAGTGTTCTTTTTATTTGACTGACAATTCCTTTTACACTCTATATAATAAAATTCCCACAAGACACGTTGTGGGCGAAGTATTTTTAGTCTGTTTGCTTTCCGTTCTCTTGTTACTCCCCCTGCCCCCTGCCCGCTGCCCCCTGCCCCCTGAAATACAAAAAGCCAGGATTTTTGCACTTCTAGCCTATCGTCTCGCACTGCCTCTACCCGGCTTAGTCGGTGCACAACCTAGATTTCTAGCTACTTCATTAAGCTAATTTTATTTTAATGGCTTTGTATAATTTGACAGTTTGACATGAGAGCCTTGGTTACCACCAGCCCCTCTTACCTGTCACATCTAAGCGTCTCTTGACATGGGTGTGACACCGAAGAAGTCACTAACAAGTTTCCTCGATCAGAGGCGCTGCCCTCGGAAGTGGAGCTGGGAGATTCATTTCAGGGAGTCACGGTAAAGAGGCCGTGGTCAGCTCTGCAGCCCGGTCGGCATGCTTTCCTGTAACTGAGTCAGCACGCCCCCCCCCCCCCCCCGCCCGCCTCCACACATCCCACACGCCCTGCCTGGCACACGCTCGCCCCAGAAATTAGCACCTAATGTGGGTCTGCTCTTGGCCTGATGGATTTGGCTGCCACTTCCTTCCACCGTTGCCTGGTACGTGTTCCTGGCTGCGGCTGCCTGTGGCCCACTCCCTCCCTGTCCCTGCACTCAGCCTGTGGCTGTGCAGTGGGTGGCGTTTATTCTGTCTCAGCCCCATGCCCGCTGTGGGACACTGGGTTGCTGGGAGAGCTGGAAAGTGCCAGCAAATGTGCTCATTTTGTTTTCTTGTTTTCATTAAGGAAACAAAAAGGGGGTGTCCTTACCCAGAGGTTTAAATCACGGAGGGCCCTGCGGTGTCAGGATGTGCTGTGGCAGAGTGGGCCCTGGACTAGAGGGACATGAGGGGTGAGGAAGATCAGCCTTGGTCTCCTTGTTTTTCCTCCTCCCTTTGCCGCTGATGGAAGCAACTGGCTCTGAGCACAGCTCTGCGCTTTAGTGTTTGCACGTGCCCTGCCTCTGCTGCTAGCTGTGTATGGAGTCATCTCTTAATTTAGATGCACAGTGCTGTTAGGAGCCTGTTCAGAACCCTCCTTATGGCCCATGCTCGTGTGTGCCTTTCCAATTCTGGTCCCTTTTCTTTTCTCTGCCCCAAGCTTTAAGAGGAGGGGAAAACAAGCATCTGCGGCTCCTTTAGGAGGAAAAGGGGTGAGGAGACAGCCCATCTGCAGCCGTTCTGAGGCCTGCTGAGAGCCGGAAGACAAAAAGGAGATGTGGCATCTTTACACCTCTAGAGAATCGAGTTTGACGTTGAGAAATTGAATAGTAAAAGCCACTTGGAAGGAAGGAGGGGGTCGAGCAAGAGGAGGGCATAAACGCTGATGATGGTAATGGGAGTTAGGGAGAGGGCATTACAGAGAAGACTTCCTTCTAATTCATCTTCCAAGCTCTGTGCCAAAACAGCATTTGGCATGGTTCACAGGGAGCGATTGTGTGATAATGAACCCTAAGGTGTCCCTTAATTGAAGACTGAGCATTGTGGTTTGTGCCAAGAGTCATAAATGGTGCAGGCTTGCGGGAGGATGCATTTTCTTAAATGTATCGGTAAGTACAGATTAGCGCTTGTCCCCAGTGAAATGCCCATACTATAAATTATGGAAATCTCTCTCTCTTTCTCTCTCTGATGCAACCTTTTATTGAGGGGGAGGCGGGGTGCAGTACAGCAGGAGGCGGGGGGAAAGTTTGCAAGCATATGAAATTTGGCCTCTCATTAACATGGCGCCCAAGGAAGATGGTTTTCATCAGCAGTCTGCTGTCCTGGAAGGCTAAAGTGCTTGAAATGTACCAAGTTCAGCGATTGTATTCCATTAAGAAGCTGCATGGTCATCACTGGAAGGACAGTGTGTATTCGGGGGGGTGGGGGGCAGGGCAGGTGCCCAGTCCTGTCTTCAGAACCCTCGCCCTACCTCCCACCCTCCACCACACGCGCACGTTTAGTCTCTGCCAGCTGCCCAAGTTCAATATTCAAGGACCCGGCTGGGCTGTTCCCAACCCACCAAAGAGTCTGGTCTTGGGGTGGGGAGTCCTCTAGGCAGCGTGCCTCCATCCTTGCCCGGCCTCTCAATAGGGAGGAGACACTGTCTTTCCAGCGTCCCTCTCAAGTGGTAGCCATCCATGATGTCCTACGGCTCCCCTAGCAGGGTTGGCTGGGGCACAGATGGCACGTTGCAGGCCCAAGAGGGCGTTTGGACACCATGGAACCTCAGCATCGAGCTGGTGACAGTGGCGCTGTTCCCTGAGCCCCACTTCTGGTCCACTGGGGCCCAGCTGGGGTTTTTTAAGATGGGCTAATGCAAATGGTCCTGATAGACTCTTAGCGATTAATGGCCAGAAAGCGGCTTGACACTCAATTCTGCAGGGGGTGCTGGCCCTGGGCCCGCGTCTTGTGCGGGGTGGAAGGGGAAGTGAAGACAGGCCTCGTCAATGAACCCGTGAAACAATGGAACTCCGCTGGCCTTTGTCCTGAGGGCCTTTCAGTAGCTTCCAGCAAGGGACTTCCAGCCCTTTCCAGGCATCTCCTTTGATGGGGGTCTCCACATCTTGGGAGGTGGACAGCACTGTCCCTCCCGTTTTACAGGTGGGAGCTCAGAGGCAGGAGATCAGTGACCTGCCCTTATTCCCACAAGTGTGCAGGGGCCGGTTCTCTGCCCGGTTCTATGCTGTGCTCCATCTAGGGCTTCAATCGAGAGTGTCACGGCTGCCCACGGGGAGCTCGCAGTCCAGGAGGGGAGACACCACAGTCGCCACCAAGTGAGGTCATTGATACTGTGGGGAAGTGGCCCCAAACGTCATCACTGAGCGCCGACCGAGGGCCAGGCCCCGTAAGTGGGTTACAGTCAATCATTATCTTTGATTCTGTGTTTGCAAATTCACCTACTTACTAAAATTTCTGTATAACCTGAAAATCAATGCTCACCGCACTTTTGCGATCGTTTGCAGCAAAAAAAACTCGAGCTGCCTGATGCGCCTGTTCCCAGCTGAGGCAAATGAGGCAGCCCCCCACCTCCTTGTTCAGCTCTCCTCCCGTGAGCAAGTCTCCTTCTCACACGCTATTTAGTGCCATGGTTTTTGCATTTTTGTGCCTTCCGGTGGTGATTTTGCTATTTAAATGGCCCCCGAGTGTCGTGCTGTCTAGCGTTCCTAAGCACAAGAGGGCTGTGATGTGCCTTACAGAGGAGATAGAAAAGTAGGTGTTAGATAAGCCTTGTTCAGACATGAGTCACGGTGCTGTTGGCTGAGAGCTCAATGTTGATGAGTCGACAATATATATTAAATATGGTGTTTTTCAACAGAAACACACATAAAACAAGGTTATGTATTGATTGGTTGATGAAAATGCTGTGACCACTGGCTCAAAAGAGCCCAGCCCCATGTGTCCCCTGGGAGCAATGGTTCGAGATTCTCTGATTCAGGTTCGAGGTGACTTTATAGAACAGAACTGCCACAAATAATGAGAATCCACTCCTGCTACTCTTGGGGCCCACTTCAGAGACAAGGAAACAGGTTTGAATAGGTTCTTGCCAGTCACCCCAAGCGATGCAGGCAGCAGAGCCGGGCTCAGCCCTCAGTCTGACTGCACAGCCTGCCCACTTGGCTGGCCTTTGTCCTGTGGACACTCCTGTGGACAGAAACGGGCGTGTGTGCAAGGGACACCTAACTGGGTTCTAGAGGGACCTAGTAGGTCGGCCCACCAGAGGCAGCAGAGTGTAAGATGTAAACGTGTGGACACTCGAGCTTGGCTTTGAGACCTGACTCCAACACTCAACCGCTACGTGACTAAGGCTCTGTGCCTCAGTTTCCTCATCTGCAGTACAGGGATAAGAACTACCTACCTAATCACGGGGCTCAGGTAGGAGTCAATGACACGTATATAAAGCACTTGACACCTGGCTTATAATGAGCACTCAAGAAACGGCAGCTCATGGTCATGAGTCCAGGGATTCTGACTGCTTTGGTGGCTTTTTCTGCTCCACCATGAGCACCAGAAACAGACTGTGTGATCTGAAAAAAATGTCGGCCTCAGCACTGACCCTCTATCTTCTCCTGATCTCTCCAGGAAACCATGACCCCACGTCCAGCTCGTGGTCCCCTGGAGTCATGGCACCTAGGTCATTAGGAAAGAGTAGCCCCCAAGGGGCAGGTGAGGCAACTCTGGGAGAAGCCAGGACCCCGCCCACACACAGATGTGTAGGGGATGACTTTGGCTAGCAAGGGGGTGGATTGAGGCTGCTCGATTCTGGCCCACAAGATGACACTGAAGGAAATCTTACTTCAAGGGCATTGAACAGGAGTCTGTGATCCTCTAGGTCTCTCCCTCTTGCGTCAGGTTCTTTGATCTTGACTTCTCTGGGAAGCAGGTGCCTTGGTCCTGGCACCCACAGGGACCTGGTGACCCCCAACTGTCCCAGCTGTCACTCACTGCAGCCACTCTGCCAAGTGCACACCAGACATCCACACACCTTCCATTCATGTGGTGCGGTCAGGTGCTCTCAGCTGCAGCTCTGCATTTAAGGGAAGGATGACAATCAAGATTGGGTGGTGACAGGACGGGGACAATGGTTCTGTTCCCAGGACTGATGTCATGCCCCTAGCTCACCTGTCTGAGTGTATATGTGGAAATGTTCTTCCCCAACACTGCCTTTTCTTCAGTGCAGGGGAGAGAACAGTCACCTGGGGCATCAGAGGCCTGGCTTTTGTTCCCTAGGTGGACCGTGACTTCCTCTGTGACTTGAACAGGTCACATCTCTTCATCTCAGGTTCCCTTCCTCAGGAATTAGTTTCCAAATTGTGTTAGGCTGTGGTCAAGTGTTCCACAGTTGTTTGATTCAAATTTCAATAAAATATATTAAATGTGTTTACACATTTTTTATATAATTTTATTTATTTATTTATTTTCCCCCCAAAGCCCCAGTAGATAGTTGTATGTCATAGCTGCACGTCCTTCTAGTTGCTGTATGTGGGACGCGGCCTCAGCATGGCTAGAGAAGCGGCCCGTGGATGCACGCCCGGAATCCGAACCCGGGCCGCCAGCATCGGAGCACATGCACTTAACCGCTAGGCCACAGGGCCGGCCCTGTTTACACATTTTTAATTATAATTTTTTTAAAAAACACTATGCACTCAAGTATGTTATATACTGCATTTCCACTTTTCAATCTACTTGTCTATCTTTGTGCCAATACAACACTGTCATAATTACTGTACCTTTATAGTAAGTCCTTCAGCTTTGTGGTTCTTCAAGATTGCCCTGGCTATTCTCAGCCCTTTGCGTTTCCATCTAAATGTTAGAGTCAGTTTATCAATTCCCTACTCCCCACAAAAATGTTTTTAAATCTGCTGGGATTTTGATTGGGATTGCATTGAATCTATCGATCAATTTGGGAAGAATCAACAACCTGACAATATTGAGTCTTCCAATCCATGAACATGGTATATCCCTTCTTTGGTTTAGTTCTTTGATTTCTCTCTATGATTTTAGTAGTTTTCGGTATAGAGGTCTTGCACATCTTTCTTTCCATTTATTCCTGTGTTTTTGATGTTTTGGTGTTATTGAAAAACAGTATTTTTTAAATTTCGTTCTTCATTTCTCTGTTGCTGGTTGTAGAAATATAATTTATTTTTATATATTGTCCTTGATTCCAATGGCCTTACTTAAATTCCTTATTAGTTCTAATAGCCTGTAGATTCACTTGGATTTTCTACATTCAGAATCATGTCATTTAAGAACAATGATGGTGTCATCTTTTCCTTTCCAACCCTCACAGCATTTCTTTCTTTTTATTGCTTTACTGCTCTGGCCAAGGACGGCTGGTACATTGTTGACTGAAACTAGTGAGAGTAAGCATCCTGTCTGGTCTTGTTTGTGGTCTCAGAGGGAACACTTTCAAGAATTCACCATTAATTATGTTTGTTGTACATTTGTCGTACACACATTTTATCCAATAAGGAAGTTCCCTTCTGTTTCTAATTTGCCAAAAGTTTTGTCATGAATGGGTGTTGAAGTTTTCAAATGCTTTTTCTGCATCTATAGAGATCATCACATGATTTATCTCCTTTTAAACTTTAATATAGTGAATTACATTGATTGATTTTCAAATGTTAAACCAGCCTTGCATTCCTGGAATAAACTTCACTTGGTTGTAATGATTTATCTACCCTTCTCAAATATCATCAGATTGATTTGCTAATATTTTCGTTTAGGATTTTTGCATATATATTCATGAGAACAATTGGTCTATAATTTGTACCACAATTTATCCCACTGAAGACCTGCAACATGTCAACTTGTGCTACTTGCTTAACTCATTTCCATCAGGGTATGCCATTGCTGTTCACAATCCTGATGAGGAATGTTCTAACTCTGGATTGGTCTTTGAAGCCTGGTCTGCAGGCATCTTCTCCAGCAAAACTGTACCCAAAAGTTTACTACTCAGTTCCTTCCTGAGTTCCATGCTCAATTAGAGGCCAGGCAAGTCTCCAGCAAGCAAATCAGCTCACCGTGGCCAGTGGTCATTGTGCAGTTAACACCCACAACTAATACTGCTGAGCACCAGCTGTATTCAAGGCACTGTGCTCAGTCCAGGAGGATAAGGCAAAGCCACTTGTTCCCTCACAGAGCTTGCCATCCAGGAGAGGGGCTTGTTTATGCATGGCACTGGTTACTTAACAATTCAACTCTGAAACAAAAACTTCCCTCCTACACCTTCTCTTTGAATCAGTTTTATTAAAGAGTATCTAAGATAACACGCAGTTCAAAAACTATTGTTATTAACAACAGCTTATTTTTCTGAATCAGGATCACACCCATATTGTGCAACCGATTCAGAAATAACTCGGATGCTGAGGCTCCTGTGAAGCCATCATCTGCAAACTCCTTGTTTTGAATCTATCATCACCTCACTACTGCCATCGACTGTCAGACTATCTAGCAAGGAAATACTGTAAATGTGAACTTACAAATCTTTTGCTATTTCAATTCCACTTGTATCTGTTCTTTTTGGCTTTCTGCAGTCTGACTATGTTATACCTAGTGTGGTGTGGTATTTTTTGTGTGTTGGTTTTTTGTTGTTATTTGTTTTGTTTCTTTTTGTTTGTTTTGTTTGGGAGATTTTAAGAATTATTATTATTTTGTATCCTGCTTGGTGTTCTCGAGCTTCCTGGACTTGTGGTTTGCTGCCTGTCATTAATCTTTGAAAGTTCTCGGCCGTTATTACTTCAATTTCTTCTGCTCCCTCTGTCTTTCTTCTCCTTCTGGTATCCCAATTACGTGTATGTTGCACTTTTTGAAATTGTCCCACAGTTCTTGGCTATTCTGTTGTTTCCTTCATTCTTTCTTCTCTTTGCACTTCAGTTTGGGAAGTTTCTATGGACATGTATTCAAGCTCACTGACTCTTTCCTCAGCCATGTCCAGTTGACTGATGAGCCATCAAAGGCATTGTTCATTTCTGTTACACTGTTTTTGATCTCTAGCATTTCCTTCTGGTGCTTTCTTAGAGCTTCCATCTCTCTGCTTATACTACCCATCTGTTGCCTTTTCTGTTGCATGTTGCCTTTTCTAGTAGAGCCTTTTACATTATTAATTACAGTTATTTTAAATCCCCTGTCAGATAATTCCAGCATTGGTGTCATATCTGATCTGGTTCTGATCTTGCTTTGTCTCATCAGATTGTGTTTTCCTTGCCTTTTGGCATGCCTTATAATTTTTTGTTGAAAGCCAAACACGTTGTATCAGATCATAGGAGCTGAGGAGATTGGCTTTTAGTGTGAGGGTGTGTGTTAACCTGTCCAGGAATTAGGCTGTGCGATGTGTGCTGCAGCTGTAGCTGCAGGAGGCTTCAAATTCTCTTAGTGCCTCTTTTTGCCTCCTCTCTCGACTGTGGCTTCCCTACATGCTCCTCCTCAGATAGAGCTGGAGTCTTGCAGCTCTTTCAGCTGTAATCCACCGTTAGCCTACTGGAGCCCCACTGGTGTGCTGGTGAGGTGTGGGAGAGGGGGAGCGTTCTAGAATCTTCCAATTAAATGTCAGTCTTTGAGTGGGCCCGTGTCTCAGGCTGTTTCTCCACCGTAGAGCTTTTCCCCCTGCTACCTACTCTCTTCTCTGGTTGCAGCAACTCCCAGTGAATTTCTGGAAGCCCTGGCCCCTGTTGACTGTATTGGCTTGTTTTTCCCCCTTGGGTGAGACAGGAAGGCTGGAGAGGAGAGGAGTTCCCTTCCCCAGCTGTGATCAGGCTCTGGATGTGTTTCGTCAGAGTTACTCTCTCCCCACCCCAGCCAGGGACACTAGAGGGTCCTCTCAGATCTTCCCCTAGGGCACCTGGTGGGGCTCCTAGAGGGAAAATCCATGAAAGCATGAGCCCGCCAAGACCAGGGAGCCCAGGACTTTCTCACTCTGATGCCAGTCCACACTGAGCCTCCAGCAACTCGTCAAAACCACCATTTACATGTTCCTCCCAGTTTGCGGCCCCAGCGATTCTGCTCCAGGTGAACAGCTTCAGCTGTGGTTCCCCAGACTCCCCGTCTCTCCAGACTACAGGGTGGTAGTTTGCTCTGCAATCTCAGTTCTCTGATGGGCCCAAGAAAACTTGATTTTCAGTTTGTCCAGCTTTTCTTGATGTAACGACGGGAGTGATGACTTCCAAGTCCTTTCCGTGTTGGAGCTGAAAGCGGAAGTCTTATACCTTCTTTCTAAATTAGATTCCTTTGTAAGATTTCATCTGAAGAAAGCATTTCACTGCTCATCACACACTTGAAGCCTCCCATCTGGGCATGTGAAAGAGCAGCTCCTCACTTCATGGGGGTTGTGGGTCTGGTCACAGAACTGGGCGCCACGGGCCAGTGGTTCTAAGCAGCCCCTTCAGGAGAGCTGTGGGGAACAAGAGGACATTCCGACCAGCTGGAAAACAAGGATGCAAGGCTTTTCTCCTTGAAATTTCATGACGAATTCCAAGACTCTGGCTAACATCCTGCAGCATAGTCTGGGCACTGTGGCTGTGCCTGGCTTGCTCAGAAAACATCAGCATCTTGAGGACAGAAACCAGATGGGTCCTCTTGGGCCTCTCAGTGCTCAGACAGGGCTGGCACAGTGCGAGAGCTCAATAGATGCTGGTTGAACTAATCCACCTGTCGCTAAAGTCTCCAGGGACTGCAAGCTGCCAGGGCTGGGCTGATGTTGAAGGGCACGACTCGCCCTTGCTTGCTGGATGTCCCTAAGCTCCAGATTCAGCCTGGCACATTGTGGGTGTGCATTAAATATTTGTATAATTAAAATAACCATATGGTGATCTGAGAGTCTGGAGTGTCCAGAAGCCTCCAGAATAAATACAACTTGTGACTTACTGGACATCCGGAGCAGCAGATTTCCCCTGCGCTGTAGCTATGACTTATGTAACTGGTCTTCAGATGAGTTTGTCTTCGCTCATTGCCCAAAATCTGCCTCCAGACAGAGAGGAGGGGAGAGGTGGGAGTAAGTAAAGATTGGAGTAGGTAAATGAGTCTAAAATTAAAAATCTCCATTCAGCCCAGTTTACACCCTTTCTCTGACACCTCTACAGTCCGGAGCATGGGGCTTGCATGGGGGCACATTGATATGAAGATGCAACCCCTGGGATTTTATTCTCTGGCTATAGGGAGCCAGAGGATAGAGAGAGAGGAGAAGGGCACAGGATTAGAGGTCACTCGTTACTCTTGCTGAGCCTCAGTTTCCTCCGCTGTGAAATGGGGTGAATGTCGGGACATCTCTTGCAGACTTGCTATGAGTGGTCAATAGTCACACAAGCGTGTGCTTGACCCAGCACTCGGCATGGGAGCAAAAAGACGCTCTCAGAGAGCAGGAACCGTTGCCTCTTTGTCCTCCGTGCTGTTGACGATTTTGGAACTAGGACAGCAACGATGACAGAGATGCTACAGGAGACGCATCCCGCCGTGTGGACGGGATACAGGCTGGAGACGGAAAGGCCTAGGGAGTCTGAGGCCCTGGCTGGGGCCAGTAGGAGGGAAAGAAGGGCCTTGAGTGGGCCCAGCACCCTGCAGAGGGTCCCGCTGGCTCTGGCTCTCACGTCTGAGGACACGTCATCCTGCTTGCTCATGGCTACTTAGGTCAGAGCATTTGTGGCTGGGCCTCAGCATCTCTTCCCACGTCCTGGCTGGGTCACAGGGTTCAGAGGATCTGGGCTGCCCTGGCCTGTTGGCTGTGCCAGCTCGGTAGGGGCTGGAGGTCCCCAAATGCCTTGCTGGGACACAGAGGCTTCCTCGTGCCACCCAGAGAAGGTAGGCAAGTCCAGAGGCCTCTCTGTCTTTCTGGAGCCTGCTCATGCCATCACGTCTCCATCCACGCCATCATTCATTCACTGGCTGAGCACCCACTGTGTACCAGGCCCCAGAGCTGGCCCCGGAGACCAAAGAAGATTCAAGCATGCTCCCTGCCCTCAAGGAGCTCCCAGTCCAATCACCAGGCTGCTGGACAGGTCAGAAGGGACTGTGGAGTTCATCTCCGCATGCCTCACGCCTAGTTCCTCCGAAGCCTGAAAGCTGCTTCCCTGCCCACTGGAACAGCCTCTTGGGATTGGCAGACAACACACAGGTTCCTGAGTCACAGTGCCTCTGGCCTCAGCAGCCCAGCCAGGAGGTTGTACGAGACAGTAATTAAGGCCCAGCCCTGGAGTCAAGTTGCCTGGGTTTGAGTCTCAGCTCTGCTCTTTGCTCACTGTGTGTGACCACGGGCACGTCAACGAAACTGCCCCTTTTGCCTTCCTTCCTCAAATGGGATGGCAGGGCTGCAACAGCCATTTTGTGACCGTGAGAACAGAGGGAACCTCAGGCCTCTCATCTTTGAGCTGCTGAGCCAAGGCCCACAGATACCCACCTATCTCTGCAGTCTGATATGTGAAAAAATAAACCCCTTGTTTTATTGAGCAGCCATCAAGGTCAGGTCCACTGTTGCTTGGGGCCAGAAGTGTTCCTGACTGAGACACTTAACTTCTCTGTGGCTCAGTTTCCCCTTCTGGGAGATGGGGATAATTATAGCAGCTACTCCAGTGTGTTGGGGTGAAGATGGATTGAGAAAATCCATGTGAAGTACTTAAAAGCACTGGTACTTAGTGAGTGCCTGGCAAATGTTAATTATATTATTATTATTCATTTTTTTCCCCATTCCAATCGCTATTGTAAAACGTGGACCACAGACTCCTTAGCATACGGGTCAACTTCCTTAGCATATTGGTTTGCTTTTCAGTGTCCCTTTGTAGGCCATATTTGGTACCCACCTTCATACTTTCCTATCTCCCGAATTTCCAAGCACAACCGTGCATTACTTTTTAAATGTAATGAATTGTCAGTGTTGTCCGTATATCGAGTACTTTCTCCACCCTATGAGCTTTTCAGGCATGATGTCTTTTATTCCTCATGACAGCCCTCCCAGTGGAGGTTCTATTGTTATCCCCATTTTGCAGATGAAGAAACTGAGGCTCAGAGAGGGGAACTAGGTGCCTTGGCTCCCAGCCAGTAGCTGCTGGAGCCAAGACCGGACTCACATCCTCAGGTCTCTGGGGCCTGGGGCATCTCCTGATGCGCCCAGGAGACCTGTACATGTGGGGCTGAGTGGTCTTTGGAGAGGGGGCAACAATAGGAATGACAGCCACAGACATCTCTTCGGCATGAGATAGGAATGACAGCCACAGACATCTCTTCGGCATGAGCTCACTCATGGGGCACATCGGGCTGTACAAGACAGGCGGGTGATTCTTCCCACCTTACAGATGAGCTTGAAGCCACTTGGACAGAGGTGTCAGAGCCAGCGAGGCACCAGAGACACCAGACTGGCCTAGGAGAGGCTGCCACCACCTCTGGCCCCACCAAGGTGCACCCCCACCCCCCTGAAAGCTGGTCTGAGAGGGCCAAGACTGGGTCTGCCCTGGGCACCCTGGGGCCCCCAGGGCTTTGTACAGGGCCTGGGACACAGTAGGCAGGAAATGTTTGTTGAACAAGGAGTGACCAGAGCGTCCAGGATTCTTCCTGAGGCAGGAGATGGTGTGGATGGCAGCAGGTGGGAGTGGGGAGCAGCAGCATTAGGGCACAGCTCACTGTCACAACCTCCTCTGCTCTGGGGCCATCCACCTGGAGGATGAGCAAGTGCAAGGGCCCTGAGGCAGGAAGTCCCAGAGATGGTGAAGAAGGGCCAGGCAGGTCAAGTGTGGAGCGGGAAGAGCCTCTGGAGAAAAAAGGGGGTGTGAACGAGTTGGGAAGGCTTCCTTCTGGCTGCTCCTAGACTCACCAGAGATGCAGGAAACCGGTGAGGGTGAGGGGCCGAGGCCAGAGGCCTGGAGAAAGAGGGGCAGGGAAGGGCGCTGCCCATCTCCCACCCACCCCACCCAGCCTCCCTTTCTCTCCATCCCTCCTGCCTGCTTTCCCCCGGACCCTTTTCCCCTCGCACCCCAAGCTCTGTGTTTTGAGCACCCCAATCCCTTCCTCTTCCTGCCTCTCAGCCATCTCTCTCACTCTCAAAAGTCTCCCCAGGCCTCGAGCTCTTTTGGAATCCCTGCCTCTGCTTCCTTCAGCTCTCCGTGTCCTTGTGTCTCCACTTTTCACTTTGGTTTTCATCTAGATCCTTCCATCCCGGCCTCTCTCCGCCTCAGTCTCCCTCCCTCTCGGCCCCTTCTGCCTCCAGAAGCCTGCGCCAGCCTCCCGCATTGCCGCGCCTCTCCCGGGGTCGGAGCTTCCCTGAGCGTCTCTGCCCTCCGTCCCACCGCATTGATCTGCCCGGACTTCGGCGCTGGCATCGGAGGGCTGGGGAGGGTTCCGGGAGGCGCAGGGGAGGGGGCACCCCGCCCTCGGCGCCCAGAGAGACTCGCGTGCCGGTCACCTGCCGGCCGGGGCGCCGGCTCTGCGACGAGGCCTCGACGTGGGCGCCCCGGGGCGCGCCTTTGTCTCTTGCGGGCCGCGGAGGCTAATTAGACCGAGGGAGGGGCGCTGTCCCTATTCACCGCGCCGCGGCCGCCGCTCCGCCCGGCAGCCCCGCGCAGGCCCGGCTGAGTCACGTCTATTGAGACCGTTGCTGCGGCCCGTGCCCCCCGCCCCACCGCGGCAGCCCGTCGCGCCTTTGTACGCGCCGGCGGGGATGCCCTGGAGCCCTGAGCGGTCCTGCGGGAACCGGGGAGGAGCCACACGGGTCCCACGCGAGGAAGGACTTTCCCTGGGCCACGGCGGGAATGGGGACTGGAAAGACTGAGACTCAGATATCAGGAGAGAGAAATGGGAGGAGGAAGCCGAGAGGGGGCGGGAGGGCAGGCGAGAGAGGAGAGAGCGCGGGGAAGGAGGGAGAGACGGAGAGGGGAAAAGAGAGACGCAGGGATGGGGAGAGCGACGGCGGCGATGGAGCGGAGGAGGGAAGCGGAGGGAGCAGACGGGACCGCGTGCGGGCGAGGAGAGGCGGGGGCGCCCTGCGCGGGGTCGGGGGTGCGGCGAGGACGCGCGGGAGGCAGCCGGACGCACCGACCGCGGGATGCGCGGACGGCGCAGGGGCCCCACTCCCGCCGCGGGGCTGGGGCGCAGGGGGCTGGGGGACTCAGGTAGGGGGCCGGGGCGCGGCGCGTCCGAATTCTTTGCCTTTTCTTCCTCGGGCTCATTCCGGCCGATCGATACCTGCGCAGGACCTGCCCCCGCCGCTAATATCTTTTTAATGAGTTCGCGGGGCTTAGAGCGAGCGCGATCTGCCCTCCAGGGTGGATTTTCCCCCGGCAGATGTTTCGGGAGGAGGAGGCGCGCGGGGCCCCCGGGAGGGGGGACAAATCTCTCCCTCCGAGGGGCGAGGGCAGAAGACTTTCTTCCAGAGTTCAAAAGAAAGACGGTCTTTCACTCGGCCCCCCAAAATGTATTTCTCAACGGACAATGGGCTCCTTTCTGCGCCTCCGAGGGCCAGCAGGGCTGGAGGGGCGGGGTCCCGTGCGCCTTGTCCCCGCCTGACCGACTCGCGCCCCCCTCCACCGGGGCCAGGGCAGCCGAGCGAGGGCGCGGGAGCCGGGAACCTGGCCTCCTCTCCGAACGCCCCAGTATTCGGACTCGGGCGCACCGGCGAGAACGAAAGTGCCCTGCAGGCCGGGCCGCGGGGCCTGGGGACCCCTGGGCCGCCCCCCACCCCCTGCCCTGGCTCTCGAGGTTGCGGCTGCCAGGCCCGAAGGGGTGCGCGCCGGTGTCTCTAGGGGAGGCAGGACAAGTCTCCGGGCTTGGGCCGTGACTCCCATTCTCTCCGCGCTCTGCTCTGCTCGGGGCAACAAGTAGCAATCAGCCGGCCCCGGGCGGCCGCGGACCCCGAGTCCCTCTTCACCTGCCCCGACCCGGCCACCCCTCCCGGTACCCCCCAGCCCTCACTCCCCAAGTGTCCCTCAGTCCGTGTGTCCGTCGGCTTGCCGCTGACTCCCTCTCTCCACTCCCGTGGGCTCGGGGAGAAGGGGGAGCCTGGGCCACGAGGATGACCTCCGAAGAGCCGCGGCCGATTGATTCGTTCCGCCCGGAGCCCGGGCCGCGTGAATGGGGGCCCGGGCGGCGGCGGCGGCGGCGGCGGGGATAAAGATGTTCTCCCCGAAAGGGGAGGGGGCGCGGAGCGGGAAGCGGGGCCATTCACTCCTGGCCCGGCCCCTCGGGAAGCTGCGCCGAAGAAAGGGGGCCGGGGCCTATTCAAGCCGTACAGCCGCCCACAATGGACCGATATACTGGGGGCCTCTCTATTAACGCCCATGAATATTAAAGAGATCTCGGAACCGCGGCCTGCGGGCGCGAGGGGGGGCGGCGCCTGCGAGCTCTGGCCCCGCCGGGCCTAGGGGAGGGGGCTTCGGCGCGGGCACACTCTGCGCCTGGGCCCCGCGGGAAACGACACGCTTCATCCGCGGAGAAACCCCGGAACCTGCAATGTTTTCCCTCGCAGTCTCAGCGAGGAGAGATGCACGCGCGGGGGCCTTGCTCCGCAATTCCAATGGGCCCTGAGATTGGACGCTCTCTACAGGTCCCCCTTTCCCAGGGGTTTACGGATAGACCAGAAGCACAAAATTTGAGCGCGCGGTGGAGACGCACGGGGCCAGCGGGCGCGCGAGCTGCCAGGCTGTTCTGGGCTCCGCTTCTGCCCCGTCCCCAGCTGCGCTCCCTGGGTTTGCGGGTCCTGGGGAAAGGAATACGGCTCCCTGGCCGAGGTCTGAGCCCTCGGTCCTTTCACCTTCTGACTCTGAGGCGGGGGGCCAGGACCCAAATGCAGTGCCCCAGGTCGGAGGGACCCACAGACTTGAGGGCTTTTCTCAGTGAAGGGTGGCCTGGGGTTGGCAAAATCATGGGGGCTTTCAGAGGAAAGTGACCTGACCCAAAGAGACAAGGCGGGAAGAAAAACTCAATTCACAAAATCCGACCCAAATCGTTGCACAGACAAGGACATTGAGGCTCAGAGAGGAGAAGGACGGTCCCAAGTGCGCCGGAGGCGCTGAGGTTAGCTGCGGGGCTCGGGAACTGAGCTCGCGGCTCCTGGCGGCGCTCCCCGACGTAGTCTCCGCCGCCCCGGGAGCATTTTCCCCTCCACCAGGTCTCCTTAGAAACCAAGGCCCAGGCGCCGGGGAGGCTCCCGTGCCAGGACTCTGTCTGCCCCCTCGGACGCGAACCCCCGGCTCAGGCCGGAGCCGGTGAGACTCCCCGGCGGCCTCGGGAAGGGAATGGAGGTTCCGGGAGCCTAACCCGCGGCCGCGCTCGCTCCTCCGCAGGGCTGCCCTCTGCTGGCGCCGGCCCGACGGTCGCGCCTTCCGCCCGGTGCAGCCTCTCCCAGGCATCAGCCTCGAGGCGGACCTCTGGGTCTGAAGGCTGGCAGTTGCCTCCTTCCTTACTCTAGCCCCGATGCAGACCCCGCTATGTCGGAGACTACTGGCCGGAACCGGGCGCTCAGGGGCCGGAGTCCGTGGCTGCCAGGTGTGAGGCTGGCTCAGCAAAGGCCGGACCCCGCGGTGAAGGGAGCTCTTTGCCAAGGGGCATGAGGAGAGTGACTCCTTGTGGGGTGGCAGGGGCCCCCGCCCCTCCGCCCAAGTCCCAGCGCCGCAGAGAAGGCCTGGGGAGTCCCCTGCCTCCAGCTAACCCGCGAGCCCGACCCACGCCCTGAGGGTCCAGAAAACCGGGCTCCCTTAACCGAATCTGAAATTGCGGGGGGGGGGGGCAGGTGTCCTCATCCCCCCACCTCCCGTGTCTGGGGCTGGAGTTGGGGGCTTGAGGCTAACCCCAGGAGGCAGCAGGGCCTGTAGGAAGCTGTGGCCTTCCCGCACTGGCTCCAGGCTCAGCAGCTCCCTGTCTCTGGAGAGAGACGAGAGAAACGGGGCTGGTGCTCCGAGTGCCTTGGATCCTCTCGGCGGAAAGTCTACTGGTGGGGTGGGGGTGGGGGAGCAGAGTAGGGAGGAAGAGAGAGAAGAAAGCCAGAAGAGAAAGAAAGAGAGGAGGCGAGAAGGAAGGAGTGCGAGCACGCAGCGGGCTTCCCTAAGTCGCAGCCGAGCGGAGGAGCCGGGAGGCTGGAGCCTCAAGCAGAGCGCATACCGCGGCCTGGCCCGGGGCTGCCTGGGGATTCGGAGGGCGTTGGCTCTGGGGCACGGCTGCTCCCACACAGGACGGTCCGGGGACTCTTTCGATCCCCCTTGTATCCGGCAGGAAAGCCCTTTCCGAGCGACCTGCGGCTAGTACGGATTTCGGTCCGCTCTTCCCGACCCCGACCTAGCCCCTCTAGGGTCGAGAAACTGGTTGCTCATGAAGCCGTCTCAGGCCGGGCTCAGCCCCGACGGCGACCGCAGCCCCGCCCCGGCAGCCCTCTCCCCCCCGGGGATGAGCTTCCCACCCGGCTGCGGGCAGCAAGCGGGGAAGGTGGAACGGCCCGTGTGAAGCGAAGCGCCGGCCTCGGCAGCGCCGTCTGCGCAGGGTATCAGCGCGGCCCGGGCGGGGCCTGCCGGATCTCGGGCGACGCCCGCAGTCTGGGGCCCGGAGCCCCGGAGAGCCCGGAGCGGGGCCGAGGAGGGCAGCGCAGGACCGGGCCGGGCCGAGAGGGCCAGGGAGCGGAGGGGAAGTGAATGCCGGCCTGGCTGGGTCGGGATGGTGAACGCAGATCCGGCCTGGGATGGTGGGTGAGCGCGGGGCCCGCGGGGCCAGAGGCCAGGCGTCCCCTCCAGCCAAGTCTGGTCCCTGAAGCCCGAGCGAGCTCCCCTGCCCTCCACCGTCCCCTCCTCTTCTCCCCGCGGGCTGAGCCCCCCTCCCTGCCCGTCGCTTCCCACGGGGAGAGGAGGAGGAAGAGGAGGGGGGAGGAAGGGCCAGGGAGGGGCAGGAGGAGCCCGGGGGGACAGTTCCGAGCGGCCCTCGCGCCCCCGCCCCTGAGCTCTCGCGGCGAAGGCTCCTCGAGCCCGGCTGGGTACAGCTAGTCTGTCCTCCGACGTCAGGGGGTCATTAATAACCAATTAGGAGGGTCACCGCGGCTCCTATAAAGGCGGTGCGATTTTTGCCAAGGGGAAGACCGTCCGGGCCGGGTGTGCGAGAGGCGAGCGCGCGTCCGAGAGCCCCTCGCCACCGTTTCTCTGCAGCCACCCGCCTCCCACCCACCCCGCACCCCCCGCACCGCCTCCGCCTCCGCCCCGTCTCTCCAGCCTCCGTGCCGCCTCTGCGTCTCTGCAGATTTCTCCGTCTCTCTTCCTCTCTGCCTCGCTCCCCCTCGTCCACTTTCCTCCCAGCCACCCCCTCGCCTCCCGCTCCCTCCTGCGTCCTCGTCCTCCCCCTGCTCCTCTTCCTTCTCCTCCTCCCTCACAGCCGTCTTCTCTCGCTCCTCTGCACCCCTCTCGCCCGCCACATCCCCGCGTCGGCCCGGCCGTCCGTTTCCGGCGCCGGCGAGCCCTGGGCCGCCCATGATGGGCTCCGTGCTCCCGGCTGAGGCCCTAGTGCTCAAGACAGGGCTAAAGGCGCCGGGGTTGGCCCTGGCCGAGGTCATCACCTCCGACATCCTGCACAGCTTCCTGTACGGCCGCTGGCGCAACGTGTTGGGCGAGCAGCTCTTCGAGGACAAGAGCCACCACGCCAGCCCCAAGACAGCCTTCACCGCCGAGGTCCTGGCGCAGTCCTTCTCGGGCGGTGAGTCGCGCCGTCGAGGCCGGTCGGGTCCCCTCCTCCCGGCGCCCCCTGATTCCCTGCCCGGCGACGCGCGGGACGCGGCGGGGCCACCGGGCGTCGCAGCTGCTCGTGCCAACCTGGGCGTTCCAGACTCTCCATGTGCCTCAGTTTCCCGGAGGCCGAACCAGGGCGCAAGCAACCAAGTCGGGGTGGGGCGCGCGGTGGGGGTGGGGGAGCTCTGCACCAGGCGCGGCTGGGAGAAGGGATGGCGGTGTCCAGGGTGCCGGGCCCCGCTGCCCCTCGCGTTCCCTGCCCGCCCCTCACCCCTTTGAGCCAGCGGGTTCCAGGCATTTAAAGCCTTACTAGGCGTGTAATAGCAGTTGACTCAAAAAGAAGGGGTTTTAAATTCATTTAGTTAACTTGGGCTTGACCCGCGAAAGTTCCCACTTAAACCAAGAACTTTAAAAGGCAGCGGGGGCTGGGGAGGGGGCGGAGGGCGGGCAGGCCGGAGAGAAAGCGGCAGAGAGAGCCAGGGAGAGAAAGAGGGAGCGAGAAAAGTTTCTTTTCTTTAAGATGTCTCAAGTTCTCATTCCTCATTCATCAACCCGCAAACAATATCTTTCCCCGGCTCTGGCATCTCTGGCGTCGCCCTCTCGTCCCCGTTAGGATTTCTGTTCCTCTCTTAATTTACCGTGCAGACTAATTCCACTTCCATTCACGCTATGTCAACCATCTAATCCCCCCTTTTTGTAAGGGGAATTCCTCGGCCCCTTTTAAACAAGTCCCCTCCGCATTGAGCTACAATTTACTGCTACAGCATTCTTCCAGGGCTAATGAATTTAGAATTAGCAATTTCTTTCGAATAGAGCCGAATGAATGCTATCACTTTAACAGCGTGACAAATTGCCGTCCGAGCTGCAATGGACACCGTTTAACCCTCCCCTTTCAGCCTGCCCGCTCGCCGGGTATTTTCCCAGGTAGCTTAGAGGGGAACCTTGTAAGACACGGAGGCCGCCTCTGGGCGCCTCGCCGCTCCCACCCCGGCTGCCAGGCCCGGCAGGGGGACCCCCGGGAGTTGCGGGCTCTTCTCCGCCCAGAGATGCGACTTCAGGGCTCCTGAGTCCGGGCGCCGCCCCTTTTGGCACATCGGATCCTGGCGGCAGCGAGGGACCCAGGCGCACTCAGGGTCACACAAAGAGCGTAGAATACTGCCCGCCGCCGCCCGCGTTTCTTTTGAGCCTCCGCTGCCTCGCAGCCCGAGGTCTGTTCCCAGCGCGGCCAGCTCGCCCAGGGCGCGGGGCATCCCCGCACCCTGAAAAGGAGTCAGAGTCCATGACAACGTCTGGGGCCCTCCGACAGTGCCCTGTGCTCGGTGCCTGGACGCGAAGTGAACGCCGAATGACCAGCTGAAGGACCCAGATCGGGACTTGGCTTGGCTGTCACCTCCTCGTGGGAGCTGGCCTCAGTTTACCCAGTTGTAAAACCACGCACTGCGGTCAGCTCAGTAGTTCTTAAACTTTTCCCGGGTGGAGAGCAGGGGAGGTTGTGAATGCTTTGAGAATTCGTGGAGAGATTAAAAAACCCTCCTAGAAATGAGCCCGAAAGCACCTCTTGTTTTCGAGGGCACAGAAGGTCCCCGGGTTGCAAACAGAAGAGACTCAGGTCCCTGAGCGCCCCCGGCCCCGCCCCGCCCGGTCCCCCGACTCCGCGGCGCACACACACCGAGTGCTTTTCCGAAGTTACTGCGGGGCGGGCTTGGGGTTGGTGGGCCGGGCAGGACGGGGTTCCGGTCCCTGGAGGAGAAGAACCGGGTCTCCCCTGCCTCGGGCTCTGACCCAGTCCCCCTGCCCGGCCCGCAGAGGTGCAGAAGCTGTCTAGCCTGGTGCTGCCGGCGGAGGTGATCATCGCGCAGAGTTCCATCCCCGGCGAGGGCCTCGGCATCTTCTCCAAGACTTGGATCAAGGCGGGCACCGAGATGGGCCCTTTCACGGGCCGCGTCATCGCCCCGGAGCATGTGGACATCTGCAAGAACAACAACCTCATGTGGGAGGTACGCGCTGGCAGGGGAGAGGGGCGCGGGCTGCGGGTGGGACCCTGGCGGCCAGGCGCCGCTTGCTTGCGCCTCTGCTGGGAACTGCGGATGCTGGGCCCTGACGCTCCCTCAGGCGGGACCCTACGCTGCCTGATGCCTGGAAGTTCCTCCCCAAAGCGCAGCACAAAGGCGGTTCTGGGGAAACATCTGATCCTCTTTCCTCGGCCAACCCTAGGGAGCAGGACTGCTGTTGGCTCCACTTCACAGAGTGGCACTGAGACCCAGAGGGCCATGTCACTGGCCCAGGGAGAGTTTCGAAGTCATCCCTGGGAGCATCTCCCAGCCACCTGCGTTCTTTCCCCTACCCCAGAAGCAGCAAGGAAAGCCCCTCCAAGCCACCCCTGGCCTGGCAGTGAGGGTGGCTGGAACATAGAATGAAGGGGGCCTGAGCTTCTTGGGAATTGGCTTCTCAACCGAGGCAGAATAATGATACTGGAAATGATCATCCATGAATTGGCACTGAGTCAACTTTCTGAGTCCCAGGCCTGCATTCCAGCAGATTATCTCAGCAGCCCTAGGAGTTATTAACCCCATTTTACAGAAGGAAACTGAAGCTCAGAGAAGCTTCCATCTCCGGCCTTCTGACCCTCCTCCCCCAAAACAGTGCCAGATGCCAGATGCCAGGGAGGGCCACCCTTAGGACAAAGCCATTCCCAGAGCACTTCCTCCTCTCGGGGCTCTCACCTTGCAGAGGCCAGGCTAGTACACCCTCTCCCTACTCCTCACTCCCACCCGCCCACCACCACAGCTCTCCACCACAGCTGCCCCCGGCAGACCCTGGAGGAGCCCAGTGTGACAAATCCTGCCCCTGGTCACAGGAGTGGGAGGAAGGGAACAGGAGGATGGCCCAGAGGCTGCTCCTAACCTCACCTCCTCCCTCCCCTGGAGGCCCGGGCCAGAGGTTACCTTCCCCACTGGTTCCTGGGTTAGG
The DNA here is from genome assembly GCF_057802395.1 of Ceratotherium simum simum. Taxonomy (NCBI): domain Eukaryota; kingdom Metazoa; phylum Chordata; class Mammalia; order Perissodactyla; family Rhinocerotidae; genus Ceratotherium; species Ceratotherium simum. The sequence continues at coordinate 6,480,852 of NC_141928.1, read as the reverse complement.
AGGCTGGGGTCCAGTTTGATCTCTGAGTACCTTTGGTGGCTCCCATTAAGGGGCTTAGGCCAGGCCCCGGTGCCACAGTGAGCCAGCCTTCCCTCTCCAGGCTCCTGTGTCCCCTCCGAGGTTCCGGCCAGTGCTCTCCAGTGCTCCGGGGAGCACGTCTGTATCCCTGGAGAGCTAACTGGATGCCACTTTGTCCAGTCAGTGATCACTGGAAACCCTTTTCTTCGGGGGATGGAAGGACATGGTAGCAGGAGCCTGTGGGGCCCTGGGACTGACTCCCTGTTGGCCACTTCTAGCTGGCTGGCCTCAGGCAAGTCACTGTACTGCCCTGAGCTTCCCTTTCCTCAGCTGGAAAACTGAGATGATAATAGCCATGTCCACTTCCCAGGCTGTTGTGAGGATGGAAAGAGATTGTGTGTGGATGTGCCTGGGATGGGGCCTGGCCCTGGCCACAGGTGGCACGCGTGACATAGCCCTGCCTCACTTGGTCTCTGATTCACCCACGCCCAGGTGTTCAATGAGGATGGCACAGTGCGCTACTTCATCGATGCCAGCCAGGAGGACCACCGGAGCTGGATGACCTACATCAAGTGTGCACGTAATGAGCAGGAGCAGAACCTGGAGGTCGTCCAGATTGGCACCAGCATCTTCTACAAGGCCATCGAGGTGAGTGTGTCTATTGTCATGTAGGGGCTAGCAGGGGGAGCCCGGGGTGCGGGGGGGGGCAGGGCAGCAGTGTCTGGGGACTGTGGTGGAAGGAGGGGCATTGACGCTGGCCCTGCTGGCCCTGCCCAGGCTGTAGGGCTGAGGCCCACGCATCGTGGTCTTCAGGAGCTTGACCTCTGTGGCAAGCTTTCTGCTGTACATCAGAAAGGACAGAACTTTCGACTTTATGCCATTGGGAATGTCACAAGCACAACAGTGAGGTCCCTGGATATCTACGCAGGGTGTTCTGGGGTTCAGAAGCCGTAGAGGTACAGAGAGCAAGACACGGGAAGGCAGCCCCGGGGCAGCTTCTGGGTGGGAGAGAGGGTGAGTCTGCACCGTTTTAGCTGTGTGTTGTCCCTCCACATGCGTGGGACGCTGAGCACATGTGGATCACAACTCTAATCTCAGCTATCACGTACTGATCGCTCGCAGTGCCTGCCTTCTCCTAGACGCTGTATCTGCATTATCGTACTTAATCCTCACGTAGTTAATCCTCGAGGGAGGATTCTGTGATTATCTACAATTTACGGACGAGGAAACTGGGCCTCACTTGGCGGCAGGCAGACTCAGGAGCTCTTGCGGGGTGTCGGGGGGAATATTAACACTAATGCCTGCGCTGGGCGAAGCTTCTCGGAAGAGAGAGAAAGGGAGAGACAGCAGAACGATAAATATCACTTCCCGCGGTCAGGGGTTGGGGGGAGCTAAGCCAGGCCCAGGCATGAGGAGGTTCAGGAGGATGGGAGAAGGAGACGTTCCTGGTAGGGAAATGCTTGTGCAGAGGCAGACGAGCTCGTGGTGTTTGGGGAGGGGCTGATGGGGCTGAGCAAGCCAAGTGGTGGTAGCCGAGGTGGCCACACTGTCAGGACCCTCCCTGGACAGTGTCCTTTGGCAGGAAACTTGCTGTGTCTGGCCCAGAAGGGGCCAGCTGCCCTGTCTCCCTGCAGCAGGTTGGTGGCGAGTGCTGTGCGGGGTGGTGGAGCTGTTCCCCCCACACTTGTCTGGACCTCATGCTTCTGCTCCCCGGTGGGGAGAGGCACAGGGCCCCGTGGGGTGGGGTTGGGCTTGGTTGAGTTTTGAGGGTGTTCTGAAGGAGGCCCCCCCCGGGGCCAGAGACTGACTTCCCTTTAGTCTATTTTCTCCCTGGGACTCAGTCCCAGGTTTTTCTAAAGCCCTGAGGGGCACTGGGGCCCAGCAGCTTCTGGAACAGGTCCTGTTGTCCCTCAGTAACCAGGTTCCATGGAATCTCCCAGGGATGACAGCAGAGTGGCCTTTGCCTGGGCGCTGGTGTGGCCAGGGAGTGGGTTCCAGCTGAGGGGTAGACCCAGAGACGACCAGGAAGTGGAGGGTAAAGAAAAGGTGAGCAGCTCCTGGACTGGGGTTCAAGTGAGGTGGGACAGCATGGGGCAGTGAGAGGGTGGCACTGAAGGTGGCCCCGGCCCAGGACAGAGGCAGTTCCTCTGACCATCTGGCTGGGCTGCCACCCTGCGGGAGCAAGGGCTCGCACCAGACATCCTAGAATCGGCCTCTTGTGTGGCTGAACCCCACTTCTAGCAGAGAGCACACTCCCAGATCCGCACCCCCCCGCACCCCGTCAGCCTCACACACATCTTCACATTCGGACACGGCTTCCCGGCTGATACAGATGAGAAGGGGGCGCACACTCACACAACCCTCTCCTGCTCAGACACATGCACGCACACGGGAGACAGAGCAGGAATGCTTACGTGATTTTGAGAGAAGGATTCCAGGCCGGGGCAGACACGGGGCCTGAGTCTCATCTCGCTGTGTGGGTCCCACTGGCTGAAGGCTGAACAGAGTCAGGAAACATTAATAGACGATACAGAAATTCAGAGTCAGAGGGCAAGGTGGCATCTGGGTTTGTAAGATTGAAAAAAAAGGTCATCTACATTTGATCAGGAACTTAAGTTGATAAAAGAAGATCAGGAGAAAAATATCATATCATATATGATATTGACAGCTAGATATCACCGATTTGGCTGTTAATGCATTTACAGAGTTATCCAGCCTATGAAGAAGGGACTGTTTGTGTGAGGGACAAGAAAACACAACATATTGCCCATTTTATTTTTAATAAGTGAAGTTGGGCACATTTTTTTATGGTGGCAATTTTCTCAAACCACTCATCAGACAAACTGTGTCCGAGCGTGTGTGGCCACCGTGTAGCAGGGCGGAGGCCAGAGCCTACGTGGCCCTCCTAGCTTCCACCAGAAGAAATTTCTGCTCCCCTGGGTCACTCCCCGGATGCCTCTGGAATACATCGGCTGTTTTTTCTGTGCCTGTATGCAAGTTAGCCAAGGAGAGGGGCCTTTGCCGTGATCTGTTTTCTTAATCTTTCTGTCACTCAGAACTGCTATTTGTATTTCATAACAGTAACCCATTCCTTGCCAAAAAATTGTGAGGAACATCTTTATTCAACAAGCAGAATATACTATTGCTGGTCTAAACTTTCCACAAATACAAAATAACAGCCCCTCAAACAGAGACGAGGGCGATGGGGTTTCAAGGCCAGCCAGTAGGGGAGAATACCCAGGCAGGTTTTGCAGCTGGCGTGGTACCCCTAGAGCATCCTCCTTGCTCACTCCTTGCTCCACGGTGGAATTTTCTAGAACCTCAGGTGCCTAAAATGACACTTCTAGAAAGTGCCTAGCCCATAGCAAGTGGGCGCTAAGTGTTGAATGAATTAGTCTTTCTGCAGGTGTTGGGGCTGTGTCAGAACACGTGGAGCCAGGTCTTCCAAGAAAACAAAACCAGCTGCCCCAGGAAGCAAGACCTTTGACTGCAAAACTGAGCACAAGAAAAGGATTTAGGAATAAATTATGAAAGCTTTGGATTTGAGAACTGGGAGGAAAATTCTCAGTCTTTCCTCTCCCTATTTTTTGGCAAATTACTGTGCCCTGAAGTGTGGGCTTCTTTTTCTTCCCGTTGCTTTTCTTTCAGGCCATTGAGCTATTTTTTTTTTTTTCCTAGAGCCCCGTAGCCCCATCTCCCGTTTTCTTGGCCCTCTGAGGACAAGCACCATCTTCCTTTTGATCTTGCTCTTCGATGGGTGCAGTGAAGGTGCTCTGATGATTAATAATAGGCATCATTAATAATGCACTCACGGTGTGCCGACACCGTGCTAAAGGTCTTAGCAACTTTTAAAAATCAAATCCTCTCAGCCCTGTGAGGTGCTCTCTATCACTATCCCCATTTTAATGAAGATGAAACTAAGGTTCAGGAGATCTCGGGAGGTTGTTGAGCTGTGATTTGAATCCAGGCCTGTCTGACCCCAGAGCGGAACCTTTGGCCACCACACCGTGGAGCCTCCCTGGCCGATATCTATTTGCTGGAACTCTATTAATTGGTATGTTGGGACATCTGTGGTACAAAGGAAATTGATATTCGTCCAGATGACACTAAGATCCTTCTAGACTAGAGCTTCTGCACTGCCGGGGAAAGGGGAGGGCATCAGAGCCTCTTGGGAACGTGTTCAATAGTGTGACATGAATTTATATTAGGCAAACAAACCAAAAACGTTTTCAATTTATAAGAAAAATTCAGAAATGGGGCAGGACAAAATTTCTGGGCTGATAGGGAAGGTTAAGAAGCACCAGCTAAGCGATTATGTAATCTGTCAATGAAAGACTCCTGCGCTGATATTCCCCCAGAGTCTTGGTGATGTGGATTTTATGGTACGGGTCTCCTTTCTCTGGGAATTGCTTTGATTATTGCGTATCCTGAGCCAGTCTCTGCTCCCCAGAAAAGTGAATGAACAGCTGATTCTTGTTCTCCAAGCCTCAGTGCAGAGCCTCGCCTGGGCCAGGCCGGCGTTGCCCGTAAAGAAACAGTGCTAGTGAGGGGACTGGGGGCCTGCAGGGGACTGTGGCCGTGCTTTGCTCTTAGGCGGTCAGCTGGCGGGACCCTGGGAACCTCTGGACAATAGTTCTCAGGGAAGAGGCTGCAGGTTCCAGGGGTCTCCTGGTCTTGATCTCTGAGATTGTTGTATGAGGGGTGCCCGGGGAACAGGCAGAGACCAGAGGTCCTGGCCAGGGGATGCTGCTGGCTTCCCAGTGCTCTGAAGGGCTCGGAGAGACCTCACTTCCAGCCTCCATGCAGGTGAGGCTGCCTTCCCTGGTGCTGCCTCCAGAGCTGGTGGCTTCTTGCCATCTGGGGATGTGTCATTTTCTTTCTTTTTTTTTTTTTTTAATTTTATTTATTTATTTATTTTTCCCCCAAAGCCCCAGTAGATAGTTGTATGTCATAGCTGCACTTCCTTCTAGTTGCTGTTGGGATGTGTCATTTTCAATTCCAGTAGGTTCTTCTTAATAAATTTTCTTTACAAAATATTTTTTTGTTGTATGAAAGTAACATGTGCTCATTATCTTTTTTAAAATCAGATGCATCATGTAGAAAATGCAAGTCACTCTGCCCTGTCATGCTGCTCCCCACAATTAAATCAGCATTGGTTAATAGTCTCAAAATGACAAACCCCTCTGAGGAAGGACACTTGGAAAACCAGCCACGATGGCTGGGTGTCCAGAGTGGGAGAGAGAGTTATTTTTCATTAAGTATCTTTTTATGTGTTTTTGTCTATTTTTGTCCATGTGTCTGCATCGCTGTTTTAATTTTTTTTTAAATTAACTAGTAGAATTAATTTTAGTACATTTGAAAAATATGTTGGTAAACAAATGAATCATTCTTATACTGAAACAGTCAATATTGAAGCTCTTATTTAAAAAATAATATTCCAAACCACTTGGAATAACAATATTCAGAATTTGTGCAACCCCTGACATTCTCGTCTCATTATCATCACCATTATTGTTGTTGTTGTATTTATTTTATATTTAATAATAATTGCTATTGTCAATTAAAACTAAAAAGCTGGTGTTGATGTAGATATTTGATTCCCAGACCATGAGTCTGGGGGTGAGGATGTAGCTCAGGGCCACATCAGCGGGGTGGGGCTTGCTGAACCTCCCAGCCCACATCTGTGCTCTCCTGGGGGAGATGGAGCCGGAAGCAGTGGCACCGGCGTGGGGCTGGTGTCCTTGGGGCATGTGGCCCAGCTTGTGCTCTCGTAGGTCACCCGGGCTTTAACCATGCCAGCGACCCCATGCCATACTGCAGGCTCTGTGGGGACGACTGTGGAGGCTCGATGCACCAGAGATGGCTGCCAGCCTCTCTGAGAGGTCAACCAGCTCAGAGAAAATACCAACAAGCGCTCCTGTGTATGGAGCTGCAGAGAGCTTTACGTGCATGGCCGCGCTGAACCCAGACAAGCTCCCAGCTAGGCCGGAGCAATGACGCTCTCTCTGTTTTACGGTTGAGGAAACTGAGGCCCAGTGACAGAGGGCAACTTGTCCAAGGTCGCACACTCAGCAGGCGGGGAGCTTGGGTGGACCCCGACATGTGTCACCCCGGAGCCTGAGCTGGACCCCTCTGCAGTCGTGTCTCCTGAGGGAAGGGGCTTGTTCAGACAGTCTGAGGGGGGCTGGTTGCTTTGGAAGAACCGTGATGTATAAATGTCTGGTTTCACCAGAGAAGTGAAGCCAGGGGTCAGGACAATGTTGGAGGTGACTTACAATCAGAGTCTTAGAGTTGGGGGGACCTCAGGGATCGTGCTCCCCAGGTCCCTCACTTGAGGAGACAAGCTTAGACAGGCAAAGTGCTTGCCTAAGCTCACCTGGTGACTGATGGCCCGTCGCACCGTCTCCGGCGGGGCAGCTTCCTTCACAATGAATTTATCTTAGATGTTTTAGTGCCATCATCCTCTTTTCTAAGGGGTTCGCAAAACTTCTCTCCTCCCCGCCCCTTTTCCAGCAGGGCCTCCAGCTCCGCCCCGCTGGCCTCCTGGACAGCGGCCATGACTGTAAATGACCAGAAAGGCCTCAAGGAGTCTTGCTGTGGTGCCAGATTCTAATCAGGCTGCTTTCCTTGAGACACCGCCTAATTTTCCTTGGGTCCAGGGACTGCACTAGGCTTTTCCATGTTGAAGCCCCATCAGTGTGAGCTGGCGTGGCATCTCTGCCTGGCTTCTCGTCACTCACTGATCCTGAGGCTTGACATGATCCCCATGGGCCATGGGTCTGTTGGGAAGGTGACCCCAGGCTGAGTCTTAGGAGGATGGCAGTCGCCGGGCCCCCTCGCACTTTCCTTCTCTATCCCTCTGCTCTCTGTTTCCCTTTCCTTTCAGGGTTGAGCAGGGCTTGCTGTGATGGTCTGAGGGTCTTCCTAGCTCTGACCAGAGGAAGGAAAGTGTGGTGGACAGAAGGGTTCTGAGTATGGCAGAGGTCTGCAGGCCAGAACCAAATGGAAGGTGTGGGGCCTTCCCTGTGACCATGGAAGCCAAGGAAGAGGGTCCAATTCTGGCGTGATTTCAGACACCCCTAGATGGAATCCTATGTGATCTTTTGCACTTCAACTGAAAGAGAATCCACCAGGAAAACAATCCAGCTGTTACCTGGGGATGTCCAGCTGTCTCTGGGCAGATCAGGAAGTGACCCCCAGAAATAGGTGCGAAAACCAGCTCTTCTGGGATCCAGGCCTAGAAAGGGTGATGGGCTGTCCCCTCTGTCATTTGCTCTAGCTGGCGGGAGCCTGAGGGTTCCTCACTTGGGAAGGGTAACTGGCTTTCACCAAAGCCCAATGAGCTCCTCGGGTTGCCCCAGAGTGTGGGGTTTACGGTCAGTGCCGCCTCAGGAGCAGCCTTCCACAGACTCCCCGGATCATCACCACAAACCCCCCCTTCCAACCGCTTTCGCCATTTCCCTGGGGCGGGTCCTCCCCTGGGTGCAGCAGAGCCCTGGCACCATTTGTGGGGTTCTCTGCCGTAGACCCAGGACACAGTGAAATGGATTTTGTTTAAGGCTATGTGCCCCAGTTCATCAATCGAATACTTCTTCTTAGCATCTGCCACGTGCATGGAGTCACACAGAGCCCTGTGATGGGGATGTATGTGTGATGTGGTGCTGCCTTGTGGGTGCCTTGGATGAGAGGTGTTTCCAGAACATCATCAGGCAGGCTGTAACTAAGTGCCATAGCCCCGCAGCCCACACTCCTAGGGAACATCTGGCTCAGCCCTGTGAGCCTGAGGGCTGGCTGACTCTGGTTCCCCTCGGGGAGAAAGGAAAAGTTTTCTAGCTTCCTGTCTTCTGTTACTTCTGCTTGCTGCCAGGCTTCCGTTCTGTTGCTGTGAGCTTGGGAGCTCCTGCAGCAGAGCTAGGACGGGGATGGCAAGAAGGCCTGGGCAGGCAGAGGGGAGCAGAGAGGCAGAGCATCCCAGGGTCTTCCGTGTTCATGCAGCTTGCTGGGGACGGCTTGGTGGAAATGGACCCACGCGTGGCTTTCTCAGGGCTGAGACTGGATCCACATCTCTGTGGCAGGTGCCAGGACAGCTGCCTCCTGGCTGTGAGGGGATGTGCAGAGAGCCCTGATTCACCCCAGGAGCCGCTGCCTCCCTAACCTCCTTTTGCCTCCTTCCTGGCAGATGATCCCTCCTGACCAGGAGCTGCTGGTGTGGTATGGGAACTCGCACAACACCTTCCTGGGGATCCCCGGGGTGCCCGGGCTAGAGGAGGAGCAGAAAAAGAACAAGCATGGTAGGTAGTCTCCATGAGGCCAGGATGACAAAGGACCCAAGGAATCCAGAGAGGGTGTGAGAGCGTGTGGTGGGGGGTGGGTAGGGGCAGGGAGTTTGCTGGCCTCTGGGGACCCCGGTTCAACCTCCAGCAGCATCGAGCACATGGGACTACTGGTTCAAGGTGGTCGATGCCCCTGGAGCCACCACCATGGCCTGGGTGTGAGTGGAAGGCGGTTCTCCTGTTTTCTGGCTAGAATAGACAGGGGCAGGTGGTGGTGGTAGGGACACCAAAGAGGCAGCGGGGTGTGGCAGGAGCAAGGGGCCGGGCAGTGGGAGCCTGGATTGAGTTCCAGCTCTGCTGTGCAATCTTGGGAATGGCTCTGTGCCTTAGTTTCCCCATCTGTAAAGGAAAGATGTTGGGCAAAATGATCTCTAAGCTAATCGGTACATTTCCCTGCCCTGCCCCTGGTGCCGGGCCGGCACAGACTAGGTGATCAGTATAAACCTGTGGAATGAAGGTGGGGCCAACTGTCCCTGCATGTGTTGGGGTGGGATGCTGATCATCAGGATGGGGACCATTTGCTCAAGACTTGTTTCGTGCCAAGTATTGGGCTAAACCTTTCACAGATATCATCCCACTTGGGTCCTCATAAAACCCTTGTGAAATTTGATTTTCCATATTTTTAGAGGATGAACCTGAGGCTCATGGACTACCGTTTACTGAACCCTTGCTCTGCAGCTAATGTTTACAAAGTAATTTCTCTGATCCTTACAGCAGGCTTATGGGGGTGCTGCTGTTAATGCCTCCACTTCCCAGATAAGGAAAGTGAGGCGCAGTTCCCTGGTACATGTGGGCACTCAGTAAATAGTCATGGGATGAATAAATGAAAGGAGGATTTTTGAGAGCGGAGGGGTTATAATAGTTACTACCACTTATCGAAGGCTACTCTGAGGCAGGCATTTCCCACACGGGCTGAGACAGGCAAAGTGCTCAGCACAGAGTAACCTTCAACAGTCCTCAGCTTTTTGTGCAGTCGTGCATAGCCCCCTGAGGTCGTAGGATGTTCCCATTTTACAGACGAGAAAGTTGAGATTTAATGAAGCTAAGTCACCAAGTCCCCGAGGTGTCACAGCATGGAGTCCAACTCCTATTTGACCTCAAACCAGGGTCTTTGCTGCCCCTCTCATCCCTCTGCCAGCGCCTCCAATCAGTTTGCCCAGGAACCACCTGTCGATCGGTGGCGGGCTGGGCCCTGGGCGGGGCGCGCGGGTGCTGAGCCGCGGGATCTAACTAGGCTGCTCTCTCCCCCCCGGGCCCCGCCCGCGCGGCCAGAGGACTTCCACCCCGCGGACTCGGCGGCAGGCACCGCGGGCCGCATGCGCTGCGTCATCTGCCACCGCGGCTTCAACTCGCGCAGCAACCTGCGCTCGCACATGCGCATCCACACGCTGGACAAGCCCTTCGTGTGTCGCTTCTGCAACCGCCGCTTCAGCCAGTCGTCCACGCTGCGCAACCACGTGCGCCTGCACACGGGCGAGCGCCCCTACAAGTGCCAGGTGTGCCAGAGCGCCTACTCGCAGCTGGCCGGCCTGCGCGCCCACCAGAAGAGCGCGCGCCACCGGCCGCCCAGCGCCGCGCTGCAGGCGCACTCGCCCGCGCTGCCCGCGCCGCACGCGCACGCGCCCGCGCTCGCCGCCGCCGCCGCCGCGGCGCACCACCTGCCGGCCATGGTGCTGTGAGCGCGCGCCCGCGCGCCCGCGCCCCCGCCTCCTCGCCCGCAGGGCCGCGGGGTCGGGCTGCTCTCTCCTCTGCCTTGACCTCCGGGCCGCCCCCGCGCTGTAGTGCGCCCCATGGGTGACCCCCAGGCATATGCTCTTCGCCTCGTTTCGCAGATGAGGACACTGAGGGACGACGTCCCTTTCCCAGACCACCCAGCTAGTGCCGCTGCCTCTTCGGGGGGTCCCCATGCCCGGCCTCACTCGTGAGTCTCCGTCCTCCTGTCGAGCCGGCCGTCCAGGCTGGCACCCCCCTCGTGGCTGGCAGGAGAGGGGACTGAAAGTCTCCGAGGGCCCTCAGCGGGGGAAGGGGGCTCCCACCTGCCCCCTCAGAGAGCTGCGTGTTAGGAATGGAGGGAGAGCGACCTCTCTGTCCCAGTGTGGGCAGGGGGCACGGGCGGTGCGCGCATCTGTCTCCGCCTCCTGCCTCTTGGCACTGGTGTCCTGCAGTGTCGGGAAACACGGACACGATCTTGAGAGCTGGGGGCCTACGGGGCTCGGGCAGCCGGAAGAGGCCGGAGAGACCTGCACTTCTTGTCCGGCGGGCCCTTCTCTCCTTCACGCCGCCTTCCCCCCACACCCGGCTCCCTGAGGATGGATGAGGCACGAACACTTTGCAGTGTGCCAGGCAGGTTGAGAATGAAGGCAAAACGGAAATCCACTGTGGGACCCCGGGCAAGGCCCTGCTCCTCGTTGGGCCTCAGTTTCCCTTTTCCCCATCTGTAAAATGAGAGAGTTGGACCAACGCCCCCTCCCCTTCAGCTCTGACGCCATGCTTGGGAAGGGGAAGATTCCCTGCCCCAACTCGCCACGCTCCAGCAAGAGGAGGGCGAGACTGGCTTCTCTGCCCGGAGAGCACTTCCGAGCTGTGCAGGATCGGGGGGGTGGTCCGGAGGGGGGTCCGGGGTGTCCGCCCTGCTCGCCCACACTCTCCCTTGCCCCCTCCCAAGTTTCCCCAAAGTCCGGCCCTGGGCGCCCTCTGGTGTCACCTATCCCACCTTGCAGTCATTTACCAGAATTCTCGTATGGGCGTTTTGTAAAATACAGAAACTATAATAATATTAATGAAAAGTATAAAATGTATAGAGTTTTCAAGAAACTGTGTTCTACTTCCAGAAAATGGTCACTTTAACTTTGTAAATATTTATCTAAAATGATATTTACAAAACTGCGATATATATTATTTGATTGTATATGTACAACTGTAAATACATTTGTACCTCTCTTGTATTCTAAAATAAAAATTACTTGGAACATTTATCACTTAGCATATGAATGGGTCGACACTTTTGTCTGCATGAAAAGGAAATATGGAAAGTGCCTAGAAGCCGGAGAGGGGGCGGGAAGGATTGTTCCACTTACTGGTTTTGAAAATCACCATTGTGTGGTCAGTAAGGAGAGTTCTGTCTGTCACAACTGGGGTGTCACAGTCCCAAAGAGATGGCCACTGTGCAAAGCAACCGGGTATCTCGGAAGGGGCTGGGCCACTTTCCTCCTGGTTTCCAGTGGACTCTCAAATATCAGTGTTCCACTTTGTTACTTCCCCTAAATCTTTACTTACTTTTTTTTGTGGACAGCTTGAAGAAATTGAAGCAGCCAGTGGGGGCGGGCCAAGATGGCCACCAAGTGCCTTCCCAATGCCTAGAATTTCCAAATGCTCTGGGTCTCCATTTCCAGATCCTCCTGGAGGAAGAACAGGAACAGGGAGGCCATCATTGCAATGCCAAGTGCTTCAGAGTCCAAAAAGGCCCAGCCTCTCCTGGCCGGAAGGAGGTGTGCATGCTAGGGAGTGTGAGTTCACACCTGTGTTCCAGCTCATGCCAGCCATGAGGGTGTCACCCTTCCAACCCGCTGGCACCCTCAGGCACACCTCTCTATGCATCCTTATCTAGCTGTGCACACACACACACCTGCAGACACTGGAATTCACACTTGTACACACATGCCATCCCCATTTGGAGCTTCAGGTGTGTATTCCCAAAGATTCCCATACTCTGGGGAACTGGTCTTGCACCCTGGCAGAGGGGGCACAGGCAGAGACGTATACTTAGCATGTTTACTTATAGATCCCATCTGGAGTTGGGAAGTCACCCTTGGTCCTCCTCCTCCTCTGGTCACAAACCCTGCTTCTCCTTTGATACCTCACCACTAGGCTTCTGATGCCTCTGGTGGCCCCTGCCTTACCCTCCTCTCACTGCAGCCCCCACCCAGGCCTCTGGTTCCCATGACCAAAGCTATCTGTCCTGAATCCCCATCCCTCCAGATATTGATGGGTAAAGTAGAATTAAACTCGCCCACATGCCGTGCCTTCTAGAGAGTAATGCTGGCTTCCTGAAGAAGGGCCTGCAGAGAAGTCAGAGGGGCCCTTGATCAAAAATATAAATGGGTCTCCATAGGTGACTCTGTTCTGTGAGGTCCCAGCCGCAGATCACAAGGGCCACAACCCAGGCTCCGGAACCCACCTGGTGGCAGCAGGCGGTAACTGCAGAGTACAGTGCATCTCCTATGCCTGCGGCTGACCTGCTCCTGCAGAAGTGTGCTGGCCCTGGGTACAAGGATGAGCAGACAGGAATTGTGGTCCTGAAGAATTTGCACACTGGTGGGAGGCCTGATCCTGAAAGCCTAACCTCTCACCTTGCTTGCTTTTCCAGAAGAGGCCTCAGGCCCCTATCCCTAGAGTGCACGCCCCCACCTTCCCACAAAGGTGTGAGAACACAGCCACAGCAATTTCTGGGCTTAAGGATTTAAATGCATGCATTCTGGGAATCCTCCCCACAAACCCAGGAAGCTGATGCTCTTTTTGTCCCATGCTCCTTTAATATCCATTTGAAGTATAAGAAAACTGAAGCAGAGAGAGAGTTATTTGCCCATGTCACTCAGCCAGTGAGTGGCAGAGCAGGGTTTCACAGTGGCGTCTGACCCTAGAAGCCATGCCCTTGACCAGTAGGCCACACCATCTCCCAGTCAGCCTGCATATTCGGTCTGAAGGGCTTTCTGCATATTTCACAGGATGCAGTGCAGCCCAGCACTGTATATTGACCTTGTATCTTTCAACCTTGCAAAACTTGCTTATACATTCTAGTAGCCTTTTTGTAGATTCCTTAGAACTTTCTATGTACATGATCATGTTATCTGGGAATAAAGACAGAGATGCCTTTTATTCCTTGCCTTATTGCATGGTTCAGGACCTCCAGGAGTAGAAGATTCTAGATAGAGGCCACCTGGTCTGGGGTTTGAAACTCTGCTCTGCCATTCACTAACTGTGTGACCTTGGGTGAGTCAGTTAATATCTCCGTGCCTCAGGTTCCTCAAATGGAAAATGGGGTGATATTCGCTCCTAAGGATGTTGTGAGGATTAGGTGGGGTAATGTATATAAATGAATAAAGTGCGTGGCTTGATGCCTGGCACAGTGAGTGCTCAATAAACGAGAGCTGTGGGTAATACAAGAATGCCTTTGGCGGGTGAGAGGGTTGTAGCTGCTCTTGCCACCTACTCCACTGCGCATCTCCCGAGGGCATCTGAGAGGGCTGTCCACCCCTCCACACCCCCTCTCCTACCCTTTCTTGTATCCATTATCCTTGAATCTCTTGAAATGGAGGAACAGATATCCTAAGCTTTCAGCTTCCTTCCTGCCTTGGAGCTGGCCTGCTGGGACGTGTGTCTGTGGGTGGTGGGGAAAGTGACGGATGGTGGCTGGTTAGTACTCATGCTGACTGCTTCCTCACAACATGACCACCTTGGGGAAGTCAGGCTTCTTATGTGCTGGCTCAGGGCTCCGAAGGCAAGTGCTCCAAAAGAACCAGGTGGAGCTGACGGTCTGTTCTGACCCAGCCTTGGAGTCACCTAGAGGCACTTCTGACTTACGCTCTCTATCGAAGCAGCCATGAGCCCACCCAGATGCAACGGGAGGAAGCACAGACCCCACTTCTCCATGGAAGAGGTATCAAAAAATTCAAGGACATGCTTAAAAACTCCCGTACACATTAAGGCTATTTCTGATGTTTTTAGGAGAGGTACTTTGATGAGCGTCCTCGTGCAGAAATCTCTGTGCACATCTCTAATTAGAAATTTTCTGCAGTTACTTTTACCATTTTAATGGAACACAAGGTGAAGCCAGCGGGCAGATCACAATTGGGCCAGAGCTCCTGGCCAGAGAGTCCCTGCTGCCTCTATTTTCACATTTTTCAAGATTTCCTTGCTGGTTATATGGAAATTAAGAAAAGAAACCTTGGGGCCAGCCCCGTGGCTTAGCAGTTAAGTGTGTGCACTCCGCTACTGGCAGTCCGGGTTTGGATCCCGGGCCCGCACCGACGCACTGCTTGTCCCGCCATGCTGAGGCAGCATCCCACATACAGCAACTAGAAGGATGTGCAACTACGATGTACAACTATCTACTGGGGCTTTGGGGAGAAAAAGGGGAAAAAAAGGAGGAGGATTGGCAATAGATGTTAGCTCAGGGCCGGTCTTCCTCAGCAAAAAAAGAGGAGGATTTGTATGGATGTTAGCTCAGGGCTGATCTTCCTCACAAAAAAGAAAAGAAAAGAAATCTTAACTAAATTGGAGTCGGGAAGGCCTGTAGGAGACACTCTCACGCCCTATCATACATGTCAATTACACCCCAACAGGAAGAGATGGAGGCTCTCATCTCCCACAGGAAGTACAACTACTTTACTACTGAAGGAAGATTTCTCTCCCCACCTGGCAACAGCCCAGCCAATGAGAAGCACCACAGCTCAGCCAATGAGAAGCCGTTGCTGCCTGGAACTGTTACTTTCCCCCAATAGACTTTCCTTTAGAACAGCCCCTCCTGACTTCCCCTATTTCTCTATAAAAGCAGCTCCCCTCCTTTGTTCTCTGGATTTGCCTGTGGTTCCCTGTAGCATGCACATCCCGAATTGCAGTTCTTTTGGCTATTCCCGAATAAACTTGTTTTGAGAATAAAATAACAGGCGAATTGGCTTTTTAAGTTGATACTTTGGGCCGGCCCCATGGCTTAGCGGTTAAGTGCACGCGTTCCGCTACTGGCAGCCCGGGTTCGGATCCTGGGCACACACCGACGCACCGCTTCTCCGGCCATGCTGAGGCCGCGTCCCACATACAGCAAATAGAAAGATGTGCAACTATGACATACAACTATCTACTGGGGCTTTGGGGAAAAAAGGAGGAGGATTGGCAATAGATGTTAGCTCAGAGCCGGTCTTCCTCAGCAAAAAGAGGAGGATTAGCACGGATGTTAGCTCAGGGCTGATCTTCCTCTCAAAAAAAAAAAAAAGATGTAGCATAAGTTGACAGTCACCTTGACTTGGAGTTCCTCTGTCTCCCTCCGTCCAACTGCCCAGTGTGGACATGTCCTTCACCTCAAGGCTCACTCAGATACCACTTCTGTCCGGGGAGCTTTTCTGTCCTCCCCCACGCCCCATCCCTGAGCTCCTGACTGAGCCCCTTGATGGCTGGGCAGCCAGTGATGCAGCTCTGTGGCCCCCACAGCACACAGTGGTGCTGTTGTTCAACTGCAGACGCTTATTGAATAAGTTCATTCATTCTTTTTTTTTTTTTTTTTTTAAAGATTTTATTTATTTTATTTTTTCCCCCCAAAGCCCCAGTGGGTAGTTGTATGTCGTAGCTGCACATCCTTCTAGTTGCTGTATGTGGGACTCGGCCTCAGGATGAACGGAGAAGTGGTGCCTCGATGCGCACCCGGGATCCGAACCCGGGCCACCAGCATCGCAGCGCGCGCACTTAACCACCAAGCCACAGGGCCGGCCCTGAATAAGTTCATTCATTCATTCAACAAATATTTATTGGGTGCTGTTCCAAGGGTACCTGGGATTTGTTTTCATCAGGGATGCTAAGACATGCAAACCTGGAAATGACTGCTACAAAAGGAGAAGTTTGTTACGGTCACGATTCGCTAGAAACAGGACGCACAGCACACCCTGCAGGGACACATGGGGAAGCACTGGGCTTGATCAGGAGGCAGAGCGAGCAAGGAGAGAATGTGGGAAGAAGCCTTTATTGTGGTTTCCACAGGAAGGAATGGGTGAGGCAGGGTGAGCAGGCTTAGGATTGGCTAATTTGAATAATTTCAATGAGCTCTGAGGCATAGAGGCTGTCCCTAGTTGTCTGGTACCTGGCCCTAGGGTGATGAGGGCAGGTGGATAGTGGCCCGGGGTGTGAGAGCCCCATAAAGGAGGTGGTTGGGAGTGTGTGCTCTGGGCTGGGTAGTTTGCACATGAAAAGCACACTCCTGGGCCAGTTGTTGACTATCTAGGAACTGGCTAACCCTGGGAGGAGCAGTCCTTTCAGGATCAGCAAAGTCTAAGATGTCCAAGCATCAGATCACAGAAAATAGAGGACGTGGTTAAGACAAGGGCCTGCTATGTATCCAGACAGTCCTAGGACTGGGCTGTGAACAAAACAGACAAGGTCTGGGCATTTGCGGGGTTCATATCCCTCGGGGGAGACAGATGGAGCAAACAAACAAGCAAATACATATTTTGTAAATCTATCTTATCTTTTCAACAAATACTGTATGGCTGCCCTCTATATGCCAGACTCAGTTCTCAGCACTGATGCACACTGAACAAAACAGATAAAGTCCCTGTTCTGAGAGCACTCACGTTCTCGTGGAGAAAGACTGCGAAAAACGAGCAAACAAGAAAATTCAGTGACAAGAAGTAAAACAGGATCAAGTGATAAAAAAGGGACTGAGAGTTATTCCAGATCAGGTGGTCAGGGAAGGCTTCTCTGAGGAGGTGATATCTGAGCTGAGATCTGAGTGAGGAGAAGCAGCCAGCCACACAAAGACCTGGGGGAAGAGAATTCCATGCAGAGCTCGCCAAAAGCGCAGTGATCCTGGGGGTGGTGACAGGCTTTGCATGCGGAACTCAGAAGAGACCAGCGCATCTGGCTGCAGCGTAGTGAGTAAGGGAGTGGTTAGGAGGCAAGTGAGGTCAGAGATGGACAGGGCCACAATGATGAGTTTGGATTTTATTCTTAGTGTAAAGGGAAGCTGCCAGAATGTTCTAAGCAAGGAAATGGTTTAATCTGATCTGTTTTTTAAAGCTCCCTCTGGCTGCTATATGGAGATTGGATGGTAGGAGGCAAATGCAGAATTAGGGAGACGAGCTACGAGGTGATACCCAGGTAAGGGATGACATTGATCGGCTTGGGGTGTGGCCCTGGAGATGCACCGATGGGGAGGTAGATGGATGTGGGGGAATCCGTGAAGGTGAGACCCGACTGGCCATTAAAATCACTCACGGAGTTAAAACACACACTCAGAGACTTCTGGGACCCCACCTTTGTAGAACCTCAACGCCTAAGTCTGGGCTCAGGAATCTATGTTTCTAACAAGCCCCTCTGGGATGTGCACTCTGTTTTCGGGTGGCTGCTTGTCTCCGGGGTGTGAAGAGGCAAGTGCGATGCAGAGACAGGAGCACCAGAGTCTGGGTTCTGCACCCAGACAGGGGTCTGCAGTCTTGGGTTCTAGTCCCAGCTGCAGGTCTGTTGTTGGGACTCGGTGGCCCCAAATGATTTTCAGGAATACCAATGCCTACCTCCAAGATGGGCCGAGTGTGAGGGATAACTACAACAATGTTTGTAAAGCACTCAGCAAAGTACCAGGCCCCCCGGAAGCGTGTAGGCAAGGGTGCAGGGTCTGGGGTACAGCAGGTGCAGTCGGAAGGAACACTGGCCCTGCCACCAAGTGCTGCGTGAATTCCAGTCCTTGAGGGCCTCGATTTCCTCCTCTATAAAAAGATATCTGCAATGGACTGAATGTTTATGTCCCCCCAAATTCATATGTTGAAATCCTAACCCCTAAGGTGATGGTATTAGGAGGTGGGGCCTTTGGGAGGTGATTAGGTCATGAAAGGGAGCCTTCATGAATGGGATTAGTGCCCTTATAAAAGAGACCCCAGAGAGCTCCCTCACTCCTCCCACCATGTGAGGACCCAGTGAGAAGACAGTGGTCTGTGAACCAGGGAATGAGCTCTGGCCAGACACTGAATCTGCTACCACACTAAGAGAGCATCCGTAATCTCAACGTTGTGACAGGCTGGTAAGCGTGAGTGCTGTGAGAATGGGAGAGGCTAAGGTTATGTCCATCCCTCTTGGGATGAAACTGGATGATGTCAAGACTACACCCCACTCCGTCTAGGAGCACTCCCAGGCCCAGCTCCCTAGCTGACTGGGCTATCCTGGCTCAAAGGACACCACTGCCCTCTTATGGCTGAGGCCGGACTCAACAGAGGGACCCTTCTCACACTTTCTTGGCTCTAGGATCTTGCTGCAGGCAGGGAAGAGGGCAAGTGTTTGGTCTGCCCACTGACAGGATGACCTATGGAGCTCTAGAATTTATATCATCGACTGCCGCACGGGTTGGATTTCTTGACAAGCGTAGTAGTAAGCCTTGCTTAGGTGAAAGAAATTCACTCAATTTGGAGATTTATCAAACGATTGGTCTGATGGAGGCAGCAGGCCTGATTTACTGAACACAGCGTGTGGGGCTGATGCATCTTATTTCATTTAATCCTCTTTAGGGTCCTCGTGCATAAAGAATTATCATTTCCAATTCCCTGAGGTTGAAACTCAGTTTGTTGTGAATGCTACAAACCATGCAGGACAAGGGTGAGGGAGAGGTTAGTGGGAGGCGGGGAGAGGAGACGACAGAAATGCTCCTATCGGGCCGGCCCTGTGGCTTGGTGGTTAAGTGCGCGCGCTGCGATGCTGGTGGCCCGGGTTCGGATCCCGGGTGCGCATCGAGGCACCACTTCTCCGTTCATCCTGAGGCCGAGTCCCGCATACAGCAACTAGAAGGATGTGCAGCTACGACATACAACTATCCACTGGGGCTTTGGGGGGAAAAATAAAATAAATAAAATCTTTAAAAAAAAAAAAAAGAAATGCTCCTATGTTAAACAGGACACCGAGAAAAAAAACCACATATACATCTCTCTGTCCACGCTGTATCCTCAAAACCGAGCCTGGCACACAGCAAGCGCTGAATCCCCAGTATGTAAGTAATATATAAGTGAAGGAAATATTAGCCAGGATCTTTGTACTATCTGTGCACTTGTCTTCCCTACCAAATATACCTGCCTTGTAACCTTTAAAGGTTTCTTATTTTTTCAAAAGAAATGTTAGGGTAAATCACCTCACTCCAAAGAAGTCATTATGAAAGAAGGAACCAGCACCCACGGGGCGGCTGTTACGTAGTATACTGGGGCTACTAGGAACAGCAAGAAAAAGGCCTCTTCTTTCTGTCCAAATAGCGTTTTCTGTAGATCCCACCTCCTGATCGTCCTGAGCTCTCTCATACAAAAACATCAGATTTTAGCAGCTTAGAGTTGGAAGGAAACTCAGAGGTCCATTTCTCAATTATCTCTAACCCTGGTAAGCAATAAATGGAATGATGAGTACCAGAGAGTTTTGGTAAAAAGTCAAACGGTATACAACCCGAGATTTTATTCCACACGTGCAGCCTTGCCAATAGTAAAAATGGCAACTCGACTCCCTTCTTCCCTTCATGTTAACCTAATGGTTGACAATAGTCAGCATGGCCGCCAGACCGTGAGTTCCCATTGGCGGCTGCTCTGAGGCCCCGCCCTGCGCGCCCCTCCCTGAGACGGCCGGGAATTGCGGGGCCGGATCTCGCGGCTGCGGCCTGGCTGCGCTTGCGCGAGTCTTTGGCGCCAAGATGGCGATGGAGATGAGGCTGCCTGTGGCTCGCAAGCCTCTTAGCGAGCGCCTGGGCCGCGAGAGTAAGAAACACCTGGTGGTGCCGGGGGACACGATCACCACGGACACGGGCTTCATGCGGTACGTGGGAACTTGGGGACGCGGGGCCACAAGGGGCGGCTGCAGGGCTCTCTGCACGTGGCCTGCTGGCCGAAACCCGGGCCGCTGTCCCCTGGCGTCTAAGGCCCTGCGGGACCCAGGGCACATCTGAGCATCCCAGTCGCCTCGTTTCCGGGTGTCGGGCTTCTAGTCCCTGCATCTTGTGTATCCCCATCGGCCTCCTGAAACCGTCCTCTCCTGACCTCTGGTGGCCGTGACTCCTGGGTCCTCTGCCTGAGGTCCATTTCTCTGAGCCTTCCTCGTTGGAGACCTGGAAACCGCGGAGGGTTAGGGGCAGGGCCTCTTAATAGTTTTCAGCTATCTTAGGGGACGGTGGGCTTTCCTGACTCGACCTTCTGTTCTCTCGGCGTCATCTCCTAGCCGGGTGCTCGGTTTTGGAATCAGTAATTGTTTGGGTTTAGGACAAAAATATATTGTGCTCCATGCACCCAAACAGACAACTTTAAATCTGAAAGCAGTACAATATGTTGTAGTTAAGAGGGCAGCTCTGCAGTCGGACAGTTGGGGTTCCAGACCTGCTGTCACCTGTTATTAGCTGTATTACCTCTCCCAGGTCAGTTTCCTTGTCTGGAAAATAATGATAAGAACAGTAACTATTTGATAGGGTCATGAGGATTAAATGAGGTAATAATTAAGAAAAGAAGCAAAACTCACCATCATATCACCATCGTAGATAAACACAAGTGGTATTTCAGCCTTTTTTGTGGGGGGTACACATGTACATGTAGGAGGGGTACTGCATTTACAGCATTGCCCTTTAACCTTTTGGTTTGAGGTTACTAGATCCTAGGAAATCTTTTTTTTTTTTGAGGAAGATCAGCCCTGAGCTAACATCTGCCAATCCTCCTCTTTTTGCTGAGGAAGACTGGCGTGGGCTAACATCCATGTCCATCTTCCTCCACTTTATATGGGACGCCACCACAGCATGGCTTGCCAAGTGGTGCGTTGGTGCGCGCCCAGGATCCGAACCTGCAAACCCTGGGCCGCCACAGCGGAGTGCACGCACTTAACCGCTTGCGCCACCGGGCTGGCCCCCGGATCCTAGGAAATCCTAAGATTCAGTCCTTCATTCATGCATTCAACATATATTTATGTTGTGTGTGGTTAGGGTGCAACAGTGAACAAAGTGGGAGTCTCTGTCCTGGTGGAGTTTAACAGGGAGAGACAGATGATAAACAATAAGCACAAACAAATGAATTATTCAGAATGTTTGGTGCTAAATGCAGTGGAAAAAATTAAAAGTCGAGCAGGGTAAGTGGAATGTGGTTGGGAATGTGATGGGGGTGGTGGCAGCAGGGTGGGTGACTATTTTAAATGGAGTAGTCGAGGAAGGCCTAATGGCGAAAGTGACATGTGAGTAGACTTGAGTAAGATGAGGGAGATGTCCCTGTAGCTCTCTAGAGAAGGAGTGTTGTAGGCAGAGGGAGCAACCAGCACAAAAGTTAGGCTTTAAGGCAGGAGGAGCCTGTTAGGTTTGAGGAATACATTGTTCTTGACGGGAGAAGTCATCTCAAGTGTTACCCTGATATCCTTTGTATCTTCCTCTTGCAACAGCGGCCATGGGACTTACATGGGGGAAGAGAAGCTCATTGCGTCTGTGGCTGGATCTGTGGAGAGAGTGAACAAGTTGATCTGTGTGAAAGCTTTGAAAACCAGGTGAGAACAAAAGGTGTGTATTCTCTGTCTTGTGGCATCCATATCGCACAACCAGGTTTTTTCTGCCACACCACACCTCCCACCCCCACCCCCGTCTGCCTTCTCATTCTGTAGGTCTGCGATTTGGAACATGTATAGGTGACTGTAGGAAGTGCAGGCTTCAAAGGTTTCCCCACCTTATGTGACCTCCCCAACCCTTTGTTCCCTCCTCTGCGAAATGAGGATAATATCACGACCTACCTTGTAGGATTTTCATTAGAATTCATTGGAAAGGTGCATGTAAAGTACTTAGCACTGGGCCTCCTACCTAAAAGGACTCAATAAAGGTTAGCCCGAGAAAGGAAGCCAGTGGTGTCAGAACAGAGTGAGTGAGGGGGAGAGTAGGAGCAGATGCAGGCAGAGAGCTGAGGTGGGCAGTCGGCCTGCCTTGTAGCCATGATAAGCATTTTGACATCCACTTTGTATAATCTGGGAAGCCACCGGAGGGGCTGGAGCAGAAGAGGGGCATGATCTGACTTCTGTTTTAATAAAATCACTCTGGCTGCTGTGGGGGGATTGAAGAGGGACAGGCGCAGGCTCAGGGAGACAGATTAGGGGACTGTTTTCATCATCTGAAGTGATGGTGGCTTGGACTAAGGTGGTAGCAGTAGAAGTGGGGAATAGCGATTAATTCTGCATATCTTTTGTGTTCTGAGTTTTTATTATAAAAAGGTGTTTGATTTTGTATTCTTTGGGATTTTCTATATATAGGACCATGTGTATGAGTAGAAAGAGTTGTACTTCTTCCTTTCCGATTTGGATGCCTTTTATTTTCTGGTGAAAGTAGAGCCACTAGGATCTGCTGCTGGACTTGTCCTGGAGCATGAGAGAGAAAGAGAAATCAAGGGTTCCTCCAAGAACTCCAAGGTTTTTGGCTTGAGCAGCTGGAGGGATGGAGTTGCCGTTCACTGAGATGGTGATGACTGGGAGAGGATCAGTTTGCAGTGGAGGAGGGCGGGGAGCTGCTGGAAAGCTTTCTTTTAGGTTTATTTCATTTGAAAATGCGTCTTAGTCACATAAATGGAGATGTTGGGTAGCCAGTGGTTCACTACCGTCTGGAATTCAGGAGAACTGTACAGTCATGAGTGGTATTTAAAGCCATTAGGTTGGATGAGCTCACCAAGAGGTGAGTGTGGGACAAAAAGAGAAGAGTGCCAAGGACTGAGCCTTCACTGTGGACCACTTCATCATTAGCCCTGGAGTGAGGAACTAGCAGAGGGGCCTGAGACAGCAACCAGTGTGTTGGGGACAGTGAGTAGACTGGTTTGGGTCATGTCCTGTCTCAGTCTCCTTTCTCCTCCTTTGGCTGAGCAGAACCCACCTGTGTTCCAGAGCCCACCAGAAAATATTCCATGCTTTTCACTGTCATGTAATCAACAAAATAGGGGTTTCAGGCTTAATGAATCACTTGCAATCTATGGTTTGTTTAAAAATAGTTCATGGAGGGCCAGCTCCTGTGGCCTGGTGGTGAAGTTTGGTGTGCTCCACTTTGGCGGCCCGGGTTCAGTTCCCAGCTGCAGTCCTACATTACTTGTCAGTGGCCATGCTGTGGTGGTGGCTCACATACAAAATAGAGGAAGATTGGCAACAGGTGTTAGCTCAGGGCAAATCTTCCTCAGCCAAAAAAAAAAAAAAAGTTAATGGAGACTTTATACATGTAGGAATGTTTGAAGTTGCCAGTTCCTGAAAATAAGTCCAAACAGCATAGTTATGTGAATTTACTAAATGGTGAAATCTCAAATGGTACTTGGTTTTGTAATAAAGTCTTTTCACTGATGGATGACATTTTGTTTTATCTTTCAGATATAATGGTGAAGTAGGAGACATTGTAGTGGGGAGAATCACAGAGGTAAAGCTGATATCAGATTGGTATTTACAAAGTAAAGGCAGGCTGGTGATTTAATGAATGGGATAGTCTTTCTATATGGAGTTATGTGAATGAAGCATTCATTGTATTTGGCTCTTATCTAAGCTTTGACATGAACAGTTGGCTTGTTATATTTGGGATTTTGGTCACATATGACTCTTGCTCTTGCCCCTGGAGCATGTATCCAGGTGTGGAATTTCTGTTTGTAGGTTCAGCAGAAGAGGTGGAAGGTGGAGACTAACTCTAGGCTGGATTCAGTCTTGCTTCTCTCATCCATGAACCTTCCCGGAGGAGAGCTGGTAAGGGTATTTGTGGTTTGCTGGTGAGAGCTCTGGGGTCCTTTGCTCCACCAGAGAACTTTGCTTTACACTGAGGTTGCCCCATTGACTCCTATTTGTCTGCTGTGAAGTTTCCTGGACGTACATGTAGGCTTTTCACTTGGCCCAGGCCTCCCAACAGAGGCAGCAATTGGTGTATGGTAAGATCTGGAATGTCCATGGGAAGGAATCCCAAAAGAGAGTTGGTGTCAGAAGCTCCCAGACGCTTGGTGCTAATTATTTTCCTTTTCTGGGTGTATCAGCTTTGCACAGTGAAGGTGTTCCCTGAAAAGCTAGACTAGTTTTAATGAATTGAATGGCATCTGGTTGTTCCAGGCAGCTGCAGCACCCAAGCTGCCGCCTTTTGTAGAATGCCGAGGTTGACCTTTATCTTCTGTCCTGCGTATGTTTAGAGAGAGGCTCACTGTGCTAGGTTCTGTGGAGGATAAGATAAAGGAGGCCTGACTGAGTTTCTGAAAGCTTACAGACCAGCAGAGGATATGAGATAACTGATCCAAATACCTGGCAGTCGAAGAATAAACAAATGTGCGGTTGTACAAAAGGAATGATTAATTTCAGTGAGAGAAGCCATAGGAAAGATGGGCATTGGAGTTGACCCTTGAAGGATAGATAGAACTTCAACGATGAATTCAGGGAATCTGAGATAAAGGGAAATGTGTGAGCAAAGATACAGCCAAGCCGGAGGTAGTCTGGTCGCGCTGGAGCTTGGAGGGCTCACATGGAAGTTGAGAGGGTTTTGAATATCACGTAAGGAGTTTGAATATTATTCAGAAGAGGGAGGGAGAGGAAGGAGAAGAGGAGCTGTGGGGAGGTCTGTAATATGGAAAGTAGTGGTTATGGCTCTTTTTGCCCTTGAGTGGCACGGGTTACTTACTCTCGTGTTTGAGCGTTGTGGCTGGCCTCAGGAATCTCAAGAGGAAGTGAGAGAGAGAGAGAGAGGAGATGGAGGGAGATCTTGCTGTAGGATCTGACTTACGTAACGTCATCATCTCTTTGTGTATTTCAGAGGAGAAGATCTGCAGAAGATGAGCTGGCAATGAGAGGTTTCTTGCAGGAAGGAGACCTTATCAGTGTATCCTGCACCTTACATTCCCGCATCTTTATGCTTTATATGGAGCTGGGAAATGGGGCTTAAATTGTATGTCTCCAGCAGGAGAAATGTAATCATTGCAGGGAGCTGAGTCCTAGATCAGGTGTCAAGGGCCCTGCTGCAGTCTTTCTCCATCCCCTTTACCCAGACTGACTCTCCAGCTCTTGTTCATGTCTGCCGCTGCTAAGTCATTTCTTTGTGTCTTGTAACTTATGGTGGCCCGTGCTTTAAGCTAGACTCAGATTTTCTCAACGATGTTAACTTTTATCCCAGGGAGTAGAAAAGGGGTTGTTCATATCAAGATATCCCTAACCAAGGGGGAGAGGTTAGGTCACAGTGATGTCCTCCGGGTCTGTCTAAGACCGCTGAGCAGGACTGTTGGAGATGGGAGGAAAGGATAGAGAGGTAGGGCCAGGGACGCAGGGAAAGCAGGTGACATGAGAGTATTTGTTCCTTCATCACCCTGGCCAGGCTGAGGTCCAGGCAGTGTTCTCTGACGGAGCTGTCTCTCTGCACACGAGGAGTCTCAAATACGGAAAAGTAAGTTGGGCTCTTGCTGTTCTCGTTTGCCAACCAAGACTTCAAATCCATTTCTGAATCCCCAGCACTTGTTGGAATTCTAAAGAACCCCAGAAGTGAAGCGTTAACAGGCCAGCATCCCACAAACTGATTGATTCACACGGTCATGGGTCAGTAGCATTGTAGAGGATGACAGCTTGTATCCTTTTTCTACTGAGGAGCTTGTTCTGGCAGAAGAGCCCCTGTGACTGGGCCCTGAGGCCAGGGGACACTGTAGCTTTGCAGTGGGGCCAGGGCTGAGAGGCAGTCCCTGGAACAAGGAGAGGTCATGGACTGATGAAACAGGACCATCTCAGCCCTTAGACAAATGTCCAGTCAATAAAATGGGTATTGTTAGGAAAGATTGGTTTGTCACTTGAGCCTCTAAATGAAATTTTACTGCTTTTCTTGTATGAGGTGACATTATTGAGGCTATTTATTTTTTTAATGAGAGCATACTTCCCAAGACAAATTATGATTTATTAGTCTCTTGGCTTTATCTGGGTGAACACTTTCATTTTCTGAGTGGAACAAAAAACCTCTTCCCTCAGTGGAGTGGCTACAGCCAAGCATATTCATGTCTTTGAAGTAGGAGATGAAACAGCTGCGCCACGTGTGCTGACGACCTTCATGGGCTTGCATACTGCAGACCCTCCCTCAGCCAGACGTGGCCTTTGAGCTGTCCTGCCAGGACCAGGGATGGCTTTGCACCCAGCCCTTGGCCAATCCCCTTGCCCAGTGGCACACATCTCCTGGGCAGGATAGGTGGTTGGGGTCAGGGTGGAACAGAACAGTGCTCCTTGGCCCACAGGAAGCCCGAGCTTACATCCTCATTGGCTCCCGCTTCTCTAGCCGCCAGCGCGCCAGCCCTGGATTAGAATGTGATGATGATGATGACTGCAAAGGAAAATGGTAGAGGAGGGTATTGAAAGTCACCTTCTGTTGGGATATATCAATGACCTCTGCATCCAGAAGTGTTCTCTGTGAATAATTACTATGTATGTGCAAATAGATGACAGCAATTAACAGGAAGGACCCTGATTCCAATATAACTAGGACATGTATTCTGTAATCTACTTGTCGTTCACCTCGTTGACAATCCTACAGTGACTTAATCTGTGATGTGTTTCTTTAGCTAGGTCAGGGTGTTTTGGTCCAGGTTTCTCCCTCCCTGGTGAAACGGCAGAAGACTCACTTCCATGACTTGCCGTGTGGTGCCTCAGTGATTCTGGGTAACAACGGTTTTATCTGGATCTACCCTACACCCGAGCACAAAGAAGAGGATGCAGGGGGCTTCACTGCAAACCTGGAGGTGAGTGAACACCACTGCTGCTGTTGGGAGGGAGCAGAGACTGCGTGCTTCTGTGGCGTGTGGAGCTGGCTGTTTTTTAGCTATATTATTGCTGTAGTCTGAGTTAAGTTTGCATTTCCACTGAAATGTGTTCATGAACGTTGTATTGCCTGAAGAGGTGAAATCAGCACCTGATGGCAAAGTTACAGGGTAACAGCTGAAGAGCCACTGAAGAAACCATCCTTTTAATCTCCCTTGGAGTTAGCTGTTTGATTGTTTTGGAGTCCCAGAGTGATACTGTCTAAGTTATACATGGTTTTTGTGATTTGCTGTGACCATTCGTTTATTTGGTCCTGTTTATATGTTCCTCCCCTCTCCCTTTGCACCCCCTGGTAGCCTGTCTCCCTTGCTGATCGAGAGGTGATCTCCCGGCTTCGGAACTGCATCGTCTCCTTGGTAACTCAGAGGATGATGCTGTATGACACCAGTATCCTGTATTGCTATGAGGCGTCCCTTCCACATCAGGTACTCCGCCCAGCTTCTCTCTTCCTCATGTATCCGGGAGCAGGCATTACATATTTATCAGTTTGCTCCAGTTTTTTTCCCAGTAACAGCAGGCACACCTTCCAGATACCTTTACCATGTCCATCGGTAGGAACTGATCTGGTAGAAAGCCTTAATGAGTGCCTGGTGGATCTTTCCCCAAGATATTGTAATATTCTCAGTATCTAGTGTCAGGGTAGGGAATTGGGGAGATGGGGATGCCGAGTGGGACTCGTTTCTGACAGCAGCCCTCTGGACTTCACCTTGCCCATTCCAATCTCAGCTGTCTTTTTAGTGAATGCCAGAATAACAACTCTGTTCTTGTCAGATATATCCCAGAGAATCTTGCTGGTTTATTAAGCTGGTTCTAGCAGATCATAACTTGTAATACTTAGCCTTGGATAAATGAGAAGAATATAGGTTTCTGTTAACCATGCTTGGTTTCTACGTTTGACTTGGCTTGATGGTCTGCTTACGGTTGGTTTCTTTTCTGAACAAATACCTTTTTCCTTTCTTTTTCAGATCAAAGACATCTTAAAGCCAGAAATCATGGAGGAAATTGTGATGGAAACACGCCAGAGACTTTTAGAACAGGAGGGATAAGAGAAGCGTCTGAAGGACAGGACCGTGTGTACCTGACTGGAGCAGTTCTTGAAAGTGAAGAATCTGATCTGTGGTCCACATGTGGGCTCGGCAAAGAACTGGGACTGGGAGACTCATCACTTGACCTTCGTCAGGCTGCCTCCAGCCCCCACACCTGCTTTCCTCTGTTCTACGGCAAAGTCTGGGGCAGGTGACAGGGCCAGGCTCGTGGGGTTGCCTGCAGAGTCCTGGCACGAGGGGTAGTTTTGGGTCATTAAAAGCACGCAGTGTTCCAGCTGATTGGACTCCCATCCTGGAATCCTACGGAGAATCTTTTGTCTTCTCCTCACCATCAGTTCACAAGGCACAATGCCCCATGAAATCGCCCCTATAAAACGCATGCCCTCCCTGACCCCCAGACTGTTTTGGCCTCCATTCCCACCTCCTCCACAGCGCAAGTGCAACACTGAAGCATTTAGTTGTCAAGTCCACCCAGCGGTCAAATGGAGGAATAAAGGAACCAAGAGCCTTTTGCTTGGTTGGAATCTTATTGCCCACTCATGTCCTTCTAGTTATAGCTGCGGCTATGTCCACCCAGGCTGCCTTAGTCTGTCCTGCCTTGGAGGGTGATTTGTAAGAAGCTGAATTATCGATAAGAGAAGGAATGAATGTTTTGAGTGCTCTGATAAACATGAAAACAAAGTAAGAAAAATGGAGATGGGAAAAGAAAAGCTGTTTTCCTCCTCTAATTGAAATACTAATGCATTAACTTTTGGCTAATTCAGAGTTAAAAGACAAAAACAAGATGGTGAAGTTCTCACTGAGGAAGGCTAGAATTCCTAGGCATGGTTTTTCTGCTGACTAAAATGGTGCCCTGAGTTAGGTTTTGAGAAACATTCTTTTAAAGTCACTATATGAAAGTGCTCTTTTATTTCACATGTGGTGAACTATTTTTTTTTATAACTGTGGCATTAGCATTCTGTTCTTGTGTTCTGTGTACTACTTGGGAGCTCGGTACAGTTGAAGGAGGGCTTAGCAGATAGAAATTCTTTTGACAGAGGCCCTAACTACTCTGCTTGGGTCACCTAGTAAAATTTAAACCTAGGACAGTTTCAGTAGTAGTAACATTGAACACTGCATTTGGTAGTTTTGAAGTAACAGCTTGGCTCTTTTTCATTAAATGGTTTTTTGCTTTATAACATTACTCAGTAGACAACTTTTTCTGTTTTTTCTCTCCCAAGTGTATCACTCGTTTTGAGGAGTTTGCAGACAACTGATTATTCTCTAGGCTATGTTGCAGCTTTAGGTTTGCTCACTTGTATTTTGGAGGCCCCATTTCAGGCTGTATGCCTCTTGAGAGAAGGGAATGGGAGAGGGAGGGAGCCTGAGTCCCTGGTTTGGTTTGGTCTCAACCAGGGCCGTGCATAGGTTCGTTGAAATTTTGTCCTTCTCTCCTGGTCTCCCAGGCTGCCAGCCTGTGCTGTTATTCTGCGTACCCTTGCAAGTGGAAATGTATAAAGGTCTGACAGCACCTTTGCTGATTGTCTACTTTCTGTGGCCCACTAGAGGGCACCCTTGTTGAGTTTAATTCCAGTTGGCGTTAAAAAAAAAAAAGAAGGAATAAAGCTGCAATTTTTACATTGGTACTGAATCCCTGCAGCAACTTGTGGGTTGCTTTGCTTTATAGAAGGGAAGACAAAATTAGAGTGAACTTAATCACTTTTAATGAAAAGAATATATTAAACTTAAAGGGATTTATTCAGCATTTGGCAACATTTATTTACTTCTGTTAGGCGTTTGCTGGGCTCTGGATTATAGTTTTTTAAGTCCTCAAAAGTATCACTCTACAGTGTTAAAGTATAACTGTGAAAAAGTATAGTGCATCTCTAGAAGAAAATATTACAGTGTGGGCTGGGGGTTCACCTACAACCAGAAAATGGTGGCAGTGGAAAATGGAGACTCGGGGTAAGCCTCAGATCAAGCACGGTTGGCTTCCACACTGACTTGCATGAAGCACAGTCTCAGTCTTTGTGGAAAAGGAAACAAGATCTCATTTGATCCTCATGATAACCTTGTAAAGTTAGCAGATATGACTCCCACTTACAAGTGAAGAAAGTGATTCAGAGAGTTAAAGTGACTTGATGAAGCTCATTAGCAACTGAATCAGGAAAAGAAGTATCTTAAAGCAACCCTTCAGAGAATGTGTTGGACTGATTGTGAAAGGACATGGGTCCAGAAATTTTATTTCCAGCATTGAGTCTGATACTTTGGACTGTTAGTCATTTTGCTTATTGCCTGTCCCTCCCACTATGTATGCTCCAGGACAAGGATGAGCCCCTCCGCCCCATTGTATCCCAGCACCTAGAACAACGCTTGGCACACGGGCTCATTAATGCTTGCTGAATGAACTGTTAGCTCAAGAAATGTTATTAGAGAGTTCTGACTCGATTGCCCAATTTTAAGCTAAACTAGAGAGTGAAGAACGATGTGTAGGAAATGATTAAAGCATGAATAGGAATGAAAAGAAAGCAAAATCTTCAAAGAGAAAAATTGGGGTGGTAATCAGGATAAGATAATGGGTAAATAAAGGGAACAGGGGCATTGAAGTTTGTAGAGTGATCTCCAAGTCAGGACCAGGTTTGTCAGCCAGATTATTGTGTGAGAGAGCAAAGCTAAACTAATTAACATCTGAATATAAATTCCAGTTTTAAATTTGGGCACGCATTTTCATATGCTTCACATTCAGTACCTCCAAGTGACTATTTCTTCTTGAAGCCAATGTCTATATAAAATCAGCACCATCCCCAATCCAGCAGAAATATTTCTAAGATATATAACTCAAGACAATAACTGAACCTAAGACACCTAGAATGTGGCTCTGGTTTTCTCCCTATCAGTAGCAACTTCTAAAAAATCAATGTCTAATGTTAGGTCAACAGTTATTTGATACAGAATGGTACAGTGGAAAACTGGACTTTGGAGCAAGATCAACCCGGACTCCCAACTGTGTAGCTTTATCACATACTAGGCAAGTGACCTTGAGTAAGTCTAGTCCCTAAATCTGTTTGCCCATCTTTGTAATGGGGAATAATATTACATGCCCCATGGTTTAGAGTGAAGATTAAATGAGATAAAGTTTATGAAATGTGTAAAAGTGCGTGGCACAGAGTAGGCGCTGTCGTAAGTGGATTCTCTTAGAAATGGGTATATCCGGGTGAGGGGCATCGCTCTGCGGAGACATGGAGAGTGAAGAATGGGAGACCGGGGTGCCTTTTAGTTGTAGAAGATGGGTTATGACAGGTGTGGGTTTGGTGTGCGTGGGTCATTGGCTAGCTCTGTAGGCCTGCTAAACCCAGTAATCTGGACATTGTCTTGGCTAACATAGAGGATGTTTTTATGTGAATACGTGTTCACCTGTGAAATGAGGTCGTTACATTGTAAAGATTCATTCTAGCTCAAATATCTGATTGCGCCTGGCTTACCCTCCGAGAGGTGCTTAACAAAAGCTGTTGCTTTAATGAGTGAGCCTCCCGTTATCCCAAAGAAACAATGAATTCGTTAGCAATATGTCGGATGCTTTCCAGTCGTTTATTTTTCGCTAGTTCTAATATTAATGCTTCTTGGTAAAAAGGTGGAAATTGGGGAGGCGAGGGACATGAAAGCACCAAATACCTTGGTTTCCAGGAGCGAGCCAAATTTTCTCCCCTACATAGGTTTAAGGAAGTAATCCAACTCCGGTTCTGGGAAAATCCAATCCGCAGTTTTCCCCTTGCTTTGGCTCCTCGCCGGTCTTACTAGCGCTGGGGAGACATTTGCCAGCCCTACGCGAGACCGCCGAAAGTCCACCGGCTCCGAGGAGGGCGGGACCGAAGCTCGGGAGCAGGGAGCAAGGGGCAAGAAGTCTCGGGTGCGCGCGGATAGAGGTGGGCGCCGCGGGACTACAACTCCCGGCACACCCCGCGGGGTGCGCCGAAAGCGGTTGGCTGGGAGCCCTAGCCCCACTGCCCTCGCCGGCCAATGGGACGCAGGAGAGACATCACACCCGGATTCTCGAGGACCAGTGGCAGTACAGGGGAGGCGGGTGCTTCCTTACCACTCACCTTGCGCTCGGAAAAACCGCATATAAAAGGTCGTGCCGGGCCGGGCTCTGGCGGGTGGGGAGACCAGAGCCGGAAGGCGCGGCGGCGTGCCCGACAGCGGCGCCGGGAGGGCCCTGGTGCCCGAGAGGCACGCTCCAGACGTCGCCGGGGGCGGGGCCGGGGGCGGGGCCTGGCCTCGTTGTGGAGCGGCTCGTAATCCATCATGGCGGCCGCGGGGGTCGGTGTCCGTGCCTGAGCAGCGCTGGAGCCGGAGCCGGTTCCCGGGTCCTGCGGCTGAGGAGCCCCTCGGTTGTCCACGGCCCCTACCTGCGGGAGGAGGCTGGACCCCGCGGCGGAGCTCGGGCGATGTGACTGCCTGGCGGCGGCGGCCGTGGCAACGTGCGGGGCCGGGGGAGGGGGTGTCTCGGGCAGAGACCCCCGGGCTCGGGGCAGCTGAGGCGGCCGGGCCTCCTCCCCCCTCCGTCCGCCTCCCGCCCTCCGGGCCGCGAGAGTCCTTCGTCCCTTACAGCCCTGCCCCGGCTCTGGGACACTGGGGTGGTCTCTGTTTCCCCCAGACCCGGGACACCCCGTTTCCTGAGGCGTGGAGGAGCGTCGCCCCCGAGTAAGCCGCCCGTGCCCCGCCCCGGCAGCCTCCCTCTTCCCCCCGAGCCGCCCCTCGCTCCGACTCCTGGCCCCAAGTGTGGCCTCGGAGCCCCCCATTCATATCCCCTCCCTGCTGTCAAGGGGCCTCGCCTTCCCCCCAGGTTGCTCCCGCGAGCCTCTAATGCCCTGACTTCTTCCAATGTCACCTACGGCCCCCCTAGTCCCAGCTCAGCCAAAAACTTTAATGCAAACGAAAAGCTTGGACTGGTTTCACAGGCCTTTTAAAAAGCGGACTTAAAAGTTGCTGGCCATGCATTCCTTCTCGTCCGAGCCTAGGGCCAGCTCTGGCTGAAGTCTGGGTGACCCGTGTCCCTTTCCGGAGAGCAGGGTAGAGAAGCGGGAGCGGCAGCTAGTTCGGCAGGAAATTTGACGGAAGATGAAGAAACTAAGATAGGGGTGGGTGACTTCCACAGGAAGAGTTCTGGAGGAGCACCCCAAGACGATCGACATTTCCTTTACGTGTGGGAATCGAAGTGACTTGAGTATTACTGACCATTTTACAGCATCCTCTGTGAAGGTTTCCGTTTAGGTTTTTCTCCTTGAAAAGAAAAAAGCTGTTATTCAGCCAGTAAAAGACACTTAAAATCCAGAAACTTTTGGGTAGCATTGCAATTACATTACTTCAAATTGATAAACTGCGAAAATAATCGGAACTCCTGTTTACATGTGTCAACCTAAAAACTGCTTCCTTTTGTTATGGAAGATGTCTTTTGTGATTGACCTCAGTTACTGACTTGTGGAGATGCGGTGAATGTGCAATCCGACGTATACACCGTTTTCCTTCTAAGCTCACTGACTGTTCTGAACGATCTTGAGCCCTCTTCTGGAAAGGGGTGTCTATCGTTACTTTATGGGGCAGCAGCCTGGAAAAGTTCTTGGGGACCAAAGAAGGCCAAGTTTGCCTGCCCTGCACTTTATCAAAGGAGCAGGGAAGAAGGAATCATCGAGGCATGGGGGTGCACACTGCAATGTTTTTGTGGAACATGGTGAGTGCTTTGCAAGCTTTCTGGTCGTGTTTTTCCCTTTGTATTCAGCTTAGGAACGCGTATGGAACTTTTGAACAAGAGCACTTGTGTCAGTTCCTTGCATTTCTACTTAAAACTTCTGTTAACTATAGTTCTCTCTTAGTTTTTGGTGGAACTTTCTTTAACAAGAAGTTACTTGGTGACACTGTATGGCTTTCTTCAAAATCTGTTAGAGTTGCTTATTTCTCGCCAGATTCCCCTTCTAACTCACTGTTGACCATGGACAAGCCATTTTACTATTCTGGTTTCCTGAGGAGGTTGGGCTTAAGTGGTTTCTCAGGATCCATAGTCCATGGCTCTGGTCTAACCTAAGGCCTGGGCTCTTCCCTCGAGATGCATAGATGCTTTACTACTTTATCTACAGAGAGCTTTTATTGTATACTCAAAGTGGTGTGTGCTTCCCAAAAGGTTAAGAACCACAGATCCTAGTTGACACTAATATCCTTGACCTTTTCCATCGTAAGTAGGACTTGAAAATACTCACTTTGGAGGTTTGTGGGAAAAATCAGGTGGGGAAGCAGCATTCCTCGTGCATTGAGGATACCCAACTTTTAAATATTTTACCTTACACAAAGAGTAATCCTTTCCCCACGTATGGAGCTTTCCTCCTCTTCTTTCCTGTTTCAGATGACATCTGGGGCAAGAAAGGTTGTCTTTGACATTTTTGTGAATATATTTGGCATTTGAGTGCTGGCAGTACATGTGATACTGTTCACTTCCAGTAATTCTGTGTGAAGTTTTAAAACTAAGGGTCAGCTTAGGCTGAGGTCTGTAACAGGGGCCCGCCCTGAACCAGTTAATCAGGGTCCTGTTTGTGCTGTTGCAGCCTGACGTTTTTCAGCCTGTGTACTTTGTATGAAAATATCGATTGAGCCCACGCGCCCTATCAGCAAATGTAAGGTGTGTGTAAGTGGCGTATACTGTACTTCGAAACTCGCTCACGAGTACCTCTTAACAATGGGTGACAACAATAAACAAAGGTCTCTGTTCAGTGAACTGGTGTTTCATAGTTGAGGTTTGACCTTCTTACAGAAAAATATTCCCCTCATCTAAATAGTCTGGGTTCTTGGATTTTACTTTGCCTTGAAACATTAGTTATATTTTAGCATTGGTTTTGGACAGGCAAATGTGGTAATATGTTATGATGCTTCCCCAATTCTGGATTTATAAAGTAAATTACCATTTTTAACTAGTGATGCTCATGCAGCCTTAGATAGTGAAAATTGGTACCAACTTTTTGGAGAGCTTTGGTCGTATCTATCAGAATTTAAAATGTACGTACCCATGACCCAGTAATCTTACTTCTAGGAAACTATCCTAGTATGGAAGAGTGTAGTCCCCTTGATGTCCTAGTACCCCTTCAGGGGGTCCAGGGGTTAAAACTGTTTTCATATTAATACAATACTAAGATGTTATTTGCACTCTTTGCACTAATGGTGCAAAAGTAATGCAGACTCCTTAGCATGAATCAAGGCTGTGACATCTACTACGCTAGTGGCCGTTGTATTCTTCATGCCATGCGCTCATAGTAAAGAAAAAAAATCGGGGCCGGTTCCGTGGCTTAGCGGTTAAGTGCGCGCTCTGGTACTGGCGGCCCGGGTTCGGATCCCGGGCGCGCACCGACGCACCGCTTCTCCGGCCATGCTGAGGCCGCGTCCCACACACAGCAACTAGAAGGATGTGCAACTATGACATACAACTATCTACTGGGGCTTTGGGGGAAAAAAAAGGAGGAGGATTGGCAATAGATGTTAGCTCAGGGCCGGTCTTCCTCAGCAAAAAGAGGAGGATTGGCATGGATGTTAGCTCAGGGCTGACCTTCCTCACAAAAAAAAAAAAAAAAGAAAGAAAGAAAATCGATTTTTACTTAAGAATGTCCTTGGTGGCAGCAAAAATTATTAATTTTATTAACTCTTGACCCTTGTGTATATGTCTTTTGACTGTCCTGTGGGATGAAATGGGAAGTATGCACACAGCGTTTCTGCTGCGTGCTGAGGTATAAGGGTTATTTCTAGGAAGGGTGCTGGGGCGGTTGTTGGAGATGTAAGCTGAACTAGCCACTTTTCATGGACTGCCATTTTCACTGCAAACTACAGCCGACGAACGATGGTTATTCAGACTAAAAAATGTATAAAGGAGTCTTTCATGGACAACAATGGTATTATCTGTTGTCAATGATAAAATTTTAGGTTTCCAGGGAAAATTAGGATTTTGGAAAACTTGTGTTTGCTGCTGTGTTGGAGAGATTGGTGGTAATATTTGCAAATGTGATATTTTGATATAATGAAATGTATCATTTGGAAGATCTACATAATTCAGTGAACCAATATTTTCTAAATGATCAACACATGAAGTTGTAAAATCACACACAGGTAAAAGATCCGTTCAAGGTGCAAGGTGGACAGTGGATTTTAATGTGGCAATGCAAACGTTCATTGATACGGTTTTAGATTGTACATCACAACTAACCTTTAAGAAACTACCAAGTTTTGGTGTAGCTTCAAAGAAGAATAGTTACAATTATCTAAAAACAGGGGAGAAGTTATTTTCCAGTAATAATAAAATGTTTATTTTTAAATGAATAAATAATTTAAAATTTTCAGTTTAAATTTCTATATTGCAAATATTGATGAGATAACCTATATAAACAAAAGCCCTTTGGGGTCCTCAGTAATTTGCAAGAGCGTAAAAGAGGTCCTGAGATAAAATTTGAGAACTGCTGCTGTAGAAAGTCGACGAAGAAGGCACAGGAGGATGTTGATTGCCGGCATACTATCAAGTACTAACACCGAGAGACGGCCATGTAGTGGTAAGTGGAGAAAAGCAATTTGGAGATCAGTCTGCATGGTAGAGCCCCATTTTTGTAAAACAAAAATTATCTATCTATTTGTCCACGCACAGAAAAAAGTGTAGAAGGATTTAGACTAAAATAGTCGTTATCCCTAGGAAATTGGGATTTAGGTGGAATAGGAGAAAACTTTCACTTTTTACTTTGCATTTGTGATGTTCCAGATTTCTTTTTACGACAATTTTGTGTTATTTTGTAATATAAAAAGTGTGAGGATTTAAAAACCGAATTGATGGCAGCCCAATTAAATAGTCACTTCTTTTCGGCACCCTTTTATGAAAGAATTTGCCTAAGTCATATTTTAATGAAGACAACTCAATCTTTTTAGACTTTGGGTATTCTTTTTCTAGGGGAACACGGTCTTACTTTGTGTTATAAATTGTTCTTGATCTGTCATAGGCTGATCTTTCTAGAGTTGGTTAATATCCATATGGGTTGGATTTAAAAACTTGCAGTCGTAACATAACAGTGTTGGACCAGACGTGAATCTGAAAGCCAAGAATAATGTTCTGTGGTGGTGGTGGTGGTGGTGAATCTTAATGGAGCGGGCAGATGGCAACTTTTTGAGGTCAAAAGGGCTAGTCATATGTCCCAGGAGGGTAGGGGAGGGGAGGAGGAAACCATGATGTTATTTCATGTACCATATGTTACTTCTCAATTTCAGTGGCTTGACCAAGAAAATTTGCTTTTGGAAGAGTTGGTAAAACAGGATTGAAAGCATTCACTAGTAAACCTCTTTTCCTTAGTGTTTGCTTCCTTCTTCAACAAACATTTGGTGAGCACACACTATGTACCAGGTCGTGTTTCAGTCATTGGTGATACATTAGTGAGCAAAAACCTATCCCTGCCTTCCTGAAACTTACATTCTAGTGGGAGGAGACAGACCGTAAATAAGCTAAGGAAGTGAGATATAGAGTATGTTAGACGGTGGTAGGTGCTGAGGAGAAAAATAACAGAAGAGGGGATAGGAAATGTTGGGGGAGGATGGTTTTAGTTAGCGTGGCCGGAGAGGCCCCACTGAGAAGGTGGCGTTTGAATAAAGACCTGAAGGAGGGAGGTGAGGGGACAAGCTATGGAAATAATGGGGTAATAGCATTTCAGGCAGAGGGAATTGGGGTGCAAAGATCCCAGGGCAGAGCTTGCTTAGCACATTCAAGGAAAAGCCCAGAGTAGCTAGAACAGAGAGAGCAGAAGGAGAGTTGTAGGAGATAAAATGGGGGTGGTGGGACAGCGGCTGGAGAGAATGTGGCCTTGTTGGCCGTTTCAAGGATTTTGACTTTTCCTCATGTGATTTGGGAAGCCTTTGGAGGATTTTGAGAGAGGAGTAACAAGACCTGACTTCTGCTTTAATAAAGTCTGTGTGGCTGCTGTGTTCTGAAGGAGAGCAAAGGAGGAAGCAGGATTCCTCTTAGGAGCTGATTGCACTAATCTAGACAAGAGTGATGATGGCTTGCACCAGGGTGGTGGCAGCAGTGAAGGGGTCAGGTGCTGTGACTATCTGAAGGCACAGCTGACTGGGTTTGCTCTTGGATTAGGTGGGAGATGTGAGATGTGAGAGAAGTCGAGGGTGACTCCAAGGTTTTTGGACTGAATAACTGGAAAAATGGAGTTGCCTTTTACGGAAATGTAGACTAGAGGAGCAGGGATTTGGGAGGTGGGTTGGAGAGGATGAAGATCAGGCGCTTCTTTCTGGACATGCTGCATTTGAGATGCCTATTAGGCATCCAGCTGGAGATGTTATATATGCAGTTGAGTCTACAAACGTGAATTCAGGGAAGCAGTCGAGGCTGGAGAGAACCTGGGAGTCATCAGGTTATAGATGGTATTTAAAGCTGTGAGGACGGATGACCTCCCCAAGGGAGGAATCTCCCTGTATGCGTCTTTCATATATGTAAGATGATGTTCAATAGTTTATGAAATTAAGGCTTTACATTCTTATATAGGATTACTTTCAGTCTTTTTACTGGGGGGGAGTGACATTCAAATTTTGTATGGGAATGATTTTAACTCATCTTTAAGTTTTTGTTTTTTTTTTTAAACTTTTTATTTATTTATTTTTCCCCTAAAGCCCCAGGCGATAGTTGTGTGTCATAGTTGCACAGCCTTCTAGTTGCTGTATGTGGGGCGCGGCCTCAGCATGGCCGGAGAAGTGGTGCATCGGTGCACGCCCGGGATCCGAACCCGGGCCGCCTGCATCGGAGCGCACGCACTTAACCGCTAAGCCACAGGGCCGGCCCTCGTCTTTAAGTTTTAAATCCTGTTTCTCTGTGGATTTTCCCTAAATCAAAAAGTTGCAGATTTTTTAAAAATTTGCACACAGATTTTCCTATTTTTCTTAGTAGTGAATGTTTTTAATATAAAATCACTTCAATTTTTAAAGTTTTGTAGTGCTTTTCTAGTTAATGCTTTGAAAAATTGGGAGCTTCCGGGTTGGTGAACACGTGGGGACTTGGGGAGAGCGGCGCTCTCAAAGAGAGGGCGTGGAAGCCGCACGCCCTTCCCCTGTGCCTTGTCCTGCCTGTCTCTTCCATCTGCTGTTCCTGAGTTATATCCTTTTATGATAAACCAGTGATCTAGCATAATACAATTTATTTCTGGTTCTCTAACTTTAAGTTAGTACATCTGTATCCTTCAGGGTATTACTTATTTAATTTGTTTATATCAGATGTTTTCTTATGAGCTTAACTGAAAAGTGATTTTAAGAAATTGTTTACTCTCAGTTTAAAACTATAGTTCTCGAATAAAACTTTATTCAGGGTAATAGAATAGGAAGTTGATAGATCAACACTGTAGTTCCCATCATTGTTAACTTACAGTCGTGTGCAGCATAACGACGTTTTGGTCAAGGATAGACGGCATATAGGATGGTGGTCCCATATGAGATTAGTACCGGAGAGCCTGGGTGTGTAGTAGTCGGTACTGTCTTTGTGTAAGTACGCTCTGTGATGTTTGCACAATGACGAAATCGCCTCACAGTGCATTTCTCAGAATGTATCCCTGTCATTAAGGGACACATGACTATATACTAAACATCCGTACACAGTATGAGGTGGGAGAAAGTGCAGCTATTGTGTCTTATAGGTATTAAAGTTAAATCAGTCAGATTCTTAACAAGAAGTTGCATGGAAGGATTCTATCCATGTACTTATGTTAAGGATTGGGTTGTGATACATGAACTGTGAAAATGCAAAATTATGTGTATGTACATTTTTAAAGGCACCCTGTTATTTCTCATAGTCTGATACATTTTTTATGGCCACCTTATATTTCATGAAACCTTATTGCCCATTTAAAGAACTATGCTTATAATATAGAAGAAAATAGAAATTTCAGTTGTGGGATAAGTAAAGGAGAGTGATCGAAGATGATTTAACAAGAAGAGTTTTTACCTTATTTAAATGAAGCATCCTGTCAAAGAAAATAGTAGAAATAGGAGAAAACATGACGTCATTTTGTATTGGTTAGGACTTCGCTTGTGCTTCAGATCTCCAGGTGATAACCACTGGTGTGTGGTGAAGGTGTTGCAAATAGATGCATTTTTTGAGTGGGAGGAAAAGGGATGAGTTAACATGACTGAACTAAGGATTACACCCATAGGAGGATGTCAGGCATATTATCTGGGTCCAGGGAATAAAAAGATTAAAATTGCTCCTTAGAAGATGAGCCTCAGTCAAAGGAAGCACTCCGTTAAGGCCTTCCTTGCTGGTTTCTGCAGTTCCCTGACTCCTTGTCTTTAGAGTGGTTGTGCCTCTGATATCACTCTTCCGTGTGTTCAAAACCTACCTGCCTTTCAGATCTCTGCTCGGGTCCCACCTCCTTCTTGAACACAAATTTTGATGTGTTGTTTTCAATGTATTTAATTCCCAAATATTTGGGGGGTCTAGATAATCTTATTGATTTCTAACTTAATTCCACTATGGTCAGAGAACATCCTTTGTAAGATTTTAGTCTTTTGACATTTACTGAGACTAATTTCATGGCCCAGCCTATGACCTATTTTGCTGAATGTTCCATTTATACTTGAAAAGAATATGTGTTTTGCACTTGTCAGTTGTAATTTTCTATAAATATGAATTAGATCAAGTTGGTTGATAGTGTTTAAAATCTTCTGCATGCTGGGGCTGGCCAGGTGGCGTAGCGGTTAAGAGCGTGCACTCCACTGCGGCGGCCCAGGGTTCGCAGGTTCGGATCCTGGGCATGCGCTGATGCACCGCTTGTCAAGCCATGCTGTGGCGGCCCCCCATATAAAGTAGAGGAAGATGATGGGCATGGATGTTGAGGAAGATGGGCATGGATGTTAGCTCAGGGCTAATCTGCCTCAGCAAAAAGAGGAGGATTGGCAATAGATGTTAGCTTAGGGCTAACCTCCCTCACGAAAAAGAAAAATCTTCTGCATCCTTACTTTTTGTCTACTTTTTTAATCTATACTTTTGCCAAGGTTTTTTTTTTTTTTTTTTTGGTCCCTTTTTTTACTGAGAGAGGGATGTTAAAAATCAACAGCTATGATGTTAGATTTCTTTTTTTTTCTTTAATTCTATGCGGTTTGTTTTAGCTTTTAAAGCATTTGTTAGAAAACAAGAAGGGGGGGAACTAAGCATTTAACTCAAGAAGCTGAAAAAACGGAGAAATCCCGCAGTACACAGAAGGAAGAGAGTAGTACTAAAAATAAGAACAGATGTTAAGAAATGGAAATGAGGGCCGGCTCTGTGGCTTAGCGGTTAAGTGCGCGCGCTCTGATGCTGGCGGCCTGGGTTCGGATCCCGGGCGCGCCCCAAAGCACCACTTCTCCGTCCAGCGCGAGGCCGAGTCCCACGTACAGCAACTAGAAGGATGTGAACCTATGACATACAACTATCTGCTGGGGCTTTGGGGGGGAAAAAATGAATAAATAAAATCTTTAAAAAAAAAAAAAAAAAAAAAAAAAAAAAAAAAAAAATGGAAATGATCAGCAAAACCAAAAGCTGACTTTGAAAAAAAAGTGTACAATAGGCAAACTTCTAGCAGATTGGTGAAGAAAAAGAAAAGGCACAAATGAGTAATATTTATTTATTATTATTATTTTTTTAATTTTATTTATTTATTTTTTTCCCCCAAAGCCCCAGTAGATAGTTGTATGTCATAGCTGCACATCCTTCTAGTTGCTGTGTGTGGGACACGGTCTCAGCATGGCTGGAGAAGCAGTGCATCGGTGCACACCCAGGATCCGAACCCGGGCTGCCAGCAGCAGAGCGTGTGCACTTAACCGCTAAGCCACGGGGCTGGCCCATGAGTACTATTTAGAGTGAAAATATAACTGCAAATATTCTGTCAGTTTTTGTTTCATGTAGTTTGAAGCTCTAAGTCACTGACACTTAATGTTTTTTCTTTTCATTTTTCAATTTGGATACTTCCTGTTGATCTGTCTTCAAGTTCACTAACTCTTCTGCAGTTTCCAATCTTCAGTTTCCTTAAAATTGTCATTTCAGGTATTCTAAAATTTCTATCTGGTTCTTTTTTATACTTTACCTTTTTTTATTGAGGTTCATTGTCTTTTCACTCATTAGGTCCATCTTTCCCTCCAAATCCTAGAAGGTATTTATAATGAAGACCTTGTCTGCTATTTTAAATATCTGGGTCATCTTGGGGTCTGTTTTTATTGATTGCTTTTTCTCTGCATTGTGAGTCACATTTTCCTGCTTCTTTGCATGTTTAAAATTTTTTGCTTATAGATCAGATATGTGGATGTTACACTGTAGGGATTCTGGATCTTGTTTTACTTTAGAGAGGGTTTCATTTTGTTCTGACAGGCAGTTAAGTTACTGGCATATTCTTTTGGGTTTATGCTTTGTTGGAGTGAGTCCGTTTTGGATTCATCCTTAGTCCAGAGGCATGGCCCTTACTCTAGAAGTTGTTCTTTAGACTTAATGCTTGGTGTTTCTGGGATCTCAGCTAAGTGAAAGAGGTGCTCAGCAAAGTCTCTCTACTCTGGCTTGGCTGACGCTCGAGTGTCTCCAGGCACTGTGAAATCTTTGTATCTCTGTCCACTTCTCACCCTCGCAGACACTGCTGTCTGTTAAGCCTTACAGAATCTCACCTTGCACATGTGCTGCCCAGCCCTCAGCCATGGACCCACAGTGCACTTCCCTTAATCTTCTGCTCCCCACCACCCGAAACCTGCTCCTCTCAGGTGTCCTGCCCTACGAATTCTAGGTGCCTCAGCAGCCTTGAATTCCAATCTTGGCTTCCTCAGTTCAAGGAGACTGCTCTTCTCCGTGTAGGTACTATCTCCCTCCCCCGTGGTTGGGAAAGTGCCCCAGGTAGGAAGTTGGAGGTGACATGCAGCTCACCTGTATTTTTCTCTTCTCTCGAGGGTCACAGTCCTGCCTTGCCTGTTGGGCTTATGCCTGAAAACAGTTGTGTCATATATTTTGTTCAGTTTTACTTTTGCTTAGGGCAAAAGGGTGTCTCATACTGCTTACTGCATTATGGCCAGAAGCAGAAGTTCAGTTCTGCATTTTTGAGCCAAGCAATATATATTTTTTTGTGGTTTGGTGGCTTCTCTCAATCAACATTATTTTTGTAAGGTTCATGCATGTTGCTGCAGGTATCAGTAATTTGTTCATTTTCGTTGTTATTTAGTATTCCGTTGTATAAATATTCAAGAATTTATTTACCCATGCTATTATTGATGGATATTCAGGTTATTTTCAGTTTGGCTTCTTACGAATAATGCTTCTGTGAACATTCTTGTGTATGTCTATATATCTAGAAATGGAATTGCTGGATCTCAGGGTACAGGGATCTCATGTACAACTTTATTAGGAACTGCCAAAGAGCTTTCCAAAGTCAGTGTATCAATTTAGCTCCCATCTGCAGTATAGACGAGTTCCAGTTTCTTTACATTCTTGCCAAACCTTGATATTGTCAGTGTTTTATTTTTTTTTTTTATTTTTTTTTTTTTTATTTATTTTTTTTGTTCATCAGATCTTTAATGTTGACTTCCTGTGTGCTAGGTGCCTCACTAGACTTTGGAGAATGTGCTAACTGATGTCACATTAAATTCAAGTCCACACACCTTAAGTGAATCCTGGGTTTTCCTTGCAATTATAGTATATTACGGTATATATTACTTGTTCACTCATTCCTCCACTTTCTTTTTTTTTTTTTTTTTCAGGTGTACATCATTGTACTTCTATTTCTGCATAGATTACATCATGTTCACCACCAAAATACTAATTACAACCCATCACCACACACATGTACCCAATTATCCCTTTCACCCTCCTCCCTCCCCCCTTCCCCTCTGGTAACCACCAATCCAATCTCTGTCCCTATGTGTTTGTTTATTGTTGTTATTATCTACTACTTAATGAAGGAAATCATACGGTATTTGACCTTCTCCCTCTGACTTATTTGTCAGTGTTTTAAATGTTAGCTTTTCAGGTGGTTGTACAGTGGTATCTTATTGTAGTTTTAATTCTAAATTTCTTTGACAACTCATATAGTTAAGCACTTTTTCATATGTTTATTGGCCATTTGGATATTATACATATAT
This sequence comes from Ceratotherium simum simum, assembly GCF_057802395.1. Classification (NCBI taxonomy): domain Eukaryota; kingdom Metazoa; phylum Chordata; class Mammalia; order Perissodactyla; family Rhinocerotidae; genus Ceratotherium; species Ceratotherium simum. Next base: position 6,436,811 of record NC_141928.1, on the reverse strand, counting down.
ACACATATGTGTATTTCTTATTGATTTGTAGGAGTTATTTATATATTCTCAATACAGGTCCTTTGTTGAATGTATTTATTGTAAATATCTTCTCACACTTTGTGGCTTGCCTTTTTATTCTTTTAATGGTGTCTTTGATGAAACAAAGTTCTTAATTATAGTGTTGTTCAATTTAATAATCTTTTTCTTTATGGTTAGTGCTTTTTTATGTCCTATATAAGAAATCTTTATCTACTCCAAGGTCATGAAGAAGTTTTATTCTATTATCTTTCATATTTAGATCCACAGTTCACTTGGAATTGATTTTTCTATGTAGGGATGATGGTTCATTTTTATTTTTTCCAATTCACCTAGTTCTTTAATTGAAAAGAATATCCACTACTGCATGTCAGGTCTCTATGTATGTGTGGGTCTGTTTGGGAACTCCATACTCTGCTCATTTGTTCTGTTTGTCTGTCTTTGCACCAGTGTCATACTGTCTTAAATACTGTAGCTTTAAAATAAGTCTTAATGTCTAGTAGAGTAAGACCTCCAAAACTGGACCTCCAAAATCTTCAAGGTTGTCTTGGCTATTCTTGCTCCTTTGTATTTCAAAATACATTTTAGAATCGGTTTAATCAATTTCCATACCCAAACCAAAACACCCGTCAGGATTTTCTACTAGGATTGCACTGAATCTATAGATTGCTTTCATCCGAGGAATAAATATTGGAATATAAAGAATTCTTATTGGTCAAAGCAAGCTGTTTCAGGAGACATTTTTTTCCTGTTAATGATAAAGGCTAAATGATTCCTATAAATTGTTGCAATTTTCAAAATATCTGCTTCTTTTTCCAGATTCACCCTTCTGTGATTTTTTTGTTGTTGTTCTATTTTTCTTTGACACTCAGTACTTGGTTCCTTGATGGTGGAGATGAGGTTTGTACATCTTCATGGGTCAAGCACTATATTTTTTATAGATTAGATGCTCAGTAAGTATGGCATTGAATCTAATGAAGTGATTATCTCCAGTGTCTACTCTGTATCATGTCCTGTGTCAGTCTGGGGTAGTACCGCCGATCACCCCAGGACAAGGGGACAAGATAGCTAGCCAACAAAAGGCTCTTTGTGTCCAGTTTACAGTCCTGAGGACCACCATTGGCCATCTGCTTGGGACAATGGTTATCGCCTTTGAATCAACAGTGTGGGGTAGGTCCAGCAAATGGGCTGAGGCAGGGGGCACTTGTTCAGTTTAATCATGGTTGTTGAGCAGTGGGGAGACCCCTGTTGGAGCCAGCAGTACGTTTCATCTCACTTCTTATCTTTTCTATGCCAAGGGCTGCTTGTGACCACTAACTGAATCCAGAAGTACAGTATAGGAGTGTAGGGCTGAATTTATGGTAATACCTAAGCTAATTGGAACCTTCACTCAAATAGCTTTTATTTTTGGCACTTGCACTTTTATGAGATAGAAAGAAAGGCAGCCAATCCAGTATCAAGAATTTAGTCAAAACAAACAATTCCAGGATTTGCCCTGGTATTGAATAGATTCAGTATAAACTTCTGTACTTTCTACTTCTGCAGTATCATATAGTAATTCATAGTTTGGTCCTTCTGTAGCATCCTAAATTGCAAAGAGTGTCTCTTGTGGATGTGTAAAGATTTAAGAATTTTTAAAGTACTTTCATATACTTTTTTTTTTTGAATCTATGATATAGGTAGGAGAGACATTATTCCTGTTTTTCAGTAGAGAAAGCTGCAGTTCAGGGTGGTAAAGTGGTGTTTTTAGGATTACATTGCTGATTCGTTATAGAGCAGGGGTTGAAATCAAGTGTTTCTTGATAGCTTGAGTATTTTTTCTATCAAAAACATTGCTTTTTGAAGATGGATTAATGCCTTTTGAAAATCTTGTGATGGGGTTTGGATTTATAATTCATTTAATCAAAATTTTTATTTTTTCACCATTTTGTGGAGTATGTTTTTAATACTCTATTGAATATGCTTACCGTTTGATAGTTAGGTGTTTGGGGATGGTAGTGTGTAACAAACATACTTTATTTATGCTTTTATAATTTCTTTTTTTTTTAATTTTTTTGTGAGGAAGATCAGCCCTGAGCTAACATCTGTGCTAATCCTCCTTTTTTTGCTGAGGAAGACCGGCTCTGAGCTAACGTCTATTGCCAGTCCTCCTCCCTCTTTCTTTATCCCCAAAGCCCCAGTAGATAGTTGTATGTCATAGTTGCACATCCTTCTAGTTGCTGTATGTGGGACGTGGCCTCAGCATGGCTGGAGAAGCGGTGCGTCAGTGAGCGCCCGGGATCCGAACTCAGGCTGCTAGTAGTGGAGCGCGCGCACTTAACCGCTAAGCCACGGGGCCGGCCCTATGCTTTTATGATTTCTAATTTTATGTTTTAATGAATTTAATTTTACAATTCATAATTTTGAAAACCTGTAAATTTTTCTACAAGGTTTGTGGCTGTTTTAAAATTAATTTTTAAATTAAATTTAATAATTTTGAGTAGATAATACATTTTCTGATTTAAGCTACGAGACTATATTACAAGTGTATATTCCAAGGAGCTTGCTTCTGCCCCAGCCCCTCTATCCTTTTCATTCCACTGCTCCCTCTGGGCAATCAGTTTTATTAGTTTCTTTTTTATCCTTCCAGTGTTTCTTTTTGCAAATACAAACAAATATGTACTTATTATACAAAAGATAGCATACATTTACTGTTCTGTGCTTTACTTTACTTTGTTTTTCACTTGATATCCTCAGGATCTCTCCATAGTGGCATATAGATAGCTTCCTTTTTCTTACGGCTGTGTTGTATCTCACTATCTTGGAAGTATCACTGGTTTTTCAACTAGTCCCCTGTTTCTGGACATCTTAGTTGTTTCCAGTCTTTAGCTATGACAAACAGTGCTGCAAGAATAACCTTATATCTGTCATTTCATACTCGTGCAAGTGTAGCTGTGGGAGAGATTCCTAAAAGGGGGCGTGCTGGGCTAAATAGTTAATGCATTTGCAACTTTTATTAGTAGATGGTTGTTACTTAGTAGATTAATAGTAGTAGATAGATAGGTGGTGATATAGATACTACATTGGTAGATGTTACTGCCCAATTCCCTCCCATGAGGGTTGTACTAGTTTACACCCCCGTCACGAATAATGCACGAGAGTGGCTGTATCCCCAGAGCCGAGCCAAGAGAGTGTGTTGTCAACCTTTGGGACTTTTACCAATCTGATAAGAAATAGTATCTTAGTATGGTTTTAATTAGTAGCTCTCTTATGAGTAAGGTTGAGCATTTTTAATGTGTTTAAGGGACAAACGTATTTATCTTTCTGTGAACCATCTCCTCAGGTTCTTTGTGTGTCAGATACCTAGATAGGGAACTGTGCAGGGCTGGGTTGGTTGCCCACGTAGCATCTGCTGCCCTCTGGCCCTTCACCCCCGTGTATCTCACAAGGGATGGCTCCATCCCAGGCTCCTGAGTAGGCAATTTTCAGCCTTGTCTCTACATTAGAATTTCCTCAGGAGCATAAAAAGACTGTGTCCAGGTCCTACCCCCAGGGGTTGATTTAATTGGTCTGGGGAGATGCCTGAGTATCATTTTTTTGTTCTCTTGTTTAGTAAGGAGAGACTTCATTCAGAAGGATGATTTCAAGGCAGGAGAGGGACTGTTGCAATTGAGAGAGAGTGCTCTGACCACGAGGTCTGCAAGTGTCTCCTTGTTTCTGTTTTTAACTCTCCGAGTGACTCTCATGGGCAGCCGGGATTGAGCATCAGTGGTCTAAGCCAATCATAGGCATCCTAAACTGACCCCGTCTGAGGGGAAGCAAGCCCTTTTCTTCCCTGGTGTTGGGACTGGGTCTTTGCTTCTGGTAGCCAGGCATAAGCCGTGTAAACCCTGAGGGCAGCCAGCCTCAGGCTGGAGCTGAAACCCTGGGGAGGGGCCGGGCGGGAGAGTGGGGACAGTGTGAGACTGCTGCATCCACCTTCCCTCTGGACTTCAACTTAGGTGACATAATTCATTTCCTTGTCGTTTAAGCCATTTTGAGTTGGGGTCCCCATTACTTGCGTCACCAGTGTTCTCACTGAAAAAGTAATAAATTTTAACCTGATCGGTGTTTTCTGCTTTCTGTTTTTGAAAGAAAAATGGCAGATTCCATTGACAAATGATATTACAATTCCTTATATTTGTTTGGCTCTTTAGTTTATATACCACTTTCACACTTGTTTCTGTTTTGTAAAGTTGGCAAAATCCTGTCTTCTGAAGATATACCCTTACCTCTGCCTACCACAGGGTACTAATTATATCCCCAAGGTATACTGTTGGCACTGCCTTGTGATAACATCACTTTGTTAGAGATAATACATTATTTATGCTGCCTTACAGCCCAGTCCTGGGCTGGTGGTGCGGCCTGGCGCTGCCTCTTCTCGGTGGCTGACTGGATTAGCCAGTGCCAGCCCTCCTGCAGCTCTGACGACTCAGCTTGTTCCTGCACTTGGCACCTCAAGCTAATGTGCTAAGCGCCAGGCTGAGTTTAAAGAACAGGACCTCTGGTTTAAGGAGCTTTGATGTTCGTTCCAGACTGAGTTGCAAGGAAGCCACGGGCAAAGTGGCGAAGCCTGCTGAGTGCCGGTGCTGGTTCTTGGGCCTGAGGAGCAAAGACTGAAAAACTCAGCTCAGTTCCGGTGTCTTCTTGAAGCTTGCTTCTGACCACTGTTTGCCTAAGTGTTAAAATAGCTTTGACCTCCGAACAGTGTCCATTCTGGAGAAATGTGTCCTTTTTTGGTGATATGTGAGACTTTTCAGTCCAGCAGTGAAAATAGAACTCTTTAAATACAGAAAAATATATGGCTTATGTTATTTGTTAGCATTAAGCTGACTGTGTAGCTCTCTGTTACTTTGGCTGGGCCAGAACATGTGACATTTAATTGGTAGCATCCTCCTTGGTGTTATCTAATTCACGATTGTGCCATTGTCAGACTAAATGCATAGTGTTTCCTGATGGTTGGTTTTTTTTTTGGATGTTTAATTAAGATATGAGTATAAAGGAGAAAAGCCTTCAGGAAATATAAGATATATTTATTATTTTAAAAATAGCTATGGGCCAGCCCCAGTGGCCTAGTGGTTAAGTTCAGTGTGTTCTGCTTCGGTGGCCCGGGTTCGGTTCCCGGGCGCGGACCTATACCACTCATCTGTTAGTGGCCATGCTGTGGCAGCGGCTCACATAAAAAAGAAAAAAAGGGGGACATTGGCAACGGATGTTAGCTCAAGGCAAATCTTCCTCAGCAAAAAAAACCCCAAAAAAACAAAAAAACAGCTACTTTTTTTAAAATAAAAACAACATACATTTTTGTAAATTATTTATCAAGGAAGATTTGATTCAGAAAGTAATTTGAAGTTCAATCAGCATGATCAGTGCTACTTTAATTCCTGTTCAAATGAAAATTAATCCTCTCCTAGTCAAAGTAATAATAATCAAAGTAAGGGAAATGTAGGTGTCCTAAGAGCAGTTTTCAGAGTACATTTGAGTTACAGGGCTTCCAAATTATGAAGTCATAGTTATTGGATGGGTTTTGTAAGTTGATCAGCCCCTAGTATGACTTTCTGTCTAAGTCTGCATCATTGCTTTGTAAGAAGGTGTAATCAGGATGTTGGTGGTGAGTCAGAAGAGTTGGTGACTTATCCTTTAATTGAAGTGGGTTTTTGTGTCAATTGGCTGGTGGAGGAGTTATCAGTAAATTCATAATGAATTGCCTAATGAATGGCCACAAATCCACAGTCCAAAGGGCCATGTCCTTGCACCAGGATGTCCTTTAATCCCAGGGCTGGAAAGAGCTGGAGGTTGGCCACTTCTCTGTGCTCAGGTACAAAGTTCCTAAGCTAGTGGTTTGCTGCTCTGTTATGTGTGAATGCAAGTTGCAGGGCTGCTGGGCACCCATAGAAGCCACTGCAGACCCATGGTGCAGGGGCGAGAGCAGGAATTCCAGTTACCCCACGGGACTACATGTTTTGGCCAAGACCTGTGGGTTATACAGAAGAGGGCAAGGCCACGCCTGTCCTCAGGCATTTAGTCCAGTACAGAGAAAAGCAGGAGCAAGGTAAGAAAAATGTTGTGAAAAGGAAATTGGATGAGGGCCTAGGAAAAGGGATAGAGTGGGTTGCTTAGGATTGGTGATGCCACAGCCACTTGCCACTGCGTAGCACCAGTACTGGGGCGGGCTGTGGTACGTCTGGCCCAGATCTTCTCTGGCAGGGGACTCTGTGCCCTTTACAGACCGCTTGTCCAGAGGGAGGAACCTGGCCATTTGCCCCATCGTCCTAGTCCTTTCTGGTGATGTGAGGCTCACCTAGGCCCACCAAGGTTCCAGTGTCATGTGTGTTCTCTGGTTGTCCCAGGTTTGGGCGAGCTCAAAGGATGGCTGTTTGTGAAGAGCATTGGGACTTTTTACCTCTTGAATTAGGTGCTCCAGCTTCGGTGGATGTCATTTTGACGGTGTATGCTCAGCAGTGAGTCAGATGGGATGCACGCATGGCTTTTCAGTTATTAACCCCATACGATGCGCTCTCCTGACATGCTCTGAGAAGTCCTGATGAAAGTATTGAAAACTTTTTCTGGCTGGCTGGAAGTTGAGGCCCATTTCAGCAAAAGCGCTTTCATCTCTTCTGAAGTGCATTAGGAAAACTGGAGGCCGTTACTCAGTTCACTGATGATGGGTCGTGTGTAAATAAACATCTTAGACAGACGCTAGGTATTATCATATATTCCTTACCTGTTATAGCTGCTGTTTGAGTGCTTTCTCTGTGCATAGCCCCAGACATATTTTTTTTTTTTATAATTTTATTTATTTATTTTTCCCCCAAAGCCCCAGTAGATAGTTGTATGTCATAGCTGCACATCCTTCTAGTTGCTGTATGTGGGACGCGGCCTCAGCATGGCCGGAGAAGCGGTGCGTCGGTGCGCGCCCAGGATCCGAACCCGGGCCGCCAGCAGAGGAGCACGTGCACTTAACCGCTAAGCCACAGGGCCGGCCCCCAGACATATTATTTTTAAAAGTTACCAAATAACACCAGAGCTCTTATTCTAAAGTGCAATCTAAGTTTCAGGTTCTGTAGCTTCAAACCCTCTGGAGGTTCCCATTGTATACAGCAGCAGTCTCTATTTTTGTAAAAACTCGTGTACTCTTATCCCTAAAAAGTTTTTGAGCAAGAAAATCATATATGTATATGTAATTGCTAAAGTCGTGTTTGAAGTTTTGTCATTGAATGTGTTTCCCGTTTGCTTTTATGGAGACCGAGTGGGCAGGGAGGTGAGAAGGGTGCTGTCCCTCCTTTGGGACCTTTTGATCGCCTAGTGTGGGTGTGATTTTATGCTGGCCTGCCTAGTAGAGCACCCTGCTGTTTTGATTTGCAGTTTTCTGTAGAAGGAAAAAAATAATACTTGTAAACAATAGCAAAGCTCTTGATATCTCCGTGTTTCTTCCTTCCTCCCTTCTGCCTACATATTCTGGCTTCTAATAGGAAATAGAAGCTCCCAGAGTGAGGGGAAAATGACTTTCACATTTAGGTTTCTCATTCTAAAGTTCTTTCTCCCAGATTTCAGCCTGAATTCTCTTGATAACAGACCTCAGCTCTTGTTCTTTGAAATGCATGTGGAAAAATGTTTATCAGTGTTGAAATTTGGCATTTTTGATCTCATGAAACTCCAGAATTGTCAGATTATTAAATTCTTGCTTGTTTGATCGTGGCTAAAATTCTATTTTTAAAGAGTAGAGTGCACTCCCAGCAAGTTGAAGATTGAATAAATAAATAAAGTGGACCTGGAAAAGTAAGGCTTGACGGTGTCACAGTGTGCGTTAAACCAAACCTTCCCAGAAACGAAAGTACAGACTGTAGAATGAATAGGAGTTCTGTTGTCCATGACAATTTCCTGCTTCTGTGTCTATCTCCTAGTTAAGCAGGGAGACAGGGGTGACATTGAGATCATGGTTTTATCTGAATTCAAATCCCAGCTTACCACTTGCTAGCAGTGTGACCACAGACACCAGCGTTGTCTTAGAGGATGTGAGTTGACATGTCCTCTGTGCTGCGTGCTTTGCTGGTTCCTGGGAGTCCAGCAAGTCTTTTTAACCTAGCTCTGAGTCGCTTTCTGGTTCCTGATTTGCAAAATGGGAATCATAGTACTTACCTTGATTGTACTGTTGATGAGAGAACCTGGCACTTGGTTAGCCCCTAACAAATAGTAATTATTGCTGCAATTATTGTTTATAATTCTAGACTAATATATCTGTCAGTAATAAGGAGCAGGCCGAAAAGGACTAAACCAGAGGAAGATTAGGAAGTAAACTCTAGTAGCTATAACGTTCTGATGAGCAGTTTGCCTGCAACTAGGTTGTACAATGTTGGTAATTAAGGATTATCTATAAAACCTGTCCACATGGAATCAGCACTTGTGATGATGTTCCCTGAGGATTTCCTCGTTGTCCGGGCCTGCGGGCTATTGTTGCCGTGAGAGACAGCATCCTCTGAGCAGACGGCTACTCTGCTTTCCCTCGTGTAATTTAGTATTTCTTCAGGAGAAAGTTATCTCATCTTTAAATCTACTGCTTCTTGTGTAGCACGCTTCATTTTTTCAGCTCTTTTCTCAGAGTCGACATAGGTTTTATTTATGAACCTGGACGGAAGACGGATTCGTGAAGCATAGTTTGGTCTGTAATGCGTTGTGGTTGGTCTGCGAGAGGTAAGTCCTGAGGTTTTTAATTGTGTGTAGCCGTCACCCCAGCCTAGAATTACACAGTAAAACCAACTTTTATTTATTTATTTATTTTTTAATTTTTATTTATTTATTTTTCCCCCGAAGCCCCAGTAGATAGTTGTATGTCATAGCTGCACATCCTTCTAGTTGCTGCATATGGGACGCGGCCTCAGCATGGCTGGAGAAGCAGTGCGCCAGTGCACACCAGGATCCGAACCCGGGCTGCCAGCAGCGGAGCGTGCGCACTTAACCGCTAAGCCATGGGGCCGGCCCAAAAACCAACTTTTAATTTTCCCTGGTCAGAAGGATTTATTGTATGGACAGAAGCCTAAGAAATTTACTGGTCTACCAGAGTATTTGCATTTTTTCTTTATGTTTTTATGATGGATAATTCTCCTCATGACTTCCTGGGAATCTGTCAATTTAAAGAAATTTAAAGGAATTTAAAGTAAATCTTATGCTCTTTACTGGTTATTTGGAGATTGGTTTTCCAGCCCCTTGCTTTTAGTCTCCTCCTCCTTGTGTCATTTAGCCATGTTATTTTTCACCAGCATCTTCAGTAACCCCAGGATGAAGAGAATACACGAATTTCTTTGAGGCTCTTTCCATATAGGAGCATTTTTTGATTCCACGGTTCTTAAGTTTGTATTTAATTATGAAATGAAGGTGGGCTTTCCCAAAAGTCTTTGGAGAATTCTTCTGACTCAAAAGTTATTTCATTCTCTTCTGTTATTGTGCTAGTGCTGATTTAGTAAGAAAAGATACAGAATAAACTATAAATAAAACTTAAAGGTTTGTATAACCACCACCAACCACAACAGGACACAAAATAGGTCCCCAATAACCTTCTTCATGCTATACCTTTGCAGTCACACCCTCCCAACCCCTACCCCTGGCAACCACTGATCTGTTCTTGTTACTGTATGTTGTCTTTTTGAGAATGTCATATAAATGGAACAATCCCATATATAACCTTTTAAGACCAGCTTCTTTCACTAGGCATAACGCCTTTGAGATCCAGCCAAGTGTTGCATGTGACAATAGTTTGCTCCTTTTCGTTGCTGACTATATTCCATTGTACGGATATACCACAGTTTGTTTATTCATTCATCTGTTGAAGGACATTTAGGTTGTTTCCAGTTATTGATGATTATGAATAGATTTGTTATAAACCTTTATGTATAGTTTTTGTGGGAACATAAATTTTCAGTTCACTTAGCATATTAGTTTCCTATGGCTGTTGTAACAAATTATCACAAACTGGGTGGCCTAAAACAACAGAAATTTATTTTTCTACTGTTCTGGAAGCCAGCAATCTGGTATTAGTATCACTGGGCCGAAGTCATGGTGTCAGCAGGGCCTCACTCCCTCCAGAGGCTCTGGGGAAGAACCTCTTCCTTGGCTTTTCAAGCTTCTGGAGGCCACCGGCATTCCTTGGCTTGTGACCCCTTCCTTGAGTCCCTCCAGCTTCTCGCTTCCATTGTTACTCTCTTTTTCCTCTTTTATACATCATGTGCTGCATAATGACATTTTGGTCAACGATGGACTGCATATACGACAGTGGTCCCGTAAGATTTGTACCATAGGCCTAGGTTTGTAGTAGGCTGTACCATCTAGTTTGTGTAAGTACACTCTGTGATGTTCACACAATGACGAAATCACCTAACGATGGCATTTCTCAGAATGTATCCCCGTCATTAAGCCACGCATGACGGTAGTTAAATCTCCCTCAGCCTCCCTCTTATAAGGACACTTGTGATTACATTTAGGGCCCACCAGGATAATCCAGGTTAATCTCCCTGTCTCAGGATCCTTAACTTAGTCATATCTGCGAAGAGCTTTTTTTGCCGTATAAGGTAATAATTACAGGTTCCAGAGAATAGGTTGTATATATCTTTTGGAGGGCCTTTTTCAGCCTACCCACTTGGGTAATGACCTGGGCATGGGTATTACTGGGTCATGTGATAAGTGTATGTTTAATTTTTTGTGTGTGTGAGGAAGATTGGCCCTGAGCTAACATCTATTGCCAATCTTCTTTTTTTTGCTTGAGGAAGATTGGCCCTGAGCTAACGTCTGTGCCAGTCTTACTCTACTTTGTATGCGGGACACCACCACAGCATGGCTCAATGAGTGGTGTGTAGGTCTGCACCCAGGATCTGAACCCGCGAACCCCAGGCCACCAAAGCAGAAAGCGCAAACTTAACCACTATGCCACCAGGCTGGCCCCAGTGTATGTTTAATTTTATAAGAAACCACCAGATAGTTTTGTAGAGTGGCTGTCATTTTATATCCCTATCAGCACCCTCACATGCCAGAATTTTTGCCATCCTTGCCAGAACTTGGTATTATCAGTATTTTTTATTTTAACTGTTCTAGTGGGTATCTCATTATGGTGTTTTTTTTTTTTTAAAGATTTTATTTATTTATTTATTTCCCCCCCCAAAGCCCCAGTGGGTAGTTGTGTGTCATAGCTGCACATCCTTCTAGTTGCTGTACGTGGAACACGGCCTCAGCATGGCCGGAGAAGCGGTGCGTCGGTGCGCACCCGGGATCCGAACCTGGGCCGCCAGCAGCGGAGCACACACGCTTAACCGCTAAGCCACAGGGCCGACCCTTCATTATGGTTTTAATTTGCTTTTCCCTGATGGCTAATGATGTTGAGCATCTTTTCATGTGAAAACTTCATACCATTTAATTTCCTTTTTTATTGCCTTTGTAAGTATGAGGAAGAAGAGAGTGAACTAAATAATAGGTGAAGGAAAGAACATTAGTGTCTTACAGCAGAATCTTGCCTAACAGCATTGTTCTACAGAATAGTACAATAATAGCACATTACCAATCTCTTTTATTCCATTTTATCTTTTATTCCATTTTATCTTGTCTGTAAAATTTATTTATAAAGTTTTGTCTGAGTGGATGATATGCTTGGTTCCAATTTAAGAAGTGACTGTTACATGGCTTTAAAATGAATAATAAAAACATCTAAATCATGCTGATTCTCTATGAAATTATCTTTTTAAAATGAAAAATCTTTAACAAGCCCCCCAGCCCTGCCACCATGACCCCAAGCATGATACCTGTTTGCTGCTGTCAAGCTGCAGTTCACACTGGTTTAGTGTTGCTGTAGATCACTTTTAGGGACATTTAATCATCTTTTAGATTAGATTTTAAGCACTAACTGTTTTCTCTTGAAGCCGTGGTATATAGTAATGAATTGTACTAAGTTCTTTTTTTGGCTCTTGATTAAGTCCAACACAGTAGCTTCTGTTGCTTGAGTTCTGATAGAGTTATAAGGGGGAATTAGGTGAATGCTGGTGACTGTTACCTGAGAATTAAAAAATTCCATTCAGAAAGGCATGGCAGAATAGAATAAATGAACTGATGTACAATAAATGACATATCGTTATAGTATTATGTTATTCTAATTGTGCTCCTTTTAATATGACATTTGGGGTTTAATATAAATAAATAGTACCAAGTTTCAATCTCTGGAAATTGAAGAGCCCTTTATTTAAAATGGTCGTGGCTCAGAAAACGGGATTACGTGGCGTTTCCTTGCTAACCTACCAGAGTCCCCCGCTCTGAAGGTTATAGGGCTTCACGTTTCTGCTCTGCGAAGTTGCTGTTGGCATAACGGGCTTTAGAGTACGTGGACTTGATCCAGCATTTACTGTTTATAAATATTTGCTTCTATCTCTGGTCCTGATACTTAAAGCCATGTGGTCTTGGAGAAGGCACTTAGCTGATAGGATAGAACTGAGCCCCGGTTTCCCCATCTGTCAAATGGGGCTGATGATACACTCTTTCTTTGCTCCCTCCTAGGGTGGTGGGAGACTGAGATGAACTGACACCGTGAAAGAGCTTTGGAAACCGTAGAATCTTTATGAATGTACAGGATTATTATTTCATGAAATTGTTAATTTGTCGTCATAATTTGAGATACAGGATCTGTGTTCTAATGCTAATGCTTGTGGAGGATCTTCTCACTTACTTAAAAAATATTGCCAAGTAAAATTAGATACTTAGAGGTTGGCTGGTAAAGGCTTTTTCATTACTGACTTTTCAGCTTATTTCTTCAAAGTTTTGACAATTGAATAGTAGGGCTAAATTAAAGAGGGGAAAAATCCTATCTCGAGCGTGTTCCTTTTTCTACTGTGCTACTCTTTTGGTGGTACTGGGGTGATTGGGGGGTACTGAAAGAATAGGGCAGAGGTTTTATCCTCTGTTGAAACATGTTTAGAGACATGTGAAACACAGTCATATAACGTTTAAGACATAAATGGTATCATCTTGTGCTCGTCCTTTTGAAACTTTCTTTTTTATTCAGCATTGTAGTTAAGATTTATTTGTGTTGATGCGTGTAGCTCTAGGTCCTCATTTTAGTTGTTGTGTAGTTTTCTGTAATATAATTAAACTGTAGTTTATCTCTTCTCCCATTTATGGCCAACAGGGTTGTGTCCACTTTCCCATGGTGACACGCAGTGCTGCAGTGAGTGTCCCTCCACACATCTCCTTGTGCACATGTGTGCGAGTTTCTCCAGGGTGCTAGATGAGGCCGGGGAGGCTGGGCTTTGCTATGGTAATAAACAACCCTCAAATCCCGGTCACTTAGCCAGGAAGCTTATCTCTTGTGGGTGTGGTTGTGGGGTGCTCTGTCCCACATGGTTTCTCAGGGACCAGGCTGACGGGGGCCCCAGCATCTTGTGTCTGCACGACTGGAACGTGTAGCCTCCCTGATCTCAAGGTGGGGCAGGTGAGCAGGGAGAGTTGTGAACCCACTGGCCCTTAAGTTCTCCAGCCAGGAAGGGACACACTGTCACTTCCGGTTCCATCCCACGTCCAGAACTAGGGACAAGGTCTCACCTCCCTGCAAGAGGCCTAGGAAACGTTGTCTTCTGTGTGTTACCAGTTGTTTGTGAGCACTAGTAATGTCTACCAAAGATAGATGCCTGGAAGGGTAGCTCTATACTATTTAATACCGTGCGTATAACACATAACATGCAACTGTTCTTCAAGCCCCCAAACAGAGGGGCAACCAAATTAGTTAATTTTGAGTTTGGGAGCCCTTTAGTCTTAAATTACAGCTTGATTGTGGATCATGAACTTTTTTTCTTTTTAAACATTAGTAAAGCAGAAAATGGACACCAGAACCTTACGTCTTGGGATTCGTAATTCAGTACAACTACTTATTTTTAAAACTGTAGAACAGAGATTTTCTGCTCGTCTGAATTCAGTTACTGAGGAAAGAACCCACTATAGTTAATTTTCATAGGAAGGGATTTATTACAGAGTATTATATGATAGCTAACAGAATTTTGGGGAGGGCTGAAAAAGCAGGTTCAAGGTTGAGCTTCACAAATGATTCCCACAGCCGTTCCCCAGACCTGGGCCGCCTGGGAAGCTGCAGCCTGTTCAGTCGTTGGGAAGTTGCTGGCTCTAGAACCACTGCCATAATCAAGAACATTATGCTCCTGGCCTCAGAGAAAAATAGATGTCTTCCACACTGCCACTTGACACTCAGGAAGCTAATGCCTGGACATGGGACCCGTAATTCTGCCCCAGAAAACCAGATGCTTCCACAGCTAGGCTTGCCCCCAGCAGTAGCAGAAGCAGCAGAAGTGTGCTCTGCCTCGCATCTGCTTTCCAGATCTCATGTGGTTGTATCCAATTGCTGAAACCTAAATCACAGTCAAACCCTAGCTGCGAGGAAGTTGGTGACGTGTGGTTTTAGCTCTCCAGTCTCTGCAGTATAATCCGGGACACTGGAAGGAGAGTGGAGTGGATACTGAGCATCAGGCCATCACATTCACCCCAAGTTCTTACCCTGATAGTAAGATGTATGCATAGAATTTAGGGAGTCTTTGACCCCTGGAATTTTATGCACACTTTCATGAATGTGCGTAAGAATATTTTTCTTGGAAAGGAGGCTGTGCTTTCATTAGATTCTCAAAGGGGATGATGACCGGACAAAGGGGAAGCACCACTGACTAGACGGTTCAGTGATGAAGCCCCCAGGTTCTGAAGTCAGGCAGACCCAAGTTTGACTCCTTTCTCTGCTACTTACTTGGTACGAGGCCTTGGACGTGTTATTTCACTTCTCTAAGCCTTAGTTTTCTCATCTTTAAAATGGGGATATTCGTACCTGTCTCCTGGGGTTGTTATGCGGGTGAAGTGTAGAATGTGTGTGAAGTTAATGCCTAGTATATTGCCTAGCCCAGAATAAACAACCAGTAACTAGTAGTTGCATTTATTTATTCATTCATTCAGAAGAAGGTGGCCAACGTGAAAATTATGGTGTACTGCTGCCTCTGTTAAGAGCACCACCTGGTAACTCCTATGTGTGATATCTGATTAAACTTAGATATCATTTCCTCTGCTCCCACGCATCCTGTGCTTACCACTGTCATATTTATCACACTGTTTGATAATTGCCTCTGTCTCTCCCTCTTAAATGTCTTTAGAGCAGAGATTGTGTTGTAGTGCCTATCACATAGTAGATGGTCAGTAAATATTTATTAAATGAATGAATATATAATGAACGGTTAAAGAAACTGGGTGATGTTTTTAGCTTGGAGAAGAGGAGATTAAGGGAAGATGTGTTAGCTGTCTGAAAATATTTAAAGGACTAACATGTAAAAGGGAGTTGGTCTCACTCTGCACTGCTTTGGAAGGCAGAATTAGGAGTAGTAGATAGAAGTCACGAAATAAGGCATTTGGGCTCACTGTGAAAAGAGCCTTCAGGCACTGAGAGCTGTCGGGCAATAGGATGGGTGCCTTGGAAGGCAGTGATTAATCTGTCACTGGGGATATTCAAGAGGAGGCAATATATGAAGATAAAGGTGGGATTGGAACACTGTGGGACTCTTGGAACACTCTCAGGGCTCTTCCTTCTCTGAGTGCCTTTATTGAATGCACTAGGGAATACTCTCAGAGGGATTATCATCTAGTCAGAGAGAGACGGTATCTTTAGATGGGAAAGGGCAAAGTCTATTAGGAATAGTTTGGCAGGGATATTTAGGGGAGTGTGTGGAGTAAGGCGGAAAGGCATGTTAGGACTACTTCAGGGATGACCTTGAGTGCCAAGCCAAAGATTTTCGAGATATTTGATGGGCAGTGGGAGTTATAGACAGTTCCCAGGAGGATGTTAGTGCCATCAAAGTATCCCCAGTACTTAGAATAGTGCTTGGCACATAGTAGATGTTCAGTAAAGATTTGTTGAAGGAATTGGTTAAAAGATCAGAGCTATGATTTAGCAAAATTAATCTGTAAACTGAGTTTAGGTTGGAGGTAAGGAGAGCCTGAAGAGAGGGAGATGACGCCAAGAGCCATCGTGGATGTAGGATTGACTGGACTGGTCAAGGGGGCTGAGAGGAGGAAGAGGTAAAGACGATTCTATGAACTTTAGTCTGGTGACCAGAAATGGGAGTGACATTCACAGAAATAGAGCAGTTCCTTCTAGTTCTTACGTAAGAAGAAGAAGGTGAGGCTTTTGCTTCTGGACATGCTTCAGTAATGGGATTGGGTTAACAGTCTCCATCCGCTCTTAGCCCCAATGGTTTGTGTATGTGTGTCACTCACTCGTGATTTATTCACGTGTTATTCATGGTTGTCACCATGTCTTGGAAGTCTAGGTCTCTGGAGAGAATCAACTGTAATGATCAGAATAACTGCCTGGTAGGACTTATCTCCTGTGGGTTCAGTAAGACACACCCCTTCATGTGGTTTTCCTGTTCACTCATTAGCTATAATAGCACTTAAATTAGGAGACCCTTTTGACCAATTCTCCTCCTTTCTCCATCTTGGAAAAACCAAAGCTCTGTTTTCTTGAGATGTTGCCTCCAGCCCTAAAGCTCCTTTTCCTGGGTTGTAGGGGTTGTGGAATAATGGCAGTCTGTGCAAACACCAGCAAACACCAGTGGGAGGAGCCCCTGCTTGAAGCCTGCTCTCCCTGGTCTCCAGAGATGTGGGCCGTGACCTGCCATCCATAGCTGTCTGCTGCCTCTGGGGGTGGTGACTGGGGAGGACAGGGGCACTCTCCAGGACCTGTGCTTTCAGGAGCTCCATCGTGCAGAAAGAATGCTCTTTAGTATCACGAGTAAGTTTTTGTCAAAACACAGAGAAAAGTTGATTACACTTCTCATTTATTAAAAAGTGACTTATAAGAATTGTAGTTGTCGGGGCCGGCCTGGTGGCGCAAGCTGTTAAGTGCGCACGCTCCGCTGTGGCGGCCCAGGGTTCGCCAGTTCGGATCCTGGGCGTGCACCCACACACCGCTTGTCAGGCCATGCTGTGGCGGCGTCCCATATAAAGTAGAGGAAGATGGGCACGTATGTTAGCCCCGGGTCAGTCTTCCTCAGCAAAGAGGAGGATTGGCGAATGTTAGCTCAGGGCTGATCTTCCTCACAAAAAAAAATAAGAATTGTAGTTGTCCCATTATGTAAGCCATTTAGTATCTCAAAGGAAGCTCCTCTCTGTGGGAAAAGGGACAACCACTTTCTGATAAAGAAGAACGGGCTTTATCAGTGTGAAGATCAACAAGTGAAGTTGGTTCCCTGCTGCAGCCTGCTTCCAAATTTATCCTGATTTAGAAAAGCAGCTGAATTGGGGAGATTTTGTGTTTTCTCACTTCCCTTTCTTCTTGACTTTTGACAAACCGAGTTAGCACTGAGGCTTTCTCATTCCATTCTCCTGGAGAAAGCTGCTTCTCGGGCTTTCTGTGTTTGGATGGGTATGATAGTTTAATTAATTATTTGGTCAAATGATAGACATTTACCTCAGATTTCTCCCACACTGTTGTGGCAATTTTTTTTTTTTGGTGTGGAGATCGGCCCTGAGCTAACATCTGCCAATCCTCCTCTTTTTTTGCTGAGGAAGACTGGCCCTGGGCTAACATCTGTGCCCATCTTCCTCCACTTTATATGGGACACCGCCACAACATGGCTTGCCAAGCGGTGCGTCAGTGCGCGCCCGGGATCCGAACCGGAGAACCCTGGGCCGCCGCAGCGGAGCACACGCACTTAACCGGCCGGCCCACTGCAGCAATCTTTAGATTTCTGAATTAGCTAATTCTGTGGGTCACTTAATTTTTCACAACTTTTAAAACGTTTTACATCTTTGAACACAACAAGGTTGGTGCCTTTTTCAGCTATTTTTCAGCATTGCTATAAATGGAAGTTTTTCTGTTCCAAGCCATTGAAATACATTTTACTCTAACATTTTCTCTTCACCTTTGGGATTATCTTGACAGTGTCTAAGGCAACCCGATAGTGTTTTGCCAAAAAAGAAAAGAAATTAGGGCTTGTGGGAGTTGAGGGGAAGAGGCTGTCTCTGTTGTCGCTACTTCTGAATTATCTTCGGATGTCTAAAAGAAGCCTCTGTGCACGCGGTGCCCGCCTGCTGCTGGGCTTTGCAGCGTCAGCACTGGCTGGCTGTGTTCTGATACGTGATAACTGATCTGTGTCTGCTTTGACTTGACGGTAAGAAGGTTTTGAGGTGTGTGTGTCTGGGGTGTTTTAAAAGGAAATGAAAACAGAGCTCCTTCTTGCCTTGCCCTCATGGTTGTGGAATTTGGGCGTTTGAAATCCTCCAGGCCCTCCGCCTGGGCAGAGCTGGGCTCCCCTTGGTGCTGCCTGCTGTCCTCACGACACGGTTGTGCCCTGGGGAAGCAGGGCTGCTGAACGCTGGATGGAAGGGGAGACTCAGGCCTTTTTATTCTGCAGAACTCTCTTCTGACCCTGTGAGAAGGCAGTTGGGGCCCTTTTAGAAGCATGCTTTATAAATGAAGAAACTGAGGCCAGCCTGAGTTTATATTCTCAGAACTCAGTGAGAACGAGTTGTTCTAAGACAGGCTCTGAGATCAGCCCACTTGGAAAGGGCTCATTGACTCCTGGAGAACAGCAGATGGTGAGCTGCGTACAGGCCCCACTTTCCTGTTGAGAAGCTAACTTTTGTGTAAAAAACTGGAGGAGTTTGATGAAGATTCTGAGAAACCTAAGAAGCTATGGCTTCTCTAGGCACCCCCCCAAGCACTGTCTCTGCTCCCCCAGGAGTTTTACCTCAAGTCCCTTAGCTGTAAGGTGGGACTAATGATTCCTTCCTTCTTGAAGGGATGTTGTTAGTATTTCTTAGATGATTTGCTGACTTATATTGAGTGCTTACTCTGAGCCGGGCGCTGTGCTGGGTGCTTGATATATTATCTCCAGCTTGATTGACAGAGTGGCTAAAAGTTTGGGCCCAGGAGTCAGACAGACCTGGGATGGAGTTCTGACTCTGTCTTCACTAGCTGTCAGATCTAGCTAGTTATTTTAGCCCAAATCATACCTATTTCATTGGGTTTGGGAGGTTGACTAAGAGAGGGCATTATCTCTTCATCAGTGTGGAGGGAGGCCTGGTAAGATGCCTGCCAGAGGTCCTCCAGGGCTGGGGAGCAAGGGGGCAGTGTTTCCTGGATACCAGCCGTTTACTGTAATAATTGTTGGGCATATTGTGTGTCTGGATTTTCCTAGGGGTTTGCGTACTTACAGTCTCTTGCTTAATCCTCCCAACAGCCGCACAGGGCCAGCGTTACTAGCCACACTTCTCATGTGCTGAAACTGACTTCCAGAGTCTGCCTCCGTGGCGGAGCCAGGATGGAAGCCCAGGATCCTGTTGGGGGGCTCACCCCCAGGCCGCGCTGCACTTGTTTAGTTTTATCCATTTAACCTGGTTGAAACAGTCACCTTGTGCTTGGAGCGCGACCGATTGGGGTTGGTTCTGCATTGCCTTGCCCGCAGATCCCGGTGTTGTTGGGATGTCGTTTGGCTGTACCAAGCATAAACGGTAGCTGTGTTGGGTCTCTTACCCACTCCTTGAAGTCAGTACTGTGCTGTGGGGTCTTAACACTATTAAGAACTGGAACATTGTTATTAGTTAGGATTCCTGCTCCTCTTAGGTTTGTAATCGAGGCTACCATCCGGTAACAAGAGATCTCTTGTTCCTAGATTTCTGTTTTCTTAACATCGACCCTCTCACAAATGTCAGGGGTTCTTGAAAGCAGGAAATATTCTGATTTTTTCCAAGTGGCTGCATAACTGATCCTTGTAAAAAGATCTGAAAATATTAGGAGATAACTTTTCTGCTTAAGCATTAGGATAATAAATCTTTCTTATACTGCTTCTCTACTTTTTAAGGAAGAAAATTTCTCTTATAAATTTTTTGGTGGCTAGATTTATTTTTCCCCTTTTTGTGACCATTCACAGTCTTTGGCATATCATTAAAATCTGATGGCTGACTTCTGGATGGGAAAGTGGCATCTATCTTTTCTCCAACCTGTCAGTCCTTCCCTCCCCTGAAGACTCTCACAGCCTTTTCTCTTTTCTTTGTGAATGAAAGGTCTTTGTTCTGAAGCATTATTAGGACGAGGAGAACAAAATCAAGAAATACTGAAATATCCTGTTTTAATCAACTCCCCCTTTTATTATTTTTCTAAGTCATTGTTAGACAAGAATGGATATGAAGCCATTCACCATTACCAAGCATTGAGAGCATCATTTCTTTTATGTACCTCCCAAATGTTGCCATTTCACTGCTACAATATGATCAGAAGACTTGCCCAGTTAACATTATTTCTCCTGTGACATAATTTAAATCTTCATTTAGTGGACTATCCAGTTGTTTCTTCAAATTTCTTTTTTTTTAGTGTATGTAAAAGTTAAGTTTTTTTCCACAAATTAAAAAGGTTTTATATTTATCTCTATAAAAGAAATAAATGCTCATTTAAAAAAAAGAAAATTCAGAAGTATAGAAAGGGATAATGAAGAAAGTAAAAATCACCCATAATCCCACTACTTCGAGGTAACCACTGTTTATTTTGTGGAAACCTTTCAGATTTATTTCTCTGCTTATAGCCACACCCCTCTTACACAGAAGGGGCCATATTAGATGTGCTGTTTTTGTTCATTTGCTTTAAAAAAAACCTTAACAATATATTGTAAGCATTTTTCCATGCCACTGAATATAGAACATTGTAATTTTTTATTTTGTGTTGTGTGCTTGTGTATGCACTTGTTTATAGTGATTGTATATGTTTATAGTGATTTTCTTTTTTTTTTAAATTTTATTTATTTTTTTCCCGCAAAGCCCCAGTAGATAGTTTTACGTCATAGTTGCACATCCTTCTAGTTGCTGTATGTGGGACGCAGCCTCAGCATGGCCAGAGAAGCGGTGCGTCGGTGCGCGCCCGGGATCCGAACCCGGGGCCGCCAGCAGCGGAGCGCACGCACTTAACCGCTAAGCCACGGGGCCGGCCCAATTATAGTGATTTTCAAACCAAGCGTTTACAAAGAAAAATATCACAGTTGTCAGGTGCATACTGTGTGCCAGGCGTTGTGCTACATAAGCACTTTACAGGAATTGTCTCATCAGACCCATCACTTCCTCTGGACTTGGGCAATAACCTCATTACTGATACTCTTGCTTGCAGTCTCCCTGCTTTACAATTTATTTTTCATACAGAAACCTGAATAATCTTTCAGGAATGCAAATGATATCATATTGCTCCTCTGCTTCAAACCCTCTAGTAGCTTCTCATTCCACTTCAACTAAAAGCCGGATGCCTAACTGAAATCTGGCCTGTGTCCCGGCATCCCCTCACAGCCATGCTGGCCCGTCTCTTCCTTATATGTGACAAATCTGTTTCAACCGCAGGGCCTTTGCACTACTTTCTAGTTCCTCTGCCCTGAGACATTTGGGTGATTGGCTTTTTTTTCTTTCAGGTTCCAGTTCAAATTGAATTCAAGTGAAGTGAACCCTATAATATTTGTACATTGTGGAAAATTTTTAAAATTTGGGAAAGTATAGAATATAACATGTCACCTATAGTCCCACCTTCCACTCTTAACATTTTTGGGATTCTTTTCATTTCATTCACTCCATTTATTCATTCTTTTCACAAAATATCTGCGATATGCCAGGTGTACTGTGCTGGTGTTTGGTGAGATTACAGCATTAAAAACAACGGTTCTGATTCTTGCCTTTGTGAGATGTGTTGGGGCATTAATCCTTATATGGACGAGGCTACTTGGTGTAGTGGTTAAGGACTAGGCTCTGGAGTCAGACTAGTGGGATTCAGACATTTTGGTTCTACCACTTAAAAGTTGTGTAACTGAGCTAGTTCTGTTCTGTCTCAGTTTTCCCATCAGTGTTAGTTATCTGTTTCTGCATGACAAATCACCTCAAAATGTGGTGGCTAAAGCAAGAAATATGTGTTGCCTCACAGTGTCGTGGGCTGCATGGCTCTGGCTTGTGGTCTCCACTGAGACTGCAGTCTGGATGTCAGCTGGGGTGCAGTCATCTGACGGCTGGACTGGGGCTGGAGGATCCACTTCCAGGGCGGCTCACTCACAGTGCTGGCCAGGTGGTGCTGACGTTTGGTGGGAGGGGACACAGGGACCTCTGCACAGGCTGCTTGAGTGTCCCAGAGCAGGCAGTCCAAGAGACCACAAGGCGGAAGCCGCAGTGTCTTTTATGCCCGAGCCACAGAAGTCACACCGTCGTTTCTGCAGTATCCTATTGCTTGTACAGGTCAGCCCTGTTCAGTGAGGGAGGGGCCTAGACAAGTGAGATGGGAATCACTGGGGACAATTTTGGAGGCTGGCTGCTCCACTGGCTGTAAAATGAGCATCGTAGTAGTGCCCCCATCCTTGGTTTTTATAATGAGGATTAAATGAGATAATACGTGTAGAGTGAATGAGGAAAAGTCCTGGTACATAGTAAGCACTCAAGAGTCTCAGTTGCGATTGTGTGTTGTCATCACCATCACTGCTACCTCTTCTGCCAGCACAAGGGGAAAACGAACCTCAGATAATGAGCATAGGGAGAGGACAGGAAAGATTTCCCTGAGGAGGAGACATTTAAACCAAGACTGGACTGATGAGCAGGCTTTGGAGAGGTAGGAACATTCCAGGCAAAGGGGCAGCACGTGCAAAGGTCCTGAGTGAGCAGGCACTGAGTGGAGAGTGGGGAGTGGTGGCAAGGGGGGCAGAGGCCAGGTCCCGCCCAGCTACAGAGGCCAGGATGCAGTCATCACCGTGCCGTTAGGGAGATGTTCTTCTCTAGGGATATAGCTGCACTTACCCAGAAGCCAGTGGAGAAAATAAGAGCCAGGCTTTCTGGAGTGTGTTTATCCTGTGAGCTGGTTTTTGTGTACCACACATCTCTCCAGAGCTCCTCAAGTTGTTTTGTTTCATTCCCCTGGGGGGAGACGTGTGGGTCTTCTGGTTCAGACCAAACTGTGCTGCTGACCTTTGTGCATGTTATAGTTTCCCTCTGCCATTAGGGGAACTGTGCTTTTCTGTTTCAACAGTGTATTTAGTTTATTTAGCAGGATCAGATTCTCGTTCTAATGAACGTATCCAAAAACCTTGGAAATCTACAGATTGCCCATTCTTCGTGGCACATTGTTTCCCTGTGCTTGTTATAGTGAGGTCAAGTATACTGTGTTTTGTGTTCCTCACCTTGGGTTTGGACTGATTTGGTCATTTCAGAGGGTACAAGCAGAGTTAGTAGTGTGCTCAGTGCCCGTCTGCCTGATTAACCAGATGCTCTAAAGACTCGTTTCCTTCACCCCTTTTCTTTTTGGCCAGAATTGCCCATATTCAGAATTTGTTACCTTGCCAAGGTGATTGTTTACTGTTAAGTGGGAATGATAGGCTTCTTTCTAGACTTTGTAGGCCTTCCTGAAAGTATACGCAAACACTTATGTGTTCTCATGTGTTTTGTGTTTTGGGGATTTTGTCGAGGAGGTCCGTAGCCTTTATCAGCTTCTCAAGGGGGTTGTTAGAGGTGCAAGGCGAGGCTTTGGTGCAGTGATGATGGTGCTGCTGCCAGCACCCTGGAGACTCCTGGTGCTGCTCACCCCCTTCTCTGCAGAGTTCCTGCAGGAGGAGGGAGGGCTACATAAAAATGTAGCAGGATGGAAATCAAACATATATGGTAGATGGGGATGTGTCATGATTTATTCTCCTGATCCTCTATTGATGAGCACTGAAGTTGTTGGCAGTTTTTCTCCCCAGAATCTTCTTCATGATCCATTTTTATACATTCTTATTATTTCCTTAGGATAAATTTCTAGAAGTGGGATTTCTGCATCAAAAGAATAGATACTGGTAAAGGCATTTGTTGCATGTTGCAAACTGCTCCTCTGGAAGGTGTATGGGCAGATCAGCTTACCTGTGCACTGACAGTAACTGATCAATATTTATTTCTCTCTATAGGGAGGAGATACAGGTCCTCTGGGGTCGTAGAGCCGTAATTCAACCCCACAGTCCCTATCCTCCTAGTCTTAGCCCCCCCCCAAGAGCTTTCTTCTTTATGCCACAGTTTTAATGCTTTAACAAATGTTGAAGTTTTTGAAAGTTACGTAAATCTAATGGGGCATGATAGCCTGGCAGGTATCCCTAGTCCTGGCACTGACCAAACGAATCAATTGTATGTGTCAGCTTGGTGGAAAAAGCGTTCGTCAGCAGAATTGGGTAAGGAAACTGTCACAAGGACTGGGTGTTGGTCTCCTTTTGAGTGCTTCTCTGAGGAGAGAAAAGATAAAGCAAAGCACTGGGTGAATTCATCAGATTGTATCTGGCAGAATGGAGACCAAGTGGGTGCAGGTTATCGCCCACGACAAGTTTCCCAGGGTCCTGGAGAAACGGCTGCCCAGGAGCTTCTGACTGTGAGGGCCCCGGGCCGTGGTGTGCGTTGGTGCGCTCTGAAGAATGTGGCCCGTGGCATTCCACAGACACATACCAAGCACACTTGGCCTCCCCCAGCGCCCCCCGCCAGCTTGCTCACAGTCATGCTGAATAACCAGAGCAACCCACGTGACCACAGCAGGGAAAGTGGGTCTGGCTAGGCAGGAGAGATGCCTTCCTGTTGGCTCAGGGAGAGAAACGATGATTGTAGATGAACTTCTGAGTAGACCCTGAGAAAAGAATGGGAAACCTACAGCAAACGGCGGCCCCGGCCAAGGGTGGCTTCTGACAGGACACTGGAGAGCCGCATGGGTGGACAACCCTGGTGGCTGTGTTGGATGTGGCTCATCAGGGTCTGGATGAGAATGTGCCCTGTGATTTTGAAGATGAAGAAGTGCAGGTGTTTTCAGGGGCTTTTTCTTTCGAGTTAGTGGGTTCTCACCAAACCTGGTCTTCACAGTCCAGGCCTGTGCTTTTTTTGATGGCTTAGGACCTAGGGAAAGGGTCCTGTGATGATGCCACAGCATCATCCCCTCAGGTACCCTGCCACCCCCCAGGTGCCATCCTTGACTCCTGCCTTACCCTCACTCCCCACATCTCATGCAGCAGCAAACGTTCCAGAATAAATCCCGGAATAAATAAATACTGCCCTGGCCGTACACCACTGCCATCTCTGTCCTGAAAGATTTTCCAGCCTCCTAACCTGGTCTTGTTCCCATCTGTATCTGCTGTCCTTCTGCCATCAGAGACCTTTCTTCATACATTTACATCAGATCTTTTCATTGCCCAGTTTTCTATCGTCCAGAGGGTACCCGTCTCAATTAGAATAGAATTCCCAACTTCTCTCCACAGCCTGTGGGCCCGCATCATCCGAGCCTGATTTCCCTTTTGGACTTCACCTTCCATCACTCCCTTTGTTTACTGGGGTACTCTTCACTGTTAATGCTCCCTGACCTTCCCTCCTTCAGATCATGCAGGCCCCAGCTCACGTGGCACTTTTTAGGAAAGACCTTCCCTGGTGACCCAGTCCAGAGTATGCGTGCTGACAGAGTGCCCACACAGTACCAGCTCTCCTTCCCCTTTCAATTTCTTTGCAGCCCAGACCATCTGAAATCACCTCGCTTATTTATTGAAACAGTTTTTTGCTCTCCTACTAGAATGCCAAAGGTCCCTTAGTGGTCCCACCTGGCCTCAGAATGCCCTGGAGAGCCTGGCCTCATATCGAAATACCAAGTTTTAGTTCTGGAAGAGCTGCAGGTTATATGAGAAAGAAACACATTTGATTCCTCAAACTGACCACAGCACAGCCCTCCAAAATAAAGTGCATGTGTGCGCACACACAAACACACACAGAAGTAGGGCACATCTTTTAAGCAGAAATAGTCATGTGCACTTGAGCAAAGAAAATTTTCACACGGAAAGAAACATTAAAATACATATCCTAAAATATTAAACTCAGTCGTAAAAATTTAGACTGAGAAGAACTCTATAGGACAAATGTCTTGTTTTAATTAATAGGTAAATTGGAAGGAAAAGAAATTAAGTGGAATCTGGAGTAAAGGAGACGTAATTGCGATATATGGAGCTTATTAAGATCTGAATTCAAACAAACTATAGAAATTGGGGGGAAATCCACTTATGAGCTGATTGGGGAAATTTGAACTCTGAATATTGGATGATATTAAAGATTTACTGTTGATTTTTTAGGTGTGATAACCAAAAGAACCGTTATGTTTAAAAAATCTTTATGTTTTAGAGACATATTAAAATATTTATGAGTGAAATGACGTAATATCAAATGTTTGCTTCAAAATAACCTGGGCAGCGGGAGTGTGTGGGGATATAGATGAAAGCCGATCAGCTGTGGGTTGATACTTGATGAAGCCAGGTGGGGTGGTACGTGGGTATATGGGGCTTCTTAAACTGTTCTCTCTACTTAGAGATGTATTTTTAAATTTCCATAATAATTTTTTTAACTAGGAGATTTTACTCCTCAAAACCCTGCATTTTCACATGGCAGCTGTCTGCTGGAGCTGAGTGGCTGCTGCTCTCTTAAGCAGCATCTCTTAAAATGGGAGAGCCCTTCCTGTGCACATCATTCATGTGTACAACCACCAGACCCCGTAAGCGTTAGAGCTTGCGACCTCCTGTTTTTCTGTTTCCATCTTGATGGAAAGATTGGTGGCAGGATTTACTTGGTTGCACATTTGTGACCATGTAAAATAATTCGTGCTCTGCTAAGTATACAACTTCATGGGAGGTTTGGTGTGAACTGGCAGTTAGCAGCAGTGTGGAGCTTATGGAAGACTTTCACTGGCGAGAGCAAAGCCTCCCAAGGGTAGAGCCAGTGATGACTCTCGCTGCATCTCCTTAATCTGATGGGAATGGAGGAGGGGCAGCACCAAGTAGCAGAAGCAGGAAGCTTTCACCCAGTGATCACCCTGCCCCAATCTGGGCTGAGAGCCCCTCTGCAGCCCCCCAGAGCCCTCCTCACCTCAACCCCAACTTGCACTGGTCAAGGGGATTGTTGCTTGTTACATTCAGCAAAGAAGAAAGGTAGTGAGTTATATGATGACCAAGACTTTCTGACCTTGTGTGTGTTGTGTTCCTGGCACAGAGTAGTATTTGTTGAAGGAATGAATTAGTGCATCTTTCCAAGCCTTGGGGGACTTATCTATAACAGGTCTACTCTGTAGGGTTGTTGGGAGAATAAAACTAGAACCTCTGTGAGGGACCTAACTTAGAACAATTGGAAATAACTTACATATTCATTGATAGGGAATGGTAAAATAAATTGTGGCCGTCATTTTATGCAACACTCTGCAGCTGTTAAAGAGATTGAGGTAGCTTTATGTGGATTGACATGGAGAGATGTTCAAAGCATTCAATAGAAAAGCAAGTGTAATACAATCGCATTCATACTACAGAGAAAACTGTGGGTCTGTAAATGTGTAGAAAAAGGTCTGTTGATAGTGGTTCTCCCTGGGAGTGGATGGGGAGTATGGTGTGGAGAGGTGAGGGGGCGTTGTTCATTCTTTATTTTACTTACATCTGTAATTGACATAGAAAATTCAGCAGTAAACCTAAAGAAACAGAATGGTGCTTGTTACATAGTTAGCACTCTAAATAAATTGTTAACTATTATCAAGGGTGGTTATAAAGTTAATAAAGGCCAGAGGTCTAACTGGATTAGGTCCGTTATAGAGAAAAAGTCTAATCAGTTTTTAACTTGTATAGAATGCAGCTTCTTTAGTTTCTGAAAACGTAACCAATCTTTAATTTGCAAAGCTAAGCAGAGGCCCTGGTCTTTTATTATATTATATATATATTTTTTTAAGTCAAGTTTATTGAGGTATAATTTCTGTATAGTATAAAACTCACTTCCGTATGTAGTTCTGTGAACTTAGACAAATGCATACATTCGTGAAGTGACCACCACATTCAAGATAGAGAATGGTGCTATCACCCCCAAAATTCCCCTGTACTGCCCCTTTGTGGTCATCCCTTCCCCTAACCCCTGCTCCTGGCAGCCACTGATCTGTTTTCTGTCCTTACAGTTTTGCCTTTTCCAGAATGTCATAAATGGAATCATATAGTATATGGTCTTTTGAGTCTGGCTTCTTTCTCTTAGCGTAATGCCAGAGTCATCCGTGTTGTAGCTGCATGTTATCAGTGTTCCTCCCTTTATATCTCTCAGTAGTGTTCCCTTGTATGGATATACCATACTTTGTTTATCCGTTCGCCAGCTGAAGGACAGAGCTCCAGGCTTTTAGAGCACAAACAGACTTCTGGCTTTTGCTGTTATCTTTATTTCTACCAATTTTGCCTCCTTTTTTATTTTACCCTAGAAGATTATTGAGATTTATAATATAGGCTGTTATTTCAAAATCCTCATTTGAGAAGAGCTGTATTGAATACAGATTATTTGGAGGTTTTAAACTTTTATTTATTTGACACATATAGTGCTTACTGTGTGCCTGGCGCTGTTCTAAATATTGCTTTGCAAATATAAAGTGCTTAGAACAGTTGCGGGCGCATAATAAGTCCTGTGTACGTGTTTGTTAAATAAATAAAAATTTAAAAATTGCCAAATAATTTGGATTTCATATAGAAGAGAGGGGCTGTGGGACAGTACAGAGAGGCAGGAGACCAGGGTTGTAGGCCCTAATAATATCACTTCCCCATCTCTCCCCTGCCCCCAATTACAGGCTTTGTCACCTTGGGCAATTAATTGACTCTTTCTGGGTCTCACTAACATATGAAATGAGGATCATAATCTGAATCCTCCTGAAGGGAACAGAGTATATCTTAACTCTAAAGTTTGCTCATTACAAAAGTAATCTGTTATAAAGTATCCTGTAAAATGTGGCTCTACCTATTTTGTATCGTGTTGGGCCTAGATAATTTGTTTCTTCCCCTCTCTTCATATAACATATTCTATTGGTATCTATGTTAAAAGTGTACTAAAAACATTCACCACATGGTGGCACTCCCTTGAAAAACGAAACAAAAAATTACAGGTCAGCATTGAGTTTTAGGCATGGAAATGAGTAGAGGCAGCTGGAGCACTAATTTATGTTCTATACGTTTGTGCTTTGAGTTTTGGGGGACAAGTAGGGAAATAGAGTCCTGTCATTTTATTGGCTCAATAAGTTATGCAGATGTCAGAATATAGGAACATTTGTTCTTAAGCACTGTGACATTCATTGTACATTAACCAATGCTTTACTTTAAAAATGTTTCAGATATCTTCACTCAGAAGCTAGTGTCCCTAACAGGAAAAAAATACGTCTGTAATGAAAACATCATAGATATTTCTCCTTCAAAAATTGGCGTTTAAAAAAAAATATTGCCTGGGGCTGGCCCGGTGGTGTAGTAGTTAAGTTCATGTGCTCCATTTAGGTGGCCCGGGGTTTGCAGGTTCAGATCCCAGGTGCGGACCTACGCACTGCTCTTCAAGCCATGCTGTGGCAGTGTCCACATACAAAATAGAGGAAGATGGGCACGGCTGTTAGCTCAGGGCCAATCTTCCTCACCAAAAAAGAAAGAAAGAAAGAAAGAAAGAAAAGGCCTTGTAATTACTGTAGAGAGTACAATTTTAATGTTTTAATTGTGATTCTCTTGAAGCAAACTGTACCTGCCTTATAGATTTGAAATGGATACTTATAAGCAGTTGTTGATGAAACTGGCTGGATTTAGGTTATTTATATCAGAATGCCAGGCTGATTGGCATATTTGGGAGGGAGAGGAGATATCTCCCATGATACTAATTTCCCTTAAGAATTTCACTCCTGCTCATGTTCATTGATTCACTTGCCAGGTATTTATTGTTCATTCACACAAGGACAAGGTGTTGTGCTAGAGCTGTGGGAGATTCAGAAATGGTCCTGATGTTCAGAATCACCCCAAGTGAAACACTCAAACATTTAACTCAAATGCTAGGCGTTATGTATCACATTAATAATATAGGTAAGAAGAATTACAGTGGTTAAGAGGGAAGAGAGGCTGCTCCTTACTAGGGTGACTGGTCAGGGAGAAATGCGAGAGTGGTATTTGGTGGGGGACGATGAGGAGAGAGAGTATTTGGGCATATGAAGAGGCCTGGAGTATGAGGTAGGATTTCCCCCCACCCCAAATAGGACTATTGAAAGGAGTAAAGGATATAGGAGGGAGACACAGATTCTGGGCAGAGGGAATGTCCTGAGCAACAGCCTGAGAAAAGGAAAATACGAGGTCCATAGGGATTAGATTATGGTCCAACTCTGCAGGCTCGCTTAAGGGGTCCGTTGTTGAAGGATTCGGGGTGGGATGGGGTCATGATAGAACTTTAGGGAAGTTTAGTATTGCCTTCAGACACAGACATGAGGGAGTTTGGTGTTATGACAGATTAGCTTGATAAGAACACTTGAACATGATGCCTAACAAATATCTTATTGATGAATAGCTGAACTTGCAAGAAAGGAGGGAGATCTTCAGGGCCTGAAAAGTAAAGGACGAGCAGAAAATAAGAGGGGCAAGCTCTCTGGGAGTCATTTGCTGATTTCAGCAACCAAGAGGCTTCCCCGCCCAGACTGTTTTATTGAGGTATAATTGACAGACAATAAACAGCGCATATTTAAAGTATGCAATTTGATAAATATGACATATGTATACACCCATGAAATCATCACCACAATTGAGGTCAGAAAATATCAGTCATCCTCAGAAGTCTCCTTATGACCCTTTGCAGTCCTTTCCTGGTCCACCCTGCTCCATTTCCAGTCAACCATTTACTTATTTTCTGTCAGCATAAACAGTTTTCATTTATATAAAATTCTAGAAAATACAGTCGTATATCGTATACTCTTATTTGCCTGACATAATTGAGATTCATCCATGTTGTTGTGTGTATCAATATTTTTTTATTCCTTCTTATTGCTAAGTACTATTCCATTGTCTGGATATACTATAATTTATCTGTTCACCTGTTGATGGGCATTGGATTGTTTCCATTTTGGGGCTATTACAAAAAAAGCTGCTAGAACATTTGTGAACAAGTCTTTGTGTGGACATATGCTTTCATTTCTCCTGGGTGTATAGCTACGAGTGGAATGGCTGGGCCATATGGTGGTTGTCTGTGAGACTTGGGTTTTAAAGGCTGTTTGGTACACAGGAGACAAAGTCTTGGGCCCATGGTAAACAGGGAGGTGGAACCAAAACCACCACATGAAGCTGTGATCACTGAAGGACTATATCTCTAGCAAAACAGTAGAATGAACTTGTAAGCCCAGAGGCAGAGTATTAAAAAGAAACTTGTCTGATTTGGTTCGTACTTTGAGTGGGAACAGAAAAAATCTCCTTGGATAATTTTTGCTGTAGGCCTGCCTTCTCCTGAACTTTGTTTGAATTTGCTTGACCTATGTGGTCTGGGAAATTCCAAGAA
The DNA here is from genome assembly GCF_057802395.1 of Ceratotherium simum simum. NCBI lineage: Eukaryota > Metazoa > Chordata > Mammalia > Perissodactyla > Rhinocerotidae > Ceratotherium > Ceratotherium simum. Next base: position 6,405,425 of record NC_141928.1, on the reverse strand, counting down.
GAGAAATCATCTTAAATAGATCCTAGGTTGGTAGAGTTCCCAGATACCTGGCAGAAGTCAGTACATATCCTCTTTGAATATTCCTTTATCCCAGCCCTAGCCCAGGATTCCCACAGATAAAGCCTCTCCAAACATGAGCTGAGAATCCAGAACTTAAAAGCATGAGGAAACAAACAGCTGTGAATAAGAGAGCAGGAAAAAAGAGTAGTAGAACTAGAATAGAGCTTTAGAATTGGAATTATCAGATTCACAATGTAAAATAATGGTTAAAAAACCTTTAAAGAAGTAAAATGTGAAATAGAAAACAAAGACTAAAATCCTTGAAGAAAGAATCAAGAATAATTTAAAAAGAAACTGAAATGTGTAATCAGTGAAATTAAAACCTCAATGGATGAGTTAAACAATAAGTTAGAAATAACTGAAGAGAGATTTAGTAAATGGGGGATAAAGCTGAAGAAATTGCACAGAATGCAGCATGGAAAGATGAAGGTAAAAAATATGAAAATTAAATCTAAAGAAATAGAGAACATAATGAGATCTAAAATATATATAGGTCTACATGGAGAGGCAGAAGAAGATAATAGAGATGACAGGGGAAAGGCAGTATTTGAGGAAATAATGCTAAAAATTTCCAAAAATATTGAAAAACCTGAATCTTTAGAGTTAGGAATCAGAGCAAATCCCAAGTAGAATTTGAAAAAAAAAAAAAAAAGCCTTATCCAGACAAATTGGAGTGTAATAGAACACCAAAGACAAAAAGTTCTTAAAAGCAGTCAGAGAGAAACTAAGTACCTTCCAAAGAACTGTGTTAGACTGAAGGGAGACTTCCCAACAGCAACAGTGGAAACCAGAGACAGCGGAATTGTATCTTAAAAGTGCCGAGAGAAAATGATTGTCAACCTAGAATTTTAAACTCAGCTAAAATATAATTTAGTAATGAGGGAATGATGATGACATTTTCAGATAAACAAAAACTGAGTTTACATCCAACAGACTCTCACAGAGGAACTTTTATACTTTAAAAAAAGGGAAAATGACTCCAAAAGGTAGGATCTCTGTAATGCAAGAGGGAATGTCTGTGCGATTTACAGGAGTGAGAAAGCTGCTCTGAGACAAAGGAGTTAAAACTCAGAGCCCTGTTATCTCTCTGTCAACCTGATCCAGGTGGCTTCTGTGAAAGTGGAATTAAGTCAGCTTTAGGTTAACCTAAGTTAAGAAGTTTGATAACTGATTTGTTGAGGTCTTTGGGGGCTGCACATTGGTGGCCAGGCTGGTATATAAGAGACAGCTCTGGGCAGAGTTGCAGGGTTAGTGCAGACAGCTACAGAAGCAGTGAAACAGGGTCACGTTCCTTACAAGGGGCTCTTTGTTCATATTAATTTAATACCTGCCCTCCTGGATCTTTGTCTTTTTTCTAGGTTTTGGGAGATTTCCTTGACTATTTTTCATTCATTTTTTATTTTGGCAGTCATATTTTTAACTACCAATGCTCTTCCTTATTTTTAAAATCTTTTTCATAGCATCGCATTCTTGATTCTTGAGCATATTATGAGTCTTTCTGAGGATATGAACTAGAGAAGAGTTGTGGCTTTTTGGGTTTTGTTGGTGTTTTTTTTTTTAGATTTTCTCCAGTTTCCTGAATTATCTATTTCCTTCAGAGTTAATCTGTTTGTCTTGGTCTTTTTCTGTGATGCTCTAGGCTTTCCTCAAAAGTCTAGTGATCCCGATTGTCCATTCATATTTAAAAAAGCGGGAATAGGAAGGTTGATTGGGAGTTCTGTGTATGTGGGTGGGATTGTAGATTGGCTGGTTACATTTCTGGATTAATGAGTAGGGGAATCAAGAATCCATCTTGGGGGCCGGCCCCGTGGCTTAGCGGTTAAGTGCGCGAGCTCCGCTACTAGCGGCCCAGGTTCGGATCCCAGGCGCGCACTGACGCACCGCTTCTCTGGCCATGCTGAGGCCGCGTCCCACGTACAGCAACTAGAAGGATGTGCAGCTATGACATACAACTATCTACTGGGGCTTTGGGGAGAAACGGGAAAAAAAGGAGGAGGATTGGCAATAGATGTTAGCTCAGGGCTGGTCTTCCTCACACACACAAAAAAGAATCCATCTTGGAGGGTTTACATTACATTGGGGCACCAACACACTGCATGAGTGCTTTCCAGGTTTTCCTTTAATTTCTTTAGAGAAGATCCCTCCTTACTGGGGATAAAGGTCTGGGTGTGGAGAGGTGGGTCAGGTGTGTGTTTTGGCTGTCTACTGTTTCATATTCAGACTTGTAATCCTCGGTTTTCACCCGCATGTCTCACTCCCACCACTCCATCCTACTTGCCGTCTTCACATTTGGGGTTCTTCCTGGCAGATGGGCTCCCTCCATCACTCTGCTCTTTCAAGACTCTCCTCAGCTGTGATTTCCTCTGCTCTGCTTCGCCAGGCAATACAGGCCCATCCACTTTCAGATCAAAATTTGTTGAAACTTCTTGTATAATGACACCTCCCTTTCTGTTCTCTTCATTGTTGTGGGTTTAGACTTTTTAAAATTTCTTTATTGCAATTTAAAGGAGTCACAAGCAGGAGAGGGAATAAGCTCCTGAAACCCAGAGTCATTGTTTTAATACCTTTGATGATTATGAATTACTGCAGATAGAGAAAACATAGGCCCCTAAGCCAAATATATGTTAACCTCTGGGGGATTATCTAGAGCTTCTTTAGAATTTTTTTAAAGTTCCTTGTATTTTGAAAATCTGTCATTTTCTCCTTGAAAATTAAAAAAATGTTTGTGTTGGGCCGGCCCCGTGGCTTAGCAGTTAAGTGCACGCGCTCCGCTGCTGGCGGCCCGGGTTCGGATCCCGGGCGCACACCGATGCACCACTTCTCCGGCCATGCTGAGGCCACGTCCCACATACAGCAACTACAAGGATGTGCAGCTATGACATACAACTATCTACTGGGGCTTGGGGGGGGAAAAAAAATGTTTGTGGTAAATAAGGAAGGAAAAACTTTCTAGTTAACTGAGAATTATGATTAAGCAAAATTTAAATATTATCATATATTGATGAGAACTATGACATTTAAAAAAAATTTAAGAATTGATTTCTATTTACTTGTTCACAAAACAGTCCCCCTGTGTGACGTAATAACAGCCTTTGGCCTAAACAGCTGCCAGGTGAATGAAAGCCAATCTGGAGTGACAGAGTGGCAGTAACAGCACCGGAGATGTGTATGCAGTTTGTTAAGATGATTCAAATGGTAGTTATGGCAACGAAGATCAACAGAGGGAGAAAGAGAGAGATACTGGAAAAGCAGCAGCACATTTTAGTAACAGTCATTATTCACAATGGCAAAGTTGTTTACTATAAAAATTCCATCCTCCTTGGCCTCTTTGCTGCCCTCCGCCATTTTTTACTTTATGTTAGAGTTTCTGATTTACAGCATAATGCAGTACAATTTTACCTCTGAAATGAAGTCTGTAAAGTTTCAAGATACATTAAAGACTTTAGTCCCCAACAGTACGTCATGAAAGGACCTTATACTGTTTAGCCCTTTATGCTTGCGGACGGGGAGCTTAAATTTGTATAGAGAAATGGGTTTGAAGTGGTGCATTTGGTAGTGAAATGCCTCGACTAAGCAGACATGGCCACTCTAAGAAAAACAACAATAAATATACCATATGAGTAATCTGTTATGTGGGGAGTTACTTTGGGTTTAAAACGCTGTCATACTCTAGATGCTTTCAGGTGGCTAATGTCTTGTTAAGGATAAAATAAAAATAGTGTGAAGTTGCATTTGATCTTGCGAGATACTACTGGCAAAGCCTGACATTTAGCTTGATTACTAGAGATTTTATTATTTACAGCTGCTTGGCTATTGTATTACTAGAGCCCACTCTGTTTTCTGGCACCACGGATGCCTTTTATAATTTGAGTGTTCTCAAAAAGAACACTGTGTGAAAATGATCAGCCCCAAATGTAAACTACTTTTAAAAAAAGCAAACACATTTTGTGTTGGCTCATCCTCTGATTTTTGGTTGTCCATTTTAGGAAGGAAGCTGTAGGGCCTTTTTGAAATGCAGTGAACCAGGTAACACTGAAGTTATCTGGTTACAGGCCATGTGGATGTAGCCTTGTTTGTCCTCGTCATATTGGTGGTGGTCTTGGCTCTGTCTGTATCTGACCAGTCCCCAAATGAAACCTCTTGCAGCTTCAGTTTTTGGATTCTGCTCACTGCACATCGATGCCTGTACCAGGTCCTTCCTTGCCTCAGGTCTTTCCACCTACTGTTTCTAAGTGAATTGTTGCCCCAACTTCCCAAGTCTCACACTCCGCTCTCCCTGGTTAACACTGCCTCATCCTCCAGGTCTCATCTTACATATCATTTTCCCAGAGACCTTTCCAGGCTCAGTCAGATTCTCTGGCACCTGTATTGGTCCTTGTTGGCACTTTCCATACTTATTTTTTGTTAGCACCATCAAGTCAGTTCTGACTCCTAGTGACCCTGTGGACAGCAGAGCGGAACCCTGCCAGGTCTTTTTGCACCATCCTCTCACCATCTGGCACTACATCAGACAATGGTCCACTGCTATTTATAGGGTTTACATGGCCAATTTTTTCAGAAGTGGATGACCAGGTCCTTCTTCCTAGTCTGTCTTAGTCTGGAAGCTCTGCTGAAACCTGTCCACCATGGGTAACCCTGCTAGTATTTGAAATACTGGTGGCATAGCTTTCAGCATCACACTAACACACAGCCACCACAGTATGACAACAGACAGGGGGTCTGGTTCCCTGACCAGGAAACGAACCTGGACCACGGCGGTGAGAGCACGGGTCTTAACCACTAGACCACCAGGGCTGGCTTTCCACACTTACAATGAACCCTGTTAGTGTGGCAAATATTTAAAGCCTCCCTCCTTCACTAGGTGGTAAGCTCCATGCAGGGAAGGGCTGTGACTGTCTTGGTCAGTCTGCTCTGTCTCCAGTGCCTTTCGAGCCTGGCACATGCCGTGGGCTGATACTCTTCATTTTGAATGGCTGGGTGGGTGGTCCGCTTTTGCCAGTCCTGTCAGTTATCCACTTATGCTCCCCATCTTTGGTGGGTGCAGATGGGGGCTAATTTAGGAGGGTGAACCATTCAGTGTCATTTCTATCAGGACTGGAAGAAATATTGAATTATAGCCAGCTCTCAGTTATTTCTAAAAATGGAGTAGGAGAGCATGGCTAATTAAGTTGCTCTCCCACTCCCCATGAGGAGTTTTCTTTTTTTTTTTTAGATAAAAAGGTTAGAGGTAGGAACTCCAGATGTGTAGGATACCCAGCACTGGAGAAATTTGAACTAAATTTCTTGTTTCCATTCTTTTCTTACCACACGACCAAGTAAGTCCAAGAAAGTAGATTAAACTCTGAGTGCGCCGTGAAGGTGGATATGAGGTTCCAAAGAGGATGGGCAAGTTAAGAAAAGATTTAGGAAAAACGGTCAAGCTATTTTAGCAGTTGAAGAAAGTAATCAGACCATGATGAAATGAAGATGAGGAGAAGAACATTCTCATCACCTGCCTGGTCCAGCGATTCTGCGAACGGGTGCCTGATTGATCCGTTGGCTCCGAAGGCAGCCTTTGCCTGGATATATTCACAGTCTGTTTTGAAGTTGTGCAGAGAGGCTCACTTGCGTCATTCTGAAGATGCAGTGAGTCAACGCAGTCCCAAGGGAGCTGTAATGGCCTCAAACAGAAACTTGGAATGAAAAATAGCTGTAGATTTAAAGACATAGTACTTTCTTCCTATGACTTCATTTGGTAATGGTAAGATTAATTCACAGAAAACCCTTGTTTAATGGTGGACCTTAAACACACGTGGAATGATTTTTTCCCTCCACTTTTCCCATTTAACCTTTTAAACTGGGACATAGTTAGATGCTTGGTTTGGGGGGACTTTATTGAAACAATTCTCCACCACTCATTTGCTATCCACACCTCCTCCCCCAACACACGCTTCTCGGCTGCTTGTGGACTCCTGGGGGAATGTCAGTACAGTTTTCCCTGGTCATGTTGACATGCGTTGGGATTTTCAGTGGAGAAGAGTCACCAGAGAAGAACCTTTTCACTTAATTTTAACCATTGACCATATTTATATATACTATTTCAGCCTAAATTTTAAATTGATATCTTTTAATAGAATTGTAGATAACGTCTTACTGTAACAAACGTCAAGGGGATTGTTCAAATTCCTAGTTGAAAATGTCTTTTGTATTAGCAGATTTGCCAGCTGCATTATTATCTATTAGTGTGTACTAAAAGTATATTATTTTGGCTTAGTTTGAGATTAGAGAATTCCCAATGGAATTTTTTCCTGAACCATTTAAATCTGTATTGCTTTTTTTCCTCTAGTCTCCTACTAAACACTGAGGCTGCTGAGCAGGAAATGAAAGAGGAGGAGGCAATAGAGAATAATGCAGTGGCTTTCAAATGCTGTGACCTGCATGAGGAGTACGCACTCTACTATGACTCAGAGTGTGCGTGTGTCTGAGGAAAGTCTGTGAACTTGGGGCCGGCCCGGTGGCGCAAGCAGTTAGGTACGCGCCCTCTGCTGCGGCGGCCTAGGGTTCGCCGGTTCGGATCCTGGGCACGCACTGACGCACTGCTTGTCAAGCCGTGCTGTGGCGGTGTCCCATATAAAGTAGAGGAAGACGGGCACGGATGTTAGCCCAGGGCCAGTCTTCCTCAGAAAAAAGAGAAAGATTGGCATCAGATGTTGGCTCAGGGCTGATCTTCCTCACAAAAAAAAAAAATTAAGTCTGTGAATTAATACATACCCTTATTATGGAGCATAGTGATATTTTCTATTTTATTTCATTTTTGAAGAATGCTGGCTGTGACTTGCTGGTGGATTTCGTGCCCAGGAAAGAGTCCCGATCCAAGTTTGAAGAGGTTGGTAGTGTAGAGTGTGTGCTCCAGAGTTTGCCTACCCACAGCTCGAGTGGGATCACAGTTCCTGGGTTACCCTCTGAAGCTTTGGCTCTGACTCGTGTGAGATACAAATGCAGTAATACACACGCACCTCATAGAGTTGTTGAGAGGGTGTGAGGAGATAATGCACAAAAGCTCTCAGCGCGGTGCCTGCACAGCGGCCTCAGTACTGGTGGCTGCTGCAGTGGTGGTTGCGACTGTCCTCACTAAGATGCTACAGCTGTACTGGCTTCGCGGGAGGTCATGGGATTTCCTTCCCTGAGGATGTTTGGCAGGATAGATTGTACTTGTCAAGAGCATTTATTATTTTATTTCCTTAATTTTTTTATTATGAAAATTTTCAAACCTATAACAAGTTGAAAGAACAGTACAAAGAACCACCAATATATCCCTCACATCGGGGATATGATGAACCGCCTCATCAACTCTTAACACTTGCTACTGCCTCTCCATATCTCTCTTTACATATAAACACTTCCCTTTTACCAGAGCACCTGGAAATTGGCTGTAGACGTATGATAGCCAAGAACAAGGACATTCTCTTATACCACCATAGCACCATTAGCACACATAAGAAAATCAGCACAGATCCAATAACATTATCAACATGTAGTCCATATTCAGAATTCCCCAAGTCTCAGTAACATTTTAAACTTGAACATTCAAAGGATTTAGGATGAACTAGATGGTCTCCGAAGTTCCTCATGGAGCTGAAGACTGCTGTGAAGTTGAAAATAATCACCCGAAGTGTGACTTGTATGTGGAATATTAAATCATGCTGTATCTTTTTGGCCTCCCTTATGTGAACTCTGAGAGCTGATGTGAGATGGAGGTTGTGGTGGTCTGCCCTGTGTGGGACTGTTAGCTTGGCAGTCTCGTCACACCCACTTTAGAGATTGCATCCTCTGCCAGTTCATACAGATGTGTTCTGTTACTAAAACAGGAGGGACCAAAAAGATAGATCCCAAAATGCAAAGTGCTAGAGCAGTAGGTTACCTTTGAATTTAACTGGCTGTGAATTGGAAATATTTATTGGTATTAGAATGTGTCCAGGTAGGAATTTAAGTTCTTCCCTTAAACTGAGAATGACAAGGATGTCTTTTAAGGAGAGAATTTAAGATGAACAGAATGGAAGTTTGTACAGGTGTGTTTTTTAAGTACACATATACACAGTAAGAAAATTAAAGCAACAAAAGAAAGAATTCAGTAAAAAATAGGTCCTACTTTGCTAGTTTCTTCTGTGTTTTTTCAGAACTACTTTAATGCTAAAATGTACATTATTTCACATTTTAAAACATCTCTAAAATCAGGATGGATCTTATACTCAGTGGAATGCCATGGTTTAATGGTACATAAAGTAAAGGTGTATCTTACAATGGCATCTTAGATTTGATAAAGTGTAATATTCTGTGCATATACAAGTTTGTGTGTTTGTTTTGGTTTTTCCCCTTTTGAAGACATATGGTAATGTAGCAGGGTGGTAGATTTATATACTACTACCCAGCTGTGCAGAGATATAGCCTTTTTTTAAAAAAAGATCACCAATCTGTCTTCCTCATAAGTTGCCATTTTGTAGTGGGGAGAAGTAAAGGGAGGTGTTTCAATTAGGCAATTAACAAAGTCTCATACTTTCTCAGTTTAAACATTATCTTTTGGGTAAATTCTGGGTCTTTAACATTTCCTACCCTCCCTCTGCTCTTCCCCCTTAAAAAATGACATCCGGGTGTGTTGGGGGATGATGGGATCTTGTGGTGATGAGGGAGGGCCCCCATTCTTGTTTCCCTTTGCTAATCTAGTCTGGTCTGGTCCCTGTGCCCTTTGTGCAGACAACCCCTGAGATGTCGTCAGTGACTTTGCGTCTTATTCTTTTGTCTCCACCAGGTCCGGGGACTGTCCTTGTGTGCTCCTCAGTACATTTACCCTGTGGCAGATGTCATGGCTCTCAACTTCGTTTCTTTCCGTGGGACAGAAAAGAACTTCAGAGTTCCTTTCTTACCGTATAGGAACTAAGGGAGTTGCAGAGTGCCACAATTCAGATTCTCTCTCTGTCTTATCCTGCCGTGCTACGCCGCCATTTTTATTCTGTGGCCATCTGTGTCGCATCCTGCAAGATGATCTTCTCGCAGAGTTTCAATTAGGAAGTAGGGCAAAAGCCTATTATTTCCCCCTCAATCTAACTACCATCTGCCCTCACTTCCCCTCACTGTCTGTGCCAGGTACCAGTGTATTGCCTCTCATCTCCAAATCTGTTCTTCTTTGCCCTGCTTTGTGACATGGGATCTGGACTCTGTAAACATTTCTCCTTTGCCAGCTGGCTTAATGTTAGGCTTTGTCTAGAGGATGCTGAAGGAACACTGCAAGGCCATAGCACAAGGAGGGGCTTCTTTTCCTATTTCTGGTGTGCTGATTTTCAGTGGACTGGTGTGCAGGATGCCCAGTAACACTCGGTGGCCCTCACAGACCACCCAGTAGTCTGTACTGTGGACCAGCTACAACCCATTCACACCCTCCAACAAGTTTCTCCACCACATGGCGGGCTGCTTCCATAGACCATCTCTGGGTTACTCCCTCTGGCAAGTGTCTTTGCCACTCCAGGCTGTGTTCCTTTGGAGCTGTGCCCTCTCTGCAGAGGTCCGAATTTCGTCTTTGGGTAGAGGGGAGCTCTTTGGGTAGGGTAGAGCTCTTCCGAGTTCTCACTTTCTTCCTTGTTTGTTCTCCCTCAGCCCTAGTTGTCTGGTGCGTGGCCCTGGGTGATTTAGGGCAGGGGAAATATCGGCTTGGTGTGTGCAAGTTGGATAAGGAGGTGGTTCAGAGTATGGGCTCTGGATCACAGGGGAGACATAAACAACTTTACCATTTAGTTTGGCCCTGTAATTAATGGATGTCAAATAAACAAATATACAATCTAAGAACACACAGTTAGAAAACCCTCTTAGCAGTTAACAACTTTTGTTAGTTAACTCTTTATGTTAAATTTTTCCTATTCAAATTATTGGTATGGTTTCTGTGTCTTGACTGGACCCTGACTGATAGGTCATCTCTTCCCTCAGAATTGTGCAGGGAGGGGAGGTAATGACACACTTGTTTGACTGTTTGCTTCTTCCTCTCTTCTTCTCTTCACGCTCTATGATAGAAGGGCTGGACATTCTACTCTTTCTGTCGGGCTGGAGCTCCTCTTACATCATTTCCTCCCTCCTCCCTAGTGCAGTAAACATCTCTGCCCACTTGTCATAGAAGGGCATTTAAGTTGTTTTGCCAGCACAAACAGTGCTGCAATGAAAATATGGCATATTTTGAAATTAGTCATAGCTTTAAAAGCTGGTTATCATATAGTAATTTTAGAAAGTTAATTTGGACCAAAAATGATGGAAGAAAAGCAAAGAAATGACTAGTCAGAATTAAAGGAAAGACTAAATTACTACTTTTATTTATATTATTTCTTTTTGTATTTTGGAGTTCTGTTATTAGGTACATACACATTTAGGATTGCTATACCTTTTTGTTGAATGGACCCCTTTATCATTATGTAACGTCCCTCCTTATTCTTAGTAATATTCCTTGTTCTGAAGTCAGCTTTGTCTGATAGCCACTTCGGCTTGCTTTTGATAATGCTTACATAGTATATCTTTTTCCATCCTTTTACTTTTATCCTGCCTAAATTATTACGCTAGTGGTAAATTGCTGTTGCTTTTCAGTTGGAGCCAGGCTCATGGTAGGGGGCAGGGAGTTTCTTGGTTCTCTTAGTCCTTAGTCTTAGGCATGTCCTGTGTGCCTGGACTTCAGTGGTGGGCTTTCTTAGCATTCTGGCACCTCCACCCTCTGTGGCACCCAAACTCCACCTTCTGTGTGCATATCTGTATGTGTTTGGGGGGTGAATCTTCGGTGGGATAGAATTTCCCTTGTGCCCCCCCCTCCCCAGTGGTAGCAGACTTCTGCTTTGTGTCAATGCAGGATCCAGGTGACAATGACTTTGCTTCTCCCCCACCTCCAGGAGCAGTAGATCTTTGCCTGGATCCCGGGGGCAGGGAGGGTTTCTGCCCTATTCCCCAGTGGGTTAAGGCTTTTACATTGGATGAGAGGAGGGTCCAGGAAGTGGGCAAGATTTTATCCCAGTCCAGTATTGAGGGGGGCTCTCTCCAATCTCCTGTTCTGCTCCCAGTCTTTTTCATGAGCACCTGGTGGAGGCCGCATGGAAAAGAGCTTGCACGTGAGTTCAGACAGCCCTTGTGTCTGGAACTCCTGGGGATTCGATATGTTGTACTAGGCCATACTTGGCTTTATAAGAATTCATTAAAATGTAAGCTGTTTTCCTCCCACCTAATTTTATTTTATTTATTTATTTATTTATATATTTATTTTTTTAAATGGAAGTTTTTATTTTTTTATTTATTTCTTGGTGAGGAAGATTGGCCTTGAGCTAACATCTGTGGCCAGTCTTCCTCTATTTTGTATATGAGATGCCTCCACAGCGTGGCTTGATGAGCTGTAGGTAGGTCTGTGCCTGGTATCTGAACCCTTGAACCCTGGGGCGCGAAAGCGGAGCACGCAAACCTAACCGCTACGCCACCGGGCCTCCTCTTACCTAATTTTATAGCAGCCACTTGTCCTTGCTGTACTCCGTGAAAGGTCACACAGCTGGCATGTCTTGTGTCTTCTTGGAGGGACTTGTTACTCTTTAGAATTTAATTCACTTGGTTACCTTGTGACCTCAGCTCTCTGATTAGCTCAAGAAAAGTTATGATTTTATAGATTATCTAGCTCTTTCTTATTAGGATGGGAGTGATGTTCTCTTATGGTTTTCTCTATCTTAAGCAGGAGTACAACTCTATATTATTTCTTCACCTGTCCCTCAGCAGAATTGTGTAGGTAAAATAGAGTTTTAGTTTCCTCACAGATCAGTACAGTTTGCTGATGCAAACACTATCTGTACATTTATTCTGTTTTCCATGGCTGCCATTGGCCCAAGTTTGACCACCCCTTTTTTTTTTACTTTGTATTTTGAAATAATTTCAAAACTTACAGAAAATTTACAAGAATAGTATAGAGAATTGCCACATTACATTTGCTTTATCATTCTCCCTCTCTCTCTGTATGTGTGTGTATGGATGTAAAATTCATTTTTCTCAGTCAGATGAGATTAGGTTGTAACATTTTGGTTTTTTATCCATTAATGCTTCAAGTGTATTTCCTTAGAGAAAGGATATTCTCTTATTTAACTACAGTATGATTATCAATTTTAGGAAATTTAACTTTGATAACAATATTTTTGTTTAATCTAAAGTCCATATTTTCGTTTTCTCATTTGTCCCAGTAATGCCCTTTATAGCATCCCTTCTCCTCTCCAGCCCCCAAGTGTAGGATTCAGTCCAGGATCATGAATTGCATTAATTTGTCATGTTCTTTAATCTACTGTAATCTGGAACACTTTCTCAGTATTTCATCTTGCATAACATTGATCTTTTTTTTTTTTTTTTTGGTGAGGAAGATTAGCTCTGAGCTAACATCCATTGCCAATACTCCCCTTTTAGCTGAGGAAGATTGGCCCTGGGCTAACATCCATGCCCATCTTCCTCTACTTTATAGTGGGACGCCTGCCACCACATGGCTTGATTAGTGGTGCATAGGTCCTCGCCTGGGATCCAAACCCACTAACCCTAGCCTGCCGAAGTGGAGCACGCGAACTTAACCACTACTTCACCAGGCCAGCCCCCACGTTGATATTTTCAAAGAATATAGGCCAGTTATTTTATAGAATGTTTTTCAATTTTGGTTTATTTGATGTTTTGTTATTATTAGATTCAAGTTACACATTCCTGGTTAGAATACTACTGAAGTAATGTGTCTTTCTCATGGTATCACATCTGGGTGCACACAATGTCCTTTTGCCTGACGTTAGTGATATTAATTTTGATTATGTAGTTAAGGTGTGGTCTGGTTCCTCCATTGGATAGTCACTAGTTTTCCTCTTGCAACTAAAAAGCAATCTATGGGGAAGACATTCTCTGACCATGTAAACAATCCACTCCCCATAAAACTTTACCCCAAGATTAAGCATCCATTGATGATACCCTGGGTATATAGATCCTAGTGACCTAGAACTTTGGTGGGGGCAAGGGAGGGGAATAGTGTACCTGTGACAAGTCTGGGGTTCTTTTGGGGCAGAGAAAGGGGTCAGTGATCCACGACCATTTCTTGTAAAGCCAAGACTTCAGAGAGGCTAGTCTCAGAGAAGAGGTGGACTGGGGAGAAATACCTTACACATTATCAAGCAGCAAGGAAGACTGACTGTTTCACCTTTGGCTTTGGGTGGAGGGCAAAGAAAAAAAAAGTCACATGAGAACTTCTGGCTGTTGACCAGCTCCCACATGAGTTTGGAAACTGATTTTAGACTGTTTTTGTGACCCCCAATAATTGCAAGTTGGAAATCTTGATTTAAAGTGGACCTAGGTTTTTAGTTTCCCTGGGTACTTGACAGAAGCAAATTGAAGTCCTCTCTGGACTCAGAGAGTTCCCATAGATCATTCCAACCAATATGAACACACCAGAAAAGGAGGCAGACACACACAGAAACTAGATATCATGAGTAAGAGTAAGTAGAAATAATAGTAGACCCTGACTTCTAAAGATTTCAGATGTTGGAAATGTTGGATAGAGAATATAAAATAAGTTCATTTAGTACTTTTGAGGAAACAAAAGAAGGAATTGAAAATATGAGTAAAGAAAAAAGATACCATCAAAAATAACCCGGAAAACTTATTTAAAAAACCAAATATAGGAGCCAGCCGTGTGGCCCAGTGGTTAAGTTTGGTGTGCTCCACTTTGGCAGCCCAGGTTCAGTTCCCTGGCGCAGACCTACACCACTTGTTGGCCATGCTGCGGTGGCGACCCACATATAAAATAGAGGAAGATTGGCAACAGATGTTAGCTCAGGGTGAATCTTCCTCAGCAAAAACAAACAAGAAACAAATATAATGTCCAGAAGTGAAAAGCATAATAATTGAAGTAAAAAATTCAAAGAGAGGTTGACTATTAGAATAGATATAGCCAAAGAGAGAATTAGTGAACTGAAAGATAAATCTGAAGAAGTAACACAGGCTGCAGCTTAGAGAGACAGAGATGGAAAATATGGGAGGTTAAGAGGCAGAGTATATAGTAAGAAGGTCCAACTTATGTTTAATTGGAGTTCCAGAAGAAGATATTACAGGGAATGCAAAGAGGCAATATTGAAAGAACTAATGGGTGAGAATTTTGTAATCAGTAAACATCAGGCCTTCCCCTGTCATTTGTGGAGGCCACTGCAGCAGTATAAATGGAGACCCACAAACCATATGTCTAAATATTTAAAAGTTACAAATGTAGCAGACTGTTAAATAAAATATGTTCTATACTTTTACCTTTATAATAACCTAGAAGGCCAGGTTTAAATTTGGAGTTCTTGAACTCCACAGAGTTTTGCACTGGCACGTAGCAGCACAGACTGAAGACCCTGGCCTGTGGCCCGACCTCCTTCTCTTTCTTCTCCCAGCGTTATTTTGTGGTGTGAGGCGCCTCATACACACATGTATAGACATTTTGGCCTGCATGTCTAATCTCTGTTCACATTCCTCACACACATGCCTCTAGAGGACACCTGTGGCCTGTGCCCATGCTGCTGGCGCATTCCACTTTCAGAGTAGACCTGGGGGAGAGATCCATGCAAGCCTGGAATGTAGGCTTGAAGCTGATTTGGTAGGGAATTCCAGGGTCCTGGATACTAGAGTATGGTAGTCAGGCTCTGGGTGGGCACATCCCCTGACCCTTCAGACCCCTTGCCCTATGGGGAGAGCTGGAGTCTTTTAAATTGTTGAATCTGGGACAGGGGCCTCTCTTGACCTAGGTTCTAAGGGTGGTAGAGACACAAAAATTCTCAGATTCAGGAAGCCCATCAAATTCCAAAGCAGTCAAAAAGAAAAGGAAAGGAAAGAAAAGAAATCTGTCTAAATATAGAGTGAACCTATAGAACATCAGAGACAGAAAAGATTCTTAAAATAGCTAGAGAGCAATGACAGATTACCTACAAAGGAACAACAATTAGAGTGACAACTGGGTTTTCTACAGCGTGGCATAGAAGCCCTGAAATAGTAGAATAATATTTTCAGAGTGGGCAGAGAAAATAACTGTTAAACTAGAACTGTGTATGAAGCTGTTGTTCAAGAATGAGAATGAAATAGAGACATTCTCAGATAATAAAAGCAAAAGGAATTTACCACTGAAAACTCATCACTGAAGGACGTTCTCAAGGATGTATTTCAAGAAGAAGGGATATGACCCCAAGAAAGAAGGTTTAAAATTTAAGAAGACATTAAGTAGACCCAGAGAGGTGGATTAACTTGTCTAAAGATCCCAGTTGGTTTAGAACGGAGCCTGGACTTAAACCCAAATCATCTTTCTTCCAGCCAGACTGAATGGGAGTAGGAAATAAAGTTGCAAGCAGAATAGTATTTCCTTCCAGGAGGTGGACATAGGGTGCCTTGGAGTTCACTTCTGAGGTAAGCCCTACGTTTTTTTTTTTTTTACTTCTTTTTTTTTTTTTAATTTTTTGTTTATTGCGGTAACGTTGGTTTATAACATTGTAAAAATTTCAGGTGTACATCATTGTACTTCTATTTCTGCATGGACTACATCATGTTCACCACCAAAATACTAATTACAACCCATCACCACACACATGTACCGAATTATCCCTTTCACCCTCCTCCTTCCCTCCTCCCCCTCTGGTAACCACCAATCCAATCTCTGTCCCTATGTGTTTGTTTATTGTTATTATTATCTACTACTTAATGAAGGAAATCATACGGTATTTGACCTTCTCCCTCTGACTTATTTCACTTTGCATTATACCCTCAATGTCCATCCATGTTGTCACAAATGGCTGGATTTCATCGTTTCTTATGGCTGAGTAGTATTCCATTGTGTATATATACCACAGCTTCTTTATCCATTCGTCCCTTGATGGGCACTTAGGTTGCTTCCAAGTCTTGGCTATCGTGAATAAGGCTGCAATGAACACAGGGGTGCATGTACCTTTACAAATTGGTGTTTTCAAGTTCTTTGGATAAATACCCAACAGTGGAATAGCTGGATCATATGGTAGTTCTATCGTTGATTTTTTGAGGAATCTCCATACTGTTTTCCATAGTGGCTGCACCAGTTTGCACTCCCACCAGCAGTGTATGAGAGTTCCCTTCTCTCCACATCCTCTCCAACACATGTTGTTTCCTGTCTTGTTAATTATAGCCATTCTGACGGGCGTGAGGTGATATCTCATTGTAGTTTTGATTTGCATTTCCCTGATAGTTAGTGATTTTGAACATCTTTTCATGTGTCTGTTGGCCATCTGTATATCTTCTTTGGAGAAATGTCTGTTCAGGTCTTTTGCCCATTTTTTAATTGGGTTGGTAGTTTTTTTGTTGTTGAGATGCATGAGTTCTTTATATATTTTGGAGATTAAGCCCTTAGCAGATGTATGGTTTGCAAATATCTTCTCCCAATTGTTAGGTTGTCTTTTCGTTTTGTTGATGGTTTCCTTTGCTGTGCAGAAGCTTTTTAGTTTGATGTAGTCCCATTTGTTTATTTTTTCTATTGTTTCTCTTGCCCGGTCAGATGTGGTGTTTGAAAAGATGTTGCTAAGACCGATGTCAAAGAGCGTACTGCCTATGTTTTCTTTTAGAACTTTCACAGTTTCAGGTCTTACATTCAAGTCTTTAATCCATTTGGAGTTAATTTTTGTGTATGGTGTAAGGTAAGGGTCTACTTTCATTTTTTTGCATATGGCTATCCAGTTTTCCCAACACCATTTGTTGAAGAGACTTTCTTTTCCCCAATCTATGTTCTTGGCTCCTTTGTCAAAGATTAGCTGTCCATAGATGTGTGGGTTTATTTCTGGGCTTTCGATTCTATTCCATTGATCTGTGTGTCTGTTTTTGTGCCAGTACCATGCTGTTTTGGTTACTATAGCTTTGTAGTATATTTTGAAATCAGGGAGTGTGATACCTCCAACTTTGTTCTTTTTTCTCAGGATTCCTTTAGCTATTCGGGGTCTTCTGCTGTTCCATATAAATTTTAGGATTCTTTGTTCTATTTCTGTGAAAAATGTTGTTGGAACTTTGATAGGGATTGCATTGAATCTATAGATGGCTTTAGGAAGTATGGACATCTTAACTATGTTAATTCTTCCAATCCAAGAGCACGGAATATCTTTCCATTTCTTTGTGTCTTCTTCAATTTCTTTCAGAAATGTTTTATAGTTTTCGTGTACAGATCTTTTACCTCTTTGGTTAAGTTTATTCCTAGGTATTTTATTCTTTTTGTTGCAATTGTAAATGGGATGGTATTCTTAATTTCTCTTTCTGCTACTTCGTTGTTAGTGTACAGAAATGCAACTGATTTTTGTATGTTGATTTTGTATCCTGCAACTTTACCATATTTGTTTATTACTTCTAAAAGTTTTCTGGTGGATTCTTTAGGGTTTTCTATATATAAAATCATGTCATCTGCAAATAGTGACAGTTTCACTTCTTCCTTTCCAATTTGGATCCCTTTTATTTCTTTCTCTTGCCTGATTGCTCTGGCTAGGACTTCCAGTACTATGTTAAATAGGAGTGGTGACAGTGGGCATCCTTGTCTGGTTCCTGTTCTTAGAGGGATAGGTTTCAGTTTTTCACCATTGAGGATGATATTAGCTGTGGGTTTCTCATATATGGTCTTTATTATGTTGAGGTACTTTCCTTCTATACCCATTTTATTCAGAGTTTTTATCATAAATGGATGCTGGATCTTGTCAAATGCTTTCTCTGCGTCTATTGAGATGATCATGTGATTTTTGTTCTTCATTTTATTAATGTGGTGTATCACGTTGATTGATTTGCGAATGTTAAACCATCCCTGCATACCTGGAATAAATCCCACTTGATCATGGTGTATAATCTTTTTAACGTATTGTTGTATGCGATTTGCTAGTATTTTGTTGAGGATTTTCATCGATGTTCATCAGTGATATTGGCCTGTAATTTTCTTTTTGTGTTGTCCTTGTCTGGTTTTGGTATCAGGGTAATGTCAGCTTCAGTAGAATGAGTTAGGAGCTTCCCCTCCTCAATTTTTGGAAGAGTTTGAGAAGGATAGGTATTAAGTCTTCTTTGAATGTTTGGTAGAATTCACCAGGGAAGCCGTCTGGTCCTGGACTTTTATTTTTGGGGAGGTTTGTGATTACTGTTTCGATCTCCTTACTGGTGATTGGTCTATTCAAATTCTCTACTTCTTCTTGATCCAGTTTTGGAAGGTTGTATGATTCTAAGAATTTATCCATTTCTTCCAGATTGTCGAATTGGTTGGCATATAGTTTTTCATAGTATTCTCTTATAATCTTTTGTATTTCTGAGGTGTCTGTTGTAACCTCTCCTCTTTCATTTCTGATTTTACTTATTTGTGCCTTCTCTCTTTTTTTCTTGGTGAGTCTAGCTAAAGGTTTGTCTATTTTGTTGATCTTTTCAAAGAACCAGCTCTTGGTTTTATTAATTTTTTCTATTGTTTTTTTGGTCTCTATTTCATTTATTTCTGCTCTGATTTTTATTATTTCCCTTCTTCTACTGATTTTGAAGCCCTACGTTTTTGCCAGGACACACCATCGCTTAAGCTGAGTCTGACAACCTCTGGGAGTTTGCTTTAAGCTTCCCGATGTGTCATCTTTCCTCTCTCCTGACACTAGGTTGGTTGCTCAAACTGAGAACTTTACTTTCTGCCCTTCAAGAGGCCACGTGGTAGCCTAAGGCCACAAGTAACTGAAAGCCTCTCTGGTGTTACCAGGGACATGACAGCTTCATTTCACTGCTTGTCATCTTGATTCTCTTCTTTTCCCTTCTAGTTTCCATCAGCTACTTCCTGCCCCTGTTGGTCCTCCAAGAGTTTTTTCGTCGTCCCAGTCCTCCAGCTGTACCCTTCTTTATCATAAACCAGTAGCCACGTCAAATACGATTTCTGACGTGGGGGCCCTGGATGGCACAGGAGTGGAAGTACTGAATTGGGGGAGGGTATAAGAGGGTTTAAGATGTGTGAAAATGTTGAGTAGGATATTTTAAGAGATAGTTCAAATAATACTGTGCCTTCTGTTTACGTAGTTATACTTGACAACGTTGGTCATATGACATCATTTCATTTGGTATCACGTGAGATGGCAGATAGTATCCCGACTACATGGATAAAGTCTGTAGGGTTTAGAGTGGTTAAGTGGCTTGCCTGTGGTCATCAAGTTAGAAAGTGGCAGAGTCCCAGGACTAGACCTTAGTATGGCTTCTCTCTGGTTTCTAATCAAATGCTCTCTGCTAATATCTTGCCTCTACATACTAAAGGCTTACAAATGTTCCTGAGGAACAACGCTTTTTAATCAGCCTTCAAGAATCATGTGGAGGGGCCGGCCCCGTGGCTTAGCGGTTAAGTGCATGCGCTCTGATGCTGGCGGCCCGGGTTCGGATCCCGGGCGCGCACCGACGCACTGCTTCTCCGGCCATGCTGAGGCCGCGTCCCACATACAGCAACTAGAAGGATGTGCAACTATGACATACAACTATCTACTGGGGCTTTGGGGGGGAAAAATAAATAAAAAAAAAAAGAATCATGTGGAATTTGTTTATTTTTAGTATTCCTGTCAGTATTGAATTTCTTCAAAAATTTTTTCCACAGATTTATTTTCCTCCACATTTCCCCAGCTCCTCCAGTTACTCAGCGTTTACCCCTTTTCTTCTTCATAAACGTTGTGAAGTCTAACCTGGGCCCAAATTATCATGAAATTTTGACTGGTGGTATCCATACTAATTGTGATTTCCTGTAATTGGAATGTTGTTTGTACCTGTAAGGACCTTGTCGATGTTACCCTTTCCACTCATGTGAGAAGTCTCAGACTCTTTCTTCTGAGAAACATCTCGAGTCCGTGCGCGGTACTGTGAATTGCACATCTTGACTTGGGATTTAGCACAGAGCTTTGGCTGCTTGTTGAGAGGCAGGTGAGCCGCTAACGAGCGCAGTTTCACACCTGAGCCCCTGTTACCTGCAGACACTGGGTCGCGGTACGTTGCTGTCTTGTTGCTTTAGGTGCCTCACACAGCAAAGTTTGTGACTCCCCTTAGGTCATATTTTTTTTGCCTGCAAGCTTACATTCATAAAGTTAGGAGAATATATCATAGTCAGGTTCATAAACTAGCTTATTTATGTTGTTCATTTAGTGAGCTTAGGAAGAATTTTTTTTTAAAGGCCAAGATACCTTAGGACATAAAAATATGTGTATTTCCTGGCCTGTTCTATCTTCTGAAGGCCAGATTTCATCAAAACAAATGAATCACTGTTTTTTCTTCCTTCATCATCCCCTAATTGGTTTCCAAAATAAAGTGATTAATAGCTGCATTTCTCAACTGCATTGTTTTGATTACAGTCCTACTGGCAGTACTGGTGATGCATTGGGAAACACTTTCAAAATGGGTGATCGTTGCTGATGGTCACATGGCTTCACAAAGGGTTCCCCAGATATGTTGCCACTAGGAAGTCTTCAAAGGAGCAAGCTCTTGCTTGTGCTTTTGTTACAAGTTAAGGGAAATGATTTTAAATAGTGGAACCTTAGTTATGATTCAGGCTCCATTTTTCTTGAGATCTGTTTTAGTTTTCAGATAGGAAAAAAAGTGTGCATTTTAGAGTTCCCTAGAGCATATCTTTAGTTAGTGGAGTTTTTTTACCATCAGTTTGTGTGAAAACATCATCAGTTGACCCTCTGGCAGGATATGCTGCTATTCCTGACTGCAGACTCCTCCCTCTTGGTACCCTCAGAAGAGCGACTCCCTTCACATTTCTTCAGCACTTCGATTGATGAGTGGTATGCAAGCATAAAGCTAGTTGGACAAGCAAGTGAGACCCAAGGGTTTCTTGTGAGCATCCACTTGCACTACAGTTGGGCCTTTTGTTCTTTGGTGAACTGCTCCTTGCCACGCTGTCCTGTAGCTAGTTGGCCATTGAGTATTTCATTTATAGCAACAGGAAGGAATAATTACCCTGGTATTATGCAGTGGGTGGTTTTAGAATTCCACTTCAGATGGCATCGACCCTTAATGCAGCTGGTTTCACTTAATACGTTTTGTTTAAACAAACCCTGTTCCTGGAAATGGTTTCAGAATAGTCTGTTCCTTGTAGCTGTTCCTTTGCTCTTATTTTTAAAAATGTTTCCCTAACGATATTGTAAGTGCATGAGCATGACAGATTGGAAATTCCACTTAAAGTTATTGCTCTTCTGAGTAGAGTTGTGTCCAGATATAATATATTGATTATCATATTCCGTAGCTTTAAGATTTAATTTGGTACCTTTATTTTGCAAAACTAACCAAATTCCTTTGATGTTTAGGTGTATCCGCCTTGAAGGGACTCTGATGTCTGTAAATCTCAACTGACAAAACAGATAAATTAGAGAATGAGTATTTTTCACTTTGTAAACATGAAAAATTCATAACAGAAAAGCCAAGGCTGGGCTAATTAAGTAATCAGTATATTTTGAAGTGGGATATAGATTTCTATTTTAGGTATAAAACCACAGTATTAAAATTAAATTTAAAAAAAAGACTGGATAGAAATATGAAAGATATTAGTAGTTTATACTCTGACTTTTCTAAAACAAATTTATGTTACTTTATTAAGAATTTTTAAATGAGAGAACCTTTTAAAAATAGGAATTTGTAAAACATATGCAACTCATGAAGAACTTTTTTATATAAATTTTCATTTTGTTATATTCTCTTACAGGATTTATTCTTGTCTTTGGAGAACTTATCTTAGTTTACAGTTATACATTAATTAATGTGATACTTTGTTCAATGCCTCTTGCCTCCTGGACTGTAAGCTCCGTTGGCACAGTGACCAAACCCATCTTGTGCTCTATCAAATCTCCACACACATCATGTTACCTGGCACATAGTAGATGTTTAGTAGGAACTCATTGAATGAATGAATGAATCATTGAGGCGCCTTTCACCTACAGTGCAGTGTAATGATAATAATGGCCAGCACTTACCTTAGTCTAAACTATGTCAGGAACTGTTCTGAGTGCTTTACATGCATTAACTCCGTATTTATTAAGCATCGGGTGGTGACTGCGTACAAAACATCCATCAGCTTGCTGGTTGACATTTAAATCTTTGTTGTCAAGACCTTTATTGTTTGTGTTTGACAGTAACTCCAGGCATTTTCCATATAGGAATATTTTGGCAAATAAAAGAGCACAGGATATTCTTCCGCTCCCAGGACTAGTGTGTTTGTGATTCCAGGTGCAAATCTCTGTTGCCAGGAACCATGGACCTGTTCTCAAGCTCAAATACAGCATCAAGAGATCAGACCAGATGCCTTTTCCTTTTCCCTCTCTTTTTCTCTCCTTTTTTCCCCTCTTTGATTTTCATTTCTTCAGGAGGTCAGGATTGATACAGCTTCTAGAAGCTTCCAGTAAACAAATGATTAGCTTTTAATTCTTATTCTGATGAATACTTTTTTTATTGTTTTTATTACAAAGGTAGTATTTGCTCATTATTTTAAAATAAGTAAACGTCTCTTTCTCTTGATCTCCCCGTCATGAGTAACCACTGTTGTTTGTTGAATATTCACCAGACATTTTTCTCCTGGCTTCTTGAATGTTTAAAGAATTTCTTTCTAGGTTGCATTTTGAAAACATTTGATCTGACATCTGTGTATAAAAATGGATGTTCTGCTTCTCAGAGTACAATTTAATTTGCTTTGTAGACATTATTAATAAAAGACTGAGAAGACATTGGACCCAGTATTAAGTATGGGACTTACAAAAAGTATATTGTTTCTAAGTTATTGCTTGCACTGGAATCTGTAACATATTCCCATTAAGTTAATCTAAAGTTGCTAATATATAATTAGAACAATCAGAAAAGGTCGATAAGTGACAAGGGGCAGGAAACTTGTGCCTAATAAAAAATAAATGTGGGTTTACATATCTTAAGAATCTTTTGGCAAATCGAGAGTGATCACCAAGCTCTTTCTCACTACCGAGAAGAGTGAAAATACCGCAGAGGCATGCTGTGAGATGGATCAGTGTTTCCCAGCGTGCTTTTTCTGTTTCTTGAAAATTCTACAGCACTTTGCCATGGTTTGGTATCTGGATGAAATAAGGCACCTGTGCCTTCAGTATTTCCTGCCAACCCTTTCTTAACTTTGTTCTCCAGGCCTCTTCCCACAGGAACAATGAGTTCTTTAAGAATAGGAGGGGGGTGTGGAAGAAGGAAGGTGGTTAAACAAAAATTGTCTTTGCGCTTACCACCCCACCCTGTGATGTACATGAATTCAGAGCAACCCCAAGGGCCCCTCGTTTGGCGCCATGCTTCACCCTTAATAGAAATATGGATAAAGCTGGGAGAGTCATAAAACTGTGTGTTTAAGGTGCCGTGAGGAAAGGAGGCTTCACTGACGCCAGTATTTGGAGCTGTGTTTGTCCTCCCAGAAGTGTTCACACCTGTAAGCAAGGCTCCATGGTGAGGTGTAGGGTAAGTGAGTGTACTAAGTGAGTGTACTAAGCTTTGCTTTAGTAAAGTGCATGAGGGGTGACAGTGAAAGGGCCATGGGAGAGACTTACTGGGAGGGCTGCAGGTGCATTGTCTCAGGCTGATTGGCTGTAGGAAAGTGTACACAGGGCGGTTGGGGTTTGGGAATTTATTCCCTCAAAGTGGTGCATGTCCAATAACCCATGGAAAGTCTTCATATACTTCCAAGGGGTACACATACCCCAGGCTAGCTTCTAATCTAGATTCTATCACATACTAGCTGTGACTCTGAACAAATAACTTTTATGGCCTCAGTAAAAAAGTGGATGTTAATGGAACCTCCCTAACAGGTTTGATGGGATTTTAATGAGCTATTGCATATACAGTGCTTGATACATAGTAAGTACACAGTAAGTATCCACCATTATTGAAATCATGATGATAAAGTGTGTAACTTAATGGTTTTTATGAGTGAAATACAGTTTAACAGTCAACTCCTCAAAGACCTTCAGCAAAACCTGTCAAGAAAGGAAAGCTTAGTGTAGTAATGGAGAACACAACCTTGACAGAGTCTTAGGGGAAATATAAAATATTTTTTATTTTATAAAATAATTTATAAATATGAATATAAAATATTTATATATTTTTAATAAAATATTAGGGCCTGAGTTGGGTGATTTTTTTTAAAGTAATTTTTTAAAAATTAAGGTTATATATACATATAATAAAATCCACCCATTTTTAAGTGTACTTTTCAATGAATTTTGATGTATAGTCATCACAATCAAAATTATAAAACAGTTTCCTCACCATTAAAAGTTTTCCTGTGCCCCTTTCCAGTTGATTCCCTTCTCCAACCACTGGCCCAGGCAACCACCCATCTGCTTTCTGTCTCTGTAGTTTTGCCTTTTCATGTAAGTGGAATCATACAAAACTCATAGACTTTTGTGTTTGACTTCTTCCACTTAGCATGATTTTTTTGAGATTCATTCATGTTGTCATGTGTACTAATATTTCCTTTCTTTTCTTTGTGAAGTAGTGTTCCATTATATGGAAATACCACAATTTGTTTATCCATTTACCAGTGGATAACATGTGAATTGCTTCCAGTTTGGGGGCTATTATGAATACTGCTGCTATGAACATTTTGTGTGCTGATCATTGTGTGGACACTGGCCTTTTTATATTCTGTTGGAATTTCTGGGTCATAGGACAAGTATATGTTT
This sequence comes from Ceratotherium simum simum, assembly GCF_057802395.1. Classification (NCBI taxonomy): domain Eukaryota; kingdom Metazoa; phylum Chordata; class Mammalia; order Perissodactyla; family Rhinocerotidae; genus Ceratotherium; species Ceratotherium simum. The sequence continues at coordinate 6,380,670 of NC_141928.1, read as the reverse complement.
GTAAGATATATGACATATTGTTTCCTAAAGTGGCTGGATTTTGATATGTTGTATTTTTGCTTTTATTCAGTTCAGTGTTTTTGTTTTTGTCTTTGTTTCTTTCCTTGAGACTTCTTCTTGACCCATGAATTATTTAGAAGTACACTGTTTAGATCCCAAGTATTTGGAGATTCTTTTGCTACCTTTCTGTTATTGATTTTTAGTTTGAGTCCATTGTGGCCAAAGAACATACTCTGATTTCAGTTATTTAAAAAATTTGAGGTTTCTTTTCTGGCCCAGGATATGATCTATCTTGATATATGTTTGGTGAGCACTTGGAAAGGATGTGTATTCTGTTGTTGAGTGGACTGTTGTGTAAATGTCAGTAGAAACTGTTGGTTGATGGTCTTGTTGAATTCTAACAATTGATAATTGTTCTAGCAATTGTTGAGAGAGGAGTGTTGAAATCTCCAAGTATAATTGTGGATTGTCTATTTCTCCTTGCAGTCCTATCAGTTTTTTTTTTTTAATAATTTTATTTATTTATTTTTTCCCCCCAAAGCCCCAGTAGATAGTTGTATGTCATAGCTGCACATCCTTCTAGTTGCTGTATGTGGGATGTGGCCTCAGCATGGCCGGAGAAGCGGTGCGTTGGTACGCGCCCGGAATCCGAACCTGGGCCGCCAACAGTGGAGCACGCACACTTAACTGCTAAGCCACGGGGCTGGCCCAGTCCTATCAGTTTTTGCTTCACATTTTGCTTCACGTATTTTGGAGCTCTGTTGTTTGGTGCTTACATATTTAGGATTACTATGCATTCTTGATGGATTGACCTTATATCATATATAATGTCCCTCTCTGTCTCTGGTAATTTTGTTTGCTCTGAAGTCTTATATTAACGTAGTAACTCCTGCTTTCTTTTAATTGAAGTTTACATGATATATCTTTTTCCATCCTTTTATTTTTCAACCTACATATATCATTATATTTGAAATGAGTTTCTTATATAAAGGCAGCGTCTTATTTTAATCCACTCTGTCGGTTTTTTGTCTTTTAATTGGCATGTTTAAACCATTCACAGCTAATGTAATTATATGTTAGGGCTTGAGTCTGCCATTTAATTTTTGGTTCTGTTTGTTCCCTCTTTCTCTCTCTTTTACATTTTTCTGTTTTCTTTTTCCTGGCTTCTTTCAAGTTACTTGAACATTTTTTAGAATACCATTTTTTATTTATCTATAGTGTTTTTGACTATATCTCTTTGTATAGCTTTTTTAGTAGTTGCTCTAGCTATTACATTATGTATACATAACTTATCACAGTGTACTGGTGTCATCATGTTGCCAGTTTGAGTGAAGTGCAGAAACATTACATCCCTTTGTACCTCTTTCCTGTCCCCCTTTGGTAATTGTATTAAATATTTCTTCTGCATTTAGAACCACATCAGACAGTGTTATAACTTTTGCTGCATCTGTCATGTGCAATTTTAAAAACTCAAGAAGAAAAGGAAAGTCTATTGTATTTAACCATATTTTTACTTATTGTGTTTTTTCCTTCCTGATATTCCAAAATCTCTTCTTTTTTTCTTTCCTTTATGTTTAGAGAACTTCCTTTAGCTGTTCTTTTAGTGTAGATCTGCTTTCAACAGATTCTCATAGTTTCCTTCATCTGAGAATGTCTTGGTTTCCTCTTTCCTGAAGGATACTTTTGGTGGATATAGGATTCTAGGTTGACTGTTATTTTCTTTCAGCACTTGAAAAAGTTGTTCCACTTCCTTCTGGCCTCTGTAGTTTCTGGTGAGAAATTTACTGTTATTCAAATTGTTTTTCCCCCATAGGTGAGATATCTCGCTCTCTGCTTTCAAGATTTTTTTTTTTTTTTGTCTTTAGTTTTTAGAAGTTTGACCAGCATATGTGTTGGTATGGATTTCTTTGGGTTTATCCTGTTTGGGTTTTGCTCATGTAAATATGGACCTACATATGGACTCTCTTCTGTTCCATTGATATATGTCTATTCTTCTACCAGTGTCATACTGTCTTGATTCCTGTAGCTTGATAATATATCTTGAATTCAGGCAAGTCTTCCAATTTTGTTATTCTTTTTCAAAATTGTTTGGCTATTCTAGGTCTTTGCCTGTCCATATAAATTTTAAAATTAGCTTGTCAGGTTCTTCAAAAAACCCTGTTAAGATTTTGATTGAGTTTGCATTAAGTCTATTATCAATTTGGGGGGATTGCCATCTTAATATTGGCTTCATGGGGAATCAGTATTCTACAATCCATGAATGTAGTATGTTTCTCCATGTATTTATTTCTTTTATAATTTCCCTTTGCAATGTCTTATAATTTTCAGAGTGTAGGTCTTATACGTCTTTTATTAAATATATAACTAAGTATTTTTAATGATATTGTAATTAGAATTGTTTTTTAATTTATCTTTCTAATGACTTTTATATACTGAACTTGTATCCTGCAATTTGCTAAATTCACTTATTAGTTTTCTAGTAGCTTTTTTTGTGGGTTGCTTAGAGTTTTTTCCAAATACTGGGAGTTTTTCATTGTTGTTGCTATCTTATTGTTATTGGGTTCCAGTTTGATTCCATTTTAGTTAAAGAACACACCCTGTATTATTTTAGTCTTTTTAAATGTATTAATCTTGTTTTATTTCTCAGGATATATCCATCTAAGTAAATATACCATGTGCCCTTGAAGAGGATATGCATTTTTCTGCTCTTGGCTAAATGATCATGGCATCTACAAATAAGGACAGTCATGCCTTTTGTTTCTTTTTCTTACTTTATTGCACTACCTAGGACTGCTGCAGAACAGTGTTAAATAGAAGTCATGAGAGTAGACATCCCTGCCATAGTCCTGATTTTGGCTAGAAAGCATTGAACCTTTCACTGTTAACTATGGTGTTAATGGTAGGGTTTTCGTATATGCCCTTAATAAGGATGAAGACGTTCTCTTCTCTTCCTAGTTCACTGAGAGTTTTTGTTGTGAAAGTGGTATCACATTTGGTCAGATGCTTTTTTCGCATCTATTTAAGTGATCATATGCTTTTTCCCCTTATTCTTTTAGTATGCTGAACTACATTAGTTGTTTTTCGTGTGTTAAACCAACCTTGCATTCTCAGGATAAGCTCCACGTGGTCTTGATATGTTATATTATAATGTATTGTTGGATCTGATATATGATAACATTTAAGAATTTTCATACCTATATTTATGAGGGATGTTGGTCTGTAATTCTTTTTTCTTGTGATATGTTTGTCTGGTTTAGGCATCAGAGTAACTCTGGCTTCATAAAATGAGTTTTGAAGTGTTTCCTCCTCAGTTTTCTGAAAGAGTTTGTGTAAGATTGATATTATTTCTTTCTTAAATGTTTGAATCACCAGTAAAACCACCTGGGCCTGGTGATTTCTTTGTGGGAAGGTTTTTAGTTATGCATTCTCTTTCTTTAATAGATAACTGTTTAAGTTTTCTGTATCTTCTTGGATAGTTTAGATACTTTACATCTTTCAAGGGATTTGTTCATTTCATATAGATTGTCAAATTTATATAGATATTTAAAGCTGTAAATTTCCTTCTAGACACTACTTTTTCTGTATCTCACAAATTTTGCTGTTATATTTTCATTATTATTCAGTTCAAAATATTTTCTAATTTCTCTTGTGATTCCTTCTTTGAGCCAAGATTATTTAGAAGTATGTTGTTTAATTTCCAAATACTAGGAGTTTTTTTGGTTATCTTATTGGTATTGATTTCTGGTTTGATTCCATTGTAGTCAAAGATCATACCCTATATAATTTTAATCTTTTTAAATGTATTAATCTTGTTTTATTTCTCAGGATGTGATCTGTCTTAGTACACATGCCATGTAAATATCCTTGAAAAGAATGTGCATTCTTTTGTTCTTGGGTATCGAGTTTTATAAATATTAAGTCAAGGTGGTTCATATTTTCTACGTTTGCTGATTTTTTTTTTTGTCTAGTTAACAGTTGATGGTGTTAAAATCGCCAGCTGCTTTTGTGGAATTGTCTTCCTCCCTTTAATTGAGTCAGTTTTGCTTCGTGTGTTTTGAATCTGTTATTAGGCACATACGTATTTATGATAGTTGTGTCTTCTTGATGAATTTATCCTTTTATCATTTTACTTCTGCTAATACATTTTGTTTTCAAGTCTATTTTACTTGATATTAATATAACTACTCCAGTCTTTTTTGCTTTTGCTTCCATGTTATATCTTTTTCTATTCATTTTCTTTCAACATATCTTTGCCTTTGCTTTTTAAAGTTCATCTCCTACAAACAGCATAAGATTAGGTCTTATTTTTTAATCCATTCTGACAGTCTTTGCTTTTTAATTGTAATGGTTAACCTATTACTGTTTAATGTAATTACTGATATAATTGGATTTGGATCTACCTCGTTTTGATTTCTTGTTACTTGTTTTCTCTGCTTAATTTGTTTTTCTGGTCTTCCGTTTCTATCCTTATTTGTAATATTTGGATGATTTTTAGACTTCCATTTAAATTTTCCTGTTGGTTTTTTAACGTTTGCTTCTTTGCATTATCTTAGTTAGTGATTGCCTTATGGATTACAATATGCATCCTTAACTATCCACAGTCCACCTATAATTAGTATTGTTAAGTATAGAAATACTACAATTTATATGTTCACATCCCTCTTGTCCTTTAAGTTATATAGTTATTACGTGTATTTCATCTACATGCATTATAAATACCACAAGACAAATGTTATAAGTTTTGCTTTAAAAAAGTTATGTAGTTTTAAATAAATTAGGAGGAAAAAAGAAAAAAGAAAAAGAAAGAGTCTCTCACATTTACTTAGATATTTACCATTTCTGAAGTTTACCATTCTTTTCTTAGTTTCTGAATTTCCCTGTGATACAATTTCCCTTCAGCCTGAAGAACTTCCTTTAATATGTCTTCTAGCACAGGTCTGCTGGCGATGGATTTTCTTTGTTTTCTTTTATCTAAAAATGTCTTTCCTTTGCCTTCATTCTTGGAGAGTATTTTCTCTGGATATAAATTCTGAGTTGACAGGTTTTTCTTTTTTTCTTTTGACCCTTTAAAGATGTTGTTCTGCTCTCTTTTGGCCTTCATGTTTGCTGATGAGAAGTCAGCCATTAATTAGATCCTGTTCCCCCCCCATTTAACATGTCCTTTCTCTCTTGCCGTTTTCGAGATTTGCTCTTTATCTTTGGTTTCAAGTGTTTGACTATGATGTACTGGCTACTTTGTTTCCCCTTGGTGTTTATTGAGCATCTTGCATCTTCAAATTTCTGTATTTCATCAAGTTTGGGCAATTTTTGTGTCCTTACTTCTTCAAAGTTTTTTTCCTACCTTGTTCTCTCTTCCCTTTTGGAATTCCACTTTCACATGTTGGACCATTCAGTATCATCTAACAAATCTCCAAGTCTCTGTTCTTTTTTTTTCCCCCAATCTTTTCTCTCTGTTCTTCACCTTGGATAATTTCTTTTCTTTCTTTCTTTCTTTCTTCTTCTTCTTTTTTTTTTTTTTTTTGGTGAGGAAGATTGGCCCTGAGGTAACATCTTGTTGCTAGTCTTCTTTTTTGCTTGAGGAAGATTGTCCCTGAGCTAACATCTGTGCCAGTCTTCCTCTATTTTGTATGTGGGATGCTGTGACAGCACAGCTTGATGAGCGGTGTGTAGGTCTGCACCCAGGATCCGAACCTATGAACCCCAGGCCATTGAAGTGGAATGTGTGAACTTAACCACTACACCACTGGGCCAGCTCCCACCTTGGATAATTTCTATTCATCTTTCTTAAAATTCACATATACTTTCCTCTTCTTTTTCCATTCAGCTATTAAGTCATCCAGTAATTTTTTTATTTCAAAAAATTGTATTTTTTCAGTTCTAGAATTTTCATTTGATTCTTTTTTGTTTCTATATTGAGATTTCCTATTTCCTTGCTGAGATTTTCATTCATTGAAAACATGTTTTGTTGGACTTCATTGAAATAGTTATAATAGCTGTTTTAAAATCTTTGTTTATTCCAACATATTGGTTCATCAACAGGTTAGACTTGGGGTTGAACTAAAATGTGTTCCATTTTCTTAATTCTTCGCGTGCTGAGTAATTTTTAATTGTGTCTGGGACATTATGAATGTCAAAATAACAGAAATTCTAGATTTGTTATTTTTCTTCCATGATTGTTTTCTTTCTTTCATCAGGTAACTTCTTGGCTGGGTTTGAATTACACACTTGTTTCTTGGGGGCAGCTCCAGTCTCTTAGATCTTTTCTCTTTAGCCGAGCTGCTGTGAGTCTGTCCCAGGCATGAGTACGAGTAGCTCAAGGGTCAGTCAGGGATGAGAATGCAGACAGCTAGGAGATGGCCCCCATCTCCCTTCTAGGATTACCCCACTCTCCTTGGCAATCATAGTTTCCTGGCTTCACTTTTCTGATTCACCAAGTCAGAAATACTATGAATTTTTCTATGCATGTTCCTTCCCGCTCTGTTTATGACATAAGTCATAGTATCCAAAGACAGGAAATTGTTAAAGGCAATAATTTGGAAACACACAACAATAAACAAAATGGTTATAGGAACTTAACTTAAAAAAAAGGAACATTCTTTCAAAATGATTCCTGAGTATGCCAGAAAATTCAGACAGTTAACATAATATTTTGATGATAAAAAGGAAAGGAATCTGTTATCTGGCAATGGAATAACTTGATCACTTTACAGAAAGAAAACCCAAATTCTAATTTTTCTTTTCGTCTAAAATCCATTTAACAATTTGCAATAAAAGATTTATAAGTCCTTTTCTTAATGAATAAATTTATTAACATTGAGCCAACATTGCCAGAATTTTTTAAAACAATTCATTATTTTCTTCAAATTCACCATCTATAGGTATTGTAAATTCAGACAAACAGAGTTTATTTTCCTCAGACCCTTTGCATTTACCATTAATAGTTTACCCTCAAGTTTGTCTTTTGTTATCTCTTATCATTTATAAACCTTTGAATTAATCAATATACTTTCTTAGGGATGTGTTTAGGTATATAGAAATAGATAATTCTGTGAATAGATGATAAGATTAAAGCTTTTAGCTAGTTGTAAAATATAATTAATTATATCAGCACAGTAAGTAGAACAATATACAGATTGTGTTGATTTACCATCTTAATAAACTAACAGTCTCCTTAATGAAAAAAATCAGACAAAGCACATTTATTATTTTATATGCATAATCCTGTTCTCTGTAACCGTTTATATTAGTCACCAACTTTAAAATTTCTAGACACAAGAGAAAACTAGAAGACAGGAAACGGAGAACTATCCAGCAAATTTTTTCCGTGAGCACACATTTTATATCACTTTATCAGATTTTAAGGTGGCAAAATAAGCATGGATATAACATCATTTAGAGGAATTTACATATCCAGGTAATCTATAGTATTTTACATATAAAAATAAGGAAGAAGGGTAGTTTAAAACTATATGTGGTACCCAATGTTTGGATACTTTCCTTTAATTAGAAATTGTTCATATATCCAAAGATTATTAACTGAATGTATTATTATTAGTTTAAGAGCTCTTTTTTAAGTTGACTGAGCATCTGGAAGTTAAAATTTAGGCCAACACATCAAATCTTTCTGATTTGAAGCATTATAAGTATTTATGAGATTAAATCACTTTAAAAAGATATTTTAAGTTTTTTTTGTGTTTTTTTTGGGTGAGGAAGATCGGCCCTGAGCTAACATCTGCCAATTCTCCTCTTTTTGCTGAGGAAGATTGGCCCTGGGCTAACATCCATGCCCATCTTCCTCTACTTTATATGGAATGCTGCCACAGCATGGCCCGACAAGCAGTGCATCAGTGCACGACCGGGATCCAAACCAGCGGACCCTGGGCTGCCGCAGTCGAGCGCTCACACTTAACTGCTTGTGCCACCAGGCTGGCCCTTAAGTTTTTTAAATTAAATACAGTTTAATATTTTTTTAATTTTAAACAATTTGTGGAAACGATGAGATCTTACTGGACCCATAGAACTAATATAGTTAATTTAGAAGGTTGGAATCATGAGAAATTAAACTCAAGTTCTTGCATTGATTTAATTATTGAGCTAACATTATTTTTACATCATAATAAAATCAGGAAGAAGCATAGAGTTGTTTTTAAGCTAATTTTAACTCACTCTTATAGTCCAAAGCATCATCTAATTATCAGGAATGTTACATGAACATTTTAATATAAATAAACCTACTGTGGTCATATATCCAAAAAGATTTTTAAGACTCTTGGAATACTAAGCTCTAAGCATAGGAGTGACCGTTACCCAAACCCACGTTTAAAGTTTTTCTTTGGAGTCACAGTTGCAGAAAGGACAAAGCAGAAGCACAGATAGGTTTTTTTTTCTTTCTCATGGAAATTCTGGACTGTTTATTTGTACGAGATATTTATTGAGTATGCACATAATGACAGAACAATTATTTATGGTTCATTAATCTCCCAAGTTTCCTAAGAAAAGAGAACAAAATGGGAAAGGAAGGAAGGAAGAAGTGAGAGGAAGTAGGCTTCAAACAAATACAAATGGCTGATCATCTTCTCTCTGTAAGGAGGAGACTCAGATGCAGGAAAACCCATTTTGACGTGCCTACTCAAACCCACAAGAGCTAAAGTCAATACAGCTGGTTTAAAGAGTATTTCAGGTCCTTGACAATCCTATTAAGTAAGCCATGTTCTTAAAAAGCTGGCACTTAGGGAAAAAGAGGGAGATTTCCCAGTTAAACAAAGTGATCTTTTAGACAGGCAAGACAGAGAATCTCCTCATGAGGTTTCTTCCCTTTTTGTTTTTAATTTAATGTGTCTCTTAAATGAACAATCTTGTTCACAACAAAATTTGCAAAGTGGCAACTGCATTTTCAGATTGGTGGAATTATACCAGTTAGAGAGATGCACACAAGGTAAAATATGAAGAGAGCAGGTGTTTGGTCCAGAGGACCAGACTAAGAAGACCCCACAAGTATGGGGTCGGTAAGAATAGTGCTTATGCAAACCTCGTATCTCCAGAATCTGGTCAAAGATTAGGCATCACCAAGGGAGTCTGAACGAACCCCTCAACCAAAGATGTCTATCACTGCCCTTAGAAAGCAGGGCTTATGGAACTTCACTCTCACACTATTTGCTTAACAGTGGAATTAGGTCATTAGTTCAGCCCACCCAACCAACCAATAATGGGTAGCTGTATACAGGACTTGGTCCAGGTGTACAAAGAGGGATCAGACATAAGACCTAGTTTCAGCCCCTGAGGAGCTCACAGTCTAGCTCTTCTTTCAAGCAAAATATTGCTTAAGTCGTTGCCTTCATGGTAGGATAAATCTGCCTTATAATCAATGCAAGGTGACTTAATTACTATAAAATAGTTACAGCAACAATATTTGAATGTCAGAGAATGCCATATTGGATTCTAGCATTCTGCAGAATATTAGGATTCCCATTCTTATGTTAGTAAGGCAGGACAGCTCAATTTTCTGTGATGATTTTTTTTAAATAAAATAATGCATTCACTAGTTTAAAAATTACTATATGAAAAGGTAGTTTGACAAAAAAAATAAATGAACAGAGCATCAGTGAAGTGTGGGGCAACATAAGCGGCCAAGTGTATGCATGATTGGAGTGCCTGAAGTTAGGGGGAGTGCAAAGGACAGAAGAAATAACAGAAGAAAAAAATGGCTGAAAAATCTCCAAATGTAATGAAAGCAATAAACCCACAGATCCAGGAATGTCAAGGAATTCCAAGCACAGGAAGCTTGAAGAAAAATAGTATCAAGGCACGTCATACTCAAATTGCTTAAAACTAGCAATAGAGAAAAATGTTAAAAGCAGCCAGAGAAAAAGACACATTGTGTATATTAGAATGAAGATGAGGATGACAGCAGATTTCTTATTGGAAACAACGTAAGCCAGGTAGCAGTGAAGCAACATTTTTAAAGGAACCAAAGAAAAAAATTGTCAACCTAGAATTCTTTTCTCAATGAAAATATCTTTCAAAAACAAAGGCAAGGGCCGGCCCCGTGGCTTAGCGGTTAAGTGTGCACGCTCCGCTACTGGCGGCCCGGGTTCAGATCCCGGGCGTGCACCGATGCACCTCTTCTCCGGCCATGCTAAGGCCGCGTCCCACATACAGCAACTAGAAGGATGTGCAACTATGATGTACAACTATCTACTAGGGCTTTGGGGGGGGGGGGAAAGGAGGAGGATTGGCAATAGATGTTAGCTCAGAGCCGGTCTTCCTCAGCAAAAAAAAAGAGGAGGATTAGCATGAATGTTAGCTCAGGGCTGATCTTCCTCACAAACAACAACAACAACAAAGGCAATATAAAGTCTTTCTCAGATGTACAAAAACTGAAAGAATTCATTACCAGCAGACCTACATTGCGAAAAAAAATTAATGTCCGTGAAGCAGAAGAGAAACAATATCTGGGGGAAGACTGGAGCTACGAAAAGAAATGAGTGCACTGGAAAAGGGTAACTGTGCCATCATCACCTAAGATTTTCTCTTTCTATTTAAATCTCTCTTTAAAAGATATGTCTTTTAGACAAAAACAGTCATGACACATTGTGGCATTTATAGCTTATGTAGAAGTAAAGTTTAGGACAGCAGTAGCACACATGGAAGTGTCTGGAAATATGCTATTGTGAGAGTCTTATGCTATATGTGGAGTAACATATCATTTGATGGTGGATTGTGATAAGTTTTAGATGTACATGAGAAACTCTAAAGTAACAGAGTTATAGCTAATAAGCCAACAAAGATAAAAATGTAATCATAGAAATATTTAATTAATCCGAAAGAAGGCAGAAGAACTTGGAAAAGCGAACAAAGAACAGATTGGATAAATATAAAACAAATAATGAGATGGTAGATTAAATTCTGTATTGATACTATATTAAATATAAAAGCCTAAATGTCTCAGTCAAAAATAGGGATTGTCAGAAATAGTCAACAAAGAAGTGAAACTCTCACTGTTTGCAGATGACATGATTTTATATATGGAAAACCCTAAAGAATCCATTGGAAAACTATTAGAAGTAATCAACAACTACAGCAAAGTTGCAGGGTACAAAATCAACTTAAAAAAATCAGTTGCATTTCTGTATACAAATAAGGAACTAACAGAAAGAGAATTCAAAAAGATAATTCCATTTACAATCGCAACAAAAAGAATAAAATATCTAGGAATAAATCTAAAAAAGGTGAAAGACCTATACAATGAAAACTATAGGACATTATTGAAATAAACCAATGATGACATAAAGAAATGGAAAGATATTCCACACACATGGATTGGAAGAATAAACATAGTTAAAATGTCTATATTACCTAAAGCAATCTACAGATTCAACGCAATCCCAATCAGAATCCCAGTGACATTCTTCACGAAATAGAACAAAGAATACTAAAATTCATATGGGGCAACAAAAGACCCCAATTAGCTAAAGCAATCCTGAGAAAAAAGAACAAAGGTGGAGGCATCACAATCCCTGACTTCAAAACATACTACAAAACTATAGTAATCAAGATGGCATGTTACTGGTACAAAAACAGACACACAGATCAATGAAACAGAACTGAAAGCCCAGAAATAAAACCACACATATACGGACAGCTAATCTTCGACAAAGGAGCTAAGAACATACAATGGAGAAAGGAAAGTCTCTTCAACAAATGGTGCTGGGAAAACTGGACAGTCACATGCAAAAAAATGAAAGTAGACCATCTGCTTTCGCCATTCACAAAAATTAACTCAAAATGGATCAAAGATTTGAAGGTGAGACCTTAAACTATAAAACTCCTAGAAGAAAATATAGGCAATACGCTATTTGACATTGGTCATAAAGGAATCTTTTCGGATACCATGTCTACTCGGACAAGGGAAACTAAAGAAAAAAATAAACAAATGGGACTTCATCAGACTAAAGAGCTTCTACAAGGCAAATGAAACCAGGATCAAAATGAATAGACAACACACCAGCTGGGAGAAAATATTTGCAAAACATATATCTGACAAGGGGTTAATTTCCATAATATATAAAGAACTCACATAACTGAGCAAGAAAAAACGAACCACCCAATCAAAAAATGGGCAGAGGGTATGAACAAACATTTCTCCAGAGAAGATATACAGATGGCCAATAGGCATATGAAAAGATGTTCAACATCACTAATCATCAGGGAAATGCAAATCAAAACTACACTAAGATATCACCTTACACCTGTCAGAATGGCTATAGTCACCAAGACAAAAAACAACAAATGTTGGGCCGGCCCCGTGGCTTAGCAGTTAAGTGTGCGTGCTCCGCTACTGGCAGCCTGGGTTCGGATCCCGGGCGTGCACCGACGCACTGCTTCTCTGGCCATGCTGAGGCCGCGTCCCACATACAGCAACTAGCAGGATGTGCAACTATGACATACAACTATCTACTGGGGCTTTGGGGAAAAAAAGGAGAAGGATTGGCAATAGATGTTAGCTCAGAGCCGGTGTTCCTCAGCAAAAAGAGGAGGATTAGCATGGATGTTAGCTCAGGGCTGATCTTCCTCACACACAAAAAAAATGTTGGAGAGGATGTGGATAAACGGGAACCCTCATTCACTGCTGGTGGGAATGCAAACTGGTGCAGGCTCTATAGAAAACAGTATGGAGATTCCTCAAAAAATTAAAAATAGAAATAACCTATGAGCCAGCTATCCCACTACTGGGAATCTATCCAACAAACCTGAAATCAACAATCCAAAGAGGCTTATGCACCCCTGTGTTCATTGCAGCATTATTCACTATAGCCAAGATGTGGAAGCAACCCAAGCGTCCATCACAGATGATTGGATCAAGAAGATGTGGTATATATATACAATGGAATACTACTCAGCCATAAAAAAAGACAAAATCATCCCTTTTGCAACAACATGGGTGGACCTTGAGGGTATTATGTTAAGTGAAATAAGCCAGAAAGAGAAAAACACTGCATGATTTCACTCGTATGTGGAAGATAAACCAGCACAGGGACAGAGAGAACTGTATGGTGGTTACCAGGGGCAAGGGGGTGGGTACAAGGGGTGAAGGGAGACATTTATGTGGTGACTGACAAACAATAATATGTAACCAAAATTTCACAATGTTATAAATTATTAAGACATCAATTAAAAAATGATAAAAAAATAGGGATTGTCAGATTGGATAAAAAGTAAGACCCATTTGTGTGCTTACAATGAACCCACTTTTAATATAAAGATATAAATAGGTTAGAAGGAAAAAGGTGGGAAAAGATGAACCATGTCAACCTTAATCGAAAGAAAACCCGGGGCCAGCCCCGTGGCGTAGTGGTTAAGTGCGCGCGTTCTGCTGCGGCAGCCCAGGTTTGGATCCCGGGCGCGCACCGATGCACCGCTTGTCAAGCCATGCTGTGGCAGCGTCCCATATAAAGTGGAGGAAGATGGGCACAGATGTTAGCCCAGGCCAGTCTTCCTCAGCAAAAAGAGGAGGATTGGCGACAGATGTTAGCTCAGGGCTAATACTCCTCACACACACACACACAAAAAAAACCTAAGTGGCTGTCTCCGACAAAGTAGATTTTAAAACAAAACATATTGCCGAGGATAGAGTCATTTCATAATGATAAAGGGGTCAATTCATTAAGATGATATAATCCTAAATGTTTATGTAAGTATTAACAGAGATTCAATATACATGAATGAAAAACTGATAGAACTGCAAGGAGACATCCACAGTTATAGTTGGAGATTTTAACACCTCTCACTCAATAATTGATAGAACAAGTAGATAGAAAATCAATAAGAATATAGGAGATTTGAACAATGTTATCAACCAACTTGACAACTGATGGTTATAGAACACTCTACCCCAAACAGTTGAGTACACATTCTTTTCAAGTGCACATGGAACTGTTACCAAGATAAACCATTTTCCGGGCCATTAAAAAAGTCTCAGTAAATGTAAGCTGATTCAATTCATAGAAAGTATGATCTCTGACTGCAGTGGAATTAAATGAGGACTCAGTAACAGAAAGACACCTGGAAGGTCTTTCAACTGTTTGGAAACTAAATAACACACTTTTAAATAAACCATGAGTCAAAGAAAAAAAAATCAAAAGTGAAATTAAGTAAGTATTTGGAACTGAACAAAGGTGAAAATGCAGCATAAAATTTGTGGGATGGAGCTAAAGGGAAATTTATATAACACTAAATCCCTATATTAGAAAAGAAAAAAGGTCTCGAATAAATGATCTTAGGTTACCACCTTAAGAAATTAGAAGAATGAAGGCTAGTGAAACCCAAATTAAGTAGGATAAAAAAAACAAAAACAAAAACCCATGTGGAAATCAATGAAATAGAAAACAGAAAAACCACAAAGACATCTGTGAAATCAAAAGCCAGTTCTTCGCGAAGAAAAATAAAATTGATAAACCTTTAGCCCGAGTGATCAGGAAAAAAAGAAAAGACAGAAAGTATAATATCAGGAATGAAAGAGGTAAATTACACAGATTCTACAGGTATTAAAAGTATGGTAAGTGAATTAATCAACAACCTAGAAAAAATAGACACATTCCTTGAAAGACACAAACTGTCAAAGCTCATGCAAGAAGACAGACAACCTGAATAGCTGCCAGTCGATTCAAGAAATTGAGATTGTAGTTAAGCATCTTTCAACAAAGACAGCTCCAGGCCTGGATAGCTTCACTGGTGAGTTCAACCAATGCTTAAGGAGGAAATGATAGGAATTCTACCAGCCTTTCCAGAAAATAGAAGAGAAGGGAGGTCAGCATTGCTCTGCTGATTTCCCTCCTAGTCTCTTCTCACTATGCAACCAGAGTAATCCTTTTAAATGTAATGAGATTCTTCTCTCTCCTCTGCCCCAAAGCTCCAGTGCCTTCCCATCTCCTTCAGAGTAAAAGCCAAAGCCTTGACAATCACCTTAGGCAGACAAGATCTCCCCCCAACCCCTGCAACCTCCGACTCATCTCTTTTACTCTCCCTGTTGCTAACTGTTCCTCTTTGCTCTTCTTTGAACCTTCCCCAGCCATCCTACCTGCCCCCGTGCCTTTGAACTTGCTGTTCCCTATGCTAGGAAAGGGCTACCCACATAGTTCACTCTTTACTTCCTTTGGGTCTTTGCTCAGTTGTCATCTTCAGTGATGGTTTTTCTGATCACTTTACTTAAAATTACAATCCCAGTCCCCACTCCCTAACCTCAGCATCCCCATCCCTCTTATCTGCTTTTTCGCCCTAGCAGTTTTTACCTTCATATATATTCCGTAATTTGTGAGTTGATTTTGTTGTCTGTTTCCCCCATCTAGAATGTGAACTGTTGGAGGGCAGGAATTTTTTTTCCCTATATTCCACCTGTTGTAACCCTAGAGCCTAGGACAGTACCTAGCTCTCAGTAGGTACTCAAACATTCGCAGAATATTTAATATTTATCTCTTAATGATGCTCCCTTTCCTTTGCTCTCAAAGAAAACTTCCCCACTGAAGCGTTGTATTCTCAGACTGTCCCATAGGTTTGTAACCAGGGATTTTTAAACCCACGGGGCTTTGTGACAGGTGTCCTTCTCCTTGGTGAGGAAGGAGAAGGTGACTGTGAAGGCAGCATGAGAAGAGGAAACTGGCAGGGCGTTCTCAGGCAGCTCCGTTTTAGAGGAGATTATGTATGAAATTGAGGATCTGAAAGCTGATTCTTTTTTAAATAAATACTTGCATACCTCGGGCCGGCCCCGTGGCTGAGCGGTTAAGTGCTCGCGCTCTGCTCCTGGCGGCTCGGGTTCCGATCCCGGGTGCGCACCAACGCACCGCTTCTCTGGCCATGCTGAGGCCGCGTCCCGCATACAGCAGCTAGAAGGATGTGCAACTATGACACACAACTATCTACTGGGGCTTTGAGGAAGAAAAAAAGGAGGAGGATTGGCAATAGGTGTTAGCTCAGAGCCGGTCTTCCTCAGCAAAAAGAGGAGGATTAGCACGGATGTTAGCTCAGGGCTGATCTTCCTCACAAAAAAGAAAAAAAAAAAAAAGAAAGTTATTAAGAGAGTCAATCCAAGGGTTCTCATCACAGGGAAGAAAAAAAAAAAACAGTTGCATACTTCTTGGAAAGCTTCATGTACCCGCATCTAGGCACAAATTTACCCCATTTTTGAAAGCTAAGACCAGAGTTTATTTAACTTAGTGACAGACACTTTTGCTATTTACACATTTGTGTGTATGTGTAGGTAATTACTGTAGAGTAAATCTCCCAAAATAGAATTGCTGAACCCAAGGGTAAATAAATTTGCAATTTTGATATTGAATATTGCCAGATTCCCCTTACGGGCTTTTTGAGAACCAGGAATCAGATATGCAAACCCAAGGCAGTTAGCATTACCTTCATGATGTGCAACTATAGGACAAAGTTAAAGACAGTTTTGTCACCTTAAACAGTGGCAAGCTGAGGAGCTAATTAGTCGGTGCTTTCAGTCCTTAGGAGACTGTGTACAAGCCTGAGAAGCCCCCACCCCCCTCATCTTTGTACAGCTCACTGGCAGAAAGTTGAACACCCAGGGCTCTGGACACTGGTGTTCATAAGGCTTTCTGGCTCGCTTGCTCTGGAAGTGCTGAGATAGGAATCGATTGCAGCCAGCCAGGGCTGACTGTCCATGTTCTTGATGTGGTTTGCCAAAGACCTGCCCCTTGTCCTCTTGCGGCCCAAAGGCTCCTAAATCCATTTGTGAAGATTGGTTGGTTGTAGACACAGACTTGATAAGGGGAAGCCAGTCTTTGAGTACAGTGCTGGCATTTGTAAGTTAGCAAACGTACTCTTTTTGTGTGTGTGTGTGAGGAAGATCATCCTTTGCTAACATCTGCCAATCCTCCTCCTTTTTTGCTGAGGAAGACTGGCCCTGGGCTAACATCCATGCCCATCTTCCTCCACTGTATATGGGACGCCGCCACAGCATGGCTTGACAAGCGGTGCGTCGGGGCGCGCCCGGGATCCAAACCAGCGAAACCCCGGCCGCCGCAGCAGAGCGCGCGCACTTAACCGCTTGCGCCACCGGGCCAGCCCCCGCAAATGTACTCTTTCTAGTCAAGAAAATATCAGTGGTCATTTTTAAAAAGGCCTTGACAAGGAAAAACTGGGAAAACTTTACCTTAGACCTTGAACCAGGTCACAGACTGAGAGCCTGGACACATCATAACAGCCTCCATTTTGCAGGAGAGTGAGGCTCAGAGCGGGGGAAATGCCTCCCCTAGCCTCACTGAACCCACTGGAACCCAGGGCCCTGGTCTTCTGCAGGGCTTCTCTCTCTCCCCCACAGCTGTCTCGCCTCCATGGCCACCAGCGCTCTCCCTTCCAGGTGCAGGGAGGTTCATATTAGGGAAAGACAACCATTTAGCATGGATTTCTACCACCTGGGATGACAGTGGATAAAACTCCTTATTAGTGCTGTTTGTACTTCTGATCTGTATCCCACTTTGGGTCTTGTAGGGCAGAAGGAACAGAGGGAAAGATACCAAATGGCAGGGACTGTGTGCACTGCTTTAGGACCATTAATATAATTCCCACCGGCCAAATCAGTAACGTCCAGTGATGGAGTTCCCTCTCACAGTCCCGAGGAAGCACTGAGCCTGGGCCCTAGCAGTGGATTCCTCAGAGGAATGGGGCCTTGAAGAAGGAAAATAGTGTTTTTATTAAGGTATGATTTACATACGGTAAAACTTATTATCATTTTAATGAGTTTTGACAATGCATATTTCATGTAACAACCACCACACTTGAGATGCACAACGGTTCCATTGCCCCCACAATTCCCTCCTTCCTTTGGTTATCAACCCATCCTCCCAACCTCAGCAACCTCTTGTCAATTTCTGTCCTTAGAATTTTGCCTGTTGCAGAATATCATAAATAGAATTATAAAGTGATGCATTTAAAATTCATCCATGTTGTTGCATGTAATCAACATGGTTCATTCCTTTTTATTGCTGAGTAGTGTTCCATCGTATGAAGGTACCACAGTGTATTTATACATTCAGCTCTTGAAGGACATTTGAGTCGTTTCCAGTTTTTGTTGATTGTGAGTAAAGCCACCGTAAACATTCACATACAGGCTTTGTGTGGACATAAGTTTTCATTTCTCTTGGGTAAATAATTAGGAATGGAATTGTTAGGTCATATGCTAAGTGTACGCCTAAGTTACGAGAAACTGCCAAACTCTTTTACAAAGAGAGTGTATTATTTCTGATTCCCACCAGCAGTTCATACCAGTTCACGTTCACACTAGTTGCTCCACACTCTTGCCAGCCCTTGGTATCTTCTCCCAGTCTTGCACTTGTCTTTCTCTTAACAGTGTCTGTAGAAAAGCAGAAATTTTTAATTTTGATGAAGTCGAATTTATTATCAGTTATTTCTCTTAAGGTTTGTGCTTTTGGTAAGAAACCTAAGAAACCTTTGCCTAACCCCAGGTCACAAAGATTTTCTTCTCTGTTTTCTTCTAGAAGTTTTATAAGTTTTTATTTAACATTTAGGCTTATAATTCATTTTACATTAAATTTTGTATGTGGTGCAAAGTATTGATCAAGAATCATCATTTTGCATATGGATGCCCAGTGTTCCAGTGCCATTTGTTCAAAAAACTATCCTTTCTCCATTGAATTGCCTTTGCACCTTTGTGGAGACTCAAATCAGCACATATGTGTGAGCCACTTGTATGCTTTTAATTAATTTCTAAGCTCTGAAAGGAAAATGGTAAAAAAGAACAATCTTCCATTACTTCCGCACTGCTGGTTCTCCGCTGGGAAGCCTTTCCTGATATCTGCAGCCACTTCTGGGCTCCTATAGCTATCGTGCATACACTTAGTATTGAATTTTTCTCACTCTTGTAATTCATTGTTTCAGTGTCTGCTCCTCCCTCCTTCACCACCCTCTCTCTCAAGACTGTGCATCCTTGGAGACCCAGAAGTGTGTCTTCTTCCTTTTGATCATCTTCATCACAGCTGGCTCTCTGTTTGTTGAATGAATGGACCACTCTCAAAACTCTGTTGACAAGTCAAATCTTTGATTGACAAGTCAAGAGTTTTTGAGAGCTATACCAGTCAGATGAGACCATGAAGTGAAGAAAAAGACCCAGTTCTCTTTAAAGCAGGAACTGTGTCTCATTCTGCTTTGGTTTGACCTCTGTTTTGCCAGGCACGTGTAGGGTAGGCCTGTTATACCAGGCACATTTGAGTCATTGGTGGGATCGCAGCTTCAGAGGGTGCCCGGCTTCTTGAGTCCCTCTTCTTGTGGGATTCCTTCTTGCTGGGCTTCGGTCACTGCAGCTTCACTGGGGATACAAGAGGTTCCTCACTACTTCTTATGGGTTGTTTTGGAGATCAGATGAGAAAAGGTCTGGAGAATTATTGACTAACTTTTGCAGTTCCTTTGTTTATCAGAAGCTGAAGACTCATGAAATATTTATGTTAATTAATTCCAATATTTAATTAGTTGCTTCTCCTTCTCTCATCACTTTGGAAACAGTATTTACCACCTAGAAATTTTACTACCTAGAAATTTTCCTACAGTAGATCCTAAATACCGTTCCTTAACATTTTGATTTCAACTAATGTACCATGACACTCGGTTTCTATGAAAGGTTTAACAGTTGGGGCTGTATTTTCCAGAAGACACGGTGGGGGAGGGGGGCCGAGGCGTGTATTTGGGACCTCTCAAAGTCACAGCCCTGCAGGCCTCGGTGAAGGCTGCAGGCTGGAGAGCTGTAGTTGCTTGTGCAAGTAACCAAGTGCTCCCTGTGAATGGGAGATGCGTTTCTGTGCGTTTCAGTCTTCGCTGTGTCAGATGGCTGCTTTCTCAGGTGTCTCTATTTTAATCAACTTGAGCTAAATTTCCTCACTCCCACCTAGGTCTTGATCGTCCTAGTTGTGGATGTGCAATCCTCCCCCTCACACGTACTCCTTAGGCGGGAATTATGCTGGGAGTCAGGAGAGGTGCCAGAGCTGGGTGGAATGATTTCATGTTTACTCTCCGGGAATGTGGCTCTCATTAGAAGCATCTCTGTATAAGATGCCTCGTACCAGCAACACACAGAGCATGGTCTTTTTAGGTTCACAGCATGGAACTGAGCAGCCAGACTGGTTAGATTTCTCATCCTTTGTCTCACCTTTTGTATGTCATCCAATTAGGAAAAAGTTTCAAAATCATAGAACCCATTGCTTTCTCTTTTCTCCCTTTTTTATTGACAGGTTTTTTTGAGGTATAATTTACATGCCATAAAATTTACCATTTTAGTGTACAATTCAGTGATTTCTAGTAAATTTATAGAGTGTGCGACCATCACCGCAATCCAGTTTTAGAACATTTCCATCATCCCAAAAAGATCCCTTGTACCCCTTTGCAGTCAATCTTGCCTCTATTCCCAGGCACCCACTAATCTGCTTCCTGTCTCTATAGATTTACCTTTATGCAGGTGTCATATAAATGGAATCATGCAACATGTGGTCTTCTGTGGCTGGCTTCTTTCACTTCACAGCATGTTCTGGAGGTTTATCTATATGTAGCACATATCAGTACTTCATTTCTTTTTATTGTTGAATATTACTCCATTCTTTGGAGATACACTTTGTTTCTCCATTTACCAACTGATGACATTTGGATTGTTTCCAGTTGTTGGCTGTTATGAATAATGCTGCTATAAACCTTCACGTACAAGTCTTTGTGTGGATATATGTTTTCATTTCTCTAGGGTAGATTCCTAGGAGTAGAATTGCTGGTCTTATAGTCAGTTTATGTTTAACTTTTTAAGAAACTGCCAAACTGTTTTCTAAAGTGGCCATACCATTTCACATTCCCACCAGCACTGTATGAGTATTCCAGTTTCTCCACATCCTCACCAACACTTGGTTTTGTCTGACTTTGATTATAGCCGTTTGAATGTGTGTGAACTAATATCTCATTGTGGTTTTAGTTTCCATTTCTTGAATGACTGATGATGCTGAGCATCTTTTCATGTGCTTATTAGCCATTCATATTTCTTCTTTGGTGACATGTCAAGTCAGATCTTTTACCCATTTTTTAAATGGTTTGTCTACTGTCTTGTTATTGAGTGGTAAGAGTTCTCTGTCTGGATACAAGTTCTTTATCAGATATATGATAGAACATCTGGACTTTTTATCTTCCTCACACCAGTACCAGAGACTGTGGAAAGGGGAAGGGATAGTTAATAGTAATAATAATTAACTTATAAGTAATAATAATGTAATATTTGAGTGTTTGTTATAAGCTGGACACTGGGCTACATGCTTCACAGAGATTATAAGGGACTTTCTCATTTTCTAAAGGTAATTCTCATTTCTAAAGGAATTGTGTTTCAAATGCTTGCTCTCCAATTAACAGTTTTTAATAAAGAAAAGAAACAGTTGATTTGGAAATTCTTAGATTTATGTGAGTTAGAACTGGTCTTTTAATATTATTACCATAAAGACTAAATGGTTGTTATAACAGATGCAGAATACCAGTGATTTACACAAGCTAGATGGTTATTTCTCTCTTCTATAACAGACTGACATTAGTGGTCCTGGATGTGTATGGGGACCCCACAGGGTCAGACTCCTTCTATCTTGGTACTCTTTAAGATGTGGATTCTACTTCAGGATCCAAATGGCCATTCCAGCTATCCTGTCCCCTTGCAGGCAGTGGGAAGTAGAAAAAAGGAGTTGGGGAGCATGCCCATTCCTTTTAAGAACCTGGCCCAGAAGTTGCATGTATCCTTTCTGCTCACATACCATTGCTTAAAACTTAGTCACGTGGTAATGCCTAGGTACAAGAGACACTAGGAAATGTAGTCCTTATTCTGGGGTGATGTGTCCACCTAGAACTTGAGGGTTGAGGGCTAGAGAGGAGAACAGATGTTGGGGCCATGTTGGGCTTGGGGGTTCCTACAACTAGTCTGTGTGGGATGCCCATTCATTTTTCATCGAAGAATGTCTAGTTGATATGCAGTCATTGGCCTAAACCTTATTGAGGAATTAATTTTACCATTGTTTTACAGTTGCACCAGAATCTTCTTCATGGTGAAGTAGCTATAAATATGAATTATTGCTTAGGGAATGTGCAGATAACTTAGTGATTAAATCCAGTTTGGGAGTTGCTGTGCTGAGTGTAGATCTTACAGCTGGAAGGAATGGGGGCAAACAGGCAGCTTCTGCCAGGTGCACTTGGAGCGCAGGACTCTCTGTTCTGTAGTTTTCTCGTCAAGTGGCGCTTTCCTGCTGACACCACCACAGTGCCACTTAAAGAGCAGTTTCCCCAGTGTTAACTGAGCCCTTTTTCTCCAGTTAATATGTAGTTTTGGATTAATATGCCAGATCTGTCGCTTGAGGAAGAAGAAGAGCAGTACCGTTTCATTTAGAGATGCCGTTGCTTCTCTCAGGACAACAGTAATTTCTAACAAGTGTCAGGAAGAAATCTTCTGGATCCATTTGTTCTTTGTGTGTGTTTTAAAACCTTGACAACAAAACAGATTGGTACTGAGTGTTTTGAAGAAACAAATGTTAACACTCCTTTAGTGTTTCATTTCTAAGTTTCTAGGCCTTGGTAACAATTACCAAGAAATTTGCTTTCACGGGTGCAGCTCTGGGCTGCCAAGAGGATCTGCATACCGAGGGAGCCCATGCTTTCACAGCCCGTGTCAGCTGCCCCAAGATAACATGGATAAACATGGGCTCCTCCACGAACCTCCTGGTCCCTGCTGGGTCTCACACTGGGGGAGGTTCAGCAACTTGTTTTCCTTCCCTCTACCCTTCTCTCCACACTCCCCTCCAGCTGCCTCCTTCTCCCACCCCCAGAGTAACGTGATCTCCTAGGCCTGGTCTGCTGCTTTCACAGATTCTTTTAGTCTTAGAGAAAGAGAGGAAGAAATTAACCATTGGTTTCCCAGTTCAAAGTTAACAAAACTATAAAAGCCAGAAGCAGTGCCACTGTTTGAAAATAAGAGGGTTGCCTGTAAATAACCAGTGCTTGGACTTTCCTCTGATCAGTCGGTTCTACTGAGTGTGCTTAAGTTTACCTTATTCTAAAGATAATAG
This sequence comes from Ceratotherium simum simum, assembly GCF_057802395.1. NCBI lineage: Eukaryota > Metazoa > Chordata > Mammalia > Perissodactyla > Rhinocerotidae > Ceratotherium > Ceratotherium simum. The sequence continues at coordinate 6,357,574 of NC_141928.1, read as the reverse complement.
TTTGAAGCCTTTAGATTTTTGCAACATTGCTATTTTGATTTGTTTGTTTTATAGATAACTTAATCTTTATTCAATATTCAGATTGAAAACAAACAAGACTTTTTAGTGATTTAAAATAAAATTCTTTGGCATTTATTTCAAAGGTTAACCAAAGTAAAGGGACAAAGACAATTCATGAAAACATGCAAAACCTCTCTTAAGTTGAATTCAAAGACTTAGAGTTTAATAAGAATATCTCAAACTGTTTTTGTTTAATAATATATCTGTTTATAACTTAACTTTAAGTTATATGACTGGATTTAAGCATTCAGAATTTGGTTGTTTCTTCGCCACCAGCAATATTAAGATTTGAGACCTTTAGTTTGCAACAATTTTAAATGTTTTTTCAGCCTGGTGTCTTAAAACTGGTCTGTCAGCTCTTAATTATGGGTACGTATTGGGTGTCATATAATGGAAAAAAATCTAACAAGAGAGTTTGGCGATCTGGCTCTGCCACTAACTTGCGACCTTGTGCAAGTTCTTAAACCTCTCTGTGCCTCAGATGTCTCATCTGTAAAATGGGCAAAATAGATTCTGCTTAAAAATGGTTAAGGATTGCAGACTTGTTTTTACCTCCATTCCCCTGCTCACTGAAATGACAGTAAAAAGATTTTTTAAAAAGTGAAGATGCATAAGGACAAAAAGAACCCAAAGGGATAAGTGGATAAGAAAGGTAAACATATTTTAGGGAAATGGAAGGCAATCAAAAGTGTGGTAATAGACTTAGCAGAATTGAGGAAGCTGAGGCCTAACCTCTTCTGAGAGAGACATTGATTAGAAGTTTGCTTGTAAGGGCCGGCTCTGTGGCTTAGCGGTTAAGTGCGCGCGCTCTGATGCTGGCGGCCCGGGTTCGGATCCCGGGCGTGCCCCGAGGCACCACTTCTCCGTCCAGCGCGAGGCCGAGTCCCACGTACAGCAACTAGAAGGATGTGAACCTATGACATACAACTATCTACTGCGGCTTTGGGGGGAAAAAAAATGAATAAATAAAATCTTTAAAGAAGAGACAAAAACAAAACAACATTTAAAAAAAAAAAAAAAAAAGAAGTTTGCTTGTAAGGACCTCAGGGAAATAATCAGTAGTAGAGGCAATAGTACCACAGAAAGCGGGGGGTGGTGAGGCCTGTAAGAAATCAAGGGGATCCATTGAAAGTCTGTGAAAGGAGTGTATAAATTCTTCATACCCCTCCCCAACCCTGTATAGCCAGATGACCACCTCTCCTTCCCACCTACGTGAGACTAGAGGTATAATATTAAGAAACTTCCCTATAAAGGCTCTGGACTCAGGGACATGACCCCCAGCAGGGGTCCAGGTAAGCCATTGGGCTGAAAACAGTGGAGTGGGCAAGGGCAGATTTTTTTTTAAGTCTGCATACTGAATAGTGAGATTCTCAGCCCTCTACCAATACCTGCTAGTCAGGGCCCTAACAGAAAGGAGAGGGAAAGACTCCTTTCTGAGGAAAGGAGTGGCCCTAGAGAAAAGCCCATTTGGGGATTCTCTTGATGGAAAAGCGAGCCCACCACCTCCCTTCATTGAAGTCCACCAGTGGTCAAGCCCCTTCCATGCATACTTTTTAGTTCCTCATTCATATATAATGAGTGAACAGCCAGATCTCTCTAACGTTAGAGAAAAGCGTCTACTATGATAGATAAAAGGTAAAACAAATTCCCAGAAAAAAGGAACTTGGTGGAAATAAAGACAAGGCAGGAAACAGAAGAAGAGTTCAGGAGAACTATTCTTTGCTATCTTCAGAGAGATATTGCAGACATCTAACAACAGTGTTATTAAAAACAATAACAATCAGAATAAGAATGAGCTTTTTAATATTGAAAATATTATAGCCAAAATTTAAAATTCAACAGAAGACTTGGAAAATAGTCTGTCTCAGAAAGCAGAACATAAGGACAAAGACATGGACAATAAGAACAGATAAGAAAATTAGAAGCTCAGTCCCAGGGCTTCAGTATCTATTTGGTAGGAATTCCAGAAAGAGAGAACTGACAGAAAATGGAGGCAAATTTAGGAGACAGTAAGTATCAGGAAAAATTTCAGAGCTTAGTGAAGTGAGTGAGTATTTTCCAGAGCTAAATGACTTAAATCTTTGAATTGGATTGGCTCCCCAAGTGCCCAGCATAATATATGAAAAAAGACTCCCTCCAAGCCATATCGTTGTGAAATTTCAGAACACCAAGAAGAGAAAAGCAGGTCATATATAAAAGATCAGGAATCAGAGTGGAATTGCATTGCTAAACAACAGTACTGGAAACTAGAAGATAGTGGAGAGAAATGCCTTGAGAATTAAGTGGGGAACGTTATTTTCGATCTAGAATTCTTTACCCAGCCAAACTGTCAGAGTAGAGTAGAAGAAAGGCATTTTTTAGATGTGCACCTTTTTTTCCCAGGAAGCTACTGGAACAGATTCCAGCAAAATGAAGATGTAAGTCAATAAATAGAATTGAGAATATTTTAAGTGTCTTAGAACTTGGAAAAAATGCTACTAGGTATTTGACAGATCTTTGAAATATTTGGGGGAAAAATAGTAATAAGTATATAAAGATAAATCAAATGAAAAAAATAAAGGCAATATCTTCAGGATAAAGTTATGTAATAAAGGAAACATTCATAGTGTATTATTGGCAGAGCAGTGAATAATATTTACATCATCATCGTAATATAAACACTGACTACTGATTTAACCAAAAATTGTGATTTTACTGTTTTGAGAGATTGGGGATGGTGACAGTACATAATACTACTATAGTAAGTTAATATATAACGTGGAAAGCTGAGGAATCCAGAAACAACAATATGGGGATAATCTGAAGCAGGCTGCCTCTGGGGAAGCAGACTGGGGGATGGATTCAGGGGACTCCACCTGGCTGTTTTTATTATAAGACTTAGTACTATTTGATTTTTAACCATATGTGTATATTACTTTAATAAAAAATAAAATGGGCATACCGATAGTATTAGTTTCCTCCTGGAGAAAAATTATTGTTTAATAGTTATAATTGACTTATTAATTATAAAAATATAGTAGAGTCTTACTATGATGAGATTTTCTAGAAAGTGGATTTAGTCTAAGGCAATTCAGATTTGGCCCCCAGGTAAGAGCTGTAGCCCTGGAAACACCAAGGGGATTAACACAACCGTCAGCATTATCAGAAGAACAGTTGTATGTGCACCTGCACGTCAAGTCCCCGCCTGAAATAGGCCCCCGTTAAAGACGTGGGATGTGGAGTTTGTGTTTTACCACAAGGCTGTGGTTGCAAAACCTTGGCTTTCAGATGAAAGGTAGGACTCTCTGTGACATTTTGATCTTAGTTGCTACTCCGACCCCTAGCTAGTGTTTCTTTCCCTTAATAAAATAAATTGATTTCCTTGTCCCTTGGAAAACCTCCAGACTGCTTTCACTCCCTCAGACTGTGCTTTCTGGAATCATTTTCATATATCACATTTGTTAATTTTAGCTCTTGACTTAGTTCCAGTAAGACTTAGGCAGGAACACAAACCATCACCTGCTATAGTAACAGTCCTCTTTTGGAAACAACAATAGTTACTGTTTATTGAGCACCTTCCATACATTATTTCTAATCTTCATAACCCTGTGAGATAGCTTCTCATGAGAAAATTGAGTCTCTCAAAGGTGAAGTCACTTGCCCAAGCCGCCCCAGTGAATGGCAGATCTGAGATTCAGAAGTAGGCTGTGTGAGGTCATAGCTCATTCAGCTTCCGCTGTATTGCCTCCCCCTCTAACCTGGTTTGCCCAGTGCAGGGTCACCAGGCCTTTGTGACGCTTGACCAATGAGTAGGGCTCTCTCACTGAAAACTTAAGAGACTTAAAGAGATGCATATGTGTCCTTACACAGTGGCAAAAAGGAGTATGATTGATGTGATACTCTAAGTTGCATTCTTCTTCAGTTGGACACACACTGGACCCACAGAGCTAGAGAATCTGGCAGTCTCTCACTGGACAGTGTTTGCAGAATCAGAGGAAGTGGGCTTTGTTAGCTTGTGCATATGAAGTAGCATGCACATACCTCAAGATCTTTGCTCTTCCCCACCTAAAGTTATTGGCTGGGCTGGAAGCAGTGAAGAGGTCTCTCAGTTCTGGGATCATCTGGTCCAGGGGGTCCCAAACCAGGCCCCATGTCAGATTTATCTGTCTCCCCTCCACCCCCACCTCCATCATGCTGCTGCCAGGTGGAGCTTCCACATCCTGCATCCTGCATCCTGCATCCTTTGTCCTGCCTCCTTCCCTTGACCCACTTCTGTGGTGGGCCCCTGCCTCCTCTCACTTTTTGAACAGGATTGAACTCTAGACTTTACAAAAATTCAGCCTTTATACTAAAATCTTTAGAGAAGAGTCCTCTTGTGGTAACTTGTTCTAGGGTTATACATTTCTTAAATTAAAAAATTGCTTGCAAATGAATAAATTTTAGAAATATCCATTCCTGTTTGTCCTATTCCCAGTGAAAATAAGAAGTAACTCTTCCCTCTTCCAAAATGGTGGGTTTCAAACTTAAGTACGCACACAGACCATCTGGGGAACTTGTTAAGATACAGCCCATTCCACATATTCTGATTCTGAAGGTCTAGAATGGAGACCAAGGGTCTGCATTTTAAGCAAGCACTGTGGGCAATTCAAAATAGGTTGTCCATGGACCATACTTTTAGAAACTCACCTTTAATCTAATTAAGGACCTTTCTTCTTTCTTAATATTCTTAACATATTGAAAAATATTCTTAAATAATTCTAATTCCCTGAATGATTTTCTTTTAAGACATATTTTTCCAACAGTTAATGATTTTTGTTTCATCCTCTGGCTTTGCTCATATTATCTACCTTTCACTTACATTGCAAATTATGTGCCATTTTGGAAAGTTCAGGGACTTGGGACCTTACTGCTTCCTAGCTGTGTGAACTTGGACAGAATACTTACTCTCCCCCTTCCGCTTCCCCTCCTCCTCCTCAGTTTCCTTACCTGTAAAATGGAATTAAACTTCACAAAATTCATAGGATTGTTTTGAGGCTCGTGCTGGGCACATCTTAGGCTCACATTAAAAGTCTATTCTTGGGGCCGGCCCCGTGGCGTAGCGGTTAAGTGTGCGTGCTCTGCTGCTAGCGTCCCGGGTCACGCTAGCGTCCCGGGTTCGGATCCGGGGCGTGCACCGACGCACCGCTTGTCAGGCCATGCTGTGGCGGCGTCCCACGTAAAGTGGAGGAAGATGGGCACGGATGTTAGCTCAGGGCCAGTCTTCCTCAGCAAAAAGAGGAGGATTGGCATGGATGTTAGCTCAGGGCTGATCTTCCTCACACACACACACACACACACACACACACACAAAAGTCTATTCCTTTTCCAAACTGAATGCAGCATAACAAATTCGTTCACAGTCTTTTTCATTCTTTTGTCTTTTTTTTTCTTTCTTTCTTTCTTTCTTTTTTTTTTTTAAACTTAATGCCTTTGAGGTTTAAAGTTGCTTAGAGGGAATCCTTCATGGGCCTTTCATTCTAGTAAGAAGATTGAGGCTTTATTTGCTCGTAATAGAATACTTTTTGTATCTTGCAAGTGAGTTTCAAAAGCATCAAAAGCTGAATCTGGAAAGAATAGTCCAGGTTTGATATGGTCGTGTACAATTTGACGATGTTTTCAATATTCATTGCTGCTAATTCACAGTATTTTGCCAGACCTGTTGATGCATGGTTTTATAACCACAATTTAAAAGATTGGGACACAGTTATAAGCATTACTCATTTTAAGAGGATAAGGTCATTTTAGACCCAAGAGGAGAATATTAGTAATAGTCATTAGCTTTTTAAAATAAATTTATGTTCCCATATAAAGTACTTCACATGCAAAACAAGTGTCTGGGTCTGTATTAACTGATAGTATCCATATCTATCTAACCATAGAGGGATATGGTTAGAATTGCAAAAATGCCTATTAATGTGTAATTCTTGGCATTAAGCTGCCAGTTTGAATATAGCCCTTTAAATCTCAAATTCTGTATAATGACACACTTTCTTGTAGTCTAGTCCAAAGCCCTTGAACTTTCCAAAATGGCACCAAAATAGTGTATTTTTCAGCTTGTTTGTACTACTGGTGGAACCCTTTTGAATTTTAATTTTGGCTTTACACTTGGAAGTTGAAGGGTTCAAGATAACACTAAACAAGTCAGCAATCATTACCTGCAGGCTCTCTAGACTGACTTGACAGTGTCTCCTGGAATCTAGATGGCATCCACAGTCGCTGCAGTTGTCACCTGGTGGCCCTGTAGCTCTGTCTCCAGGTGATGGGAACTCCGTCCTTCCCTGACAGTGCCTTCTTAGGTGCTCGTGCGGCCTGGCCTGATGCTGCAGCACTGACCGCAGGTCTGCTCAGTTGCAGTTGAAACACATCTTGTACATTGATTAGAATTTGGCAAGACACTTCTGAAAAGTTAATGGCGCCCTGGCTGAGAACCTCTGTGATACACACTAGTTGCATCCAGTCCAATTTTGAATTTTTATGTGCTATTTTTGGCAGACCTAAATGAAATCTTGTTACTTAGCCATTCCTGGTGTACTGAAGATACCCAGGTTTTTGTCGTTACAGGATGGGCTGGAAAGTATAACAGATGAGTCAGTCCAGCTTTGCTTCTGGGGCTGATCACAGTAGGCAGGTTCTCTTAACCAAGGCTTCCTCGGAAACATATGACAACCTTAGTTCTTTAACCAAAGATATGGATATCCAAAGCTTTCATCTACTTGGAATTTATTCTTGGTAATCCATTGGTCAGGAGCCTGATCCTTGGATCCAGGTGTACTTGGGCTGAGTCCAGCTCTGCCTGTTTGCAGCTGTAGGACCTTTGGCAAGGTGCTTGACTTCTCTGAGCTTAAGGTTTTTACCTGAAGAATCGGGGATAATAATTCTATTTTCGTCACAGAATCGTTGTGCAAATGCAGTGGAGTAATGGACAGGCCATGCTTCTCAAAAGAGTCTGGCACACAGTGAGATCTCAGTGCATGTTAGCTCTTATTACTTGTGTGCTCTAAGACATGGACTAACCATTTTTCTCCCTGTTGCAGTTGTTATCTGACGTTATTTATTAAATACATTCCTTTTCCTATTGTTATTGAAATTTATCTGATTTTTATTAAATTACTTGGTAGGATTGGGTTCCCTATTGTTTCCCACTGATTAGATTTCTGGTTTCGTGCCAAGAAACACATTATAGTGATTATTGTTATTTTATAATACATTATGATATTGTCTGTTATCAGGCCTAACCAGAGTTGTAGGAAGATTTCAGCCCAGCACAGCAATGAAATGGATTTTAAATAATGGTACCCCATGGCACTCAGCAAACAAGGAATAAAGTTCTCTGTTGAAGAAAATGAGGCAAAGGAGGGATGCAGGCCCTGCCTCTAATGTGTTCTCATCGTGGAGACTGAATTCCCTTTACACAGAATCAGAAATTATGTTTGAGTTTGAACTTGCACATCCCTTGTTTCCAGCTGTCTCCTAGTCTGGATGTATGATTTGACAGATGTGTTGCATACTTGTGTAGTTGTCGTGTGGGTTCGGCTCTCTGATTATTCATTGCTTAGACGACCGTTGAGTTAGCCTTAATCACAGTCAACTCACTGAATGTAGATGAGATCAGTGTTGGTAATTCCAGAGGAATCTGCATCTTTCACCAGCACTCTCGGGACGTGGGGTTTGCTAGGGCACCGCGCGCAGCGGAACTCGGCCTTGAGCGGTGCAGGCTGGGGGCATCTCATGCCGCCGAGATGCACAGGTTTCTCAAGTGGTGCTGAGCAGGCCTGCGCCCTGCGACATCCGGAGTAGCCGGTGACTTTCTTGGCGTGTTAGGACCCACTTCCCAATTCTGGAAGCGCTAAATACCGCGCTTAAAATTAATCCCCCTGTTGATCTAGAAATTGGCCCCGGATTGGTTCTGGACCGCGGTAATGGTCTAGGGCCGGGCTGGGCCTTGCGATCGCCGGGATCCTCTGCGTCCCGGCGCGGCGCCGAGGGGGTTAAGGCGGCTGAGGCGGCGGGGGCGGGCCTCGCGGGCCGGGCTCCGGCCCTTTGTTAACAGGCGCGTCCGGAGCGGGACCGAGACGCGGCCGCGGCGATGGGCGGGCGCGCGGGGCGGCGGTGAGGCGGCATGGCGGGGCCGCGGGGGCCCGGGGGGGCGCGCGGGGCCAGCGGGCCGAGCCGGGCCTGAGCCGGGCCGCGGAGCGAGCCGGGGGGCGCCGGCCCCCACGCGCCGGCACGCCAAGATGTTGGAGATCTGCTTGAAGTTGGTGGGCTGCAAATCCAAAAAGGGGCTCTCTTCGTCCTCCAGCTGTTACCTGGAAGGTAAGCGCCGGGCCGGCGCCCGAGGGGCTCGAGGTGGCCGCAGGTCACCGGCCGGGCCTTCCTAGGCCTTGCCCGCGCGCGGGCGCCCTCCTCTCCCTCCCTCTCCCTTTCTCTCCCTCTCCCTCTCCCTCTCTCTCCCTCTCGCTCGCTCTCTCTCCCTCTTTCTCTTTCTCTCCTTTCTTTTTCTCTCGACCGCCCCGGGGCGCTGCCCAGAGCGGGGAGGGTGCGGGCTGCGGCCCCTGCGCACTAACCCCGGGAGAGCCCACGTCGGGATGGCGCTGTCGCGGGGCCCCAGCTGCGGGGCTCTACCCGAGCAAGTCTGAGAAAGCGAACTCTACAGGCCTGAATGGCCTTGGGAGCCCACATCGTGGCATTTCCACCGTTAATTGGGGATTATGTGTCAAAAAGGTCGACCCGTGTTTTTGTGAAACATATGATTTTCATTAAGTATCGTGTACAAAGGGAACACAGCTCTACCATTTATGGATACAGAATTTCAAGTGATCTTTCTACTTCCCCAACCCCCCCCAACCCAGTCTTATCTACAGACCACGAAGAGGTTTTAGGAATTCTCTTTCTTTGGGGCGGAGAAAAGAGAAATTACACCCGATTTTAAGAAGTCATTTTGAATGACTCCAGAGTCCTTGGGGAGGGGGGCCCTCGTGTTAGGTTCCTTCCATAAAGTCTCAGAGCCAGCAGCATTTCACTTTGCCTTCTTTCCATTCTACCTTCCTTTTCTTCTCTAATCCCATTTGTTTATTTATTTTTCCTCTCCTGTTATTTGTCTTTCATTTTCTGTTCTAGTAAGGTAACAGCTGAAAAAAGCGAATTGAGGATGATGAGTGGTTGTCATTTTGTAGCTTCAAGATGGATCTGAAATTGATCTGATTTGGGGACTAGTCATCCCAGACTATTGCTTTCAGCAGAAAGGCTAATTGTACTTCAGAGATGTGATCCTGCTTGCATTTCTCTGTCATTTACATTTAAGACTTGAAATAGGAATAGAAACGTAAAACTCATTTTAGAACTAGTAGGATTTCTGCTGTAGTGCCATGAAGTTGTAGTGGTTTTTTTGTTTGTTTATTTGTTTTTTGGTGAGGAAGATTGGCCCTGAGCTAACATCTGTGCCAGTCCTGCTCTACTTTGTATGTGGGATGCCGCCACAGCGTGGCTTGATGAGCCGTGGGGAGGTCCACCCTGGAATCCGGCTCGCCAACCCTGGGCCCCCGAAACAGAGTGGGCGAACCTAACCACTATGCCACCGGGCTGGCCCCAAGTTGTAGTGTTTTTAAAGTGAAGGAGAAGGAAACAGATGCCTCTCATTAATTGTCTAACCTGTTTTTCTTTTCTTTCCAACTTTTTGACTTGAAGGCCTGCCTGGAGTCACATGTGCAGCCCACACCATAAAGACCAGTGAGTGGTATAGGTGAAACCTCTTTGTCCTTCTTGCCACAAGGTGTGCCCATCGGTCCCCTTCCCTCTCTGGGATTTCGGGCCTTGGAGGAGGCTCATCCAGATGGAGTGGCTCACAAAATCTAGCATTTGTGGGGAGGAGATGCTTTTTTTGTCTCTACAAGTTGGCATCTGAGCAGCCAAAATCTTCAGTTAGTATGTCGCTTATTTTCCAAGTTGCTCAAAATTCCGAAAACATTCTCATTTACATCTGTAACGAGTTAGTGTTAGGCATTATCATCTCCATTTCGCAGATGGATGCCTGAGGCAGAGTGGATGAATGGACTTTTTGTAACTGCAGAGCTAGAGGAAAGTTTAGGTCACAGTGAGGCTATGACATTGTTTTGTTTTCCTGGGGGATAAATGAGAGATTTAGTGTGTACCTGGCTGCTTTAATTATTGTTTTTTGAGAAAAAAATCTCAAGTGTCTTATTCCAGTACATGAGACTGCTTTGGGTTAAGACTTCATCTAGGAAGGTATCACTCTAGGATTTCTTTCTTGTTACTGAGTTTTCCTTATTTCATTGTTTTTTTAATTGGAGAAAGTAAATGGAATTATTGTTTTGTAGTTGAGAGAATTTAACACACTTCAGTGATCGTTTCTTAAAGACTGGACATGCTGTTAGTCTCTTGGGAAACACAGTTGCCAACATCTGGATAGGTAATCCAGCCTTTCCGTTGTTACTGACCTCCTAAATCAATCAGTCAGTGTTTATTGACACCCACTCGGAGCCCTGGTATCCCAGGAAGAGGAGAATATGGTCAAGTTTTCCATTCTATCAAAGAAGGTTCAGCCATAAATGCCACTTGATCGTGCATCTACTTGCTACGTGGGCCTAGCTGTCAAAGCAACAATCATTAAATGCTTACTGTGTGCCAGGCACTGTCAGCATTCTATATGATTTAATTTGCTTATTTCTCATGATGGCCCTGTGGTTATTTCCATTTTATAGATGAGGAAAGTGAGGCACCAGAAGGTTGGAAAACTTGTCTAAGGTCACAGGGCTAGCAAGTGGTGGTGCTGGCCTTGGAATCTGTGCTGTCTGGCTCCAGAGAGCCCAGTTTTAGCCCCTCTGTGCTTTACTGCCCGTGACTGGTGATCTCCTTTGGAACTCGCTGTGGATGTTAAAATGGTATCTTCGGAAAAACCCTAATGCCTGAAATAAGGATATTCTTTCTGTCTCTTCTAGAAACCTAATACTCATAAAAATGATGACCTTTAACAGTAGAATTAAAAATTTGTAAGTATATATTAAAATAGCTGTACATGGTAAAAAAAATTCTAAAAGAGTATTTAGTGAAAAGTAATTCTGTCTCTTATCCAGGTTCCCTACCCTGAAAGTAATCACTCAGAAGCTTCTTGTGTGTGCTTCTAGAAGTATTTTATGCATATATAAGCATTTATTGCATTTGAATTTTGTGCTCCAACTTTGTGAAAATGTATGTTTATAGCAGTATCTATTCACCATGGCCACATTGAGCTTTACAATCTTCAGTCTACTTCAAACACTGAATTTTCTGATTTATTTTTTCCCCGTAGAGATGAGAAAGCAAACGTGAACATTAGCCATTTGAATTCATTTTTTCCCAGTTTACTTTTGTTTGTCCCTATGTTTATATTTGCATACATTGTACATGAATATTGTCTGTGGACATGTTCTGTACTTTGGAATCAAAAACTAAGATCTGTGAAGTGAACTCTTCTTGAACTTTCAAAATTTATTTTAAGGGCCTGCTTTTAAACGCTTCTTTCCAGCAGTTAAGTTTCTGGCAGATGCTTTATGTGGTGCCAGCCACACAGATACACTTTTAGAACTTCTGCTTCAGAGAAGCTTATGCTGTCATTCTAAATACTCCCTCCTGAGGTCATCAAATACTTCCCTTGTTTAGTAACAAAGAAAATTTGAGGCTCTTTCTGTAACCTAATAGAAAGCCAGTCAGTCCTCTTCATTTGAGGTTACGTTAAAATGTTGAGCATTTATGATGTGACAGGCCTTGGCACTAAGCACTTCATAGACATCCTCGCTTAATTCTCATTCCAATGCTGTGAGGTTTCTGGAGAAGAGGAGGTAGAAAGACCTCAGTTCACTTTGGTTGGAAATACTTTCGAATTTTGAGTCAGGAGATCCTAGCTTTTGTCTGACCTCTCTCAGCTTTTCTGTTTCCTTACCTCTGAGACAGAGAGAACAAACATCCTCTGTTCAGCCCACCTTAGAGGATCATTTTGAGGATCTAAGAGATGATTCAAGTGAAAGTTTTGAAACCAACGAAGTGCTAAATATATGTATTTATACTGACATGAGGTTCCTTTGAGATGTCCTTAAGTCCAGACGGTTTTCTGGCTAGGGTATTGCTAAGTTCCCATTCTCACGTGAGGCACGCAGCTCCAGAGCCAGCCAGTCTGGACACGGATGCCAGGCATGCTCCCCAGTGATCTTGGGTATGTTGCTCTCTGAGCCTTGGTGTTCCCATTTCTATAATAAGGCTCATAGTAGTCCCTACCTCATGAGTTGGGAGAGTCACATGAGAGATTGCATTTAAGTTGTTTAGCACAGAGCCTGGCACAGAGCAAGATGTTAGCATATGTTAGCTGTTGTTATTTTAAACAAATATTTAGCTGTCTGAAATGGCGTTGCTGCTTTCTCTAATGGCTGAAGTGATGATAGAATTGAGCTGAACCCACCCAATGGTTTTTCTTGTTGTTAACAAAATAATTTGTTTCCAAGTTTGCTTTGATGCATATAGTTATACTTCCTGTCATTGGTTTTAAGTAAAAGTATCTTCCCTTTCTCTGACCCTCTCTTATTCCCATGGTGAATATTTTAAATGTGGAAGAAAAAATCCCATTGGTCCATGGTTGGCATCTTGTTTCTTCTCTCTAGAGACAGTATTTCAAGAGCTCCAAACATGTGAAAACTGAAAATCTCATACTCCTTATTACCTTGTTGTAAAATCGAGTTGCATTTTGCCAGTGTAATCACTGATCTGAAATAACAGGAAAAATTATCAATGGATAGGTTTTTAAAATATATAACAACATTGTACAACATGATGACTATAGTTAATACTGTATTGTATATGTAACAGTTGCTAAGAGAGTAAATCTTAAAAGTTCTTATCACAAGGAAAAGAAATTTAACTGCGTGTGGTGATAGATGTTAACTAAACTAATTGTGGTGATCATTTCTCAATATGTACCTATATCAAATCATTATGTTGTGTACCTTAAACTTACACGATGTTATATGTCAATTATATCTCAATAAAACTGGAAAAAATAAATATATAAAAGAACTAAAGATCAAATGGGACATTGGAAGAATTTAACTTTTCCTTTCTAATGGTCGATCATAATAATAATTAAACACAAAGAAAAATGATTTATAAAATAAATTCCTAGGTTAATGTTTTATGGGGTTTTTTTTTTTTACTTTTTTTTTCTTGTACTCATCACCAGCTTTAACAATTATCAGCTTATAGTCCAGTTGATAGGTCTTCAAGGTTTTCTTGCCTAGTGAAGTTCTAGTTCCAAAGCCATTTGGAAGAATAGCTTGCTAGTTACTGACTTTTGAGAGTCTAACTTTGTCCTCAGATAATAAGAGTTGTTATTCTCTGAAGTTGGTTTTCAAATCCTTCTTTCTTTCTTAACCCACACCGTAGATACTTTATTATACTGTCTGTGTTGGTTGGTGGTGATAAGGAAGACAGACAGACAGGTGAGGGAGACAAAGACACAGGTGGGAATTAGAGAGGAAGAAAGAGGAATGGGAGACAGAGACATAAGGGGGAGATACACACAGAGCCTGGGAGACAAAGACCAAGACTGATTGAGACAGGCAAGGGAAAACAAAGAAGAGAGGGAAGGAAGACAGAGGAGGGGCAGGGGCAGAGGAGGATGGTGGGAGGGGTGGGGGAGAAAGAAAGGGAGCAAGATAGTGAGAGAGAAAGGCCAGAGACTGACTGACAGGTGGATGGAGGACTGGCCGAGAGGCAGATGAGGCACCTCCCTCTGCTTCCGTTTCCTCCCCTCTTGAATGCAGTAATAACAGAGTCCACCTGACAGGGTTGTGGAGGTTTAGTGCAGGTAAAGTGCTTTGCACGGTGCTGGCACTCAGAAGGGCTCTGTAAGTGTTAGCTATTATTCTCTCACATTCAGTTGCATAAACTTTAACCTCGTTACTCTTAAATTCTCTTTAGAAACCTAATCCTTATCAGTCTTACCAGTCCTCAAATTTTGCTAAAGGCATTGTACATTGAATATATTAAAATTGAATTTAAAGGCGGGCCATGAATAGAATTAGCCACTGCTTTTTGGAGCCAAAATACCTTTTTTTTGGTCACATTCAATTACTCAGCTTAGCAATAGAGATAATAATGGCTAACGAGACGTTCTGGCGAAATTGCCTGCCATTGGGTAGCCCCTTTACCTCAGTGGCTCATGTCTAAACTGACCCAGGAGTCTTGATGATGCTGTAAAGGAGAACAGGAAATGTGAAATGAGTGCTCTCAAACCATCCCAGACCTGGCCGGCAGGGGGGAGGCTTTCAGCCTGCTGCAGCTGGCCCATGACAGGATACAGGTGGCTTTATGGTTAGCAGGCGCACTGTGGACAGAGAATCAGAGCCAGTGCAGGGATTCGTGGAACAGACAAAATGTGTGTGGAGGCCCTGGGGGCTCTCACCGGGCTGTCTGCCTGTTAGGAAACTGTAACAAATCCTGTTTCTTTTGAAAGCACAGAGAAGTGTACTTTTATGTTACACCTTGTTTTAGGATCTTGGCCATGGTTTACATTCCATTAAAAAAATTATTGCATTTCCTAGATCTTTAAAAAGTTTTCCCGGTCAAGTTACATTTGCTTTTCGTCTTTACTCTGTCATTTCTGCTATTCTTATTGCAGGTTAACAGATAATTAGGGTGCAGGCTTCAGTTGTGACTTAATATTTTACTGTGTTGCTCAAGACCAACAAGTGCAGGGTGTCCTACATACGAGTTCGTTTTGGTAAACACGGAGCAGTGCTGTGTGTCCTGCACTGCACTACACAGGAGTCGGCATTGCTGAGGCTTCTGCGATAAGAACTCTTGGTCTCTGCCCCAAAGGAGTTGACGTTATTGTGGTGATGACAGTAAAAGGAGTAATTGCCCTGTAGTGCAGTGCCCTGGTGCCAGGTCCCACACCTGGCATTCCTGCAAAAATTCTCTGCATGCAGTGTGCGTTGAGCCCGCCTGGCAGCCCGCCTAGGTCATTACCATTGTTGCTCTGTTGTGCACTTGAGAAACTGAGGCTCAGAAATTAGTGTGCGTTGAGCCCGCCTGGCAGCCCGCCTAGGTCATTACCATTGTTGCTCTGTTGTGCACTTGAGAAACTGAGGCTCAGAAATTAGTGTGCGTTGAGCCTGCCTGGCAGCCCGCCTAGGTCGTTACCATTGTTGCTCTGTTGTGCACTTGAGAAACTGAGGCTCGGAAATTAGTGTCTTCAAGATGTGGCAGGCTGAGATTTGAACAGACTTGTCCACACCAGAGCCCAAGCTTATTGTACTGCAAGGGACGTGAGAACAGATTCCTTCCCGTGTGTCACAGGGTGGCTGTGGAAACAGACTCCAAGCACCCAGATGGGGTGAAGGGGAAGTAGCCAGTTGGGGTTGAGGCGGTAGGGAGGAGGAAGGACCAGCCCGAGGTTTACTATAGTAGTGGAGTCAGGAGGATGAGGAGTAGGCTGGGAGGGCACTCCAGGGAGAGCATATGGCACTTGTCAAGTGCACACAGGTGAGGCAGCAGTAGGGTTTTGTCTGGGGGAAACTGCAAGGAATTTGGGGAGTCTGGAATGAAAAGCAGGGGTCCTGGGAGAAGATGGTCCCAGACCAGACTGAGGGGCCTCCTCATGTGCCCTCTTCAGGAGCCCAGAATTCTCCTATAGTGGTAGTAGTAATAACAACCCAACCAGTTTTTGAGGGCCTGTTACATGCTAAGAGCAGTGTCTTCCATTCGAACTGCCAACTACTCTGCAAGGCGCGTGGTAACTCTGTTCCTTATATTGCCACAGATGACACTTGCTGGTAAATGGTGACTGACCATTGACTGGCAGGGCTGCCTCCCCAGCGTTCTCTTCTGCCTCTCCACCAGCAGCCATCTGCATGGGGTTTTAACGGGAGAGTGACTTGGTCAGATTTGCGTTTCAGAAAGACCCCTTTGGTGGCAGTGTGGAGGTGGAACGAAGGGGGTAGGGTCAAAGAGGGAAACCAGTCAAGGGTCTGGTAGGTCGTGGAAAGGACAGGACTGACCAGAGGGGTGGAAGAGGAAAAGTGGCCAGAATGTGGGTTTGAACTTACTGGGGTGAGAGGGAGAGGGGGTATGAATGACAGGTGGTCAGAGTGGTTCCAAAGTGGTAGGGTCCCATTTTATGTGGGTCTTTGTACTCTGTTACCAGTTATTGTAGATATCTTTGGCAGTAGATTCTTAGAAGGTGATACAAAATTCCTTTTCTTTTTTTGCTTTTTGGTGGAGGGAGGGGGACAGGGACTGTGTATCTTCAGAAAGGTTATATTTGGACCGCTGATAGGAACAGGGGTTAGGATGGAGAATTCTGTTGTCAAAAACTGACTGGCTAGAAACATTTTAATGTAAAAAGATTCCCAGGGAAATATTTAAACCTTGGGCTAATTTAAATAACTTTATTTTTTAACCTTTTGTTTTTTAAAGGAGGTTTCTCTAGAAACCTGTTTAATTTATTGCCTATAATGCTCATAAGTGGGAAGTAATAAAACTTTTATTCATTTATTCAATAAGAAAATCTCATAATTTGGATTTCTCACTAATTTATAGCAGCTTCCTTTCTAGGCCTCTCTCCCTGCCGGATTACTGGGGTGCTTCTAACCCTAATCCATAGTGCAGGAGTTGTTGACCTGGAAGGCCTTTGGGGTGTGGGATAGAATTCAGGGCTCCACATCCTTGGATGGGAAGATATTAAAACTTTATTTCACTACTCTGATGGAAAGTTAGTATGTCATTTTTTTAAGGATGTAGGTAACAAATCACAGTAATATTAGCAGTACTTGTGACTGTCACCAGTAGAAAGCAGATATTTTCATATCATATAACAGTGTGATTATTACCTATCACTGCTTTGAAATGACAGTAGTTACCGCTGTATCTTGTTATTTAATGTATTAATAAAGAAGCTCTGTATCACAAATTAATTTTTTTTATTATTATTATTTATTTTTGCTGAGGAAGATTAGCCCTGAGCTAACATCTGTGCCAGTCTTCCTGTACTTTATATGTGGGTTGCCGCTACAGCATGGCTGACGAGTGGTGTAGGTCTGTGCCCAGGATCTGAACCCACAAACCCAGGGCCACCGAAGCGGAACACGCTGAACTTAACCACTGTGCCACTGGGTCGGCCCCACAAGTTAATTTTTAAAAAGATTTTGAGGACTATTTCAATACGGTTGTTTTCCTTTGCAGTTCTCCATACTTATTTTATGTATCTCAGACTTTATTCTGAGAAGGAATCCCTAGGCTCCACCAGAGGGTCTGAAGCACAGCACAGAGGAAGACCCCTCAGTAGCGGCCTTGGTGTGTCAGGCTAGCCTTGGATCCCTGTGTTAGTGCTGCTTCCCTTGCTGGCATGGTCTTGTTCAGGGTCCACTTCCTTCCTAACCCCAGTGAGCTCACCCCCTCACAGCCCCTGGCCCTCAGTGTCTGTGTCCTTATAAAT
The DNA here is from genome assembly GCF_057802395.1 of Ceratotherium simum simum. Lineage (NCBI taxonomy): Eukaryota > Metazoa > Chordata > Mammalia > Perissodactyla > Rhinocerotidae > Ceratotherium > Ceratotherium simum. The sequence goes on along the minus strand of NC_141928.1, from coordinate 6,340,017 downwards.
CAGTCTGCAGGACAGCACTTGTCTTCTCGTAGACTTGTGCTTTGAGGCCGTGTGAATTTTCATTCACTGTGTTTCTCCCACGAGGAACAGAGGCCGTGTGATGACTCCTTGCAGCGTTACCCACCAGCTGATGCAGTGTTTTGGGGTGTTGGGAAAATGTTGTTCAGAGTGTAAAGTTAATGCCAAGGCTGTATTTAGCTAAACTTGTTTTTAAAATAATTTTAACTGCTCCAGGTGAGGGTGTAAATTACAAAATAAAGGACCGTGTAGAATATAGATAAAATGACTTTCATCAAGTTCATATTGTGGGAAATAATACTTTTCCTCTAAGCTCATATTATAAAAAGTTGTTTGAGACTCTTATAAACTGACTTGAGAATAGTCTGAGCATGATCTCATCAGTTGGAACAGAGTATGAAATAAAACACGAAGCCTTCCCTCTTTTCTGAAGGATCTGTTTTATAGATTTTTAAATTACAGAAATTCCTTGAACTAGAGGATAATAGTGAAGGGCCCACAAAGGAAATAAGAATAAAGCAACAAAGGTTTAAATAATTGAATGTGAGCAGAAGTAAAGGGAACGCTTCTTGCATCTGACTCGCCCTGCCCTCGCGCCCCTCCCCCGCACTGCGCTGTCTCTGTGCTGCGGAGCTGGCGCTCTGCACTCCGGAGGGAACCGTGACCCCGGGCACGAGCACCAACAGGAATGTGGGAAGCTTCCCAGGGATGTTTTTCCTGGAGGTGAAGGCGCCCCTCCCCTCAGGACTGTGGAGTAGCTGGCTGCTGGAGTTCACGAGCGCTTTCCCTCTTCCTGCTTGCCGGTGGCGGGTTGGCAGCGGCAGCCCCTGGGAGTCTAGACCAGATATGCCATATCGGAGAATCTTCTGTAAACATTTTTGATCAGTGACTCGAAACTGTAAGACAGGATTATTTTTGTATAAAACGATCTTTAAACTGTACTTTAAAGACCCAAGCTATTTTCCTAGAAGACTGTCCAAACAAGTCAATCATGCAGAGATCCAGTGAATTTTGTGGCATTGTTCTTACTGAGTTTTGCAACAGTTTGATATTCTCATAGTTGGAGCCATAACTTTTTGGAGGTTTGGAGGCATTTTTTTAGATATCACCATTTTTGGTGCCCAGTTGGCTAATTAATGACTTTTCCTCAGTTTTGTTGGTGAGTGGGAACCTTTTCATTAACAGTAGGGTGAAGAAACAAAAGGTTTTAAATGGAATGAGAGGCACTTTTGAAGGTACAGATCTTAAATATATTTAAAATAGGACTCAGAAAGGATGCTGCAGAAAATGCTCGCTAAAAAAAAATGTAAGAATAATAGCAGATGCTAAAATTTCTTTCCTAAGACTTAACAATAGCCCAAGGGCCATTGGAAGAACAGAGAAGGGAGCTCTTTTGGGCATGTTTTTTGAATGAAGCTTTTGGGCTTCTTTAGGGGTCTGACTTCCTGATGGTGGGACTGACAGAAAGTTCATGTATTAAGCAAGGAAGATTTAAGGACAACTTTCTGCAACTTTGGCCTTGTAAGCTGTGATCATTTTTAAGGTTGACGAGCGTAGTACACTATGAAATGAAGCGAGGAACTTGGCATTTATACGTTGTGAGTCAATTTTGACATCAGCCTGGACTGGGAATTGACTGGGAGGTTTTGGTGTTGGCCTGTGGCTACACTCGAGTGTCTCGATCCAGAGGCATGCATGAGCAATACTTCCCTTTGGGCTTTGGCCATTAATGTGTGGAATGGAGCAAGAACTGGAGAGGAAAATTGAGAGACTGCCTTGGATTTCCTGACGTCCTGTTGAATCAAAAAGTAGTGGGAGGCCCTTTCCTTCCTGACAGAGGCCTCATCCCCTCATATGAAATTCCCAGCATCTGCCTCCATGTTAGGGACAGTCCCTCTTTAACCCATGCTTTACATCGATAGTCATCCCGGGCAAGTATCTGCCTTCTGCCCATTCCAGGTGTTTTCCAGGCCACTTCCCCTGATTATGTAACTTTGATCAAATCCAGATGCTGCAGAATGTTTGATAGAAGAGGTCAAATGGCATTTGAGAAGAAAAGCGTTTCTGTATTCATGACTTTGGTTTAATTTCCTGTGTGGGCCTGGTCTGCCAAAGTTGTATGCTCGTGGCCATGAGGTTGGGACACTAGAGGGAAACGCACAAATACTTTTTCAGGACAACTTGAGGAGATTCCGTCCTCCCCCACTGTACTTTTTCATGTTAGATTATCAATTATATAAGTATCAGCTGACTTCTATTTGTAACAGTTTTTCTATTTTTGTAATTGTCTTCTGATTAGAAAAAAATCCACATTCATTGTGAGAAATATGCCAAAATATAGAAAAGAATAAAGAAAATTTAAAATGTTTGTAATCCGACCACCTTGAGTTAACTACTGTTAGTGGTACTGTTAACACAGCACCCTGAGTTAACTACTATTCACACTTTGGTGTAGTTCCTTCTGGACTTTTTTCAATTTGTATAAAATTGGGAATTGTTATGAGTATGTTCCCAAGCCATTAGATATTTTTACAAAAATATTTTTTTTGTTTTTGTTTTTTTTGGTGAGGAAGATTGGCCCCAAGCTAACATCTGTTGTCAATCTTCCTCTTTTTGCTTGAGGAAGATTGTCGCTGAGCTGGCATCTGTGCCAGTCTTGCTCTATTTTGTATGTGGGACGCCGCTGCAGCATGGCTTGATAAGCAGTGTGTAGGTCCACGCCCAGGATCAGAACCTGCAAACCCCAGGCCACCAAAGCAGAGCACACAAACTTAACCACTACGCCACTGGCCTGGCCGCTACAAAAATATTTTGCATGGCTTTATGAATATATTCTATTTTATGGATGGACCACAAACTAACTTATGTTGATAAATATCTTGTACTTTTCCTTTTCTGTGCAGTTATTTACAAGTCAGTATATACAAATCATTGTGTGGATCTCTTAGGATAAGTCCTAGAGGTAGATTGAAGGATATGGAATTTTTAAAAGGCTTGGTTCATATTTCCAGTTGCCCTCCTAAAATGTTACAGCAATTTCTACACTGACTATTAGCATTGTATCATAGTGCCCATTTCATTGAAGTCTTACTCACGTTGACTGTTCGCCTCAAGAAAATGTATCTGCCGATTTGATGAAGAATTTGTATTTCTTTGATTACTAGAGAGGATTAACATGCTTTCCACATTTAGTGGTAATTTAAATTTTCTGTGAATTGCTTATTCATGGTTTTGGTCCATTTTTCCATAGTGGAGGATTTATCTTTTTCTTTTGATACGCAAGAATTCTTTTCCTTAAGAATCTTTAAAGAATCCTTTGCCTAATAGTTTTACTTAATATAATGACGGTTGAAGCTCTTTTGACTTGCTTCCGCTTAACTGACTTGCTAAATTGACCAGCATGCTCCACTTCCTTCATAAAACATGCCTCCCCAGTGCCCACAGCACACAGGATAGGGCAGCCCCTAGTCCTCTGTCGTTGCCGCACACTGCTCCTGGCACCTGAGTCATGGCCACACCAAGAGTCAGTTTTGTTTCTTTCCACATCTCTTTATTTCAGATATACTTGTTGTTTTAATTACTTGGATTTCACTGATTTCATATTAACCAAGTGTGAAAAGATAATTGTTTCTATGAAAATTAAGATAACTGCTTTAGACAGACTCAGTAAAAGCAGGTAACTTTTTAAAAATTGCTACTGGACTAGTGTGAGTGAGACAGCTATAACCAGTGGGAAAGGATTGTACTGGGATTGCATAGCAAGTTCTCCCTTCACCTGCAGGAAATTGGAGCTGGAGGTGAGATGATGCATTATAGATAGGACTTACGGAAGAAGACAACATCCAACTCCAGTCGCATGCCCACACTCTAAAGGACAGTCCTTGGCCCTGTGGTCAAGGCTAGCAAACCAGCGTACATTCGGGTAGGGGATCACATATTTTAATGAAAAAAAATTCCCCGCTTTAACTCGCTTTTTTGGGGTTAACTGATCAATTCCTGATCACGATGGTGCTAAATGTACTTTTAGAGCCAAGGTAAATACTCAGAGAATGGGGCCTAACTCATCACTAAGCCTTTTCCACATTCTAGGAAATGGTAGTGTTACAAGACCCTTGTCTTTGAAATTATCTTTGCCCTAATGATTCATAAGATGAAATTACCAAGCATAGTAATGATGTAATTTGGGATTTACTCTTTTAGAAAAACAATTGTTGAAGGTTTATTTCAGTCAGTTGTACAAAAGCTAGAACCTTCATTATTTTTGTTCTATTGGTTTATTCCAGAGAGATATTTTAAAGAATGTCTGTCTCTGAAAGTTCTCGAGTCGTGTTTCTGGAAGTTCAGCCTGGTCCCTCAGGTGTCTTAGGTGCCACCAGTGTTGTTTTTTTTTTGAAGCGAATACTGCAGAACCAGGCCTGTTCCTGAGATGGGTGTTATTGCCCAAGAGAAGATATTTGAGGGTCCACTAAATCCAAGAAGAGGGAAAATTAAAACAGCATTGTTTTGTTACCATTTGTGTTTGGCTTAAGCATATGGTAGATCCTTCCATTCTTTTCAAATTAGAATGCCCCCTCCTTTTTCTAAGTTTGATTTCTTATTGTAGTTTCCTTAAATGAGTATTTGAATTTCACTCCATAATATCCTACAACTGTTAAGATCTACTTGGAGTAGATTTGCTGGTTTGAAAGAACCCTTGTGCATATTGTCATTTTCACAGAGAAATTCTAGAGAGTTTGAGCAAAGTGCAAGAAAAAAGAAAGACAAGAAACTTTAGGAAAAAGTAATGAACTGTTTGACCCTGCAGTGAATACTAGTTGCACATTCCTAATATAAGAGGTGTTGATTGGTGTTGATTGGTAAAGGGAGGAAAGCTGGAAGGAAGGGTAGGACATTCATATCCTCAGCTTGTGAAGTAAATGGTTGAGAGATACTGCCTCTAGGTGGGAGAACAAGAAATAAAGGTGTAAGTCTGTTCCTGAAAATACAAAGGGCACCGTAGAGGACGGCACAGGAGAGATGGGGCGGGGGAGCAGGAGTTATTGTGAGATCGCTTCTATTTAGGGAGATGGAGGTGATCACCAAAAAACAGCAATCGCCTCTGGGTGTAGGAAGAGTGGGATAGAAAATATCTGTCTTTCGTTATGAGCCCTTCTGTCCTATTTGGTTTTTAAATTATGTGCATGTATTAACTTTGATACATTTAACAATGTTTTTTTTTTTAAATTTTATTTATTTATTTTTTCCCCCAAAGCCCCAGTAGATAGTTGTATGTCATAGCTGCACATCCTTCTAGTTGCTGCATGTGGGACACGGCCCCAGCATGGCCAGAGAAGCGGTGCGTCGGTGCGCACCCGGGATCCGAACCCGGGCAGCCAGCAGCGGAGCGCGCGCACTCAACCGCCAAGCCACGGGGCCGGCCCTTAACAATGTTTTAAAGCGAGAAACTTTCGCTCCATATTATAACGTAAGCAATGGCAAAGACACGAGGATGGATTCTTTCCGTCTCTAACTGAATTCATTTTGAATTAATGAATTTAAAAAGCTTAAACTATTTGAGAATAGTTGTTACCACCTTGGAACGAAAATACTTAGTGTTTTTCACAAGATTTGGGAAAGGAAGAGTCCATTTTTTTTACCACCTTTCTTACTAATACATAGTGTGTACAGATGTTAAGAATTGAAATAAATTAGGGATGAGGAATGTACAATGTTGAGAACACAGACTTTTTTTTGCTCCTGAGAATAAAACTAATTTTTTCCCAATTCTTCCTCCTGTTTGTTTCTTCTGTTTCCCTTTTTCTCTTCCAGAAGCACTGCAGAGGCCAGTAGCATCTGACTTCGAGCCCCAGGGTCTCAGTGAAGCAGCTCGTTGGAACTCCAAGGAAAACCTCCTCGCTGGTCCCAGTGAGAATGACCCCAACCTCTTTGTTGCACTGTATGATTTTGTGGCCAGTGGGGACAACACTCTAAGCATAACTAAAGGTAAAAGGGCTGTGGGCAGCTGCTGGTGGTTGCAAGAGACAGAAATCAGGGGAAACTGGCCTCATTGGCCTCCCCTTTGCTGATTGAAAGAGCTGCTTTAAAGTTTGGAATGTAGAGACATCCAAAAAAATAATATCATCTTTACAGGAGAGTCACTTTTCCTTACGGAGAAGAGTTCCTGTACAGTAGTCCTTAGCAAAAACAGTCCCTATTTCGTACTGAAAGACACCTGGACCAAACTCTGAAAACACTTTTTTTTTTTTTAAGAAAAGGCAGTTTTTTCCCTAAAAAGCTTCCTTATATTAGCATCAGAGCACTTGAGTGAACATAATAGATTTATAAAAACAGGCTATATGTTTATCTGTATATTCAACATGAACAGGAAGCTTTATATATAAACATGTACTCATATACTTATAAATGCATATATTTATGTGGACTTGTTGAAATGAAGGTAGGTATTTAGGAATTTGGAGATTTTTAGTAATAATACAAGAATAAAGGAGAATGAATGAAGCTAGCCTTTAAAGCTGATATGGCTGATTTGATTCTTTTCTTCTAAGGTGAAAAGCTCCGGGTCTTAGGCTACAATCACAATGGGGAATGGTGTGAAGCCCAAACCAAAAATGGCCAAGGGTGGGTCCCAAGCAACTACATCACACCAGTCAACAGTCTGGAGAAACATTCCTGGTACCATGGGCCTGTGTCCCGCAATGCCGCCGAGTACCTGCTGAGCAGCGGAATCAACGGCAGCTTCTTGGTGCGGGAGAGCGAGAGCAGTCCTGGCCAGAGGTCCATCTCGCTGAGATATGAAGGGAGGGTGTACCACTACAGGATCAACACTGCTTCTGATGGCAAGGTACGGGACCCCAGAGAAGGGAACCCAGTCAGGGAGGCTGGTGGGCCAGGGGGCTGGGTTGATAAGTTGTTGCAACAAAGCTCAACCAAGATGTTTGAAGAAGCATTCAAGTAAACAGCAGGCATCTTTCCGTTAGCCTTATGAAAGACCTGTTGAGGACCGATCGTGTGATATAACAAATCCGCAGGCTGGTGTGGTTCTCTAATTGTCTTGCTGGGGTTTTGCTGTTAGCAGTTTCTTAAGATAAGTGGAATATCTGTTGGATTTTGGACATACTTCTTACATTAAAGACTCTTCCCTTTAAAAAATTTCTTACTGTGATAGTAATTCATCCTCAATGAGAAAAATTCAAAGTGAAAGACCACCTTAATAGCACCTTCTCAAAATAAGTCTGGTACATGACCTTCTTCTTATGGATAAAATCATATTTGTGTGTGTGTATAACACAGTTTTTAAACAAAAATGGAATCACGGTTCCCATATACCCATAGATTCCCAGACCCAAATTGTAGTTTTGTAAAGGAGCTGATATATATGGTTTTGTGAGCTTCATATAAATGGTCCTTAAGAGTCCATAAATGAAAGCAAGGAATTAACCTTTATGGAATTCCGACTGTTTGCTGGGGCATTTTCCAATCTTCATCTCATTTAAACCTTACCTTGGTCCTCAGGACAGATATTGCTATAATCTGCATTTTTACATTCAGGAAGTGGAGGCTTAGCAGGATGAAATTTCTTGCCTAAGATCAGATAGTGAGTAATTGATGCAACTAGGCTTGAATCCCACTGTCCGCTCTACTGCACCATGCTGTCATTGAGGGTGTAGGTAGGTGGATTGTTGGGGTGGGTACAGATGGCATATGTATTTTGTTGTAATAGTATGTAATGCATGCACATGGTTTAAAAAAAGAAAAAAATGAATTACAGTGAAGAGTAATTCTGTCTCCTAATTCAGTTCCCCTGCCCAGAGGCAACCACTGCAACCAGTTTCTTCCAGAGTTAACTCGGTGTACATATGTTAATATTTTTAAAGAAACACAAATGATGCATACCTCACACTGCTCTGCATCTTCCTTTTCCCACCTAGTAGTATATTTTGGAGATTGTTTTACAGCAGCGTGTTTAGAGCTGCCTCATTCTTGTGAATGACTGCATAGTGTGGATGGACCATCATTTATTTAAGCAGTTTCCTGCTGGTCGACTTTTAGATTGTTTCCAGTCTTTTGCCATTATAAATAATGCTGTTATGAGGTGGCTTTCAAACCTTTTAAAAAAGATCTGGGCCCACTGTAAAAAAAAACATTTACATCACCACCCAGTACTCACATTGGTAACAAAAGATTCATGAAACCCTGCTTACCCTAATTATATGTAATGCCCTCTGATACTTTATATTCCTTTCTGTTTCATTTTTTATAAATTCTGGTCCTAATCCACTAAATTTATTTCACAGACCCACTAGTGGGTCATGACCTGCAGTCTGAAAATAGACTGCACGTATTTCTTTGTGTACAAGTGTATGCAAGATAAGTTGCTAGAACTGATTGAAGGTTATGTGCATTTAAAATCTGTGTAGATAGTGCCACATTACCTTCTGTAGAAATTGTACAAATGTATTTTCTTACCAGCAGTGTATGAGGGTGCACATGTCCCTTCACCCTCATCAACAGTGTATTATCGGACTTGTAGAAACATCTCTCTCGCTGATTGGTAAAGATGGTATCTCGTTATGTCTAATTTGCATGTGTCATGTTTTGAGTGATCCCGATACCATTTACTAAATCCATCTTTTCCTACATATTTGAAATATATCAAATTTGCATATGTATTTAGGTCTGTTGATCTACTCTCTGTTCCCTTCCATTGGTCGGTCTGTTCATGTGCCAATACCAGACTTTTAATTGTTATAGCTTTATAATATGTTTCAATATCTGGTAGGGCTAGTCCCCTCCTCTTAATCTTTTTAATATCTTTATGGCCATCCTCACACATTCATTTGTACCATATGAATGCACATATATTTCTTTTTTAATGTTCTTATCTGTTGTGTTTTTCACGTCTCAAAGTCTTCTGGCTAAAATCCCCATCGCCAAAATCTGATGCTTTCCCTCATTGCAGATGTCTTGATACCAGCACTGTAGTTTGTGTGACAGACCGCATGGTCTGTTGTTGATGTGTGAGTAGAGATCAGCATTATCAGCTTGCTTTTCGGGTCATTGTTCTCATCCCAGATGTGGAGCTAGGTCCTTCCATTCTGCAGGATGTGTTCCAGAGTGGTGGCCCTTTGAAGCCTTGCCTTCAGACCACGAGGGTGCCGTTTTAGTGAATGAGAACAGTGCAGTACACCGCCCAGGAGGGACGTGCTGTCCTGGAGCTGACAGCTTGCTTCTCATCTGTGCTGGTTATCCAGGGCAAGCCATGCAGCACCACGGGAATCAGTTGAGATTTGTACTGAACAGGATAATGGTTTCTTTTCCCTGGAGTTGTTTAATCAGCATCCTTGGAAGAGATGCAGGCAGCCATGATCTAGTTTGACAGCTCATTAGCTGGGGGTTGGTCTGAAATGCTCCTCAAGGGGAGAGAGAAAGGCCTACACATGGGATACGTGATTTGCAGAATTTGAGAGTCATCCGACTAGGAAGTCAGGCCTCTGTCTAAAAGCTGTGTGTGCCAGGGGTTCCTGTCATTCCGGGTGGGGCACAGGGAACCCATTGGACCAGGCAGTATCCACCACTGGGGGACTCATCAAAGAGTCCTAGGCCTCTGGCCCTCTTCCCTCTCCCTGCCAAAGACTCTCCCTTCAGCTGTCCAAACACCTGGAGGCCTTGGCTCATGGGCTCATCAGGCCGACCATCTGCAGAGGCTCCTCTGGGGGCCACGCTTGAGGGGACTGTGTTGGGTGGGATCATAATCCTGTATTGAGTGGAACAACGTCAGAATGGGGAGATAGTACAGTGACGCATGAGACAGCGTGGCTCGGCATTGAACAAGCTGCTCACGTAGCAGAGCCTAGATGCAATCCTTTTTGGATTTCTAAGGGGAAAATTTAAGGTTGGTACGAGGGATAGGCTGAGGTTGAGTAAGTTTAATTCTTATTTTCAAATTAGCTAATCCTTAGAAAACAACTGAATTTAGAAGATTCTTCTCTAAGGCCCAAAGGATTTCTTTCTGCCTCCACCCTCTTGGCTCTGGTTTACTTCTCTCTTCATTTTCGTGAACTTTCAGCAGCAGTTGCGGCTGGTCAGTTAGCCCAGGGCCACCCGCTCAGGGCCCAGAGCCCAGGACTCTGGGAGTGTCGAGCTGGACTCTTGAAAGGGCCATACCAAACTGAGCCATTGCTGTTTCCAAAGAGTCTTGACAGTCTTAAAAATCTTCAAGGGGCCAGCCCGGTGGCATAGTGGTTAAGTTCACATGCTCTGCTTCCGCAGCCCAGGGTTTGCGGGTTCAGATCCCGGGAACAGACCTACACACCACTCATCAAGCCTTGCTGTGGCAGCGACCTACATACAAAATAGAGGAGGACTGGCAACAGATGTTAGCTTAGGGCCAATCTTCCTCACCAGAAAAAAAAAAATCTTCAAGTACCCTAGGATTTGATTGTCATTCTTCCATGCTTTCTCAAAGTTTGTAATCCGCTGCCAACACAGAGAAATTAAAGACTGATTTTCCTCCACCACCCGCAGCCTCAGTCATTCTTAGTTGTTCTGATTATTTGTGTCTGTACCCTGTTTACTTTCATGGGATGCCACTGTCAAGTTCCACAATCCTCGTAGCCCTTGATAGAGTCTTTCCTTTTCTTCAAAGAGGTGCCCAGTTGACATTTATTTTCATGGTCTGCTGAAGTGACAGTTTCAGGTTGACAGGAATGGAATTTGGGCTTAAAGCTTTAGCAGAAGTGGCAAGATGGGCCAACTATATATAACCTCTTGAATTTTTGAGATTTACCCACCCTGACAGTGGCTCAGCAGGTGCAGGCATCCCCGTGAAAAGCCTGCTAACACGTGGCTGACCTTCCCTGTTGAGAAGACTGGGAGCATTATTAAGTACTGTTAGTTATTAAGGACCACCTTTGTATTGGTATGTGAGAAGCTCTCAGGGGAACAGCGCTTCCTGGCAGAGCAGCCTGTAGATGGTACGTCCAAGATGGGACTCCAGGGTCTGAGGCAGCCAAAGCGTGCCCAGGTCTTCAGCTCGGATAAGCCCGTGAGTCTGGCTGTCAGGAGGATAGCGGTTTCTGGTGAGTTTCTCCGACAAGTCCTATCTTTCAGGCTCCTGCATGATTAGGAAGAGGCCTGGCCTTGGCTCAGCACCCAGAGTGTTTATGTAACCACGTACATAGCAGAATGACATGCCATTCATAATGCTGATTTCACTTTCTTCTCTGAACATGCCACGAATTCCTGATGAAGATTACCCAGTTCGCTAACAAAATGCGGCTCAAAAACTAGAACTAATCAGAAGGAAGCCACCAGACTTGACTGTTAGAAGATGGCTGTGCAGTGCATTTAAGGGAGAATAGTTTTAATATTTAATGTGTCGGTATGTAAATTTTATGTTGAAAGATTAGTTAAGTCACAGAGTCTGTAAATTTAATTATTGAAAAGGATAAAGTTTTTCCATTCAGTGTAACCTCCCATAGCTCTGAAATCTCTAACAAAGGAGCTTGTGAGGGAATCAGATGAGACCAAGAACAAATTCTGCATAAACTGGGGCTTAGGGGAGCCATTAGCAGTGTGTTGGATTGCAGGAATGGTGTGTTGGTTGAAGGAACTGGATCTGCAGGCTGGGGAGCACTCCTTTCAAGCTGACAGGGAGAAGTAGGTAACGAGCCTTGCTCCCAGGAGACCTGCCACAGGAGCCCAGCGAGTGAGACGGGCTCTTTTGCCCTGCACTATGCCAGTGATTTCCACGGTGGGAGGGGTGCTCTGATTCCAGGGGGGCCTTCTTAGAATGGCTTTTCTCTCTTCTCTGCACTCCTTGGTTGGGAAAACACCATCAGCTGCGCTAACACAAGAGAAGAAGGCTTAGAGCATTTGCAACCTGCAGTGAAGTAATTGGACAACTGACAGACTTGTCCAGAGAGGAAGGTGGGGATTAGGAGCTGTCCTCACGTCCCACTCGGCATTCCTTATGAACTGCACTTGTATCGGTGACTAACGCTGATCAGGGTACTGTGTACGTCAGTGTGGGCATGAAGCTGAGGGCAGGCTCAGCAGTGCCGACTTCCGCCCCTTACCCCTGCAGCACTCGTGTGCACACATTCAGGGGCCTGAGCGTGACTCAGAGCATATCCCTAGAGCGGCTCACCTAGAGGTTTCTCCTCAGTGCCCTGAAGTGTACAAGTGGGGCCTCCCGGTGGGCGGCCTCGTCACCCTGAAAGGGCCTGCCATTCAGAGGCACTATCTTGCAGAGGGATAAGTTCCCCAGAGCTGTGGAGTCTTTCTGGACAATTCTTGAGTTGCTGAGAATTTTATTTTAGTAGGATTGCTACCAACAGATTGTAAATTATAAACCTCTAAGCCAAAGTTTGCCACTGGCTTGCCTGAGTTTTAAAAATTCATTTATATCATCCCCCTAAACAACAAAAAAAGAAAGAAAATCTCCTTGTTAACGAATCCTGTTTACCCTCTTAAGGGTTGTAGATAGGATCAATTGTGTATTTGTTACTATTTCCTTCCTTTAAAATATTTTGATTATCGGGCCGGCCCTGTGGCTTAGCGGTTAAGTGCGCACGCTCTGCTGCTGGCGGCCCGGCTTCAGATCCCAGGCGCGCACCGACATGCTGCTTCTCCGACCATGCTGAGGCCGTGTCCCAAGTACAGCAACTGGAAGGAGGTGCAGCTATGACATACAACCATCGACTGGGGCTTTGGGGGAAAAATAAATAAATAAATAAAATTATTTAAAAAAAATATTTTGATTATCTAATGTTACAAACACATAGGAAGTAATAGAGCCTACCATAACCAACAGCCAAGGTCTTGGCCCTGCCATGTGTGCTTCAGGCTTTTTCTTCCCTTTTCTTTTTTTAAATAATAAGATATTACAGCTACAGCTGACTGATCCTGTTCCTTTTTCTCCCTCCTGCCCCAGGCATCTCCGCTGTCCATCTGTATTCCTTCTTCCCACATCTTTGCAGTTTGGGCAAGTTTTATGAACACCTAGTCGTGATTTTAAGTATCCTTTCCACCTTCAGTGATCGTTGGCTGCCCTTCGTGAGCCAGTAGATTCAGTCACATGCCTGGAGCCCAGATGTACTATGTGGATTTTAATGTGGAATTATTTTTGCAAAGGAAGCATTCCCTCACCACATCACTGAAGCAAACAAAAAAGAGAGAAGAAAAAAGACAGCTGTCACCCGCCACATTGTTGCTTTCTGTCAGCCTGCTCCTTTCCCTTCCTCCCCCTCCCCGTTGTGTCCAGACAAGAACTCCTCGTGGAGGGGTTTCCTGCACAGGTTCTCACCACTGTGGATCTCAGAGAGAGACTCGCGTGCACTTGGGTCTGAAATCCCCTCTCCTTTCCCTGGGGTGGGAAAGGCTCTGTGGCCTGGTGCAGCCTTCCCAGCCCCGCTCTGTTCCTGGAGAGTGCTGACGGGTGACGGGCGCGTCCCTCATGGGCACACTGCTGTGATTTGCACATCTTGGCCTCTGATGCTTCTTTCTTACTCATGGAAATCGAGAGAGTAGGAATGAGAAGGAGATTTATGTTTTGTTTAGTGACTTTTATCTCTGATCGCTGTTTAGTTCTAGATAATTATATAATTATAGGTATTAGGCAATAAGCATAATTATAAAAAATTATCTTCTTTTCCAATCAGCAAATACCCATTAAGTTCTACTCTTCATTAATTTAATCAACAACTATTTATTGAGTACGTATTATATGCTCATTTCTTGTTCTCAGCGTTGGGGATACAGAATAAAAACAGAGAGCTTAGGGCTCTGTTCTCGTGAAGCCGATGTTCTAGTAGGTGGAGAAAGATAATAATCAAGCAAATAAACAGGGAATTGTCAGCAGTTAGTGGTGAGTACAATGCAAAGAAGTAAGACGGGCTGTGATGACAGTGCTGGGTGACGACTTTAGATGGGGTGGTCAGGGAACACTTCGTGGATGTTTGCACTGGGCTCGGAAAGGTAAGAGAGACCCCGGTAAAGGATTTCAGGCAGAGGGAGCAGCAGACGCAAAGGCCCTGGGGCATTTTATTGTATCTTTCTGCTTTAGCAAGTAAATTATAGCACGTTTAGAGAAATGCAATGTAAGTGATTTTCTAAACACTCGGTCCTGTGTGGAGAGTCGTTTGTCTGAGGTTTTGCTGTGCATTAAATTAAGGCTCAGCAAAGCTGGATTATCAGAGCTGTGTGAGTTTGTGTCTGCTCTGTGGGCTGAAGTTGTCCCTGTTTCCTCAGCTCTACGTCTCCTCAGAGAGCCGCTTCAACACTTTGGCCGAGTTGGTTCATCATCACTCAACTGTGGCGGACGGGCTCATTACCACTCTGCATTATCCAGCCCCCAAGCGCAACAAGCCCACCGTCTACGGCGTGTCCCCCAACTACGACAAGTGGGAGATGGAGCGCACGGACATCACCATGAAGCACAAGCTGGGGGGAGGCCAGTACGGGGAGGTGTACGAAGGCGTGTGGAAGAAGTACAGCCTGACGGTGGCCGTGAAGACCTTGAAGGTAGGCCCAGGACCGCCTGGCCGAGTGGCCAGTTGGAACCACTGCTGCTCTCGGCACCTCAGTCAAGCATGGTTGGTGGTGTGCAGTGATGCTCCTTTCCAGGGAGCCCACCTCCTGCACTCGGGTCGGGGGGAGATCGGTGCCGAGGAGTTGACTCTTCAGTCTCATGTCGTCTGTGTTCTGTGTGTGGTTGAATCATTCTCATAATCTCAGTGTGCTTCCACGTATGGTGAGAGCTGAGAAGGGCTGCAGTTTTTTGGTGTAAAAAGATTAGTCATTTGGAGAAGCTTTCTCATTCTATGGCAAGATTCTTTTAAAGCCGTGGGTTTCCATTCTCTTCGTGCGGCCTTTGGATTACTTCCTATTGAGAGTTAAGAGAAGGAGGAAGAAAAAAACTCTCTGAGTTTTGAGAGAAGGAGATTTAACCAAAATGTGCTTGACTCTTCTGTGGATTTTCGTTGGCGCATTTGAAAGGCAAGTGCATTGGGTGTTCCAGCAGATTCCAATTCTCTGTATCGTGTGTCTAGACTTCTGGACATAGCAGTGTGGAACTGCCTCCATTAGAAAGGCATTAAGGAAACACAAAGGCTTCTTCCTAACTCAGATTCCGTCCTTTCCTTCTTGTGAACTGTGACTTTCACCCTCTCACTAATGCGTGGTGTTTGGAGTTTCCAGGCGGTTTGGGGTTTTTTTGGAGTTCTTTAAAATTGTTAGGATGCCGAGGGAAGAAAGTTTTAACTTGCAGCCCTCTGCCTTCTCCAAAATGTGATCCGTGCTTTCACAACTATGGCAAGAGTGTCCCCTAGTGTTGACGTGCATTATTTTCACTTAAGTGAACTCCAATTACATTGACCTGTGTGCAGAAGTTGAGAGAGGGAGCCCTTTGTAGTAGCTATTAGAAAAGAAAAAGAACTGAAACACCCACCGCTGGGAAAAATGGACCCAAGTGTGTGCACTTTTCCCAAAAGTCAGTTCGGTGCACAGTTGAGACTGGTGCAGCCAAACGCTTGCCTTTTAGGGACTCTATTACTTCCCTGACGCGTTCACTCAAAGGCACAGTAAAATGGAAATTAAGATTTCTGGCTGATGTAAAGTGACACTGTGGAGAAAAATCACGTTCTTTAGTCCTAGAAACCAAAGATGGCTTCCTGGCACTCATATCGAATGTGTGCCCTTAGGTCAGTCCTTGGGGCAGGACTGACACTTGGGGATGGGAAAGGGGGTGCCATGGTTTGGGGTCACCTTGAGGACTCTTGGATATTTTCCAGATAGGATTTTTTATTATTTATTTATTTATTTATTTTTCTTTGGTGAGGAAGATCAGCCCTGAGCTAACATCTGTTTCCAATCCTCCTCTTTTTGCTGAGGAAGATTGGCCCTGAGCTAACATCCATGTCCATCTTCCTCTACTTTATATGTGGGACGCCTGCCACAGCATGGCTTGATAAGTGGTGCGTAGGTCCACGCCTGGGATCCGAACCTGCAAAGCCCCGGCTGCCAAAGCAGAGGGCGTGAACTTCACCACTGTGCCACCAGGCCAGCTCGTGATAGGACTATTTTAAAATTTAATAAACATTTTTCGAATTCCTCACTTCTATTTGCCAGACCATGGGCAAAAACGTTGGGATTGTGAAAATGAATGTGAGTTCTTCACCTCAGGCTAGTCTAGGTAATTAGAATAGTCTAGTTAGTAGGAGAAGTCTAGGTAGTAGGAGAAATAGACAAGTATAACAGTAATTGCAGTGCAGTGTGATAAGGGCCGCATTAGAGGCACGAGTTTGGAGCTGTGGCACCACATGGGAACGAGAGGAGGGACTGGTGAGCTCTGCTTGGCAGGGAGAAAGCATGAAAGGAATTGTGAGCAGGGCCGTAGTGGAGGAGTAGGAGTTGGCTGAGGGAGAGAGAGGTGGGGGTCAAAGAACGCTTGAACCTGGCAAAGGAGCTGGGGTGTCATTCTGGAGGCAGTGGGACTCATCAAAGGGTTTGATGCACAGGAATAAGGTGATTGGATTTGCGTTTCACGAAGATGGCTACATTGGCGAGCCCTGGAAAGAACCAAACAGCCGTTGCCCCGCCTCCCACAGACCAGGTGAGAGCAGGGAGGCGTCTCCCCCCTTCTCTGGGGCACATGACTGATGGCCAGCCCCAGAGAAACCAGGCCTTGATCAGCTTGGGAAACTGTTTAACGCCCAGGCATTTGCCAGGATTTGCAAAAACGAAACAAGGAAGAGTAAAAGCACAAAATACACTAGATTTCAGTCCAGGAAGGGCTTCTTTGAAAACTTCAAAAGGAGAGAGAGTTTGCACAACTTGAAATGTGGGGGGAACCCAGTCCAGTAGCTGATGCTGTGGCATTGTTTCCTAAACAACTGACGAAGAGGATTCCAGAGGAGGAACCTCCTGGAGCTCGCGGGTGGCGGGATGGGGTGGTTTTCTTATACCAATGAATCAGGATTATCTGGAAGTGGGTGCTTTTTAGAATATACTTCTCTAATGATATATTATTAAACTCTTATACTTGTTTTTTTTTTTTGGTAGTGAGGAAGATCAGCCCTGAGCTAACATCTGCCATCCTCCTCTTTTTGCTGAGGAAGATTGGCCCTGGGCTAACATCCATACCCATCTTCCTCTACTTTATATGGGACGCCGCCACAGCATGGCTTGACAAACAGTGCGTCAGTGGGTGCCCGAACCTGCAAACACTGGGCCACCGAAGCAGAATGCACACACTTAACTGCTGTGCCACTGGGCCAGCCCCTCTTATACTTGTAAGTGACTTATGGTCCCACAGTTGGTAGAAGATTACAGAATCTAGTTGCGTGGATTTCTGTGATAGTTATCACAAGTGGTAGCTAATTCGGGAAAAGGGAATGGGTCATTTTCTAAAGGTATTTTAACCCAAAATACAGTATTAAGCAACTATATTATCCCTCTTTCTGCCTCACCCTGCACAAAAGAAATCTCTGCAATGTGTTTCCCGCTTGTCAAATAAGATTAATATCAGTATTTGGGGCATTTACCTCCACTATAGAAGTTGAGGACTTGGAGTGGGTTCTAAATGACAGTAATGGCCAACATTTCCTGAGCTCTTACTGCGTGCCTGGCAGAGTTCTGAATGCTATACATATAGCGTCTCATTTAATCCTTCAACAACCTGAAGAGGAGGGCCCTAACATAGCCACTGCTTCGGGGTTGAGAAAGCTGAAGCAGAGGGAGGTTAGGTAACTGGCCTGCTGTTACACAGCTGGGAGCGCAGAGCCAGGATTCCCACCCAGGCATCCTGCTCCAGGGCCCAGCTCATTCTCCTCTTCTTCCTTTTTTAAGCTGTAACTCAGGTTCTTATTCCTCATAACACCGTGGAAAACACCAGTTACGCAAATACATAATACATAAACCAGTTACGCATCTTAAAAGATCACCTTTGCCCCCCCCCCCCCACGCCGTTCACTTCCCTCCCTCCCAGGCTGTAGCTGTGGTCCACCTCTCTCTTCAAGACCCCTTGGGAAACCCGTGCGGCTCTAGGCCAAGCTTCCATTGGTTCAGCGGTTCTCGCCGAGCACCCCTCTGTGCTGGACCACACTGGGCACTGAGTCTCCGTGTTCTCCAGCCTCCCTGTGCTGCCTGTTTTGTATTGCTGGGCCCTCAAAGGGTAGAGCCAGATCCTCTGTAACCAGCAGGGGGAGCAGGCCCTACTTGTAACGCCCGCTTCCTCCATATTGAACCTCTCCGCAGCCTTGGGTCATACACCTTCAGGGCCTAAGGAAGACCAGAAGAGAAAAAGAGAGCACTAGGCTGACCCCTATGGGCAGGAAACTGGAATTACAGCTGAGGCCCATTGATGGGGAGCTGCTAGTTTGAGTTTTGACAACATTCAGCAGGTTGTAGGCTTAACTTTACCCATGTGCTATCTGCGTTAAAGGCAGGACGTGCCCAAGAGAACCAACTGTCAAGTACAAGCAGCCCCAGGTTTCAAATGAGCTGTATTCCAAAAGTTTGTTTGCAAGTCAGGTTTTTTCTCTGAAACAGTTCCATAAGTAGAAAAGCCTACTATTGATCTGGTTGTGGCATTAAGATGGCAGCATAAGCTAACTGACAGATTAACCATTAAAATAGTGGAAAATAACGTAATGTTGAAAAATTTTAAGACTTAAAATTGTACTCAATTCTTTACCTATTTTTCGAATATATGCATGTAGTATCCTCCACCCTTGATTTTTTTGTCTCTCCAGCAATAGTCCCTATGTGTGTATTTTTTTTAATCATATGACAGCATGCTCTGGACACTGCTCTTTTCCTTCTCTTGTCCACTTAACGTATCTCGGCAGTTGTTCCTTGTTAAGTACACGTAAGGTTGTCTTAGTTTGCACGAGTATATTTTGTATGTACCAGCCCTCAGCGGGCACTGGTGTTCTTTTCAGTGCTTTGTTATATGAACAGTGCCGCAAGGATTCTCCCTGTTTGCACGTGTGGGAGAGTATCCCGGGGGGTCAGCTCCTCAGAGTAGAACTACCGCATCAAGGACCACAGGCATTTATGGTTTGGTCATATTGCCAGAATGCCTTCGGAGGAGCTTGTACCAGTTTGCACTGTACCAGCAGTGTTGAGGAAGTGCCTGTTTACCCTCCCTCACCAACACTGTGTTTTGGTTTGGGTTTGACTTTTGTTGTTTTTTTCCCCGAGGAAATTGGTTTTATTGGAGAGCTCCAGAAACGAACGGGGAAGGAGAGGCCACATGACAGCATTAACACTGGACAGTCACAGGCAGTATGCTGTGCATTAGGGAGAGAGGCCCCCAGCTCAGAGCCTGCTGGTACCATGTTGTACCTGCTCTTGCAGTGGCTTCTCTTCTGGCTGTGGAGCTGGATAGAGCTGCAGGATTTGGGGACCAGAGTTCTTGGAGTTCCTCTCGTGAGGTTGTTTCTTGTGGACTTTTCGCTTGAGCTTTAAGTCCCCCATCTGATTTGTGAACCCCCTTCTTCAGTCTACTCCAGAAACTCTGCCCCACCTCTCCAGTGTGTTTTAAATGTGTTGATACTGGTCCACCTGATTGATAGGTGAAGGATAGTGGTGACTTTGCTCTCCTGACATTTGGGTAAGAGCCACACCTGTGGATACTGACCTGTCTCAGACAAGAGCCCTACTCCAGGGCTGGGGATTCCTGCTGAGAGGGAGGCATCGAGAGCACTGAAGGCTGTGCAGCAACAGCAGGATGCTGAGCCATTTTTAAAGACATTGTTCTTTTTTTTTCTTTTCTTTTCTTTTTTTAATTGATGTTTTAATAGTTTATAACATTGTGAAATTTTGGGTTGTACATTTTTGTTTGTCCATCACCATATATATGTCTCCCTTCACCCCTTGTGCCCACCCCCCACCCCCATTGCCCCTGGTAACCACAATACAGTTTTCTCTGTCCGTGTGTTGGTTTATATTCCACATATGAGTGAGATCATACAGTGTTTGTCTTTCTCTTTCTGGCTTACTTCACTTAACATAATACCCTCCAGGCCCATCCATGTTGTTGCAAATGGGACGATTTTGTCATTTTTTATGGCTGAGTAGTATTCCATTGTATATATATACCACATCTTCTTGATCCAGTCGTCAGTCAAGGGACACTTAGGTTGCTTCCACTTCTTGGCTACAGTGAATAATGCTGCAATGAGCATAGGGGTGCATAAGCCTCTTTGGATTGTTGATTTCAGGTTCGTTGGATAGATTCCCAGTAGTGGGATGGCTGGGTCATAGGGCCTCTCTAGTTTTAACTCTTTGAGGAATCTCCGTACCGTTTTCCATAGAGGCTGCACCAGTTTGCATTCCCACCAGCTGTGTATGAGGGTTCCTGTTTCTCCACATCCTCTCCAACATTTGTTGTTTTTTGTCTTGGTGATTATAGCCATTCTAACAGGCGTGAGGTGATATCTTAGTGTTGTTTTGATTTGCATTTCCCTGATGATTAGTGATGTTGAGCATCTTTTCATGTGCCTATTGGCCATCTGTATATCTTCTTTGGAGAAGTGTCTGTTCATTTCCTCTGCCCATTTTTTGATCGGGTTGTTTTGTTGTTCAGTTGTGTGAGTTCTTTATATATTATGGAGGTCAACCCCTTGTCAGGTATATGTTTTGCAAATATTCTCTCCCAGCTGGTGGGTTGTTTGTTCATCTTGATTCTGGTTTCATTTGTCTTGTAGAAGCTCTTTAATCTGATAAAGTCCCACTTGTTTATTTTTTCTTTAGTTTCCCTAGTCTGGGTACACATGGACATTGTTCTTTTTTATGCTGTGGGATACCCGTTCTTGGGGATGAGGCCAATGAGCAAAGAGAGTGAAGCTGGTTAGAAAATGCCTGTGAGATATTGAGTCTAGGAGAATGAATCTGTGAGAAAGACAAAAAAGAAACCAGTGTTAATTAAAGAACCAGCCTGTCTTTCATACCAGCAGTATGTTTAGTCTACTTCTCCAGAATAGAGGTCAACTGTCTTAATAATATTAAAGAGAGTACCACTGATTGACTGCTGACCACGTTCTGGGAACTGCGCTTGGCACTCTTTGTGCATGAGGTAGATACTGCTGTTCTCTCCATTTTTCAGAAGAGAAAACAAGTTCAGAGGTGACCTCTGTTATCTATCATGTAAGTGATGTGCCATGGTTACCTAGCAGCAGAGCTCAGTCGGTATACCTCACAAGCCATCCTCTTAACCACTCGCTATACCAGCCCAAGCATTCATCTGCATGTGGGCCAGGCCAGGCCGTCCTTGTGAAGAGAGGCCGGTTGACCCATCTCCCTCCCTAACAGACAAGGCTGAAATTCACAGCTTTTACCCAAAATGTTGCCTTCACTCTAGTTAATCTGAGTTAATTTTATTTTGCTATGCAAATGGAAGAATTCTCTTCAAAAAGATATGGAAAGTTTTAAGTAAAAGTGAAGGAATATAACAGGAGATCATCAGGGATATTTCCAGTTTAATACAACTACAAATGTAGGATGCTGTTAATAGTTTAAATTATAAATTGAACCAGGTCTGATTCCAGCAGGGGGAGACAAGTTCACACTGATTGTTCTTTCAGAACAAAAACAAGGAATTATTATTATTATTATTATTTTTTAATAATTTTATTTATTTATTTTTCCCCCAAAGCCCTAGTAGATAGTTGTATGTCATAGTTGCACATCCTTCTAGTTGCTGTATGTGGGGCGCGGCCTCAGCATGGCCGGAGAAGTGGTGCATCGGTGCACGCCCGGGATCCGAACCCGGGCCGCCAGCAGTGGAGGGCGCGCACTTAACCGCTAAGCCACGGGGCCGGCCCACAAAAACAAGGAATTATTTATACTGTCCACACGTGTGTGTGTGTGTGTGTGGAGAAAGACAGATAAAAAGAGGGATGCCTTTGAAAGCCATATTGTTCCTTTTGCATGTCCATGCTCTCAAGATCTAGAACATGGTTGTTTTAGAAAAGAGTCAGTAGCTATAAGAGCAAATGATATTTCTGAAGTGATTTCACTGTGGGTGGTTTATTATGTGGTGCTTTAAAAGAACTCCACTTGTCTAGAAAGCTTCATTAGAGAGCTACTTTTGAACATGCTGTTGGCCAAGCAAGATTCTTCAAGCCCCTGGTCCCTACGTGAGCAGCATTGAGTCCCCCAATTCCAGCAGGCGTTCGCTCTCCAGCCTTTGACATTAACGTGTCACCCTGGTAAATCAGAGCGCTCTGCGCCAAAAAGCGGCATGGTCTGCTGAGCACGTTAAGGAGCAGAGAGGACTCAGAAGAATCCAACAGCCAATGGGGTGGCGGCAGGGATGGGCTCTCTTGCCCCTACAGCTTGACACAGAGACTGCCTGCGATCTTTAATTGACATTAAGAGCAGCTCGCCATTTTTAAGGAGCAATAAATTGTTTCTGTGTTTCGGTCTCACAAAGCCCTAAGCTAAGTGATAATGGGCTGACACATAACCTCATTAGTCATGCTTCGCTTGTAGAC